>NW_018744304.1:5256334-5978391 GCF_001683475.1 Chenopodium quinoa | reverse complement strand
GGATCATTTGCACAATGTGAGCTATGATGATTTATGGTGAGTGTTGTGTGTTTTTGTTGTGCTTGTTGGCTATTTTATTACTTGTAGATTGACCCTCCTAAATTTTTTGACCTGAAGTATATTTTTGTTTAAGTTGCTGATGTGTAATATTAAATTGTTCACAGATACCCGGTCTTGTGAACGTAGACTTTGCAGATGTGCGGGCTATTATGGCAGATGCTGGCTCTTCCTTGATGGGGATAGGAACTGCTACTGGTAAATTTTGTTTTTTTTTTCCCCATTTTTCTAATGTAGCAAAATGAAAATAGAATGTGTTGAAGTGGACGTGAGCCCATTTCATGAAGTCTATAATGCGGCTATGATCCAGAAATTCATGAATTTTTTTTATTATGTACTTATTAGTTATTACAACCTTCATTACTCCAAAGTTTTTACAGAAAAGGCAAACAAAAACATATCTAACGACTACCTAGCATGCTAGACTCACCTTTGCTTATGTACCATCTCTTTGAGTTTCTTAACTGCCGAGCAGCAAGTAAATCCAAAAACTGATGACCTTCCTTTTTTTTTTTGGAGATAATTTTTGTCCAGTGTTCTCCACTCATGATGACCATTATTTTATAAAATATCACTTGAAACTGTCTTTTAGAATATATGTGAAGTTCTCTGAGATGATTGATTTCTAAGAATGAAGAAAGTTTAGGTTCAATTCTTTTTTTTTGGCCTAAGGAGATGTGACGGAGGGCAGGGGAAAGGTTTCACGTATGAGCTGCTTTTGGCTGAAACGGTGAAACCTACCAACCCAATGAGCATCATCTCTACCCCTCTCTCCCAATTGAGATTCTAACCTTGCAGCACAACCTAAATTTGAAGGAGTGGGACCTTATAACTTATGTATAGATGATGTTTTGAAAGGTGTTTGCCTGTCATGAACTCATGAAAAAGGTCTTTTCTGAATAAGAATAAGCCTTTTGATGATGTTTTCTAATTATTATTACTATGGCATTTGGCTAGGGGGTAAGAAACCATTAGTTTATCTTTATTCTTGTTTGCTTGATTTTCTGGGGTTTAGTGTTGAAGCCGATAATTAGCAAGGAAGATATGCCAATTTTAATTTCTTGAAATGATTCTCTTTAGGTTTAACCATGATACTGCAAACAGATTTTACAATATGCTGATTAGACAAGCATATGCGGGCTGAAGTGGCCCCTTGGTTCTCCACTTATAACTTGCAAAGTAAATACACGTTTTTACTAGTTTCCAATATCTAATGGAAGGAAGTACTTGGGTAGCCAACCCTTTGATTGATTGATTCTATGAAATAGTTTTGAGTTTTGAAGCTCCCCTTTCTGTGTGGTATGCAAAATTGTTTTGATGTTGAGCTTTGGGTCATGGTTTTTCTATGTCTAATCTTGAATACCTAGGACTTAGAGTGTACATGCTTGGTTTGTTGTTTTCATGCTTGCTTTTAATTACCTTTGCTTAAATTCAACTGCCTACCTTAAGTGTACTAATATATCAATGGAAGCCTGTCTCAGCACTTAGCAGCTACATTTTTTTCAATATGTTGTGTATTTTTGTGCAGGTAAGACCCGAGCAAGAGATGCTGCCCTTAATGCCATCCAGTCACCTTTACTAGATATTGGTATAGAAAGAGCCACTGGCATTGTGTGGAATATTACTGGTGGAAGTGATTTAACTTTGTTTGAGGTACCTGCATTCTGTCAATTAGATTCTACAATTTGTGTAATTTTGTTGTTTGATGCTTCACTTCCTTATGAAAGGTCTACCTAATTGATTTTCAATTGCATGTTTAAGTATCGTTCACCTTTTTTAGCCACAATAGTGGGTTCAGTAAATCATTTGTCACATGACTAGGATTCTTATTTTAGACCTGTAGAACAGAAGTTATTGAAATAAAAAAAATGGTGTTATAACTTGATTTTTTTTTTTTCTTCTTATTTTAGAATTGCAGAACAGATGTTATATGTCTGTCTCTCTAACAACATAGAAAATCATGTGTAGTAAGCATTTAATTATGTATGGCAGATGGACATTTTGTTCTGTAGAAAAAAAAAGTTAAGCCCTGATGCTCTTTTTATACAACTCAACTTAATGCCTTTTTGTTGTGATGGATCTTAAAATTGTAACTTGACAGGTGAATGCTGCAGCAGAAGTTATTTATGATCTTGTAGATCCAACAGCCAACCTGATATTTGGAGCAGTGATAGATCCATCACTTAGTGGTCAGGTGAGTAAGCAATGAAAAATGCATTATATGGACAAATATATCGTCTCCCTCAGAATCTTACATTAACTTGTATCTTCTCTATGTGAGTTTTGTTGGAACATATCAATTTGGTTGCTACTATGTCATGCATCAGAGAGAATGAGGTGCTACTAATGACAATACTCTTGACTTCTTAAGCTTTGATGTGTAGTATTTTTAGGGTTCTAGATATAGTTAGAACTAAGAATTGCGTCTTTGAATTACCAGTCGTATGCTAGCAAGCTGTTCTCACAAAGCTTGATCTTCTTTGGTAAACTAAAATCCTCAAAGAGAGTCATTAATTGCCTAATTCCTTTCTAGTGACTCATATTGCTTCACAATCATATTATACTTACAGCATGATATGATTTTAATAATGTTCTAGCTCTACCCTGTAACTGGAAATTGTGCATGATTTTGTTAAAAGAAATTCTCATTGGTAATCCTGTACTTTGACTTTTATCAATGGTAGCCATTTTTATTTTTGGGTTATTAATGGTATCCCAAACTACTACGGTACTACACGTCATCAAACATGACATTAATGATGACTTGTTAAAACTAACCTTATTTAACAGATTTTAACCATGGTTATCTCATTTGTCTAATACCCTTCGCCATCTTCACACTATCCAATCCCCACCTCCACTACCATTTCTTCTCTCTCCTTCACCGAACTCTCTTGTCTCTCTCTCTCTCTTCTTTCGAAAGTCTTAACTCAAATCGAAAATCTAGCTCAAACCCAATTAATTGTTCTAGAATCTACACATACCCATCTATTTTTCAAAGAGGTTTTTACTATTTAATATTTTGGGATTAAGGAAATCTTTGGTTTTTTTTTTTATTTTTGGATTTTTCAGAGTATCCATTAAACCATTTTCTTCATTCTTTCTTCCTCTCTTTGTTTTTTGGTCTGATAGAGGATATACTCCTTTCCTTTACGCTGCACATCATGTTCTTCTAAAATTCCCGCTACACAACCTTATCATCATCATTAATCATACTACTAGGATTAATGAATACTCTTTACCTCTTCAAGATATTCGACACCTGATAAAATTTTGCGGAGGAAGTGGTGGCTGCGAGGAGGTGAAGTGGCAGTCAAGGCTTAGTAGTGGAGGTTTGAATGGGGATGGGGAGGGAAGAAAGAAGAATGGATTTGTTGGCTGATTTTGTGGGTTTGATTTTTTTTTTTTCTTTCTTAAATCCCTTCTGTTAGCTGAAAATGTAAACCTTAGTTTTCAATAAAAGTTAGATATAACAGAATTTCTAACAAAAATCATTGATGCCACGTTTGATAAGTTGTAAAAAAAATTATGGCTACCATTGATAATCAAAAAAAGTTTTTGCTACCAACGATAAAAGTCAAAAGTAGAAGGCTACCATAATTTCTTTTTTTTTTTTTTAAATTAAAGTGCATTAGCATAAACTTAGCAATGATAGAGGCTTTAGCTATGCTAGGGAATGGGTAACTCCTATATCTGCCACTTCTCTTATCTATTATCAAGAAGGCTGATCTATCTAAGTCTCAATAAAAATTGCATATATTGCCTTCCTCATTAAGGTTGATAAAGTGTCAGCCATTCACCAGACATTTATGTATTCGTTATTCATTATACCCAAATGTGAAAAACATTCACATGGACCTTAGACATGAGCTTTAAATTAACCTTGAGCTTGATCGTATTTTAGAATGTCACCCAGTCCTCCTAGAACGTTTGGCTCTGATATACAGATATTTGCCTCAAATACAACCAAATTCTACCTTTGTCTTGTCTGGTTATTGATCACCTTTTTTTGAAAAAGAAATCCTTCCTTCCATTTCAGGTAGCCATTACTTTAATAGCAACAGGGTTTAAACGTCAAGAAGAAGGTGAAAGCAGGCCCCTCCAGGTATTTTTTTTTATTCCTCAATCCCTCCTTCCTCAAGTAAAAAGGAAAAAAAAAGGAACACTGACGTTGATACTTAGACTGAATCTCAAACTTGTTCCTGATTATTTTACTTTACTTTGAGGATGCAGGTAAGTCAGCAAACACAGGGAGATGGTGGCCCTGGAATTAACCGACGGCCATCTTTCAGTGAAGCTAGCTCAGTGGAAATCCCTGAATTTCTGAGGAAAAAAGGGCGTTCACGTTATCCTAGAGCATAATTCAGTTGTTTCCAGCAAGTTTAATCTGTGATCCCTGAGAAGCATTGCTATTTAACCTGGATATATAGTTTCTCTTTGTAGGTAGAAGTTTATGCCTTTTAATTTGCTGCTCTCTAGCGCGTACATAACAGTCATTTCCTTGTTTGAAATATAGGTTTTTGAAATAAAAAGTAGCTCTTAAGTTATTCTGTATACCTTGAAAAAGTTAACTACGTTGTGTTTTATGTGATGAATACAAAGAATTCTTAAGATTATATTGTATCCATAATTGTTTTGCTGTGCTTTTGTTTGATGTAGATACTAAGTGTCTGATTGAAGTTTTGTACAACTGGTTTTACTGTTTATGCCTTTATTATATACCCTGTTATAGTTTTTGCTGTGCTTTGCAGCTCAACATGTCGCGATGAATGTCTAATCCTTCAAGTCATAGAAATAAGTAAAAAATAACTCAATTTCCCTCCATTAGTCTATTATGTCCATCAAGACTTGTCAATTGATTAACCCATCAACTTGCAATATCATACAAATTGGTTTGGTTTGGCTTGTACTTGAGTGATGACTGATTAGTCAATTGGATCAGTTTGGGTAAAATCTAGGAACATTGTCACTTGTCATCTAACTTATTATAATCGACTAATCGATGATAGTGATATGGATTTTAAATTAGTTCGATTCATGTCATGTAACCTTGAAGACAACACGATATAAGTCAGACTGCGAATTGGGTATCAGGCACAAGTGTTTGTGAAATCTAGTAAAACTAGAGATGCTCTCGAAAAGGAAATTTTCAGACTCGTGTAAAATGCAAGACGCGATTTAGTTATTTGATTGGGAAGCAACACAACATGGAGTAATATACCCCAAAACACCAAGTATTCTAACAGATTATTTGTCCAGTAACATCATTCACTGTTTGCCTTCTCTAAGGCCATTTTCTGGCTCAACAGCGACGAAATCATGAAATAAACCTCCTGGAGCACTACCAGAAATTTCCACAGGAACAAGATCCATTAGAAAAATGATGGAACCTGTTACTATCCCTCACTATTATACGTCTTCTAGTTACTCTTGCTATCAACTTGAATGCAGTATGACAGTCCAGGCATATCCTCAGATTCTTTTTTATGATGATAGGCTTCCAAGACGGCATAGTCATTAGTGCAAATGCAACAGCTAGCTTCTCGCTATGATTTTTAAGTATCTTTTCCTTTGTGTCGTCATCTATATCAATATCAACGACTTCTGTTTGGGGTTTATATCCAACTTTCTTTATCTCTTCTATGAGACTATCGAGCTTATTGTAGATCTCTCTTTGTTGAGGATGAGACCATTCATGTGCGCCAAAAACATGGGTTTTGTTCCCAACATCGATCCAGCTATAGCCAGGCACTTTTCTTATGTTTCCATCTTTTATCATTTTCCTCAAATTTCTTACATCTTCCCATTGTCTTTCTTTTGCATAAACGCTAGAGAGAAGAATGTGTGTGCTGCTATTCTCAGGCTCCAGCCTCATTAGCTTCTCTGCTGCGATTTTAGCCCGTGCTTTATCACCTTGAATCCTGCAAGCCCCAAGATAAGAAGACCAACCAAAAGCATTTGGCTCGAAAGGCATTTGACTAATGAAGTCATCGGCTTCTTTGAGCTTTCCTGCTCGGCTAAGTAGATCAATAATACATGAATAGTGCTCTGCTGTAGGTGTCACCCCGTAGTCCCTCTCCATGGCTTTAAAGTAGCCCAATCCTTTATCAACCAACCCAGAATGGCTGCAACCTGTCAAGAGGATCATAAAGGTTATAGCATTTGGCTTCATACCTCTACGGACCATTCTTTTAAAAGCTTTATTGACTTTTCTCCCGAAGCCATGTTGAGAAAAACCACCCAACAATGAATTCCATGCAAATTCAGTTGGGTTTTTGATACAGTTGAACAATCGTTCTGAATGCTCAACCAATCCACACTTCCCGTACATAAAAACTAGCGTAGATGAGACATATGGGTCTGCTGCAAAATTCATTTTAATTGCTAGAGCATGAAGCATTGATCCTTGCTCAAGCGCAGCTTGGTTAGCACAAGCTTTAACCAAGCTGGAGAACGTAAACTCATTAGGCTTCAAGCCTTGCCTCCTAAACTCTACAAACACCTCAAGCGCTTCCTCTACTTGACCAGCTTCCACATACCCATCAATCAAAGAGGTACATGACACAATATCTACACGCCAAGAGTTGTACTTAAACACTTTCAGCGCACTTTCCATTTCACCCACTTTCGAGTACATATCCACTAGGGCATTGCCTATGGCAGTATCCCTCTCAAAGTCCGATTTCACAACCATCGAATGAACCAATCTCCCAAATGTAAAGGCCTTCATTGCCCCACAAGCACTTAAAGCACACGAAATTGTATAACTATCAATCACCATTGCCTCAAACAACATTGTCTTAAAACCCAACAAAGCCTCCTTAAAATCACCATTCTTGGCATACCCGTGTATCATCGAGGTCCACGAGACTTCATCCTTACAAGGCATCTCCTCAAAGACCTTACACCCATCACGAATCACCCCACACTTGGAATACATATCAGCAAGATTACTACCCACAAAAAGTTCATGGCTAAACCCACATTTTACACTGAGACAATGTATTTGCCTCCCAAAACCGACATCCTTAAGCAACGTTGTAGCCTGTACAGCACTCGAAAACGTGAACTCATTCGGACTTTCCCCGGCAATTCTCATCTGGGAAAACGCTTGTAATGCTTGTGTGCATAGAGTGTTCTGTGAAAGAGCACTGATCAACGCAGTCCATGACACCAAGTTTCTCTTGGGCATTTTGTCGAACACTTTCTGTGCATATTCGAGGTGCCCACATTTCGTGTACAGAATGAGGAGATAATTGTTGACATACTTGCATACTCTGTAAACAGAACGGATGATTTGGGCATGAAGGTGTTTTCCTGCATTAAGATTCTTGGATTTTGTGTAAATTTGTATAACAGTTGCTAAGGTTTTGGGATCATGAAGTATTGAAGAACTCAGTTTCCACTGCTTTTGATTATTCATAAGAGAATAAGTAAAAAACGGGAGGTTAATTCTGTTTGTATAATTCAGATTTCAGGGTAACAAAATGAAAAAATTGCAATAAACCACCTTTTATAACACCTCTTTTTGTGAAAAAAACACCTAAGAGCAACTCTAGTGGTTGGGAAAAGGGACTAGCTTACAAATATTAAAAAGCTTAAGCTAGTAGCTACACCATTGTTTCACATCTTGTTGATTAGCTTTGGCAAGCAAATTAGCTTTGTAGAGCTAATTAGCTTGGCAAATATTTATTAGATTAAAATTATTATTAATTTAAAAATAAATTAATTTACAATTAGCTTAACCATTGGAGCAACACATAGCTTGAATTGTTGTAGCTTAAGAAGATGATTTGGCATGCTAAGCTATTAAATAAATTAGCCAACCATTGTAGTTGCTCTAATAAAATTTTTGGAAATTCCCATTGGTACACACCAGGTATTGACTTTACCTAGTGGCACCACATTTTTTTTTGACTTCTTGCTAATATACCCAAGGTTTTGACTTTATAATTAACATGATTAGTCTGTTAATCAGACGTTAATAACCTAGTAAATTTAGGTTAATAGCTGAGTTAGGTTACTAAAGTAGGAAAAGACTAATTTGCCCCCTTTTAAATCCTTCCCTCCATCATCCATAATTAAGCCCCTTCCCCTTTCATTTATGTCGATTGGACTTAAACCAAAATTTAGTTTCAAATTTCATCTCTCTCCTCTGCTCTCTGGTGAATTCACGAAGCAATCCTAGGGTTTGCAAGGGAAATTCGCTAATTTCGTTGGTCTACAAAGCCATTAGAGGGAAATCTTCCATAATTTAGGTACTTTAGCACTACTACTGTTCATTTATGCCTGATTTGGTGCATTTGTTTGATGTTCTATTTTTCTATGAGATTTTAGGTTTAATTCATTATTTAAATGTTATATATTGTGCGATTTTAGGGTTCTTTCATGTATATTAGGTGCGTGATTATGTTTGTTCAATTATTTGTTTAGAGTCTGGAATTAAATTGGATGAAATGCCATGATCATGTTTCATTGACCGTTGGATATCTGAATTGGAATTTATTTGCATGTTGTAAGTGTGTACATTGTTTTCAATATTTTGCAGAATGGGTGATGTGGTGGTAAGGTTTCATTACTTTGATAAACATGTTGATATTGGTGTTGACTTAGATAGATGTAATTTGATGGATTTGGTTATGGAATTTGAAGACACTGCTGCATTAGACACTGAGTTCCCTTTAATCAACCCTTCCTTTGGATATGGTTACAATGAAAAGAATCACCCTTTACTAGATGATGCTGATTTTTTTAAGTTGATTCATACCCTAGGTGAGTGTGAGATGTATCACATTTGGGTTGGGTTTGCCAAGAAACCAAGTGCCTTGAATAGAATGATCAATAGGTTAAGGAACAAATCTAAATCTGCACAACCAATTGCTGCACCTTCCCAAACTGTACCACCCCATACCGATGAACCTTCCCAAACTGCACCACCAAATGATCAACCCCCTCAGAATGAAACACTCCAAACAGATCGAACCACTCAAAATGAAACAACCCAAGAAGAACCATTCCAATTTGACCCTCCCAAATTGAACTCCAGCCTTCTATTGATGAGATAACCCTAAATAATGAGTCCACTCCACCTAGGTATACTGAGGGTTATGATTCACCCCAAGTTGAAACAAATAACAATCAATCTGCTGCTGAGTATACCAAGGGTAAAATAGAGTTTGAGAAAACTATGAAGAAGGTAGAAAAGTCTAGGAAGGTTAAGGCTGCAAAGACTAAGAAGAGTGTTGCCACCAAAACAACCCCAATGCAACCACCATCTCCTAGGTCACCAAATACTGTTTTCAAGGATTTAGTACTAAGAACGAGTCCTAGATTCTCACCTTTGGCAGTGACTGATACACCTAACTTTTCTGATGATGAACCATTGACAAAAGCTTCACAGATTAGAAGAAAGTTTCCTAGATCCACAGCTATAAGAAAGGGGTTAATGAAAGGTTCAAATGTGAGTGAGAGAAGGATGCTAGGTGTTGGTGACACAGTGAGTCAGCTGCAAGGATCAGCTTCTAGGGTGAATGTGACTTTGACTGAGGGCAGTAGTTCTGGGGTGAATTTGGGTCAGATGCAGGGCAATTATTTTGGGGAGAATGCGGGTCAGGTGCAGGGCACATCTAGTTCAAGTGTGAGAAGAAAAATGAACTTTGTTGTCCAAAGCTCTAAGTCTGCTGAGACATAGAGCATTCCTGGTTACAATCATGGTGAAGAAGAAGAGGTCTCTGATGGAGAAGTTGCACCAGAAGGTTCTATTCCAGCAGATGAGCAGATTAATAGGATTCCAAAAGTGAAGGACAACTGGAAACCATCAAAATGGTTTAATTTATTTGATGATGAAGATGATGAGGATTATTTTTAGAGATTGTACAAGAATGGTGAAATGTATGAGGATGCTTATTTTGGTAAGATATCTCTCAGACCATGGATGATTTTTACAGATAAGGCTTACTTTAAGGATACTTTGAAGGATTTTTCTGTTCAAGAAAGGTTTTCCATCAATGTAGAGTATGTTGACAACAAAAGATATAGTGCAGTGTGCCAATCTGAATGCTGTGATTGGAGATTGCATGCTAGTAGACTATCAGATGACATAATGGTAGGGTAGAGTTGTATCCCTTAATCAAAAATAATTCCTAAGTCCTCTAACTAAAGTAGATAGGGAAGTAGGGTCGATCTCCACAGGGAAACAAGTCTTTTTACTCCTAATTTATTATTATAATCTAAATTATCTAAGTAACCAATATTTATAATTAAGTATGAAACTAAACTACAAGGAATATGAGTAGGGAGAAAACAATATATAAAAGGGATCTAGGGCATAGGTTCACCAATAAATAATACTCAAGGGTACAACATAGTAATCAATCATTGACATTACATAAATAACATGATTAACAGGCTCTCGCAATTTATTAATCAACATAGATCTAACAGGCTCTCGCAATTTACTAGATCTAAGTTCTTGTTGAAAATAGCCTTTAATATCAAATTAACATCTGCTCGATTCATCAATTTAATATTGCTATACTTTTACAAGCCGCAAATGTAAAACATTAAAACAATCCAATAAGAAATTATCATGCAATACCAATAATCAATAATAGTCAATCATCAATGCATCAATTAACCAGATTGTAAAGGGGTTTTGCTACTTATTACAATCACACAATTAATTTACCGGTATTAAATCTCATCTCTCGAATCTTGACTTAACCATTTATAAATTAATATGCCTATTGAAACTAGACCTAAACATTAATTCTCATCTCTCGAATCTTGAATCAATATTGTCAAACTCATGCATAAAAGATAGGCCTAATCTAGTCACAGAGCATTAAATCAATCAATAGGAAATTAATCTAGCATTGATAATTAACAACAACAATTTACCCCTTCATATTATTTATTAGATCCCCATAAACCCTAGAAATTAAACTACTCACACATATTAAAAACTAAACTAATCAAAGTAATAAAATAAATCATGATGAAAGGAATAAAATAAACAACTAAGATTAAGGGAAGAGAAATCGTTACCAAAATAAATCTGGAATTAAGAGTAGAATTAAGAACAAAGGTTTTAGAGAAAAGAAATCTAAGAGAATAATTAAGAGAGTAAAGAAAAGTGAAAAAAGAAGAAGAAGAAGAGATCCTAAAATCGTATTACGGAGGAGTATTTATACTCCGTACAAAAATCCTAAACTAAAACAAATTAAAACGACGTTAATCGTCTCCTAAGAAGTACACGCACCCGATCGGGCGAGGCACCGTCCGATCGGGCGCGCCTTTTTGCTCTATACTACTAATCTCGCGCCTGGCCGGGCGCGTCACCGGGCGCCAGCCTCTTTGGCCGGGCGGCTCATTTGGGCCACTATTTGGACTTCGATTGGGCTCCAATTCTTCGGGCCAATATGGGTTTCCTTTTCCGGTCTTGAATATTCGGTCCAAACGCCCCGGTATCACCTATACCGAGCCCTTAATCACTGGTTCGATGGCTCTAACCGGCCCTGGGCTATTGAATCTGGTCGTGCTTCTCCAATGTTCGTGATTGCTCCAAAATATCTCGGGAAAATACTCCAAAAGCATAAATCCCTGCAAAAGTCAACCAAATCTACGAAAACACTAGAAAACACCAATTAGTAATAAAAGTGGCTCTAAAGAGCCAAAAACACTACTAATTATGACCAAGGGACGGGGGTAAAATACTATATAAAATAGACACATCACATAACTTGGGCAATTAAGAAAATTTGGCCTAATGTACACACTTGCAGGGGCTTAGAGACATACAACCCCATGTGCAATGTAAAATGGGCAGCACAAAAAGTCATGGAAGACATTAGAAGTAACCCAAAAATTCTTGGGAAATCACTCAATGAACTTCTTTTTTAGAGATATGGCATCTACATGAGGTAGTCAACCTTGTACAGGTTAAAAAGTTATGTAATTCAACAGTTGCTTGGAGGACATGATGAGTCATATAGACTACTGCCAATGTATGCTGAGATGTGTATGGAAACAAACCCAGAATCCAAAGCTTTTTGTGCATGGAATGAAACTGAGTCTATCCTTAAACAACTTCAATTTTCAAGCATTTTCATCTCATTCACTGGACAATGGAAAGGTCTTTTAAGGGGTGTTAGACCTTTAATTGGTGTAGATGGGACCCATCTCAAAGGGAATCATGGGGGGGGTATTTTCTCTGCTGTGGGAATAGATGACAATAATGAGATCTTCCCCATAGCATATGTTGTAGTTGGGAAAGAAGACAAGCAATCATGGACCTACTTTTTCTGACATTTGTTGAATATTGTGAAAGATTCATCAAGGGAGCATTAGACCATTATTTCTGATAGGCAAAAGGCAAGTAACTTCCTCTTATTATTTCAATTGTTTGATGTTTTTTTTTTTGTGATTTGTAAATATTCACATGCTTATGGTGTAATCATTGTATGAGGGAGTTGAAGTTGCATTAGAACAAATCTGGCCAAAAGCTGACAGGAGGTTTTTCTATAGGCACCTTAGTAGAAATTTCAAGAAAGTTTTTCCGTATGTTCTATTTTGGAGAGCTTGCAATGCAAGCTCAGCTTTCACATTCAGGAAAGATATGGAGAAGTTGCAGAAAGTAGGAGGTGATGATGCCATGACCTGGTTTGCAGACTTGGGAGAGCAGTCAAAATGGAGTAAGCATGCATTTAACCCTAATGTTTGCAATGACTGCAATACATCTAATTTTGTTGAGAGCTTCAACTCTACACTTGGGGTGAATAGGTTTAGGCCTATTTTGACTTTGCTAGAAGGTATTCACTATCCACTTGCTTTGTTATCATTTTCATTTCTAATTTATATGGTTATATGTCTAATTAAGATAATGTATGCAGGAATAAGAAGGCTTTGTATTGTATGGTGAGAATTGCAACAAGGATGGAGAACGCAAGGTCTTGGAAAGATGTAGACATTACTCCTAAAATTGTGAAGCTAGTGAAAGAGATAGGTAAAGCTAGCTCAAAATGCAGAGCTTTCAAGTCCAGCCCAGGAGAATATGAAATTCATGAGGGAAGATCACAATTTCCTCTGAGCTTAAACAAGAAGATTTGTTCCTGTGGGGCATGACAACTGGCAGGTGGGCCATGTAGGCATGCCATTAGGGCCTGCATTGATGCAAAGCTTGACCCACATGACTTTTTCAGTTCCTGGTATATTATGTGAAGACTTACAGCAAGCTTATAGTGTCTGCATTAACCTAATTCCTGACACACAACAATGGCCTACAGATGAGTCAGGTACAATCATCATGCCTCCTAAGATGAAGAAGGGAATTGGAAGACCAAGTAGGAATTAAAAGAGGGAAAAAGGTGAACAACAACCTGAAAAGGTAAAAAACAGTCAAATGTAGCAAATGTGGTTGCTTTGGCCATAACAAGACAGCTTGTAAGGGAGGCTTAACTGGGAAAGAACTGAAGTCAAATGAGCCTGTTGTCATCGAGAATCCTAGGGTCAGAGACTAAAGTAATGCAGCAAAGGAAGCAAAGAAATCTGAAGGAGTTGGATCCCAGTCTGCAGCAACTCAACCTGCAGCATCTCAACCTACAACTTCATCTAAACAAGCAAAGGGAAAGAAGGGAAGACCCTAATCTGAGTAAGCAACATTACTGACAGCTTCACAATTGCCTAGCCAACCAGTGCCTATGTCTCAATGAAACTCAAATTCTCCAAGCTCCTAAGTGTTCTGTTCTGCAGTATAGTAGCATATGCATTTTGCTAATTTGATAGAAAGTCAATGTTTGTAGTTAACTCTGTTTTTTTGGTCATTTTGGATGATTTTGCTGTTGTTATTTGGTAATTTAGTAGACAACTTTACTATTGAAAGTTGGATTTTTGCAATGTTCCCAAATAACTTGGATATATTAATGAATGTTGGCAACTGATGCCATTTTTTCTATTTCAAGCGGTCCCACATTTTGGTCAATTTGTCTATTTTAGTTGATCTCAATGGATGATTCAATGGTAACTTATCAAAGAGCATTAAACACATTAAAAATGCCTTTTATTTATCAATTTCCATTCATAAACCAAGAAACTACAACCTTCCTAGTACTCTTACTCTCTGAAGTACATGGCAACTAAATACACAAATTTAGGATTTCAGAGCTACAAACAGTAAAATCAGATACATAACAAGACCAATCCTAACAAACCATATAAACGTAGCTTGCAAACTCATATGCTATGTCTGTGAAATCAATAAATTCCTCTCTTAAAAGTCTCAAATTGGATGATTCATCAAGGTTTCTAATAATTTGATCTTCAGAAACCCACATGAACAAACCACAATGCCTGCACTTGTAATATGTCCTCCCTGGATTTGAAATTGAGACAGAAACCCTAATATCAGCATGTCTTGGTGGATTGCAATTGCATTGAATTCGCCTAACCCGCATGGACCTCCCAAATCTTCTGCCAGAAGAAGAACCACTACCTGCAAAACCAGCCATGTCAGAAGAGAAGAGAACAACAATAGGAAAAAAAAGGAGAAGATAAGTTTGCAGCAATGGAGGAGAACTTTAATGGAGAATAGAAGAGGGAAAGTGGCGTTTTATAGGGAGGGAATAGGGTTTGAGAAGTTGGAGAGAAATAACAGACAAATTAAGGGGGAAAATTTGGAGGGAATGGATTAAAAAAAGGGTTATATTAGTTATTTCATGTTTTACTAAGCCTAGGATGTTAATTTACCAAGTTATTAACGTCTGATTAACAGACTTAAGTACATGAGTTAGTAAGTCAAAACCTTGGGTGTATCAGCAGGAAGTAAAAAAAAAAAAAAAGGTGGTACCACTGGGAAAAGTCAATACCTAAAATCATTTTTTTTTGGTGTGAAGTAACACCTTAATCTAGTTTTCTAAATTTTCTTAAATAAACCTGGTCCACAATAACATTATTGTGGACCAAATATCTCATGTGACTATTTACTCACCCAACTAACTTCTTACAAATTAATTGCTCCAGATTATTTCTTTCCTTTATTTTCACAAACAAGCTGACACTTTCTCTCTCTTCCCTTCTTGCATTTTCTTTCTCTTCATCTCGAATTCTTCAATGGCGAGAACTAGAGGAGATGTTGTATTTCAACGATAACGTGGCCTTCGTTCTTCGGCTACAAAAGTCAACGAACCACCACCTTCTGGTAATCTTTGTTTATCTTTAGATTTCTGCAATTTTCAGTTGGTGAATTGTTGTTGTTCTTCTTTTGAAACTATTTGCATGAATTTTTTTATGAATTTTTGTTTGAATTTTGTTTCGTAGTGAAGATCTAGGGTTTTGCGATGTTCGATTGTTATTTCATTTAATTTTGATTGTTTTTTGTTTTCTTATTCAATTTTATTGAGAATGTGTTGTTCTCGATGATGATTTTGTGCAATTTTGAGCTGAATAATTGTTGTTTTTCTTTAATTGAAACTATTTGTATGAATTTTTGTTTGAATTTTGTTTTGTAGTGAAGATCTAGGGTTTTGCGATGTTCTCTTGTTATTTCGTTCAATTTTGATTGTTTTTTGTTTTCTCATGCAATTTTATTGATAATGTGTTGTTTTCGATGATGATTTGTGCAATTTTGAGTTGACTAATTGTTGTTTTTCTTTAATTGAAACTATTTGTATGACTTTTTGTTTGAATCTTTTTTCGTATTGAAGATTATTTGAAGATCTAGGATTTTTTTTTATGTTCGATTGTTGTCTATGTTTATTGTTCGATTGAACACATAAAACCTAATAAATGTTTGATTGAATTTTGTTTTTATAGTTCAAATGATTGTTTAGCTGTTTGTTTTCTCGTTGAATTTTGATTGAAATTAAATTGATGATGATTTGTGCTCGATGATGTTACTAGCCTTTAATATGTAATATGTAATGGTTTTGTTTTTTGTTTTGTGTGTTGATTCCTATGATTATGTGGAATTGTTAGTATATTGTAATATGTTGAACTAACTATATATGAGGATGAAATTGTACTGATCGGTTGATTTTTGGTATTGGATTTTTGTAACACCCTAGAAACTCCTTTCTTTAAAAATACCTATTTTGCCCTGTTTAAAATTTTAAATAGGAATATCTAAGATATTACCGCCACCGTGAAAACGGCTAAGGCAATTATCAAATACACACAGCGGAAGACTATCTTTAAAAACATTCAAAACTTGTCAACTTAAAAAGTCAACTAAACGAAATTAAAGTAAAGTCAAACCCAAGGCAATAAAGTAAAATAAAATCAACCTACAGTTTGGAACCATTTTAGGCCCTTATTAAAACCAATTAAATATGTAAAACCTTTGCGTTAGTCTCATGAGTATCCATAATATAATCAATAAAGCAACAAATCGCATCACAGTCTTATGGAAACTATGCATGATTCGCTCTTCACTCATGCCCATCATGAATATGCTTCATCACCTGAAAAACTCCTCTCTACTTGTCCCCACTACTCGCCATTAAAAATGGGTCGTCGTAGGGCCAAAGTAAAGACAAGGCCAACAAAAACACAAACACACACAATCAGCAAAGCTGGGTACATAAGTGTATTTAAACACACTGTAGGGAATATTTCAAGCAGTACCCCAAACTTGAACCCCACTGTGATCATACACTAAAACATGGTGGCGTCCAAAGGGAAGGAAGCTAGAGCAAAAGAGTCGCCAACGAGTTTTAGGAACTTATAAACCGTTCACAGGGTGAAGGTTACACCCCTTAACGATCCAGGAGATCGTCAACTCCAATAGGTCTGGAATAACCATGACTGGAAGTTCAGGGATGAAGGTACAAAGCCAACCTAAAAGAGATTGAACCTGCTCTAATAATAGGCCTCTACTTTATTCTGATCGTATTCATGTGCGCTTTCTAACTAACATGCAATCATTAGGTTTACCCTAAACCTGTTTATCTATGTTGGTTGAATATTAATGCACAAACAAAACTATTATATGCGATCAGTTGAATTATAATCATATTAACCCTAAACAAGATTATTAATTATCTTATTAGGCGTGATTACAAGTACCAATTCCCTTTAAAGATGCATAAAAGGCGTGATCAAACAATAACAATAAGTATCAAGCAACATAATAATAATCATCAAAATAATAAAAATCATGAAAATAATAATAATATTCGTAACTAAAATAATCATGTTCATGTTAAATATAAAGCATAATAATAACAAGATCCTAGGCATGATACTAACAAGATTAATAACAAGCCCTAGCATGTCATTAAGCAATAAAAATCAAAGCTTTAGCCCTAACATGATACTAACATGAATATTAGGAAGAGAATAGGAAGCATCGCAGAAATCACAATTGTCATATTTGATATTATAACCTTTACCCTAAACATGATTAGGGATGGCAACGGGTCAGATCTGGATCCGTCGGGTCCAATGGATCCGGGTCCGTATCCGGGTCCAAAACGGGTCCAATATATTTTGCCTAATTTTTTGCAATAAATGTAATGTTCGGGTCAAAAAATTTTATTTCAAACTTACGTTAATGGTTATTAAGTTCAACCCCAAATTAACCAACTTATACACTCATATTTTGAATTAAAATTATAAACAAAAAAAAAATACGATGTTACATATGAGCTAGTGAAAAAACAACGATGATGTATATAATATGAGCATCCAAAATTCATCTCTTGAAAGGGTTAATCGTTATTATTACTAACATTATCAACATTTTTAATTTAGAAACAAACAATTTTAGTTTTTTTAATAGGAAAAATAAAAAAACGGGTCCACGGATCTGGATCCGGGTCTAGGGCCCAGACCCAGATCCATATCCGTTTTTGTCAACAGGACCCGGATCCGACCCGGATCTGTCGGGTCCAAAATTTGAAGACCCAGATCCGTGAAAAACGGATCTGGATCCACAGATCCGGGTCGGGTCCAGATCCATTGCCATCCCTAAACATGATAATAGGAAGATTAAAACACCCTAACATGACACTAGGAATCATAATAACAACCTAGATAAGATTTCTACATCATAATATCAATAAATCAATTAAAGCACTTACTTGGATGCCTCGTACCTCTTTCTAATAACAAAATACACGCATTAGTAACTTCAAGGAAAATAATAATCAAAGAATTAAATCAAATAATTGAAATAGAGATTTTTGACCAAACCCTCAGAAATTAAAACCTTTCACGTCTAGGGCGAAGGCAACTTCGAATTTGGCTAGGTGTGTCTAGATCTTGTGAATGCGGAATTTTGTGTGCAAAAGGCTAGTTTAGAAAAGAGAGAGAGAGAGAGGGAGAGTAATCAAGAGATTCTTGATGAGAATTTGTGATTAAAATGGAGGTTTTTAGGAGGCTATTTATAGAGAAAATCAGCCGGATATGATAAAAAACGAATCAGAGTTTCGAAAAAGAATAAAACACGACCGCAGCGCCAAACACACGCCTGTCGCCAGATCTGTCACTAGACGCTGCGCGTGTCGCCAGACGCTAGGCGACAGAGCTGTTGTATGGCGCTAGAATTAATTTTCCACGCGTTTTCTTATTTTGATAAAATTTAAGCGTACGAGAGGGTAAAATAGTATTTTCTTTAAAAACACTTCTTTTATTCTGATTAAAACTCTTAAAAGTCAACTAAAGTCAATTTATCAATGCTAATTAAATTAGGATTCAAAAGAACCTTTTAGAAGATTCTAGAAGACTATAATCAATCCTAATCACATTAGGAATGATAAATCATAATAGGCCCTCCTCTAGATCATTGGGCCGCATATAAAGATCAAACCGGGCCCAGTTTAGTAATTTGGCCATAACTTCCTCATTATTCATCGGAATTGGGCTTATAAAATATTGTTGGAAAGATCTTTTCGAACCCGACCCAACTACACTATTATTGGACCCTTTCTATGGACCAAACTAAACTTGATTGGCTGTTTTCTTAAAAATAGATTTTCAAAAACAAAGAGAACGAAAAGAAATAAAAACTAACTGCAATACTAGACTTTCCACACATTCACTTCATTCGATTATGATTTGACGTGAAAGGTACTCATCACTGGGTTTGATTTTGAGTAGACACACACTAACATGATTTCACCTGTCAACACACATTTACCACAATGCACCTGTTTTACAAGCACACACAACATTCAACAACACCTTTCAACTAGACACTAAATAATTTATTTAGCATTGATTACGCATCGAACAGGTTTCCAACTCTACCTCCCCTAAATAATTGAGGTTACTGACACGGGAGCTAACCGTGCCAGCATCAAAACCACACAAATGTGGCGGAATTCCTGCGCATAATAATAAATAAAAGGAATGTACAGCGTCCTGTACTCCAGTACAAGTTATGATCAAATATAAAGTCACATAACTCCCCCATAAGTTCATACTCAAGGTATATACCTTCCAAGAGTTTTGATGCGTAATCTCTTTCACTTTACGTTATTTATATATTATTAAACTTGGTGGTGACTCTCAAAGCACAATAATTCCACCAACAATAATTATTCAATTAATCAAACATACCAATTAAATTCTTGAGTAATTAGTGACCACATAATATTTAATGTTGAACCCATTTTAATCTACCTCAGTGTCAAAGACACCTTAAACGCATCGAGCGCCACAAATCCTATCTCTCGGTGTTAAAAACACCTTAAGTGCACGAAGACACCAACACACAATTTATTCCTCGTCTACATAGACACTTATATAGCTCCTTTCTCATGCTTATAGCATCAATATAAATTATATGAACCATAATAAAATTCATTTTCAATATTCCAAGCCAAATTAAACATGTAGTTTAATTAAATATGAATTCCAACATGCCATAAATAAAAGTGTGGTTCATACAAACACGCCAAAATATAATTTTCCATTCCATAATCCATCACAAATAAATCATTCTTTCCAATTTAATCACCAATATCAATAATCCACAATTTCCAATCATAATCTTAGCATGATACTACTTGGAATTAATTTAAATCAAGCCTAGCATGATACTTCATCACCAAAATATGCTACGTACGCGATCGTACCTCAATTAAGCTCTTAAAGTAGCCGATTACACTACAACCATTCCCGAATCAAGTCTCCTACATAAAGGGACAATAATACTATATTAATTCTCCTTGTATACACAATTTCCAGCAACTTAAATTCACTTTAGACTACTTAAAATAATATGAAAATTATTTAAAAACCCCTAATTAAACTTCTTTTTAATGGTAATCACACCCTTTTATTAAAATCACAATTATACAACTTTAAATAAAATTCCAGCATTTTAAACTAATCAAAAACCCTTTAAAACTTCATCAAAATACATCTTTATACTTAAATTATCCATAGAAACATTAAATTATCTCTTCCCCTTTTAAATTCAAGGATAAAATTTAAAGCATAAACAAAACTTCGTTAAAAATCAAAAACTGCCCGAAAATCATATTTAGAGGCTGAATTTGGCCATGAGAGGGTGGTGTCTTTCTTAAAACGTTGTTTCCACATGAAAAACACTACTTTTTTTTTTTATTTTAATCAAAATCGTATGAGTTCAGAACCTGATCGGGATTAAAACGAGATTAATATTAACGAACGAAAAACTAAAAAATTAAAACACGAAGTACGTGTTCAAAATAATATGAAATTAAGTTAAACTAATCAGTAGTTATAATCACCAAAATTTCAAAACATCAATACTATAAAAGCCCTAAATCAATTGTTCATAAAAACCCTAAAATCATGATTTTCAATAACTAAAAACCCTAGGTTTTAAAATTTACAAAATATGAAAATTATGGCATTTATAAAATCTGAAATTATAAATTTTAATCATCAAAAATACAATTTGATACTAATTAAATTAATTTCAAACCATAAAATCAAAATCACTAAATTAATAATTATAATTACACAAATTAATAAACAAAAGAGAAAGAAAATAAGACTAACCTTTTTGTGTGGGAAATTTTTGGGGATTCATGGGGTATTTATAGAGTAGAGATTGTAGGGTTAAATTTGGGCTTATAAAAATGTGGGCTGAAGTTATGGGAAAGGGCTTAAGTTATGGGTTTTGAAATGGGTTATTCCAATAAGAGTATGTAGGAATAATTTACATTGCCCAATAATTAATAAACGTTTGGCCCAAAATATGCTTTACTTTTATAAAACCTTATATTTAAAATACTTTAACCCTTTCAAATATTTAATTAAGATACTTGAGCCCTTAACAATACATTTTATTAATACTTAAATACTTTATAAAAATACATAAAAATACGGGGTATTACAATTTTAGAGAGTTTGAGTTTTGGGGGGATTTTAGCAGAATGTGCTTGTTTTAAGGGATTTTAGCAGAATCTTTTTGTACACCTTCAGTATTTTTTCACAATCATTATGCATAACACTAACACATAAAGTTTAAACTAAGGTTCCTGGTGCTGAATCATTGGTATCTTCTGGTAATATCAATAATCTTTGGCGTTTACAAGTCTAGGAACCTAATTTATGCGAGTAATCTTACATTTGCCCTTTTAGTCTTGTAATTGTTTCACTGCTTCACATAACTATCGAATGTTTTCCATAGCTCGAGTCCTTCATTACGTGTTTAGTTTTTAGTCAGTTGAGTTCGTGCTTTCTACTTTCCCCAACTTCCAGTGCAATATTTCTGAGTAGACTGAATACGAAGATCAAAGTGCTCTTGCAATTGTGTATAAAAGATTCTTAGCTCTTGTTTTTCTTTTTTACTTCTCATGGAGCACATATTGTTATGTTCTTGTTATATGCACTCTCAGCATGTATTAGTTGACTTAAAGCTAATCTCTCTTTATCATGCATGTTAACTGTTTAGTTTTTTTTTTTAAAGTAACATTACTGATTATTTTTGGTTCTGTTTTTAGTGCTCCATATGTATCATATATGCTGCGTAAACGTGAACTTTACTATGACATTGTAGGGAATAATTTCAAGCCTTTAAAATCCCACTAGCTTGAACCCCATTGTGATCATACACTAAATTACGGTGGCGTCCAAAAGGGAAGAAGATAGATCAAAAGAGTCGCCAACAAGTTTTTAAGGAACTTGTAAACCGTTCACGAGGTGAAGGTTACACCCCTTAACGATCCAAGAGATCGTCAACTCCATAAGGTCATGAACCAAATAAGGGTTCGGGGATGATGGTACAAATCCAACCTAAAAGAGATTGAATCTGCCCTAATAATAGGCCTCTACTTTATTCTGCTCGTATTCATGTGCGCTTTCTGACTAACATGCAATCAATAGGTTTAACCCTAAACCTGTTTAATCTATGTTGGTTGAATTTAATGCACAAACAAACTATTATTGGCGATCACTTGAATTATAATCACATTAACCCTAACAAGATTATTAATTATCTTATTAAGCGTGATTACAAGTACCAAATTCCCTTTAACATGCATAAAAGGTGTGATCAAGCAATAACAATAAACATCAAGCAACATAATAATAATCAATAATCATGAATAATAATCATAAACAAAAATAATCATCATATTAATAATAATTGAAATAATTATCATAAATAAAATAATCATCAAAATAATAATATTCATAATCATTATAACAATTATAATCATAATCATATTCATGATAATATTAAAGCATAATAAAAATAGCAAGTTCCTAGGCATGATACTAACAAGATTAATAACAAACCCTAGCATGTCACTAAGCGATAAAAATCAAATCTTTAGCCCTAACATGATACTAACATGAATAAATATTAGGAAGAGAATAAAAGGCATCATAACAATCATATTTAATATTAAAAATACCCTAGACATGATACTAGGAATATAATAATAACAATATAAACATGATGTCTACATCATAATATCAATAAATCAATAAAGTACTTACTTGGATGCCTCGTACCTCTTTCTAATAACAAAATACACACGTTAGTAACTTTAAGGAAAATAATAAACAAAACAATTATATTAAATAATTGAAATAGAGATTTGGGACCAAACCCTCAGAAATTAAAACCTTTCACGTCTAGGGCGAAGGCAACTTCGAATATGGCTAGGTGTTTCTAGATCTAATGAATGCGGAATTTTGTATTTGAGAAAAGGCTAGTTTAGAAAAAGAGAGAGAGAGAGAGAATAATCAAGAAAATCTTGATGAGAGTTTTTTTATTGAAAAAGGGGAGATATGACCTCTATTTATAGGAAAAAAAGAGGGTCGAAGAATTAAGAAAAGAATCCAAATTCGAATCGAAATAAAACTCGTAGACAACAGTTTTTGCGGATTTTTTTTTATCATATCTTTTGATCCAAAAATCGGAATAAGAAGAATAAGATGTCTTTGGAAAGATCTTGAAGTCTACTTTCTAACCCAATTAGAATCAGATTAAAATATGTTGTAGAATAAAAGATATGAACGAAATAGTGAGACGGTGTCAGTTTTGGATAGAGTTTGATATCTTATTCATATCTTTTCCGTTATAGCTCGGAATTATTATTATAATATATCATTGGAAATATAATTTCAAGATCTATCCAACCATATAAAATTTGGATAAAAATATGAGGCACGAAAATAATATCTGACTGTCTTTGAACATGTTTAAATCCGAATAGAATTAGGACTTTAAAAAAAGGAAAGTTTTATAAAAAAGGAAAGTTTATATTTAAATCAAATTCCTTAATCTTATCTTTTCAAAAAAGGATAATTAAGATATTTTAGAAACTTATAGAAGATTCTAATCAATCCTAATTAGTTTAGGAATAGGATTAAACCTTTGGACCCTCCTCATGATCATTGGGTCGTAGGTAAAATCCGGTTTGGGCCCAATTTAGTATTTTGGTCATAACTTCCTCGATAATCATCGGAATTGGGCTTATAATATATCGTTGGAAAGGTATTTTCAAACCCCATCCAACTACACAATTATTGGACCCTTATCATGGACCAAACTAAACTGGAATGGACGTTTTCATAAAATAGAGTGGGTTTTCGAAAACAGAAAGAAAGAATTTTAACAAAAACTAACCGCAACACTAGACTTTTCACACTTTCACCTCATTCGATTATGGTTCGACGTGAAAGGTATTCATCACTGGGTTTTGTTTTGAGGAGACACAAATGGGTGTCTACAGAAGCCCCCACTTTGACTGAGTTTGGAGAAACGCAAGTTTCGAAAACAAAAGCTAGGCCGCAAAAGCTAAGTATGTGGGAAAATATTATTTTTAGAAGAGTCAAATAATGGTGACTCTTAGGCTAGGTAAGCTAATGATGTAGGGATCAAGCCCCCAAGTCTAGCTCTAAGTGAAAAGGGATGAGCATAGTAAATCCCTTTGATATGATCATGGTGGAAGTGTGTGAATGTGAATATGAATGCATGTTTATTACGGCCGCACCTCGATGTGAGGTTGCCTACGTATCCGTTAGGAATCAGGCCGAACGTAGCTCTAGCCGAACCTCGCACAAGTGTATATACCTCAAAAAAGGTCTTTTTAAGGGTTGTAACGTGGTTAGGCTAAAGGTTTGAAGAAAAAGGGGATAAAGGCTCAAGACCCTAGATAAGCCCCCCAAGGTGTGTAACCTTGCTTTTGAATATTTGTATTTTTATGCTTGAGGTTTTCTACTCTTTTTTTAGCTCTCTTTCATCTTTTGCTTTAGCATTTATTTTATTTTAATAAGTGTGGGAAATCCCGATCATGCGGTCTATCACTCACTTGGCATTCATGTTTCTCATGCACGGTACCGAGCACTCGATAAGAGACGCAATCTGAGACGTGTTCTTATCGAAGATATTTTCATATCAAAGACATTGGAACACTTACCCTTTTGTACACTTTTATTTATTTATTTTTCTTTTATTTTTATTTTGATCTTTTGAAATCACTCAAGCTTTTTTTTTAGAATTGCAAAAGTTGCACACCATCCCATCCCAAGGTTAGATAGATGTAGGTTAAAAAAGAAGGGTCTATCGTTAGACGAGGCTCAAAGTGGTTTATGAAGAAAGGATGTATAATTGAAGGGTGAAAGGAGATATGATGTGGCTACAAGGGGTGCCTCAAATTATTAGTATGCCTTGTGCTTAATTCGACATGGTTTTTTTTTTATTTTTTTTTGAATGCAATGTAATGAAATGATCATATATAAAGAAATAAATGCTCATTTTATTAAAAAGGAAAAAGAAAAAAGACTACAAAAACAATCTAAAGGGAAAGAAAAGGTGCCTATGCTAGACTTATTGAGGAAAGGGTAGATAAAAAAAGAAATAGAAAAAAGAGGTCACAAAATCTTGTCGTTGAAGCTCGCCTCTTGTCTTGTGTTGTTTCATCATCACCCTCATTTTTTGTTTGTCAATCATATGACTCAAACTCAATTCAACACACATGGATGGAAGAAGTGAAGAAAGATTGGAATAGGATGTGAAAGAAGATGATGGAGGTGGAGGGATATGAAGAATTAGAAGTAGAATATACCCCCAACTTAAATGACGGAAAAGACCGACTCATGCATGAACCTAAGACATGGCCATGGTGATGTATACTCAAAGTGTGTGCTAAGACTAGTGAGTGTAGATGACATGTTGAGACTTTTGTCATGACCATGTGGCTAGACTATGTGACTAGACTCAAGCAAAGACTAAGTAAAGACTTCACATATATGCATTAAACTGGACAGACTGTGGTATTTTAGTCATAACTTTTGATCTGCGACTCTAATTGGGATGAACCCAACGCCGAATTAAAGATAAAACTCGGGGCTACAGATCCATAGGTTTAACGACTCGTAGTTCTTTCTAGAACTTCAGATATGACCAAAAAAAGTTGACGTTTTTGCAGTATACGAGAATTAAAATCCGGGTTGACTTAGAGGAACTATGACTCGATTTTATGTTCATTTATTAGCTCAAATTAATTAATTAATTAATTAAACAAAGTCCTTTAGTCATTAATCAATTTATTTAGTCTTAACACAAGTCAAACAAACGGTTAGGAAAAATCACATAGAGTATGCACAACAAATAATGCACAATTAGTCAAGTAGGCACAATATGATGCAATGAGTTTACAACCTAACCATGGCTCTAGTTCTCTAAAGTTCGGGATATGGTTTAGTCAATAGAGGGTCCATGGTTAATTGTCCGGATGCACCGCGCAGAAGCCTAACCGTGAAGGGTTAGCGCGTGTGGATGGGACACCGCGAGTTTTAGAAAAAACTCACTTCCATGGTTTGGTGAATTCAACATGTCGGATGTACCCTTTGTTGCCAGGAGCGTTCAATCGGGTAGATGGAGCCTGAATTCCCAGAGGGTTATGTCCATATGTAGAACACATATGGGTTTCAGAAAAGTGAGAAAAAAAATTCAATCAGGAAGTAGGATCGAGCAAACAATACGAAAAACCGGTCGGTATTGGGGGAAATTGGCGCCAGCAAACAGAGACTGGCGCCAACTTTTAACTGTAGCGCTTGGCGCCAATACTGGCGTCTGGCGCTACGGCTAAAAGTTTGGCGCCAAGCTCTGGCCCCTGACGCTACTTCCCACATGCCTCAACAGCTTTCCGTGCTCAATAAAATCATCCAGTTTCACGCGGTGTTATTTCAGTCCCAGTTGTGAAAGACATTTCTCAAATTTCCTACGTGTAAAATCCTATGTTTTTGACTCATTACGGATGGTCTTTCCAATGAGAACCTTTTTATGCATATGACAATAATGTTAATCAAAATTACGCACATGAAATACTTAGAACTTTTCGAGTCTCATCCACTCATTCTAAATCATTACCGAAACAAATTCAGGAATTAAAATAGAAATCCTCCCCATCAGAGTCGCCAAAAACTGTAGGGAATAATTTCAAGCCTTTAAAATCCCACTAGCTTGAACCCCATTGTGATCATACACTAAATTACGGTGGCGTCCAAAAGGGAAGAAGATAGAGCAAAAGAGTCGCCAACAAGTTTTTAAGGAACTTGTAAACCGTTCACGAGGTGAAGGTTACACCCCTTAACGATCCAAGAGATCGTCAACTCCATAAGGTCATGAACCAAATAAGGGTTCGGGGATGATGGTACAAATCCAACCTAAAAGAGATTGAATCTGCCCTAATAATAGGCCTCTACTTTATTCTGCTCGTATTCATGTGCGCTTTCTGACTAACATGCAATCAATAGGTTTAACCCTAAACCTGTTTAATCTATGTTGGTTGAATTTAATGCACAAACAAACTATTATTGGCGATCACTTGAATTATAATCACATTAACCCTAACAAGATTATTAATTATCTTATTAAGCGTGATTACAAGTACCAAATTCCCTTTAACATGCATAAAAGGTGTGATCAAGCAATAACAATAAACATCAAGCAACATAATAATAATCAATAATCATGAATAATAATCATAAACAAAAATAATCATCATATTAATAATAATTGAAATAATTATCATAAATAAAATAATCATCAAAATAATAATATTCATAGTCATTATAACAATTATAATCATAATCATATTCATGATAATATTAAAGCATAATAAAAATAGCAAGTTCCTAGGCATGATACTAACAAGATTAATAACAAACCCTAGCATGTCACTAAGCGATAAAAATCAAATCTTTAGCCC
The DNA here is from genome assembly GCF_001683475.1 of Chenopodium quinoa. Classification (NCBI taxonomy): domain Eukaryota; kingdom Viridiplantae; phylum Streptophyta; class Magnoliopsida; order Caryophyllales; family Amaranthaceae; genus Chenopodium; species Chenopodium quinoa. The sequence continues at coordinate 5,950,678 of NW_018744304.1, read as the reverse complement.
TAACATGATACTAACATGAATAAATATTAGGAAGAGAATAAAAGGCATCATAACAATCATATTTAATATTAAAAATACCCTAGACATGATACTAGGAATATAATAATAACAATATAAACATGATGTCTACATCATAATATCAATAAATCAATAAAGTACTTACTTGGATGCCTCGTACCTCTTTCTAATAACAAAATACACACGTTAGTAACTTTAAGGAAAATAATAAACAAAACAATTATATTAAATAATTGAAATAGAGATTTGGGACCAAACCCTCAGAAATTAAAACCTTTCACGTCTAGGGCGAAGGCAACTTCGAATATGGCTAGGTGTTTCTAGATCTAATGAATGCGGAATTTTGTATTTGAGAAAAGGTTAGTTTAGAAAAAGAGAGAGAGAGAGAGAATAATCAAGAAAATCTTGATGAGAGTTTTTTTATTGAAAAAGGGGAGATATGACCTCTATTTATAGGAAAAATAGAGGGTCGAAGAATGAAGAAAAGAATCCAAATTCGAATCGAAATAAAACTCGTAGACAACAGTTTTTGCGGATTTGTTTTTATCATATCTTTTGATCCAAGAATCGGAATAAGATGTATTTGGAAAGATCTTGAAGTCTACTTTCTAACCCAATTAGAATCAGATTAAAATATGTTGTAGAATAAAAGATATGAACGAAATAGTGAGACGGTGTCAGTTTTGGATAGAGTTTGATATCTTATTCATATCTTTTCCGTTATAGCTCAGAATTATTATTATAATATATCATTGGAAAGATAATTTCAAGATCTATCCAACCATATAAAATTTGGATAAAAATATGAGGCACGAAAATAATATCTGACTGTCTTTGAACATGTTTAAATCCGAATAGAATTAGGACTTTAAAAAAAGGAAAGTTTTATAAAAAAGGAAAGTTTATATTTAAATCAAATTCCTTAATCTTATCTTTTCAAAAAAAGGATAATTAAGATATTTTAGAAACTTATAGAAGATTCTAATCAATCCTAATTAGTTTAGGAATAGGATTAAACCTTTGGACCCTCCTCATGATCATTGGGTCGTAGGTAAAATCCGGTTTGGGCCCAATTTAGTATTTTGGCCATAACTTCCTCGATAATCATCGGAATTGGGCTTATAATATATCGTTGGAAAGGTCTTTCAAACCCCATCCAACTACACCATTATTGGATCCTTATCATGGACCAAACTAAACTGGAATGGACGTTTTCATAAAATAGAGTGGGTTTTCGAAAACAGAAAGAAAGAATTTTAACAAAAACTAACCGCAACACTAGACTTTTCACACTTTCACCTCATTCGATTATGGTTCGACGTGAAAGGTATTCATCACTGGGTTTGGTTTTGGGGAGACACAAATGGGTGTCTACAGACATGTCACGGTCTTAAATTTTCTGGTCAATGTTGTTTCAGTAAGGTCACTATAATTTACATTTTGGTTTTGTTTTGTATACAAATGGTGCCAAAGGCTTGAAGAAGAATACTAGAGCTAAAAAGAAAAAGAGTGTTGCTGAAGAAGATGTTTCTAGAGAGGTTCATGAGCATCCAGTTCCTGCAACTGGTTCACCTTCATCTCGGCAAAAGAGAACTCGTGAAGATGAACCCGAACCTAGCGTTGAAGCTACTGCTCTTGTTCATGTTAAGAAGCCCAGGATAAGAACGAAGAAATAAATAGGTGAAGCTGGTGAAGCTGGTGGTGATGTACCTACGTAAGTAACTTTATTTACGTTGGAGTGCTCTCAAAAAGTTAGATTCAACATGCACGTTTGTGTGACTATGTGTAAACACCTACTTTTGGCCTCTTGTCCTGAAAGGAAGTGCGATGATAATACAAAAATCCGTTCTTCATGTTAGATCAAAGTTGAAGTGTGTATGGACTACGAAAAGCATTATGAAGTAAGTTAAAACCCATATTTGAGACCAAGTTATCTTAGAGCCTTGTCCGATTACTAATTAGACCTAAAATGTGTTCATACATGTTTAAACTTGATTAATAACGGACCCAAATGCGTCAAATGCAATGATTGGATCCAATGGAACCTACATTGTTGATAAACCGAGCCAAAAAGATGAACCAACTATCAAATTCCCATGAAAGGACTATAAAAATGGATATCCATTTTAAATAGCTTTCCAACGGTATATTATAAGCCCAATTCCGAGCCAAAACAAAGAAGTTATGATCAAAGCACTAAACCGGGCCCTAAAATCGACACCCTTGCACTCCAACGGCCATAACTTTTGATCCATAATATATTTTCACATAAATCTAACAGAATTAGAAATTAGACATTCAGAGATTTCCAATGACATCTCACACGCCTTAATCGAACTTCGCAATCAAAAGTTATGGAAGTTTTAAAAACGCGTTTTTGTATAAGGCAAACCGCAAACTAGCGCAACTCAATCAGATGCGCGCGCCTTGCGTGTCATTGAGATGCGCACGACATCCAACGCGACTTAGAGAGTTGCGGACGCCACCTGACGGTGCAGCTCTAAAACCCTAAACCTAGATCCATACGCCTATAAATAGGGGTCTTCGTTCAGCATTACAGGGACTGGAAAATTCAGAATTAAAACCTTAGTATTCTCAAAACCCTAATCTCTTAACTTCTCTTACTATCATACTACTTTTTCTTCTATCTTTCCAAATACTTTTCAACCCTAATTGAATCCATTGAAGTCCTTGGAGGTAAGAAGAAGAAAGAAAGTCCATAAACACATTAAACGGAGATCAAACATAAAAGAAGAACGGTTAGTTTCCTGAGCACTTAGATAAATCACTTTTCTTTTATTGTTTAAATAAATTTAATTGATTAACTAGTGTTGTTTGATCACGTTAAACAAACTTTTAATTAATTAATTCACATAGTATTCTTTCGTTAATCAAGACTAGAATTGGAATAATTAATTGTTGTTTTATCACTTAAGACAGGGCGAATCTTGTTTATTTATTGTTCTTTCACGAATATTATTAATTAAGAATAACGACTTTTGCAATGTAATTCCTATGTGATTAATGCTTGTAAATAAAATCAACTAACTTAGTCTTTAGGTATCACGTTGCATATATTGTTTGGTAATGAAATTGAGAAAAAGTAAGAGCTAGTAGAGGCCGTACTAGGGCTAAGATAGCAATTGCCCTCTAAAGGGAACGTTATCTTAGTATCCTCGCTCCCGAACTCATTTCTGGTTTATGTAGACCAATTTGGGCATGGGTAAACTTATGATTCGTGCTAATTATCCCTTGAACTCTACTTGGGAGAAAGGCATGAACGAGGTTTATGAGTTTTCGTAAAACTCATTGGCGACTCCTACTTGTTTCTTACAAAAAGCGTGATGAGAGTATCATTTCTAATTCAAGGTCTCCCAAACAGTTAGGAATTCAAATCCTAATACACCCTAACAAGTGTAAAGTCCTAGGCTTTTAAATGGCCATGGGCATCTAAGGAAGGACCCCCTTACGATGGGATCACCCTCCTTACACTATGCATTATTATTTCTATTTTGCATATTGCGGCCATTTAAAACTAAATGTAGGCCTTTGAATTTGGTTGACATGATTTCTAAGTTTACTGATGATCAAAAAATTTCTGTCAATGAAATTGGTTTTGGAGGGTTGTTATCATTTAAGTTGAAAAGGAATCCTACTAGTATGTACAGGTGGCTAATTGATTGTTTTGACTGTGGTAGCTGCATGTTTTCAATTGATAATAGTAAGGAGTTTGTGGTGACTGAGTATGATGTGTTTTTCCTTCCTTTGAACCCCAAAAATGTTGAGGAGATACCCCGACTTTGTTTTCATACATAATTGGAGGTTGAATTTTTGGTTGACATATGAAAATGACCAAATTCCACTTAATTTTTGGAAAGGATACCTACTTTAGGTCAAGGTGGAGATGATCGAGTTTGCAACTCTTTGTTATGCATGTAGTATCCACATTTTTAGCTCCTACTTCTAACAGAACCGCTGACCTTAGGATTGCTAAGGCACTTGATGATGTTAGGCAAATTAAGAATTTGAATTGGTGAAAATATGTTCTTGAAAAACTATGTGAAGGTGTTAAAAGTTACGAAAAAAGGAGAAATTCAGAACTGTTGTGGTTGTATTTTGATAGTGGAGATTATTTACTTCCATAGGTTGAAATTTAGGAATGTTGAATTAAGTACTTCTTTACCCTTACATACATAATTCTTAATGGCCAATGAATAACTTAACAATTTGAAGGAAAAATGTACATTAGACATCATAAGTGACATCGTGTCATTGTGGTGAGGCTTTCTTGAAGATAGATAGTGGTTTAGTTAAATTATCTCAGTAACTTCTCACTCTTTGACTTTTTATTTTTACTTTGTGAAGACAGCAAGTGGTGAAAAGATATGGAGTTATAGAATGTGACTCGCTTGTTTTAAAAGGGATTGATAGGTTTGTAAGCTTCTCGTTCATTGTTATCTGACATCTATAAAATATACGCAATTCTTATTTGCATGTGAACTGTTCCCCAAGAAATATTGCACTAAATTACTAAAGCTAAATGCACTTACAATAACTATTTACGTTATGTTGTATTAAATCATTAAGTGATTCTAGAGTTGTTTACATAACCTAACAAACTTTTACTGCTTTTTTTAGCAGGCTCGATACATGATTATTCCCTATATCCCAATGTTGGAACCTCCAAAGAATTGGAAAGGGTATACTTATCTTCTATCTTCTTTTCTTTTTTTGTAGAATTGTCTTTTATCTTCTTGTTTTTTTTAATAATTTATTTAATAATAATGTTTTCAGTAATCCTTGATTAATTTTCTTTCACATAGAACTGTGGAAACTATGCCCCTTTTCTACCATTTTGTAGATCTTACTCTAAATTACTCCAAGTTTAGTGCAAATGTGGAAGTTGGACGGACTATAAATTGTATAATGTAAAAAAAAAAACCCTATGAGACTTAGAATATGATCAGAAGGACAGAAAGTATTTTAGTATTGTATATTTTATATACTCTGACATGATCTGTTGTCAATTAATCCTGAATTAGCTAAATGTATAAAACTTAGGATGTGTTGTACTGTTTTCCCAATAATACCATTGATTATATTTGAATACTATAATTGGCATCTTCTATATTATTATTGTCCAGGTATGACAAGGGTGGCTACTTGTTCCCACCATCTTATGTTATGCAAACACATGGTTCAAGAAAGCAGCAAGAAGCGACGAGGAAAACTCCACCACAACAGAAATGCAAAAATTGTTAGAGGTAGAGCAGAACAGAGCTCCTTAATCTTTATTTAAATGTCTTTTATTTATTTATTTATTTATTTATCAGCTGCTCAAATTCTTAACTAGCATGAGTTAATCATGGTGCAAGTTTGCAGTGTTTTGGCGTCCCCTCCCCCCCCCCCCCCCCCTTTTTGGTTGTGATTACACCCTTAAACCTCTGCACATCTGAATTGTGTACTATAAGTATGTTCTGTTTTCCCTTTGACACTTGGACTGTATAGCTAATACCATTAAGTCTTGTGTCTTGTCAAAAAAATGCTCAAATCCTCCTCGAATCGATTTGTTTTTTATTTATTACGAAAATAAAAATTTGAAAGATAAATTGAATGTTCTATCCAACCTTAATTAAATATCAATCATTCTTGAGCTCAAATTTAATAGGAGGGTTATAATTTCTCTTGAACTAAATAGTACTTCAGACATGACAAAGGCCTTTGATAGTTTGTTTATACACCGTGAACAATGCCAGCTCCGCAATAATCAGAACTTAAGTTGACTGTAGTCATTAGTTTTTGGCTCTACTTTTCTACGAATTAATTTTTTTTCCCTTTTTTTTCTTTCTATTTTAGGGGACGTTTGGTTGGTAGAGGGCAAAGGGAATGAGAGAGAAAGGAAAGCAACTTCCCTATTTATAATGTGTTAGTTTATTTTATTAAAAAAGAATGGGAATCAAATATGAAGCACCAGCATTCTCCACCACCACCACTGCTCTCCGCCACCACCCTTGCAATTGTTAGTCCATAAGCCTCCAACACTGCCACCCCTCCATCCTCTATTTTTGCATCGTCGGACTCCGAAACCCACCGCCTGCCGTACCCGTGCCATCCTTCTTCTCTCTCTATTTAATTTTTTTTTTCGTAGATCTGGTAGTTTTTTTTTAAGGGTTGTTTATTTGGGTTGTTTATGGGGTGGTTTGGGTTGTTTATTGAGATGGTTAGGTTTTTTTCGGTGGTTTTCATGGTGGGTTTTGAGGGTAATAGGCGGCGAACGTGGTGGGTGTAAAGTTATTTCCGGGTGGGTTTGGGCGGTTTCGAGGAAGGTGGGTTTTGGGTGGTTTCGGTAGGGAAGCGTGGTTTTGGGTGTGCGTGGGTTTTTTTTCCTTGGTGGTTTTGGTGGGGAAGGATGTTGGTTGTGCAGTGGTGAGTGTTAGGGCGATGTTTCCGGTGGTCGGTGGTCAGTTGGTGCTTTCAAGGGTGGTCAAGGTAGTTTGAAGTTGGTCAAGGTAGTTGGCTAAAGAAGAGTTTAGGAGATTCACTTGGGGGGGGGGGAGATGAAGGTAGAAAATTGGGTGATGGGAAGGGTAAAGGGAATAATTGAATTTGTCTATCAAACATCAACAAAGGGATTCATGGTAGTTGATTCCCATTCCCTTTGTTGAATACACCCTGTTTTGTTTATAATTTCAAATCTATTTTTCCCTATTTTGTCTTGTAATTTCAAATATATTGTTTTGCCCATCTTGTTTTTACGAAAAAAGTAAGGGTGGTTTTTTTTCTTTTGCTTAACCTAACATAGAACCTTGGGGTGAGCAAATATAATAGAGGATGAAAGGAGTAAGGGGTGGGTTAGGGGTCTTGGACTCTCCAATAGTAATGGCTTTAGGATGAGCATAAAGTGAACCATCAATTTATTTTATAGATTGTGGCCAATTAGGGGGTGTTTGGTATGGAGTTAGTATAGGAAACGGAATGGAAATAAATTAGGAGGGGAAAAGGTAACAAAAAGTGTTACCCTTACTAGTTGTTTGGTACATCAAAGGAAACGAAAACAATTATCACCATTACATTTCCTCTTGTTTGGTATAACAAACGGAAATGAAAAATAAGAATGAATAATATAATATTGTCTATGCTACATTTTTTTATGGTAAAAAAAAGATAAAAAAAAAATAAAATAACCTGTATTGCATATATATATATATATATATATTATATATATATATATATATATATATAGCAAAGTTGACACTCATTAATTATCCAAACATTGACTAATAATAAAATAACCTATATTGCTCAAGTTGCATATGTTCAACAAAAAAACAAAGACATTGCTCAAGTTGCTACTTCTTCTTAAGAAGATCAATTGCATATTGTTTTTTCATATTAAATGGTGCTTGATAGAAGATGCGAAGCTTATGTTCTTCCGCCATGAGAATAGTAGCAACCTCTAAAGCTTCGGATGGAGAAATGCCATCTAACTTCATCACCTCGTCCAATACCTTGTTCACCTTTTCATCCATTCTTTGCTCCCTTTCTTCCGCTTTAGACCATGCACTAGCCATAGTCCCGAGATTAACATTGATATTTTCAAATATCTTCCCAAAATTGTTGGAACAATCATGGAGGGAGGCCACCAAATCATCATCATCATTCCTACACAAACTCTTCAAATTTACCTTGTTCTTTCCTTTCACCTTAGTCTCCTTCGCCTTTATAGAGGGTTTTCCGGATTGAGTAGTAGAATCACTTGCAGAAGAATGAATTGTAGAAGCCTTCACTTTTGCCATTTTTGAAGGAGTTATATGATCATCCTCTATCTTCATGGGGCGTTTTCCGGATTGACTTGTAGAAGAATAAGTGTCCGAATGAGTAGAATTCACATCATCTTCTTCATCACTCTCGACATTGAATGGTTGCTTATCAATCTCTTGACCCATTTCTTCTATAGCATCAACAAACGACTCACTTGCATCTCCGGTAGCTTTGTCTTTTGCGTATATCTCCGCAAGAGTTTCATAGTGAATGAATGGAACTCCAAACAACCCTTTAGCTTTCTTATGAGTCTGCCATATAAGAGAATGCAACAAGTCAAAACATGAAAATCAGAACTGAACCAGGCAACTGTTAATCACAGAAAATAAAACCACAAAAAATATAATAGAAACAATCATCAACAATAATCACCACAGTCCAAAGCAGACTGCAATACAACACACAAAGCACCAGCACCCCTTACCCCAAGAAACAGCCCCAGCAAAGAAAATTACATAAAAAGTCATTCTGCCCAAGCTTCTTTTGCACTTATAACCACTAGCTATTGTGTAGCCTTTTAGCATCATCAATCCATATATCACCACAAGAACCAGATTTCATAATATCTCTTATTCTCCACACTTGCTTCCAATTCCAGCTTGCATTCTTAGGACACTTGAATCTCTTCCAGGTTTTTTTTTTAATCCATGAATAATCTGCAGAAAATTTGACAACACTTCCCCTAAAACAGACATATATCTAATTTTTAACCTCGTAAAAACCTGCACAAAAGACCAGCCATGCTTCATACATGGCAACACAAAGAAACCAGGTATAGATTTAAAGCAAAATGAGCATTTGTAGCAGTACATAATTCATATATAAACTGTCCAACACCTACCCCTTTCCCCTATCACCTATTCCCCTCCCTGCCCCCTTCCATTACACACACTGCTTCTCTCCCTGTCCAGCAGCAATTCATACCTTCACCCATTCATACCTTTACACACAACTGTCCAGCAGAGCAGCAATTCTAAAGTGTAATTGAAAAAAATGAACAAAGAAGAATGAAATAGCAGTTCATACCTTCACCCATTCATCGTACACGACCTTGTCTACTTGCAACAATTTCTTCTCAGCATCCCATCCAAATCCCGAGGTGGATAACATTTCTGCAAATGCACGATATTTCTCCGACCAATGCTTGATCCTCGACTCAATGTGGGGAACTGCTCTCAAGCCACAATTAGGAAGTACACCATTGATCATCTCTTCCAACTTATTCATGTAACCATTCTTAAACCCATTATCACACTTCCACTTCGGATCGCAACTCAACTCATGCAAATATCTTATTAGAACCGCATCTTCTTCATACGTCCAATACCTTTTATTTTTACCTCTTCCTCGATTGCTAGCCTCCATCCTAAACAAATTAGAAATAACATAAGGCAGATTAGAAATAACAGTAGGCAAATTAGAAATAAAAAGAACAGAAGGCAGATGACCATGTCTATAATATAATCGAAGGTAAAAAAAATCATACATTTTTTGCTATTGACCATGTCTACCTCTTGCCCTCCAATCATTAAACATATCTTCGGCTAATTTGTTTCTAAAATTGGTCCAATGATCCGAAGTAGCAACACTTGTAATAAATTCCCTTTCATCATCGGAATCACTTTCGGAATCATCATCGGATTCATTCAATTCATCTTCGTTTATATCATCCGTAGGCATGAATTTTCTAATTAGATTATGCAATAAGCAACAAGCCATCACGATACGTCCATGAGTTCTTATAGGGAAAAATGAAGGACTTCTAAGAATACTCCATCTTCCTTTAAGTAGGCCAAAACATCTCTCAATCACATTTCGCGCCCTAGCATGTTTCATGTTATAGAACTCCTCGGCACTTTCGGGTTGTCGATCCGTCCATTCTTTTAAATGGTATCTTTGACCTCTATATGGAGCAAGAAAACCCTCACAATTCGTATATCCCGCATCAACCAAATAATAATTACCTTCAAAGTTATTAAAGGAAAGGATTACTACCTACCAAAACTAACAAAACTTATACACTCACAAAAGAATGAGCTTCACTTACCTCGAGGTACCCTAAAACCGTTTGGTCTAGAGAGAGCATTGCGAAGTACACGCATATCATGGGCCGAACCTTCCCAACCAGGAAGAACATAAATAAATTGCAAATTGGGTGCACAAACACCCAATACATTCATAGCAATTGTTCCTTTTCTTGTTCTATATTTTGGTCGTTCTTGTGAAGGCACATTTACATTAATGTAAGTCCCATCTAATGCCCCTAAACAATTCTACAAAAATAAGAAAAAATATTACTTACATACAATCAAAAATAAGAAAATCCTAGAAAAACTTAGGGGCTTAAAAAAGACCAATACCTTGAAAAATTTCCACCTTTCATCTTCACAATCATCTAATATTGGTGTGGGATTGTAAAGTAATACTTCGTGTAATTTGAGAAGTGCCCTTAGACAAAGGTGAAATTGTCGGCTCACGGTTTCTCCACTTCTAAAGAAATATTGTCCAATAGACCTATTCTTCTTGTGGTGAGCCAACGTGTATAAAAACATGGCTACGATCTCTTGAAGTGACATGTTTTTTGTTCCACTCAAACCACCAATGTCTCTAAGCATCTCACAAATAATATTGAAAGTTCTTCTATTAACGCGAAGCTCACTCTTGCATTTCACATCACTCTCTTTATAAAGCCCTCTCAAAACTAACATTCGTAGCAACTTTTTGTTTCTTTTTCTTTCTTTCAATTGAACACCCTTTATTGTAACAACACACATCATATGCCACATCCAATACATCATCAAAATAATAATAACCATTGAAATAACTAGTTGTATTTGTTTTAGCTTTTTCTTCCTTGAGGAACGCATAAGTCGGGGCATTGTAGAAATCTTGAAAAACTAGTCCAAAAAATATACAATAGTATCAATATATTACCCATCAAAAACCATTAAAATACAAGAAACAAATACATCATCGATCAACATAATCTGATTTTTGGCCGGATGGAGCAATAACATACATGAGGTAATCGTCTGCGATAGAAAACTAGAAAATGATTTTATTTATTATATAATAAGCACGCAATTACAACATATAAGAGGTTGAATATATATAATAAGCACGCAATATCCTCTATCAATTAGATAGAAATAATTTGGTGTGTTAACAGCAATCAATACCAATTAGACATTCGTTTAAGAATTTATAAATTAATCTACTCAAGCCAACCCCTGTCCCCCATATAATAAAGGAAAAAAAAGTCATAACCAATATCATTTAGTTCATACATACGAATTATACATTATTAATCAAGTGGATGGCTTGATGGTATGATGTTTAAATGAAAGTTCAATAAAATTGGAGATTTAATAGTAGAAAAACTACTGCATTTGACTCTTTCCGAAAAACAAAAATAAAAAAAAAAACAAAAAAAAATTGACAGCTATTATGAATATCCAAATACTGCACAAATCGGATGAAATCATTCGTCATCCCATTGTCGAATTACTCACTTGATACTGATACGTTTCCAGGCGTTCCAGGTAAAATATACTACCATCTTTAACTTCAAAACTCACCCAAAAACCACCATCACCATGACATTCACTTACCCAATCAAAAAACCACCGATCCTCACCACCAGAAACCCCATCCACCTCTCATAAGTTCACCTCCAACCCTTGAACCCGATAAACAGCAAAACAACAGCAATCAACAAAGAATGTTCCACCAATCACGCAGATTAGCAAATAAAACATAGTAATTATATCAATATCTAGTTAATCAACAAAGAATGCTCCACCAATCACGCAGATTAGCAAATACAACATTGTAATTATATCTAAATCAGAGTCATGTATATTGTCGAGCGAGTATAGCAATAATCAACAATTATAGCAATAATAGCAATATATAATTATATACTATCAAATTCAGCAGAAAATCAACAAAAGATAAAAAAAAAATTCAATCGAACAAGCAAGTAAATAATTCAAACCAGAAACGGCAAAATTGATATTGCATGAACCCTAGAAATTGAACGAGAGAAATGAAGATAGCAAACCTGATATTTGCAGTAGAAAATTGAAAATTTAGGAGCAAGATCTGGAGAATTGGAGCTTTCCTTGTAGAATCGTCTAGCAAGATCTAGAGATTTGCAGTAGAAAATCGAGCGAGCGAAGAGGAGGGAGAAGAGTTTTCTGTATTTTTTGTGTTAAAGGAAGGAAAGAGAATCTGTTTCCTCACTCATTACGGCGGAAACAATTGGGTGGAAATGGTTACCACTTACTAACGATTTGTGTTACTTTAGTCCGTAACCAAACACAATGTAACGGAAACACTAACATGATTCCGTTTCCACCCCTTTAAAAAACCTATACCAAACACCCCCTTAATGTGCCCTCCAATTGAATGTTGAATGATGAATGTTTGGGTAGTTTGAGCATAATTTGTTTTGAGACACTTATGTTCAAGAGCTATTAGAAAGAAATGAAGACAAGATAGCAAAACATAGGGAAAAATTGAAGGGAGAATTTTTTTTGTGACTTGAGACCATATATAAAATGAATTGTACGCTTTCACTCTAATATTTTTACAGTCTAATTTCTATGGCTTGATATTCATTTATTTATATAACATTTTTATTGTTCTATGTTATTGAAATGAAGTGTGACAATTAAATTTCTATGTTTGCTCTTGATGGTGGGAATATATGTCAGGTGTTAAAAAGGAAAAAGGTTTCCCAACACTTCTTTTTGTACTTCAATTTATTGGTTAAAATTGTGAATTTTATGTTATGTTTAATTCCATGTTCATGTGAACAAATTGGATTGACGTGTATGGAAGGCCAAGCCATAGATGTAGCTGATGGAACATAGGGATTGGTTGAGTATTTAGAGAGAGAAAGAGTTATTCATTGGAAAACAAGTTATTTGGATGAGAGGAATTGGAAGCTACAAGGGAGGGTGAAAAGCAAAGAAGTCTAAGACAAGGGTATCTTCTATGTTTCTTGTGTTTGTAATGCTTTTGGGCACCTTTGTGACTTTTAAGGAAATAATAACCCAAAATTAATTTCATATTGGTTATTTAATGCTTTTCTTCAGTGTGCGCTTAGCATTGAAACCCTTATCGAAACCCTCCCTTTAGTGATGGTTTTAGTCATACTTTCGCTTAGTTCTTTTGTAAGACAAACTTTGTTGGTTTGCTTTTCCCTCTGTTGCTGCCATGGTAAGACAAAGTTTGTTGGGTTGCTTAGAATTGTGTTGATCCCAAACCCAAACAGTGTGGGAATACTTTATTTTATTTTTTAGAGTTTTCTGCTATGGTTTTAAACAGGTCTTGGTGCAATTTGATCCATAGGTTGATTGTCAGTCATGTCATATTTACTCTAATTGTAATCTTTGATCCTTGTTTACTGTTTGTTATTATGTAGAGGCGCTCATCTTGTTTGTCAAAAAGGAAACCTATATATTAAAATGGAGTCCTTGTTGTTATAAACAGTTGCCTTATTAGAGAGTTTGGCGGCTGATACTCTGCTGTTTTTTCTTATTATTCCTGACACTTTGAATTAAGTTTTAGCTTTGATGCGCATCGTTTATTTTTTCCCCTTAAAAGCTTAAGGATTCAGTAAGTGTAGTCTATCTTTTGAAGTTCATTTTGGGATCCAGTTATGTCTTAACCTCCTATTTTGATGCTTAATGTACAATATCTGTTTTTACTCTCTGAATACAAGTGTTTGACTTGCTGTTATTGATCTCAGTGACGATTTCGAGAATGATTCTTCCATTGTTGTCTTATCTTGCTAGAGATAGGTTCTTGGCTTCCAGCCTCTCTGTATACTTAAAATTTAGTACTAAGTCTACTCTAAGACTGTCTATCTTGTTCTTGTTGATATTATTTGAATGAATTGTGCTAAGCAAAGGTCTTATACTAAAAAGTTTTGAGGCCTGACAACTTATAAGCAAGCTAACTTAATGGTTGACTTAATTATTCCCTTACTCATATGTTGAGATAGAAACTATACAGTTTTATCTTGAAGCCTATTTATCTTTGAACTCCCCTTCCCCTCTAAATTCTTTTTTATGTTTTCCTATACTATTTTGCAGTCTCTTTTTCCCTCCTTATATCTTTCTTTGCAGTAGGGTGGTTGTGTTTAAATTCATTGAAGTAGTCCATGGCCATTCCATGTAATAGTCTTTGCAGCCATTGAAGCCTCTGTTTATTTTTTTTTTTGTATTTTTTTTATTTTTTTACGGTAAGATACGGGTATCCTCCTATGTAGGAGGGGTTAATTTGTCAATAATTAGCAATTTATAATTGTGTAGGAATATTTTGGGCTTTCTATAGATACATTGATCTGACTAAATTAACCAAATTACATTTACGTTTTCACAAAACTTCGTAAAACTAATTCAGTAGAAGTAACTTTATATTAAATATATAAGAATAAACTACTACATATTTGTGAAGAAAAAAAATTCTTAATGATTTTATTTAGAATTAGAATTACCAATATTTATGAGCAAGTAGTGGTGTACGGAAGGCGTAACAAACAAACTTAATCTAGGCTAGAAAATAGGAAAAAACAATTTGACTTGATGGAAGTCATATTAACTAGTAAGTACGAAAAGCAAAAGCAGCTAAAATATCTTCAACAAAGTATTGTTGAATTACCGTTCAAAAATTAGATAAATATGTGTGTAAAAAAAAGAAGATAAATATGACTTAGTAAAAAAAACGACACAGATTAATCATATTTCTAATATAAATCCAACAGTTTTTATTGAACAATCCAAGAATAAACAATTTTGTTACCCTAATACTTGACGATTCATTTGCAAAGGAGGAGTGGCCCACCGAGCTTTGTTCCTGATGTGATATTAGACGAGGATGTAATTAGCACAACTGCAAAGTTGGATTACTTGGATAGATAAATTAGATTGAAAGAAGGCAGTTGCTTGTTGAATGCAATCCTGATTCTAAAAAAAGTTATAAGACGTTAAATAACAGAGCTAAAAGAACCTTAATAAAAGAGTTAAAATAGGAAGGAACAAACCTTTTACCTATGCAGAGAAGTGATAAATGCCTAGGCAAAAATTGGGTGATACAGGGACTATGTACTTGAATTGGAAGGTCAAAACTAAACAGTTGTCATCAATCTTCTTAACACAAAAATCATCCCATTTACCATTCATGCTCTAATTGTTATGACAAATGCAAGAAAGATTTAAGAATACGTGGTTCACTATCGATGAGTTAACTACATCCACAGATACACGAGAGGAAAGTTTT
Source organism: Chenopodium quinoa (assembly GCF_001683475.1). Classification (NCBI taxonomy): domain Eukaryota; kingdom Viridiplantae; phylum Streptophyta; class Magnoliopsida; order Caryophyllales; family Amaranthaceae; genus Chenopodium; species Chenopodium quinoa. Next base: position 5,935,549 of record NW_018744304.1, on the reverse strand, counting down.
ATTGATCTTAAAGATAGTACAAATTACATAACAGTGGCTAGGTTAAATCCTGAGGATGACACTTCCAAAACAGAAAATGAAATAGGCCGAAAATAAGCACAAAAACAAAAAACCATAGCCCACATGAATCCATCCGCTCTTAATTAATTTGATTTAGTGTCTAACATGTGATTATTCACGTTTTGGTCATGATCAATAAATTTAAATGTCTAGCTAAATTGCTATTTATTAGGTTTGAAGAAGTAGTGCAAGTAAATTACCTTTTGGATTAAGGGTCTAATGGAGTCGATGAAGGTGGTCATTATGCTATTCTGACTTTTGTGAGGTTAAGGGTAGGAGATTCTCATTGTTTTTGCGCAAAGAGGCATTATACATTTGATGTCTTGCATAACCCAAGCTAGGTGTAGGTTTCATAAGTGTCATTGGACTTATGGTATTTTATTAATTGTCTTGCAACTTTTCTGTTCATTTTGCAGGGAAACATATTATACAGATTTCCATCACTTCAGCGAACTACTTCCTCGGCAAGGACCAGAAGTAGAGAGTATGTTGGGAAACGATCATCAATTATGGATGGTAAACAAAAGTTCTTCAAAGTAAATAAGTGGCAATTCAGGTATGTTTCATTAGTGTTGAGGGCCTGAATGTAATGGACTGAATTTGATTGTAATAATTTGTACTAAATTGATTCAATTAATGGAAGAAGGGCAAATTTTTCATATGATTAATCAGAGGATTACAAAGGATAGTCTAGTAGCATGAGGCTACAAGTCTCTTGTGTTTGCCTTTCTAATTTCTAGATGAAAACCACTATAAGATTGAACTACCATACTTAAGTTGATGGTCAAGGCTGACCTTAGGGAGAGTAAATGTGACTACTTACTAATTAGGAAAAACCATAAATGAACATAGCTAAAGATGGTTGCCCTTCTTTCCTTCATTCTTCTTAATTGTTTTTGGCACTTTGCAAGGAAATACCTTCCCTATACAGGTTGTTGCTTCCCTTTCCCGCGCCTCGTGTACACCACCATAAGTTGACTTGGGTTCATCACAACACTCCCCCCCCCCCAAGCTTCACCTTGTCCTGAAGGTGGAAGGATGGAAAGCGATCTATCATGGCTTGATACTCTTCCCACGTAGCTTCGAACGGGGACAAACCGGACCATTGGATGAGGACTTCTAGGACTACCTTGTTGCCTCCCCTGCGCTTATAAATATTCAATAAATTCTCGGGTTCGACCATGAGTTCCATTTCTGCAGATAGATTAGCTGGAATGGTTTGGCTGGTGACGTTACTTCCTTTTTCTCTCTTCAATTGAGACACGTGGAAGGTGGGGTGGAGTTTACACGAGCTGGGTAGATTTAATTTGTAAGCCACCTTACCCACGCGCTGGAGGATCCAAAAGGGGTCGTAGAAACTTGCCGCTAGTTTCACGAATGGTTCCTTAGCCATGTAACGCTGCCTATTGAAAGGAATGGTGTCCTTAGAACAAGTGTATTATTCTGATAGCGGGTATAGAATTATTAGAAAGCTAATATATTCAGTAAGGTCAAGTGATCGGAATGCCTGGGTGGAGGCCGCTTCCGATTAGTAATATTAATATAATTAATATTACAGCTTAATCTTGACTGAACCCTTCGGGTCACACCCAAGCAAAATATACGAACCGACTTGACGAATTAATTCGGAAGAAATTAATTCGTCGCCCGAGTGTTAAATATTTAGACGTCGGTAATTAGAGCTTAGAGCGTCGAAACCGATCGTCGGAAGTCGAGTCAAAAATAATAAAAAGACGAGACGCGCAAAATAATAATAAATCGACCATATTCCCAAAATACCCCTAGCATCGGAATGCCCCGAGCATCCGAATTCTAGGGGCAAAAATGTCCAAGCATAGGTGGCTAGCAAGCGCACCAAGCCGAGCCTAGCATGGCTGGCTAGGTGCGTGCTAGCGCACCGTGCTACCAGCCACGCACAACAGCAGCTAGCAGTCGCGTGCACGTGGTGCGTGCAGCAGCTAGCTGCCGCAAGCTAGGCGTGCTAGCAGCGCACGCACTAGCAGCCACGCACAGCAGCAAGCCCGCACCAAGTGCGTGGCTTGCGCGCACAGCAGCAGCCGTCATCTTGGTGCGGGGCTGGGCTCGTGGCTAGGCCATAGGGCCGGTCACTATGGGGAAGCTTGAGGAATATGGGAGCAAGTGGGTAAGGACATGTGGCACAAGGAGAGTATTGAGTGGGGAGCAAGTATGGTCCCCTACTCTCCATGTGGTCCTCACCAACCCATTTCACATGGTAATGCCACTTGTAGATTTATTATTAGTTTGCAATTTTAATTTAATTTAGCTTTAAATTAATTTGTGGAATTTCATGATCCCACATTGATGGGATAGAAATTCTCACTCATACTTTCCTCTATAAATACCAACCTTGGGATTTGGAGTAAAGTGCTTGAGTGGGAGTTAGAAAGAGCATTCCATATTTTGGGAAAAACTCTTAAACTCCATTAACACTTGGGTTTTGATCGGACCTTGCTAACTCCAAGGTAGCGGACCTAAAAAGTCGTGTTCGTCCTTTGTGGGTGGATACTGTTGGAGGCACGGCATTTGCGGTGCTCAAGGATTTCAAGTAAGAGCCCGTTTTGAGAGGGCGAAGCTCGCTTCAAGGGTATGATTCGTTCTACCTTTTCTTGTGCTTATTTATTTATTTATGCTTTATGGTTTTATTAATTACGAGTGGTTCCTTGGGTCGGGGTTGTTTCCGCGGTGAGTCGGACTCACCAAACCCCAACAACGGTATCAGAGCCTCGCTCGTTTATTTTTATAATCATGTTTTTTCAAGGTTTATTTTGGCTTATTTTTCGGGTTTAATTTGCTAATTAGATTAGCAGCTCGGTTTTATTTATTTCAATCCCGTTTTTAATGTCGAATTTGGCCCAGAACCCAGATTTCGCCCAAAAATAGTGAATATTGGGTGGAAAAGGTGTTCTAGCAAGGTTTTTAGCCCTTTGGGTCTGTGATTTTAGCCAAATTTTGACCAAAAATGCCTTTTTCGAGGGATTTTTCGTTTTTGACGAAAATTTTTAAGTCTTTTCTAACCTTGAAATTAATGGCATAACTTGTTAATTATGTGGTTGATTATTTTCATTATTTTCTGCTTTTTAAAGTCCCCTTAAAGCACACTTACTTGGTAGTATTTGATGCTTAAAGGTTGATTTATTTTCACATAATTGCAAACTAATTGCTTTTTAGTGTGAAATTTTTTGTTTTGAGCCTTCCTAAGTGTTAAAGATTCAATCTTTATTTGTGATAAGTGATTGAAACTTTAAAAACCACTAAATTCCATGTTATTTTGTGTTAAACTTTGTTGTTTTAATCATTTAGAGTTGATTGGAAACATAAAGTTTCAATTTTTGTGATAGAAATTTGGTTATCTTCATGTTGGAAGATATAATTTTCAAGGAATCACAAAATTTAGATGTTGGAATTTTCATTTGAACATTAAAGTTCATATTTTTCCAACTTCCCCTTACTTTGTCAAATTCTCAAGTTTAATTTAATTTGATTAAATTAAAAGTGAGAAATTGTCTCAACTTTGTTATTGCACCAAGCTAAACCAATTTAATTAAGAATGGTTTTTGGAATTATTTTGGTTATTTGCACTTTGAAATTTTATTAAGTTAGACTTGTTTAGAATTTTTATTTCTTTGCTCATTAAGTTAGTTCTAAAATTAATTTAGAATTAATTAATTATGTCTCGCGAAATGGGATCATATCCCGAGGAAATGGCACGCAAAACGAGGCAAAGAACCACCCTTGGCTAGCCGGGCTGCATAGCAGCCCGCATGTGGCTGCCAAGGTGCCTGCCCCGCCTTGCAGGCGGCCACACGCGCGGTAGCAGCACACGGCCGCAGCAGCCATGGCTGTGCGTGCGCGTGCGTGCGGCAGTGGCAGCAGCCCATGGATGCTTGCCGCGGGCCGTGTTTGCGGAGTTTTTTGTGTGTGCATATGCTTGGTGCGGTGAGGTGAATAGCCGTAGTATGCTTGGTTTGCATGAGCCGCGATTATTCGAGTTTCCTTGGCAAAACGCTTAAAGCGAAAGCCACTTGAAATGCGGTTGGCTTAATATTGCTTATTTTTCCGTTTTATTTATTTTAATTAATTTTGTTTATTTTAATTAAAATTTTGGGAGGCTAGGCCTCGGTTTTGAGTGGCATTGGCAAAATTTTATTTTGACAAGTTTGGGTGCTACCGACTTAATTAATTGGATTAATTAAGGGAAATGCTGAATTTAGTGGGAGCTTCAATTAATTAATGACGTCAAATTACATAATCGGTTCAACAACTTTGACTAATTTTAATTAGGCGTGTTAATCGGATTAACCACCTAGATTAGTTACTAGTGCGCGCGTTGTTTAAATGCATTTTACTTGTTTGATGTTGTAAATTGCATGGGCCATTCACAAATAGTGAATGGATGAATGGAATATATTATCTCTCACAGGTTTTATGAAATGGCAACTAGTGGGACCCGATTAGGATAGAAAATACGGACTACGTGCCGTTATGTATTTTTGTAAATCTAAATACGGTCTACGCACCGTTAAGTATTTTTGTACCTTAATATTTAGATTATTCCTAGTCGTAGACACTAGTATTTGCATAGTTTGGTTAAGTCTTGAAGACGTCGTATCTTGGAAGACAAAGCCTTGAATTGCAAATGAAGACCTTTTGAAGATTTGAAGAATTCAAGGGGTCATGCTAGTTGCCAATATGCATCTATAATTTCGCTTTATATTTTATGCTTATATACATGTGAATTATTCGTTAGATGCATGTTTAGGTTTTCTTTATGTTGCGATGATTAGTTAAGTTCACTTAAATCAACCAACATAGAAATCCTAGGTCCCTAATAATATTGAGTCAAACTTGCCTTTCCAAAACAACACTTACCAACTGAACGAGGGTGATGGTAGGCTACGCCAAAGCGAGGTGCCATCACTTCTCCAAGGCTCATAAGGCACACCGGGTGTGCACGTTGGTTTTGGTTTAACTCATCGGTATGAGTGAGGAGTCCTCACATACCGTGGCAAAAGAGATACATCGTCAAAGATGCATTAGATGCGACGATTGTCTAACCAAGAGTGGCTTAGAGCCATTAGCAAGGCAATGCTTGCCCTAGAAGATTGAGTGTTAAGACAAGCCAAAGCATGCTTAACCACTCTTTGTTTCTTCGGATCTTGGAATCGCCTTATTTTCACAAAATAGGGACAATTTTACGTGTAAATAAGACATTAAATAAGTATTGAAAATTTGCATGAATAAAATTCAATCTTATTTAAGTAATTTTGAATGGTTTTTCATTAAAATTCTTTCAATTGTAGAATCATGTCTTCAACCTCAAACAATCAGTTTTCAGTACGCTCAATTCTCGACAAGGAGAAGTTGAGTGGTACAAATTTCCTTGATTGGCAAAGGAATTTGCGCATCGTTCTTATGTAAGAACAGAAAGAGTATGTCCTTGATGAGGAAATGCCCGAGGCTCCCAATGAGGAGGTAACTCAAGCAGCCCTTAACCGATGGCAAGTAGCCGATCGGGATGTCAAGTGCGTAATGCTAGCCACTATGGCTTCTGAACTTCAGAAAACCTTCTTCGAGAAGGAATCGACCTATGAGATTATTTCTGAGTTACATAATATGTTTTAAGAACAGGCTCGAACTGAAAGGTTTGAAACTCACAGGCAGATCCTTGAGACTAAGCTCAAGAAAGGAGAGCCAGTCAGCCCACATGTGCTCAAAATGATCGGATTATTTGAGAACATGGGAAGGCTTGATGCGGGGTATTCAACTGAAATGGCTATTGACATCATTCTCCATTCCCTTCACAAAGGCTATGACCAGTTCAAGATGAACTACAACATGCATAGCATGGAGAAAACCCTCACCGAGCTTCATGGGATGTTGAAGCAAGCTGAGCAGACGCTCAAGGATGAGGGAAGGCATGATATGCTAATAATTAAGAAGGGCAAGCCATTCAAAAGGGCGGGAAAAAAGAAGAAGGGCTTCAAGGGGAAAGGTAAGAAGAACTTTCCGCCTAAGCCGAAAGCTACCAAAGACAACAAGGAGAAAAAGGTAGCATCTTCTAAGTCTGATTCCGAATGCTTCTATTGTAAGAAGAAGGGACATTGGAAAAGAGACTGCCTCAAATTCAAGGAAGATAAGAAGAACGGAATCGTTGCTTCTACATCAGGTATTTACGATATAGACTTTAACTTCACTAGCTCGGCTTCATGGGTATTAGATACCTGTAGGGAATAATTTCAAGCCTTAATCCCACTAGCTTGAACCCCACTATGATCATACACTAAAGTACGGTGGCGTCCAAAAGGGAAGAAGATAGAGCAAAAGAGTCGCCAACAAGTTTTTAAGGAACTTGTAAACCGTTCACGAGGTGAAGGTTACACCCCTTAACGATCCAATAGATCGTCAACTCCATAAGGTCTAGAACCAAATAAGGGTTCGGGGATGAAGGTACAAATCCAACCTAAAAGAGATTGAACCTGCCCTAATAATAGGCCTCTACTTTATTCTGCTCGTATTCATGTGCTCTTTCTGACTAACATGCAAGCAATAGGATTAACCCTAAACCTGTTTATCTATGTTGGTTGAGTATTAATGCACAAATAAACTATTATTGGCGATCACTTGAATTATAATCACAATTAACCCTAACAAGATTATTAATTATCTTATTAAGCGTGATTACAAGTACCAAATTCCCTTTAACATGCATAAAAGGTGTGATCAAGCAATAACAATAAAAATCAAGCAACAATAATAATCATAATAATAATAATAATAATCATAAATAAAATAATCATCATTAAAATAATAATAATAATATTCATAATCATCATAAATTATAACAATTATAATCATAATCATGTTAATATTAAAGCATAATAATAGCAAGATCCTAGGCATGATACTAACAAGATTAATAACAAACCCTAGCATGTCACTAAGCAATAAAAATCAAATCTTTAACCCTAACATGATACTAACAATCATAAATATTAGGAAGAACATAGGAAACATAGCTGGAATCATATTTAATATTAAAATTACCCTAGACATGATAATAAGAACATCATAATAACAATATAAACACGATTTCTACATCATAATATCAATTAAAACCAATTAAAGTACTTACTTTGATGCCTCGTATCTCTTTCTAATAACAAAATACACACGTTAGTAACTTCAAGGAAAATAATAATCAAACAATTAAATTAAATAATTGAAAGAGAGATTTGAGACCAAACCTTCAGAAATTAAACCTTTCACGTCTAGGGCGAAGGCAACTTCGAATATGGCTAGGTGTTTCTAAATCTTGTGAATGCAGAATTTTGTATGAGAACACAAAGTTTTTGGGAAAGATCAATGAAAGAGATGAATGATTAATAGATTTAAAGAATGCTAATGAATGAATGATTTAACTTGCGAATGAGGAGAATTGGTGAATGAAAGATGTAGATGATCAACGGTCAGAATTGGTGAATGAAAGATGTAAATGATCCATGAAAACGGAGTTTTTAATACGATATTTATAGAGAAAATCAGCCAAAAAAGATAAATTAACAAAACAGAGTCTGACGCTCAGGAAACAGAGTTGGCGCCAACCCTGGCTAGGTGGCGCCAGGCACCAGCACTAGCTCCAGGTGCCAATGGCTAGCGCCAGGCGCCAAGCCTGGTTCCAGGCGCCAAGGCTTGGGGTTGGACGCCAAGCTTGATTTCGACGCGTTTTCAAAAATCTGATAAATTTACCGTACTGGAGGATAAAAAATTATAATTTCTTCGAAAATGCTATTTGATTTTAATTAAAACTCTGAAAAGTCAACAAAGTCAACTTATCAATGCTAATTGAATTAGGAACGAAAAGAACCTTCTAGAAAAATCTAGAAGACTAAAACCATTCCTAATTTCATTAGGAATGATAAATCGTATTAGGCCCTCCCCTAGATCATTGGGCCTCATATAAAGCTCAAACTGGGCCCAGTTTAGTAAATTGGCCATAACTTTCTCAATATTCATCGGAATTGGGCTTAAAATATATCATCGGAAAGGTCTTTTCAAGCCCCATCCAACTACATTATTATTGGACCCATATCATGGACCAACCAAACTGGATTGGCTGTTTTCTTAAAATAAAGTTTTCAAAAACAGAAAGAAGAGAAAAGAAATAAAAAACTTTCCGCAACACTAGACCTTTCCACACTTTCATTTCATTCGATTATGATTCGACGTGAAAGGTACTCATCACCGGGTTTGGTTTTGGGGAGACACAAATGGGTATCTACAAAAGCCCCCACTTTGACTGAGTTTGGAGAAACGCAAGTTTCGAAAACAAAAGTCAAAGTATCGATAGGGACGGAGAATGATTCAGAACGTTCTGCGATCCTAAATCACTCTTGTAACGCCGATATCTGCAAAACTAGCATTAGTTAAACAGATAAAAGAGTTAAGAAACGCGTATTTTGCACCGTCGGGCACACTTCTCTGAAAGTAACCGATTTGATGCTGTACTGTTGTTTTGATGACCTCCTACAAGCTAGAGAATGTCACCCCGCTTAAAAACCGCTACGCCTGTAACTGCTTCCAATTTAGAAGACTTCTTCGCCTGAAACGATCCTCCCCGCAATAATAATATTCCACGTCCAAGGGAACACTATCAAAGATTATTTCTTTTGAAACAATCTTCATCCGCATTGATAATATCCCGCATCCTAGGGAACACCATCAAAGATTATTTCTCTTGAAATAATCCTCATCCGCATTATGATCATCTTCCATGCCTAAGGGAATATGATCGAAGACAACTTCGCCCGAAATTACCTTCAGTTGTTTGTGACAACTCTCCACAATCTAGGGAATGCCACCTTGCTGCTTTGACGTTCTGAACAAAGAGCTTCTTTTTCCCGCTGTGATAGTCTTCGAAAAGATCACTGCTTTTTAGTATTTTCTATGCCAGTACGTCGGCGCTTTGCTGCTTGTGAACCAGTATGTCGGTGCTTTTGCTGTGATGACAATCCTCTTTTCTTTGGGAATAGTTGCCAACACGACTCTTGTATGATGTATGACAATCCGATTTGGGGAAAGTTGTCAATGCTTCGTAACAATCCATCCTTGGAAATGTTGCCACGATGAAGCGACAATCTGTATCTCGGAAAATTTGTCAAAATCCAATCTTTGGAAAAGTTGCCAATGCTTCGTAACAATCTTTCATAAGAATTTTGCTACGATCGACAATCCACATCTTAGAATATAACTCTTGAAAGCAATCCACCTTGGAAATTTGTCAAACGCTATGCGACAATCCTTTTGGGGAAATATTGCCACTATTGACATTCCGCGTCTTGGAACATTTGCAAAAAAAGAGTCGATCGACAATCCTCTTTGGGAAAATTTGCCACTTGCTGAAGACAATCCACGTTGAGGAACTTTTGTCGAAATTTATGATAAGTAGAGACCTACGACAATCCTTTGGGAAATTTTGCCATAGGGAACTGGGTGTATGACAATCCAATCTCGGAAAACTTGCCAGCGATCTATGAATGTATGACAATCCGAACTTGGAAAAACTTGCCAAACAGAGAAGGAACACGACAATCCACGCTTCGAAACTTTGCTAGAGATGACAATCCAATCTTGGAAAAATTGTCGTTGAAGAAGATGCACGACAATCCATTTTTGGAAATATTGTCAGTTGGGTATGACAATCCAAATTTTTGGAAAAAATGTCGTTTAAGTACTTGATTTTTGAATCGATTGTAATGAGCCAGTGTTTTAGGCGCTTAAGCTAAGTGAGATAATTTTTTGTCAGGTCAATCACTTACTACGATTGTAATCGAACCGCCTACTTAATCATGCCAAATTGCTTATAGGGGCTAACTGGCGTACCAAGGAACCTGAAATTGCTGCATGAGGTCGAAATCACCTTTCTGAGAGGCTTCGAGCTCTGTCGCTGCTGAGATATCTCTAGCGCCACGCGCTGGAGTAGGGTCTTCCCTGTTCTGCTGCACCTGTATTTATTTTGCCTATAAAACTTTGCCAATCTTTTTAGCCATCTTAGGGTTGACCTAAGGTTTAAAGTTGCTTGACACATCGACTTGACACGACTCAAGGTATAAACTTGACTCGCTGATTGACTGACTCGAGGTTGACTCGACTCAAAGTGAAATGACACATGTGTTAGACTCAAATCAAAGTGATATGACACGACATGACTCAATGTGTACATGACTCGTGTGTGCATTTTAATCTGATCGTGCGACTCGAAATAATGCAAAAAAAACAAAAATTTTCCGTCATTTTTGTGGAGGGTAACGACTTTCTCCCGAAAAAGAAAGACGCGAAAAAAGAATCGAAAGTTTTGAAGATGCATGTTGAATGAGCTCAGTCAAATGTCATATGATACAATCTCTCAAGGTGCAAGGATCAATCCATCCTAGGCTATCTCAATGGTTGACTCCATGATGAAAGTATTTGGGTAACTTAGGCACGGAGGCTAAGCACTTCATACTTCGTGATGCAATGACAATTATGAGTGATGAGTGATGTGACAAGGCATGCTTCATCGTTATGTTAAGATTTCATGACAAAGGGTTCCTAAGGGAAGTATATTGGTCATGTATCTGTGCGGTGTGTGAAAGTGACACTAAACTTAGGCCGCAAGGGCTAAGTGTGTGGAAAAATATATTGAAAAGAGTCAAATGGTGGTGACTCTTAGGCTAGGTAGGCTAATGATGTAGGGATCAAGCCCCCAAGTCTAGCTCTAAGTGAATAGGGATGAGCGTTGGGGATCCCTTTATATGATCGTGGTGTAAGTGTGTGAATGTGAATATGAATGCATGTTTATTACGGCCGCACCTCAATGTGAGGTTGCCTACGTATCCGTTAGGAATCAGGCCGAACGTAGCTCTAGCCAAACCTCGCACAAGTGTGCGTATACCTCAAAAAGGTCTTTTAAGGGTTGTAACGTGGTTAGGATAAAGGTTATAGAAGAAGAAGGGGATAAAGGCTCAAGACCTAAGATAAGCCCCCAGGATGTGCAATTTCGCTTTTGAATCTTTGTATTTTCATGCTTGAATTTCTATTCTTTTTTAGCTCTTTTTTCTTTAGCATTTATTTTACTTTTGCAAGTGTGGGCAATCCCGATCATGCGGTCTATCACTCACTTGGCATTCATGTTTCGAAGGCACGGTAAAGAGCACTCGATAAGAGACGCAATCTGAGACGTGTTCTTATCGAAGATACTTTCATATCAAAGACATTGGAACACTTACCCTTTTGTACACTTGTTTTCGTTTTTTGTTATTGCTTATTTTTTGCTATTGCTTTCTTTTGAATTTGCTCAAGCTTTCTTTAGAATTGCATAAGTTGCACACCATCCCATCCCAAGGTTAGGTAGATGTAGGTTGAAAAAAGATGGGTCTATCGTTAGACGAGGCTCAAAGTGGTTTATGAAGAAAGGATTGTAAATTTGGAAGATGAAAGAAGATATGATGTGGCTACAAGGGGTGCCTCAAATCATTGGTATACCTTGTGCTTAATTCGACATGGATTTTTTATTATTATTATTATTATTATATATATATATATATATATATATATATATGTATATTTGATGCAATAAAATGAAATGATCATATATAAGGAAATAAATGCTCATTTTTATTAAAAGAAAAGGAAAAAAGACTACAAAATTAATCTAAAGGAAAAGAAAAGGTGTCTATGCTAGAATTATTAAGGAAAGGAAAAAATGAAAAAGAAATAGAAAAAAGAGGTCATGAAACTTGTCGTTGAAGCTCGCCTCTGTCTTGTGCTTTTTGCTCCGACATCATCCAGTCTTCTCACTAGCTAGAGGCAATGGGATCTTATTTGCCTCTATGAGATCTTGAATGAGGTTTTGAAACCTGTAGCATTCATCAGTAGTATGACCGCGCCCTCGATGGTACTTGCAATAGGAGTTTGGATTCCATCTCGAAGATCGATTTTCTGGTGTTGGATCCTCGGTAGGGCCAATAGGTTTGATTAATCTTCGATCATAGAGATGATCGAAAGCAGCATCGTAGGTCATTCCAATGGGTGTGAAATCTCACTTGGGTTTCCTTTTAGATCCTTGATTGTCCATGGCTAAGACATCATTATGGTCAAAGGTACTAACATTATTACTAGAGTGGGCGTTTTCGGAAGAAGAAGGATTGTCGTTCTTCTTTCCTTTCCAGCTACCGTGGTTACTATTGTTAGTAGCTTTTTTCTTTGCGAGGTCATCTTTGATTTCAATACCTATGTCATAGACGGCTTTGAAGGTATTCAAGTTAAGTTGATATTTTAAGTGCTTTGAATACTTTTCTTGGAGATTCTTGACAAACATTTTCACGGACTCTTTTTCGGTGGGGACCTCAATCATCTTGGCGGAAGTTTCCCTCCATTTATTAAAGAAAGAAGTAAAACCTTCATTCTCTTTTTGTCTTAGCATCTCAAGTTGTCTATGGTCGGTTTCAACTTGGATATTGCACTTGTACCTATCAACGAAAGTGTTTACTACCGATTCCCAGGTAGAGGTTTTCTCTTTGTCAAGGGAGAAGTACCATTGTTGGCAAACGGTTTCAAGAGATAGTGAGAACAGAGAGGGAAAAACCTTCTTATCGATACCCTTAATATTCATTATAGTTTCGAAAGCTCTTAGATGGAAGTAAGGGTTATCTGTTGCCTTGAATTTAGGGATGTCAGTGGCGTTGAACTTATGTGGAAGAAGTTCCTTGTCCAGCGAGACCCCATGTGAACTCATGCCCTAAAATTTATAGTCACTAGATAGCTTGCTTAGACTCTCTTGCATGAGGTTCATCTGTTGTTGCTTCACGGGGTCATCGACCTTGAGTGCGAGAAGCTTCAGTGTCTCAGTCGTGGTAGCCAATTGGTTCTTAAGATCATTGACTTCTTCTTGAGTTTCCATTATCTTCTTAGCCTTCCTCTTTTGACGAATCGGTTTATCAAAAAGCGAGACTTGAATAAAGAGGTTGTCCTTGATTAAGCGCCCTTATCTCCTCGACCAAGTACTGTGGGAAAGGAATTTGGGGATACTTATTGTTAATTATTTGACTCAAACTTTATTCAACATGCAATGGATGGAGGAGGTGAAGAAAGATGGAGGAATGTGAAGAAAGATTTAGATGGAGGGATATGATGAATTAGGAATAGAATGTACCCTCCAACTCAAATGACGGAAAAGATCGACTCATGCATGAACCTAAGACATTGCCATGGTGATGTATACTCAAAGTGTGTGCTAAGACTAGTGAGTGTAGGTGACATGTTGAGACTTGTGTCATGACCATGTGGCTAGACTATGTGACTAAGACTCGATTAATGACTCGACAAGGTATTATTGACAGTGAAAATTAACCGAATTAATTAGAAAACTGGTTAATTAGACCCTAGGTGATGACTCGACCAATAATCCGAACTGTCGGCCAAGCGACAGGACTGGTGTATCACTGTGGAGCTTGGCGCCAGACAACATAGCTGTCGTCAGGCGCTACATTCCATAGTGTGGCGCTACAGCTCAGATCTTGGCGCCAGTATTGGAGCTTCGGTCTGGGATTGTTTTCGGTGTTATTAGTCAACTGGGGTATGCCTAAAGTCGTACTAGGTCAATTCAGATTAAAATATTAGAATTTATTGACTCAAATTAATTAATTAATTAATTAATTAATTAGGCAAAGTTCTTTAAGTAATTAATTTAATTAATCTCAACACAAGTCAACAAATGGTTAAGAGAAACATAGAATATATATGCACAACAAATAATGCACAATTAGTCAAGTAGGCACAATATGATGCAATGAGTTTGCAGCCTAACCATGGCTCTAGTTCTCTAAAGTTCGGGATATGGTTTAGTCAATAGATGGTCCATGGTTAATTGTCCGGATGCACCGCGCGGAAGCCTAATCGTGAAGGGTTGGCGCGAGTGGATGGGACACCGCAAGCTTTAGAAAAAACTCGCTTCCATGGTTTGGTGAATTCAACATCTCGGATGTATCCTTTGTTGCACGGAGCATTCAATCGGGTAGATGGAGCATGAATTCCCAGAGGGTTATGTCCATACGTAGAGCACATATGGGTTTCAAAAAAATGAGAAAAAATTCAATCAGGAAGTAGGATCAAGCAAACAATATGAAAAACCGGTCGAAATTAGAACGCATATTTCTAGCTCGGTATTGGGGGAAATTGGCGCCAGAAAACAGAGACTGGCGCCAGCTTTTAACTGTAGAGCCTGGCGCCAATACTGGCGTCTGGCGCTACGGTTAAAATACTGGCGCCAATGCTCTGGCCCCTGACGCTACTTCCCACATGCCTCAGCAGCTTTCTGTGCTCGATAAAATTTTCCAGTTTCGCGCGGTGTTATTTCAGTCTTAGTTGTGAAAGACATTCTTCAAATTCCTACGTGTAAAATCCTATGTTTTTAACTCATTACGGATGGTCTTTCCAATAAGATCTTTTTTATGCATATGACAATAATGTTAATCAAAATTACGCACATGAAATACTTAGAACTTTTCGAGTCTCATCCACTCATTCTAAATCATTGCCGAAACAAATTCAGGAATTTAAATAGAAATCCTCCCCAGTGGAGTCGCCAAAAAACTGTAGGGAATAATTTCAATCCTTAATCCCACTAGCTTGAACCCCACTGTAATCATACACTAAAGTACGGTGGCGTCCAAAAGGGAAGAAGATAGAGCAAAAGATTCGCCAACAAGTTTTTAAGGAACTTGTAAACCGTTCACGAGGTGAAGGTTACACCCCTTAATGATCCAAGAGATCGTCAACTCCATAAGGTCTAGAACCAAATAAGGGTTCGGGGATGAAGGTACAAATCCAACCTAAAAGAGATTGAATCTGCCCTAATAATAGACCTCTACTTTATTCTGCTCGTATTCATGTGCTCTTTCTGACTAACATGTAAGCAATAGGATTAACCCTAAACCTGTTTATCTATGTTGGTTGAATATTAATGCACAAATAAACTATTATTGGCGATCACTTGAATTATAATCACAATTAACCCTAACAAGATTATTAATTATCTTATTAAGCGTGATTACAAGTACTAATTCCCTTTAATATGCATAAAAGGTGTGATCAAGCAATAACAATAAAAATAAAGCAACAATAATAATCATAATAATAATAATAATAATAATAATAATAATAATAATAATAATAATAATAATAATAATAATAATATAAATAAAATAATCATCATTAAAATAATAATAATAATATTCATAATCATCATAAATTATAACAATTATAATCA
The DNA here is from genome assembly GCF_001683475.1 of Chenopodium quinoa. Classification (NCBI taxonomy): domain Eukaryota; kingdom Viridiplantae; phylum Streptophyta; class Magnoliopsida; order Caryophyllales; family Amaranthaceae; genus Chenopodium; species Chenopodium quinoa. Next base: position 5,920,164 of record NW_018744304.1, on the reverse strand, counting down.
TAATCATAATCATGTTAATATTAAAGCATAATAATAGCAAGATCCTAGGCATGATACTAACAAGATTAATAACAAACCCTAGCATGTCACTAAGCAATAAAAATCAAATCTTTAACCCTAACATGATACTAACAATCATAAATATTAGGAAAAACATAGGAAGCATAGCAGAAATCATATTTAATATTAAAATTACCCTAGACATGATACTAGGAACATCATAATAACAATATAAACACGATTTCTACATCATAATATCAATTAAAACCAATTAAAGTACTTACTTTGATGCCTTGTTCCTCTTTCTAATAACAAAATACACACGTTAGTAACTTCAAGGAAAATAATAATCAAACAATTAAATTAAATAATTGAAAGAGAGATTTGGGACCAAACCCTCAGAAATTAAACCTTTCACGTCTAGGGCGAAGGCAACTTCGAATATGGCTAGGTGTTTCTAAATCTTGTGAATGCGGAATTTTGTATGAGAACACAAAGTTTTTGGGAAAGATCAATGAAAGAGATGAATGATTAAGAGATTTAAAGAATGCTAATGAATAAATGATTTAATTTGCGAATGAGGAGAATTGGTGAATGAAAGATGTAGATAATCAATGGTCAGAATTGGTGAATGAAAGATGTAGATGATCCATGAAAACGGAGTTTTTAATACGATATTTATAGAGAAAATCAGCCAAAAAAGATAAATTAACAAAATAGAGTCTGACGCTCAGGAAACAGAGCTGGCGCTAACCCTGGCTAGCTGGCACCAGGCACCAGCACTAGCTTTGGTTTTGGGGAGACACAAATGGGTGTCTACAATACCGGATGTGGCTCACACCTTTGTTGCAATTCACAGGCACTAAGGAACACTAGGAGGCTAGCGAAGGGAGAGATCGAGCTCCGGGTAGGAAATGGAGCAAGGATTGGTGCTATATCCGTAGGATCTCTTAGTTTGTCTTAGCCCACGGGGCTAGTTTTGGAACTTGACAATGTTTATTGTGTTCCCAACATTACCAAAAACATCATTTCAATTTCAGCGTTGGACGCCAAAGGTTTTGAATTTCGAGTTAAGGACCAATCATGTTCATTTTATCTCGATAATGTTTTATATGGTACGGCATATTCAGAAAATGGTCTTTATGTGTTATCTCTAGACAAAGAAATTTATAACGTTAATAATCCTACAAAGAAAGCTAAGACTACACCGTCTAGTCAAACTCACTTGTGGCATTGTCGTCTTGGCCACATTAACATCAAACGCATCAAGAAGCTTCTTCAAGAAGGTATTCTTGACTCATTTGATTTAGAATCCTTTTAGAATTGCGAAGGATGTTTATTAGGCAAGATGATAAAGCAACCATTCTCCAAGTTGGGAGAAAGGGCTGGTGACTTGTTGGGACTAATACACAATGATGTATGTGGGCCAATGAGTACACCCGCAAGGAGTGGTTATCAGTATTTCATAACCTTCACGGACGGCTATAGTAGATATGGTTATGTCTATCTAATGTCGCACAAATCTGAATCTTTTGATAAATTCAAGGAATTTCAGAACGAAGTTGAAAACTAACTCGGCAAGAAAATCAAAGCGCTTCGATCAGATCGAGGTGGAGAATATTTGAGCCAAGAATTCGATGACCATCTGAAAGAACATGGAATACTTTCAGATTTGACACCTTCGGGAACTCCTCAATGGAATGGAGTATCTGAAAGGAGGAATCGAACCCTCTTAGTCATCGACTATGGGTCTTAGTGAACTTCCAATCTCTTTCTGGGGACATGCACTTTTAACTACGGCACTTACACTAAATCGTGCTATGTCAAAGGCAGTGGAAAATACTCCATATGAATTATGGACAAATAAACCTCCAAGGTTGTCTTCTCTCAAGATTTGGGGATGCGAAGCATATGTCAAGAAACTCATTTCTTACAAACTTCATCCGAAATCTGACAAGGTTTACTTTATGGGTTATCCACAAGAAACCAAAGGGTATTACTTCTACAACAAATCCGAGAAGAAAGTGTTTCACTACTACAAAAAACCCCTATCGAGTCGCCTGTAAATGACCTAATGAGTCGCTTTAAAGGCGACTCCACAGCCACCGACACAATAGCTTTCAACTTTAGGAGTCGCCTCTGAGGCGACTTGATAGCTTTTATATAAGTCGCCTATTAGTTGTTAGGCGACTCTATTTGTTAAGCTATTGTGTCGATTGTGTTGAAAGAGGCGACTCCATAGTTTAATCTATTGTGTCGCTTGTGTTGAAAGAGGCGACACGTAAAAAATCAACATTTTTTCCAACTATTTTTATTAGCTCATATAATGTCAGTGTTTATGACACTCAGCATGCTTGATCTCTGGTTCTTTGCATGGAAGATTGAAGTTCTTGCCTTTATGCCAAAGTTACTTTTCATATATATATATAATATTGTAACTATTTTATATACATTTTTAGAATTAACCTATCGAGTCGTGTCTTACGTATTAGGTAGTGGTCATATAATAAAGCACCTAACAAGTCGGACTTTTAGAGTCTCCTATATATAAGGTGCGACTTGTAAACATATCGAGTTGCCTCATACTTATTTGGCGACTTGTTATGTTGGGGTTAAAATCAACAAATCACCTAATGAGTCGCCTAATATACATGAGGTGACTTGATAGGTTTACAAGTCACACCATATATGCATGTGACTCTATAACCCGACTTATTAGGTGGCTTAAATTAGATTTTTAAAGTCACCTGTATATAAGGTGCGACTTTTTAACCTATCGAGTCGCCTTATAAATATCAGGCGACTCATTAGTTGAGAGTCGTAGATAAGAAAACTCACCTATTGAGTCACCTAATATTTATAAGGCGACACGACAGGGTTTCGAGTCGCACCTTATGTACAGGTGACTTTGAAAATCTAATTTAAACCACCAAATAAGTCGGATTTTAGAGCCGAACACATATATGAGGCGACTTGTTAACTTATCAAGTCACCTCATATATATTAGGTGACTCGATAGGTGCTTTGTTGATTATAACCCCAACTTAACAAGTCGCCTAATAAATATGAGTCGACTCGATAGGTTTATAAGTCGCACCTTATGTACAGGTGACTCTAAAAGTCCGACTTATTAGGTATTTTTTGTAGTAGTGTTTGTTGCTCGTGATGATGTCTTTTTGGAGAAGGAGCATCTCTCCAAAATGACAAGTGGGAGGAAAATCGAACTCGACGAAGTTCGAGAGGACGAGCAACAACGACAAGTTGACAATCAAAGTGCTCACGAAGCATCTGTTGACATTGGTCAAAGTCAAAATATGCAAAGTCAAACCGACAATGCAAATGCTCAGTCCATCACCCTACGTAGGTCAACTCGGCCAAGATCTCAACCTGACAGATATCTCGGTGTTGTATTAACCGAAGATTAGGACATCCTAGTAGTGGATGGAGATGAGCCGACAACCTACAAGCAAGCTATGACGAGCCCCGACTCTGCAAAATAGCAAGAGGCCATGAAATCTGAAATGGACTCCATGTTTAAAAATCAAGTATGGGACTTAGTTGATTTACCCGTAGGTTACACACCTATCGGATGTAAATGGATTTTCAAGATGAAAACCAACAAAGATGGAAATGTATTCATTTACAAAGTAAGGCTGGTAGCAAAAGGTTATAGGCAAATTCACGGCGTTGATTATGATGAAACCTTTTCTCCAATAGCTATGCTCAAGTCCGTTCGAATTCTTCTAGCAATAGCTGCATATTACAATTATGAAATATGGCAAATGGGCGTCAAAATCGCCTTCCTCAATGGAATTTTGGAAGAAACTGTGTACACGACACAACCTAAAGGTTTTGTTGACCAGAACAATCCTAAGAAGGTATGCAAGCTTAAGAAGTCCATTTATGGATTAAAGCAAGCAAGAAGAAGTTGGAATCTGCGATTTGATGAAGCCATTAGTAAGTTTGGTTTTATCAAGAATCCAGATGAGTCTTGTGTTTACAAGAAGGTCAGTGGGGGTGACATCGTCTTCCTAGTCTTATATGTCGATGACATTTTGCTCATTGGAAATAGCATTCCGTTGTTAGAGTCTGTAAACGCTTGGCTCGGGAAATGTTTTTCAATGAAAGACTTGGGAGAGGCTCAGTACATACTAGGCATCAAGATCTATAGGGATAGATCAAAGAGGATGATAGGAATGAGTCAAAGTACTTACATAGATAAAGTACTAGCTCGATTCCAAATGGAAGGAGCCAAGAGAGGGCACCTACCCATGTCACATGGCATAAACTTAAGCAAGAAGCAGTGTCCAAAGACACCTGATGAGCGAGAAAGGATGAGTCGTATTCCATATGCTTCGCTTATTGGATCGATCATGTATGCCATGGTATGTACTAGGCCGGATGTATCGTATTCCTTTAGTGCTACGAGCCAATACCAATCAGACCCAGGAGAGGCGCATTGGACTGCGGCCAAGAATATTCTGATGTACCTGAAAAGGAACAAGGATAAATTCCTGGTCTATGGCGGTAAAGATGAATTGGTTGTTGAGGGATATATCGACGCAAGCTTCCAGACAGACAGAGACGACTCCAAGTCACAATCCAGATACATATTCTGTCTCAATGGAGGAGCGTATAGTTGGAAGAGTGCAAAGCAAAGAACAACCACTGATTCTACAACTGAAGCCGAGTACTTGGCAGCGTCTGAGGCAGCCAAGGAGGCAGTTTGGATTCGCAAGTTCATTGATGAACTTGGTGTTGTACCCTCCATCAAGGGTCCAATAGACCTCCATTGTGACAACAATGGAGCTATTGCTCAGTCTAGAGAGCCACAAGAACATCAGAAGGTCAAACATGTCAAGAGACGATTTCACATGATTCGAGAATGGAAGACAGAGGGTGAAATCAGAATTTGCAAAGTGGGAACGGATGACAATGTAGCCGATCTACTTACTAAACCCTTGTCTCAAGTGATACACAACAAACACATTGAGGCAATGAGAATCAAGCATGTCGCGAACTGGCTTTGATTTCCATATTATAGTGTTTTAATTAAATTTTGGACAATGTTAATGTAAAGCACTATGATGAACCATTCAGTTTTTGGAGTAATTAAAATTTTTCATGCAATTTAATTCACTCCGTCTCTATTTATTTGTGGTTTAGAATTAAATAATGAGTCCATTCGATTTTAATAAATATTCAAAATAGGGTATCAAGTCAATGGCTTGGATAAAGAAACACCTATTAAGTGAACATTGAATATTTTAATCGAATAGTATCCCTAATCAAGGTCATATTTTTTGTGGACGATTAATGACCATTAGAGATTAGTGTGTAGTATGATTTATAGCACCATTTCTTGTGCTATGAGGATATAAATCATTTGCACAGGTATTGGTTTAGAACCATACTGGATCGACCTATGAGAATACTTTAAGAGATTTAAAATCGTCATAAGTATTTTTCTCATTATTAGTATCGGAACTCTTTTCCTTAACCATGAGTAGTGGGAGGTCTCTTGTTTGAGTAGTAGTCCGCTTTGGTATCCGCCAAACGTCTGCCGTAAATGGGGATTATAACAACAGATATCGGGCGGATAGGTCCTCTTAGTAAGAGAAGCTACATTACAAGACTGGAAATGTCCCCCTACTAACAATAGGGAACATGTCTTGTTGTTTACAAGGCCTCTCGAAGAGCGAGACTGTGAAAATGCATGGCCGTGCTCAGATGGATTTTAATCATCTGCTTATTGAAAGTCAAACTTGGATTTCGAGAAACACTTCTGGACGTAACAGAGATGATGAGTAATCTTACTCTGTAGTTCATGAAGAGACATGAAGAGACATAGGAAAGGGGCTATACACTAAATGCACACTTGTCCGGAAGGACAAGTGGGAGATTGAAAGGAATGGTGTCCTTCGAACAAGTGTATTATTCTGATAGCGGCTATACACTAAATGCACGCACTAGCAGCCACGCACAGCAGGAAGCCCGCACCAAGTGCGTGGCTTGCGCGCACAGCAACAACCCGCATCTTGGTACGGGGCTAGGCTCGGGCTGGGCTTGTGGCTGGGCTCGTGGCTGGGCCATAAGGCCGGTCACTATGGGGAAGCTTGAGGAATATGGGAGCATTTGGGTAAGGACATGTGGCACAAGGAGAGTATTGAGTGGGGAGCAAGTATGGTCCCCTACTCTCCATGTGGTCCTCACCAACCCATTTCACATGGTAATGCCACTTGTTAGATTTATTATTAGTTTGCAATTTTAATTTAATTTAGCTTTAAATTAATTTGTGGAATTTCATGATCCCACATTGATGGGATAGAAATTCCCACTCATACTTTCCTCTATAAATACCAACCTTGGGATTTGGAGTAAAGTGCTTGAGTGGGAGTTAGAAAGAGCATTCCATATTTTGGGAAAAACTCTTAAACTCCATTAACACTTGGGTTTTGGTCGGCCTTGCTAACTCCAAGGTAGCGGACCTAAAAAGTCGTGTTCGTCCTTTGTGGGTGGATACCGTTGGAGGCACGGCATTTGCGGTGCTCAAGGCTTTCAACTAAGAGCCCGTTTTGAGGCTTCAAGGGTATGATTCGTTCTTCCTTTTCTTGTGCTTATTTATTTATTCTTTATGGTTTTATTAATTACGAGTGGTTGCTTGGGTTGGGGTTGTTTCCGCGGTGAGTCGGACTCACCAAACCCCAACACCTTTAAGGCCGAATTTTAAGGAACACCTCATCCCCTACCTCAAACTGCTCCTCGCGACGGTGCTTATCTGCGTTTGACTTCATTACGTGCTATGCTCGAATTAAATTCAAACGCAATTCAACCAACATGAAGTCGCTCTCCCTGAGTTGCTCTTCCAAAGAACCCACCGGCATTTGACCTGAACCACCCTCATCAATTTCGGCGGTTCCCTCCCGTACACTACCTTTAACGGCGTTGTTTTGGTAGAGATGTGCGGAAAATTGTTGTACGCATAATCCGCCTAGGCAGCCACTGTGCCCACCCCTTGGGTTGTGCCGAAGCGAAACATCTCAGATACCCCTCCAATTTCTTGTTCACTATTTCTGTTTGACCATCGGATTGCGGGTGATATGTCGTGCTTTGGTTTAATTGAGTGCCCTGCAGCCTGAATAACTCACCCCAAAACCGACTAATGAATACTTTGTCACGATCAGAAACGATGGATGAAGGAAATCCATGTAACCGTACAACCTCCTTGACAAACAGCTCCGCCATTTTTAAGGCAGTGAAAGGGTGTTAAAGCCCCAGAAAATGTCCATACTTTTAAAACCGATCGACGACCACTAGAATCACGTCTACCCCTTTTGATATAGGAAGTCCTTCGATGAAATCCATCGATATATCCTCCCATACGGCGGTCGGCACCGGTAATGGTTGGAGGAGCCCTGCCGGACTTCTCTGGGAAACCTTGTTGCGCTGACAGATTTCGCAAGCACTCACATATTCCACCACCGCCTTCCGTATTCCTGGTTAGTTACACTCAGCCGCCACGTGGAGGTAGGTTTTCACCTCGTCGTCGTTGCCTCCAGTGGGGTAGTCGTGGTACTCATACAGTAACTTGAGAATAATTTAGGCAGACTTAGGAAGAACAATTCTCCCCTTATATTTGACTCGCCCATTTTTCAGAATGAAACCATTGGGCCCAATTTCATTGGGCTAAAGGCTCCTTTTTATATCAGTGATCCACTTATCAGTTTCTAGCTCTTTATCCAACTCTTTCCAATCAATGGTTTGAGAACGGACTAAGGCACTCAACTCATGTTGCTTTCTTGATAGCGCATTCGTGAATTGGTTGGAGGCCCCCGACTTGTATTGAACCGCGAAATCGAACCCAACTATCTTTCGCATCCACCATTGATACTTATTGCCTTTCACGTGTTGTTGAGTTATATAGAGAAGACTTTGTTGGTCGGTTCGTACTATAAAGCGACGTCCCAACAAGTAATGACGCCACTTGACTATAGACAAACATATTGCCATCATCTCCTTTTCATACACGAACTTAGCTTTAGCCCTTACACCCAACAACTAGATATAATATAATATGGGGAGACCTTCTTGCATCAACACCGCTCCTAACCCATAACCGGAAGCAGTGGTTTCAAGCATAAACTCCTTTGTGAAATCGAGCATGGCTAATGATTAGGGGATTTTGCTCCTACCAATCGGAATGCGCCACGTGGGCCAATCAGGACCTGCCAAGTGTCCCCTAGTTGGAACTGTCAGGGCTTGCCACGTGGCATGCGCTTATTCGTCCACCTTGGACCTGTTATGTCACGACATGTGGCATACTCCATGCCTAATGGAGAAACCGGCCACCCAGGCCCAACTTCCGAGGGAAGCCCAATCGACCCTAGGTTTACCTAAACTTAGGATGGGCACGTTTCCCAAGGTTATAAATACCTCCCTTAATCCTCATTAAGGGGAGGGTCAGGACAGAAACATTACGGAACACACTAATAACCGGCTGATCTCGCTAACTAAGCAGATTACCTACCTTAAACACTCTCACCTAGAGAGACCTTATTACTTTAATTTCCGCATTAATTACTCCTTAATCAGGTACTAACTTGACCGTTTGAGGCGGAGCTCACAGGAGTCTCCGTTATTTTGCAGGTACAGGCGTCCGGTTCCAGTCTCGGAATTGTAACTCTCCCGCAGGACATCAGAAAACCCTGAAACATTTGGCGCCGTCTGTGGGGAGAGTACTTCAGAGATGGCATCCAAGTCTGTACCGACTTCTGAAGAGAGGCGTCCCCTAAACGACCCTCAAGTTCAGTCGGACCATGACACCGAAAGTGAATTTGAAGTTGAAACTCATACAGCTCCAGACGGGACCCTAAGGGCCCGACGTACCCGTCATACCGAAAGGAGGGAACGGGAGCATCTTCAAACAGGAAGCGAGCCAGCAGGCGCACCGCCTGTTCGGCAACAGCCGACTGATGGGTCTGCTCCCATCACAAGGAACGAACTCATGACCTTCATGAGGAACTTCAAGGGAGAGATTCAAGAGCTGATCAACAAGAAGTCGCCTGCTTCAGTCAAGGAGCAGTCGGCCAAGAAACCCTCCACTTCACTGAAGAGGAAGCCAGTTCAAGGGCGAGAGGCGACTCCTCATCCTAAATCTAGGAAGCGGGAGCCACCTGCCCTTGATTTCACAAAATTCCGTTATCCTACAGGAAATAGGAAACCGGTTCGTCATATTCAGGCGGACGGGTCAAAGCAAACATTCACAGATGCTCGGCTACTGCTAGAGCAGAAGAAGAGTGACCGATTGTCAGAGTCGGCTTCTACTTCAAACTTTCAAGACAGTTTGCGAAATGCCTCGATGAGGCATACTAAGTCGTACCATGAGAGTCAGTCAGGCGGCACCTCTCGTTAGTCCGGCTTTCATAGTGCCCAGGCGGTACCAAACTTACCATTTGTGCCGCAACAACAGTATTTTATGCAGCCACCTCCATTTGGTGGACCTACAGCAAAAAACGTCCAACCTATGGACTAGCAGCTACGGTTGCTTAGACTTGGTGAACAGCCGTCGGCCTTCTCCAAGGAAATTACCGACGCCGCTCAGCCGGCCAAAGTAAAAAATGTACTAGTAGGCGCCTATGACGGCACTACTAACCCAGAAGACCATCTGATGGCATTCACCAACCTGATGTACCTTCAAGGGTTGGATGATCCCACTTGGTGCAAGTGTTTCCCAGCGACTCTCAAAGGAATCGCACAGCAATGGTTCGGCAACCTGCCGACTGGTTGTGTAAATAGCTTCAGGACGCTTGCTTACTTATTTGCCTCCAACTTCGCCATGAACATCCCTGTGAAGAAAACGACCCTTGATTTGGGAACAATTAAGCAGGGCGAGAAGGAGGGGCTTCGTTCTTACATCAGGCGGTTCAACCTAATGAGAATACAGATTCAAGGGTTACCGGATGAGGTAGCTTATACCGACTTTTTTAGAGGTCTCAAAGACGGGTCTACCTTCAAATTTGATTTGGTTCGAAAAAGGGTGGCGACTCTTCAGGAGGCCTTGATTGAAGCAGAAGCCTATATACAGGCGACTGATCTGTGTACGATAAAACAGTCGGACGGGAAAAGGTTCGACAAAAGAGAAGGACGACAGAAACAGTCGTCAAACAAAGATGAGAAAAGAAAAGAGGTCTGGGCGGCTGATTCCTCTAAACAGCCGGCCCAGAAAAAGAAAAAAGAATTCAAACCATACTCCCCAAAGTATGCGTTTAACAAGGATAACCAGTTTATCCTAAAAGAAATCAAGGGACGGATCTCAATTGAGAAGCCGGTCCCCATGAAAGGTTCTGCAAACAACCGGAACCAAGATAAAATCTGTGCTTATCATGATGACGTTGGTCATCACACCAATGACTGCATCAGTCTTATGCGGTACCTAGACCGCCTGGCTGAGCAAGGTAATCTTGACACTTATGTCAAGAAATCTACGGGGAACACTTCCTCAAAAAAGCTGTCGGCCAAAAAGAATCAACAGGCCGACAGCTTCGATACAGATGATGCAGTCGTCTACACCATTGCAGGCGGCTTCTCAGGAGGCGGCCCCACTATTAGGGGCAACAAAGATAATATAAGGCGGTTAGATGTAAATTCCGTTCACCAAGAACGGCCGTCCAAATATACATTTCCTGAGATTGTCATCACTGAAGAGGATCTAGGAGGGGTAAGGGGGCCGCATGATGACCCTCTCGTTATTGAATGTAAAGTGGCCAACCAGAGAGTTGGCCAAATCCTCATAGATACCGGGAGCTCCTCAGATCTCATCAGCAGCAAATGTCTGTCGAAACTGAAATATCAGACTGACTACATACATCCGGCCTCCCACCCTTTAATAAGGTTTGGAGGAGGAGTCGTCCACCCACTGGGACGAGTAGATTTACCCATTCGCCTGGGCGAAAAAGGGGAAGGACGACACATGGTAGTCCGGTTCCTAGTAGTAGAGGAACTCTCGGCCTACAACATGATTCTGGGTCGACCAACCCTGAATAATTCCAAGGCTGTTATAATCCCGTCTCTTATGTTGCTCAAGTTTGAGAGGGATAATGGAACAGTCGGCTCCCTAAGGGGAGATCAGAGGATGGCCCGAGAGTGCTATCTCTCGGATGTCAAGCCCACTGTTATGGCCACTGGGTCAAGTGGTAAAAAAACAGACCTTGACAATGTCAAGGAGAGTGCGCCTGTTCAAGAAGCAGGCGGCAATAAGAGAAAGGCGTCCCTGACAGAGTCCGCAAGAAAAGCAAGAAAATAGCAATCATTGGCAGAGGAGCGGCCGGATGAGTTCCGCCCTCAGCCGGCTGGTGAGCATGCGGACCTGATCTTAGACGACTCACGTCCTGACCGAACAGTCAAAGTTGGGACGACTACTCTGAGAAACCTTGGTGACGACTTTCACATCCTATTGAAAGAATACAAGGACATCTTTGCATTTGAAGTCCATGAAATGCCAGGCACTAGTCCTGATCTGGCGGTACATAAAATCGCCGTGGATCCGAAAAGGAAGCCGGTACGGCAAAAGAAGCGGAACCATGGCGAAAAAAGAAGTCAGGCGGCAGCCGCCGAAGTTAAAAAATTACTTGATGCAGGGTTCATTCGGCAATGTTACTTCCCAGACTGGGTTGCAAATGTGGTGCTTGTTAAAAAGCCGAATGGCACCTGGCGAATGTGTGTAGACTACACAGACTTAAACAAGGCGTGCCCCAAAGACAGTTACCCTCTGCCTAAAATTGATAACCTGGTCGACTCAACAGCCGGCCATGCCTTGATGAGTTTCATGGACGCCTATTCTGGTTTCCATCAAATTCCCTTATGGAAGAAAGATCAGGAGAAGACGGCCTTCGTCACTGATCAGGGGTTATACTGTTACACGGTCATGCCGTTTGGTCTTAAGAATGCCCCGGCTACCTTCCAACGAATGATAAACACTGTGTTCTTTGATCAGATTGGGAGAAACGTCGAGGCATATATTGATGATATGATTGTCAAGACTAAACTTCAGAAAGATCATCTGTCGGACCTCCGAGAAACTTTCGCCACACTCAGGCGGCACCATGTCATGCTCAATCCCAAGAAATGTGTATTTGGAGTTGAGTCTGGGAAATTTCTCGGATTCCTTATCAATCAGAGAGGAATAGAAGCGAACCCTGAGAAGGTGCAGGCGGTCATTGACATGCAGTCGCCTCGTACCATCCGAGAGGTTCAGAAGTTAACAGGTTGTCTGGCGGCCTTGGGAAGATTTCTAAGCCGATCAGGCGACAAATTCCTATACTTTTTCCAGGCAATTAAGAAAAAGGCAAGGTTTGAATGGGGGCCGGATGCTGAGGCCGCCTTCTAGAAATTAAAAGTTCACTTGCATTCCTTGCCGAGGCTGGTCAGCCCTTTGCCCAAAGAGGTTCTCTACATGTACCTGGCCGTCTCTGATCATGCGTTAAGCGCTGTTCTCCTTGCTGAAAGGGACGGCTGTCAGCTCCCGGTCTACTTTGTCAGTCACGTACTGAAAAATGTCGAGTTGAGGTATCCCCTAGTGGAGAAATTTGGTCTTGCACTCTTCATGGCTGTTAAAAAATTGAAGCCCTACTTTTTGGCACATACAGTCGTCGTGTATACAGACCAACCTGTCAAGCGGCCGCTGACCATCATGGAGTCGTCAGGCCGAATGATCAAATGGGCCATAGAAATACAGAGCCTCGAAGTTACTTTCGAGCCTAGAAAAGCAGTGAAGGGGCAAGCCTTTGCTGACTTTATTGTAGAGATGACTCGTCCTCCTGACTCTCAAGTTCCAGACCAAGTATGGAAGGTATATGTGGACGGAAGCTCTACTTCAAATGGTTGTGGAGCAGGCGTCATATGTCCGTCGCCAGAGGGCGACAGGTTCGAGTATGCTCTACGCTTCAGTTTTCAGGCTTCAAACAATGAGGCAGAATATGAAGCTTTACTAGCCGGGATCCGCATGTCCAAGGCGGCAGGGGCAAGAAAAATAGACGCCTGTTCCGATTCACAATTGATAGTGAGTCAGTACAATGGCGAATACGAAGCAACCCATCCGGCCATGATCAAGTATTTACAGGCGGTCCGACAAGCAGTCGACTCCCTTGAGGATTTCCATCTGATCCAAGTGCCGAGATCAGAAAACAACCAGGCGGATGCACTGTCAAAATTAGCATCATCCGCCTCCTCTGATACTCCTCGAACTGTTTTTTGGGATGTAATGGAGAAGAGAAGCATCGAGGAAGACCCTATTGGAATCCTAGACAGAAGCTCAACCTGGATGGATTCAATCAGGGCATATCTGACAAACGGTACACTGCCGGATGATCCTCAACAGGCGGCAGCACTGAAAAAACGAGCCACCTGTTTTGAAATGATTAAGGGAGAACTTCACAAGAGGGGGTACCTTCAACCCTTCTTAAAGTGTGTTACTCCAGAAAAGGGACGAGAGATACTAGATGATCTTCACTCTGGTTACTGTGCTTCTCATATAGGCGGTAGGACGCTTGCTCAAAGGGCAAGGCGGCAGGGCTACTTTTGGCCTACTTTGGAAGCAGATGCAATGGAGATGGTGAAAAAATGTGACAAGTGCCAAAGGTTTGGCAAACTAATTCACCGTCCGGCTACTGACCTCACTACCATTCACAGCCCACTACCGTTTGCTAAGTGGGGCATGGACATTCTGGGTCCATATACGCCTGCTACGGGCGGAAGGAGGTACATACTTGTTGCCGTCGACTACTTCACTAAATGGGTAGAGGCGGAGGCTGTAAAGGGAATCAAGACGAAAGATGTAATTTCATTCATTTGGAAAAATGTCATCACTCGGTTCGGGGTTCCCATGTCTATGGTTTTTGATAATGGTCCCCAATTTGAGACGCCTGTTCTCAAAAGCTGGTTGGGTGACCAAGGAATTGCAAACTACTTTGCATCTGTCGGCCGTCCACAAGCAAACGGCCAGGTAGAAGCCTTTAATAAAATCATCTCAGACGGTCTCAAGAAAAAGATTGAACGAGCAGGCGGCCTATGGGCGGATGAACTACCACATGTTCTCTGGGCCATTAAGACGACTGAAAAAGGGGCGACTGGAGAAACTCCATTCCTCCTAACTTACGGTGCGGAGGCTGTTCTTCCAATAGAACACTACGAGCCGACTCTTCGTGTAATGCTATATGACGAAGAGGCAAACTGGGAAGCCATGCGCCTGGCATTAGACTCACTTCCTGAAAAGAGGGGCAATGCTGTCTTGCGCCATGAGATCTATCGCCTGAGAATGACTAGATCATACAACAAAAAAGTACACAGGCGTCCACTCAAAGTAGGGGACTTTGTACTTAGAAAAATGGAAGCAGTTGGTAGGGCTAATGAGTCTGGAAAACTAACTCCCAACTGGGAAGGACCCTACCAAATCTATGAGGAAGTCAGGGACGGTACCTACCGTCTGGAAACACCAGACGGACAACCGTTGCCTCGAACTTGGAATGTAGATAATCTTAAAAAATATTTCTTTTGAATGATGTAAAGAGCTACTTAATAAAAGTTTGCACTTACTATTCAATTTTGTATTACGAGGGGCATGTCGTCTGTACCTTTACAGTCGGCTACTCTCCATTGAGTTTTACACTCTATCTTCAGAGGGGCATGCCATCTGTACCTTTACAGTCGGCTACTCTCCATTGAGTTTTACACTCTATCTTCAGAGGGGCATGCCGTCTGTACCTTTACAGTCGGCTGCTCTCCATTGAGTTTTACACTCTTCAGAGGGGCATGCCGTCTGTACCTTTACCGTAGGCTACTCTCCATTGAGTATTTCACTCACAATAGGGGCATGTCGCCTGGGCATATAGTCGGCTACTCTCCATAAGAAGATGGCCGACTGGTTCCAAACACATAGCCACCCCCCTAATACTTAGCTAAAAAGATTAGGGCCTGGCCGACCCTGTGCCTAACAGGCGGCTACCCTCCTTTTATTTAGCACCAACGTTCACCAAGAACTTACCAAGGCCACAGGCCGGATGATCAGACCAGGCGCCAAGCCAACTGATCAAATCTACAAAACTAATACGACCTGTCCCAACATCATAGCAGGCGTCCGACGGCATCCCTCCGGATGAAATTCGTCGCAGAGAGCAGCTCCCTTTTGGGTGGAACATTGTTCTATAAACTAATTACACGGCACCTATACGACTGTCCCCAAGGGCAACCACGTAGCCGTTTTTGAGACAAGGATAACTCTATCACTAACCAAACCAGTGGTAGCAGTTGACATCTGAGTCAGATGACCGCCTGTATTACTTGGGATAAATGCAGGGGGTACCTATTGAGTTAATAGCCAACAAACATTGGCGAATCAAGGGGTCTAGCCGGCCTACGCCGCTTGGTACCTCTACTTCTCAAACAAAAGTGACGGCGACTGAGTAACTCCAACGTTAACTCATAGTCACTCCCTCAAATTTGGTATGGAACCTAAAAGGTTTAAGTCGTCCGCCTGTTTTTAACAAACAGGGGCACTCAAACCCCTATTTCCTACTAGGTAACCTATTGAGTTAATAGCCAACAAACGTTGGCGAATCAAGGGGATCAGCCGGCCTCCGCCGCCTGGCACCTCTACTACTCAATCTAGATTGTGACGAAGACTAAGTAACTCCTATGTTAACTTAATAGTCACTCAAACTTAGTATGGAGCCTTAAAGGTATGAGTCGTCCGCCTGTTTTTAACAAACAGGGGCTCTCAACCACTACTCTTGCTAGGTTAACAAATTATGAGTTAAAAGCCAACATTGGCATAAAGGGAAACAACCGGTACCCGCCGCTTGTTATCTCTACTAAATTCCTTGGCGACTAGGTAATACTCTATTTACTTGGTCAGACCACTTTCCTACTTGGTTAAAATTACAAAAAGACAGGCACGCCTGCCTAAAAAGGATCCAGACAAAATAGTTCGAATACCGATTGAATAAATGGCCGACTGATCGTCTATCCTGGAAACAGACAACCAGTCGTCCAGGGGCATAGGCGGCGTACTAATTATCCGTACCTGTCTGCAACGTTCGGCCATGTACAACAGTCGGTCTAGTAAACAATTGGATATTAGATATGGAATAATTGGACAAATTTGAAGCAAAACAAAAATTCATTAAAAATAAGCCGGTCATTAAAGACCAGCAAAATATTCAAAGCCCCGGCCCCCTGGCCGGGTAAATACAAAGCAAACGGCACGCAGGCCGTGGAAAGAATACATTAAGCTTAAGAAGGGGGCAGTTCAGTATTAGCAGCTGCCGCCTGGTCAGCACTCTTCTTGCTGGACTCGGCTTCAGCTGCATCCTTTTTTGATGCCTTACCCCCAAGTGGCACAAGCGCCACAACCGGCTCCTCCTCCTCCTCCAACGCTTCTCCCAACGCCTCTTCTTCAGCAGCCGCCAGGATCTCTTGATTATATGTTTCCGAACACTGGCGGTACGTTCTTTCCCAAGAGGCAAAGTCGGCACTGGGGAAGAGGCGGCCCCAGGTCATGCGCTGGATTTGAGCGGAGTCTTCCATCATCTCCCGGACGAGCTCTTTCTTCTCTTGCTCGGCCTTTTCCGAGAGCTCTTGGGTAAGACTCTTCTCTTGGCTCACCAGGCGTTCTTTTACGCTGGCCAAGGATTTCTCCATGGCTTCGTAAGAGTACATTTTTAGGCGAAGAGGTTTCAGCTCGGCCTTAAGATTTGTGATGGTCGCCTCCAGCTCGTCATTCTTCTTCTAGGCCGCCTCTAACTGAGCCCGAACAGCGGCGGTAGCCTGCGCCTGATAATAAAGAATATCAATGGACAGTACTTCATTTTGGGCAATTTGAAACATTGCCTTATCACAGTCAGAGGCGGCCATAGCTTTTGCAGCCTTTACCTCTTTGTTCTTCCGATCAAGCGGCTTGCGAAGGCCGTTAACTCGGAGCAGGGCCTAAGTACAAAAAAAAAAACAGGCGTCAGTTTCCAAACAAAAAAAGATAACAGGCGTCCTGGAATTCAACTACTCAAAAAGTATACCTCAGCAAGGACCCCTGCAATCCCATCAAGGTCAAGGGTGCCGACACCCCTGACCGCCTCCTTTTCAGATGGAGGAACTGCTTTTATCATGGACTTGGCTACCTCTACCAAGTCAGGCCCCTGAGGGCCGGCTGCATCAAGCGTAAAAAAGCAAGTTAGACCTAGTCAAGAAGGAAGCAAGTGTAAAAGTTTTTACAAGTAATTGTCCATACTTCTAGGCGGCCCCGCCGGGGTTTTAGAAGAAGTGGCCGGCTGCTTCTCAGCCGCCACTGTTTTCCTGGAAGACCCAGGAGAGCTTGCAACAGTCGTCCTCCGGGCCTTGGGGTCCGGCTGTTGCGAGGAAGAAGCTCTTGGAGCGCCCGACTGAAAAAAAAAAAAAAAAAAAAAAAAAAAAAAAAAAGTTAGTATATGCATAAGACAACTCCTAAAAGAGGAAGAGTTTCGAAGCCTACCAAGGGTGCCCCCTTGTTGGGGGAGTCGGTACAAGACTGTTGCATGAGAGAGGCCCGCAACATGGCCGCCGCAGTCTTGGATGCTGTTATTTTACTCATGGCGTCAGCTGCAAAAAATAAACAACAAAGTTAGTAAAAATCCCAAGTAAACAAGGCGTGAAAAAACAGAGTATTTGTCAGGCCGGCTACCTCTAGAGCACCAACTGCTGAGGCCACAGGCGGCCAAAAGGTACTCGTCATAGAGCCACTTGAAGCTCGGGACGCAGTTTAGGGGTACTTGCTCTCGTACCCCTGAAGTAGAGTTTACCCTAGTCTCTACTTTGAAGAGTCCTTTGTCTAGGATCTCTTTTTTAGCCTTTGGGGGAACAGGCGGCATGCTGCGGCCGCCTGCGAGAAGAGGCGGATCCATATTCCACTTGTTAAAGCGTTTGTTCAGCTCCGTGTCTGAACCCTCGATGATAAGGAAGGTGGTCCGCCAATCCTTCCATTTGTTCGCCTTACCTCTCGTCATGAGGTAGCCCCTATGGCTTGTTAATTGATACCAGCCGGTACCTCCCAACTTAGGGGTCCGGCTGAGATAGTTCATGTGGGCGAAAGCCTCAAAGCTTGGCTCCACCCCGTACATTTCGCACCCGGCCACATAGCCGAGTACGTTTACCCAAGAGTTGGGGGCTAACTGCCATAACCCCAAATCATACCCATCTAAAATCCGCTGAACAGCCGGATGTAATGGGAAGCGCAGTCCAGCTTTGATGGCCGCCACATAGCAGCCAAAGCAGCCGTCATCATAGCTGGTACCAGCCGGCCAGACGACAGTGTCTTCTGGATCCGGCACGAACAGTAAAAATCCGGGGCCCATTCTGTGGTAAGCTATAAAGCTCTCCACTTTGTCTTGCATGGCTGCGATCCGGCCTCGGGGTACCGTGCAGTAGTAGGGGGTGTTTTCCTCTCTGTAAGAGGCGGACGGCTCCGCCCAATTGCCCCCCTTCTCAACTGCATGAGAAAGCCTCGCCTCTTGTAGGCGGCTGTTTCTTTCTTCTGAGCCTGGAGAAGCGTGGCCTGAAGAGCTGGACTCGGACTCGTCCTCTGACGAGTCCGAAGAGGACGACTCCTCCCCTCTCCCAGAGGGGCCCGCCTCCTCTCCCTTAGAAGGAGCAGGAGGAAAATTAGACATATCAACGGTGAAATGGGAAGGGACCACCTTGACCCCTCCCTCAGAACTGTCGGCTTGGCAGCCGCCTCGTTTCACTTCTACATCTGGCGCCTGGTCAGATGTTTCACTAATGAGCACCCTTTGGGAGGAGTCGTCCGAGTTTGAGATCATAGCAGTCTTTTTTGTTCTGGCCATCACGTTCTGCATAGACACAGATACAGTCGGACTTTGTATAAAGGGCAAAGATGGGTCCAGAAAAGGGCAGGCGGCACTCCTAGTCCTAGATTCAGCCGTCCCCGGTGACCGGCTGATCACTAACTTAGGTCGTGTCGTGTGCTTCCGTGATGCCATTTCAAAAAATAAAAAGAAAATTAAGAGTAAGAGAACTGAGTTACCTGAACGAGTGACGGTTGATGAAGTTCTGGAAATCCGGTGCAGTCGGCTTGTCAGAACAGGCGGTAGGCAGAAAAAGTCCAAAATGTCAGAGCAAGTTCAGGGGTCCGAATGTTCTCAAATAGTTCTCAAAGTGTGAAAATGACTCAAGGCAACTCTCCCTTATATAGGCGAAGTGAGAAGGCGAAGGGTCACTTCCAGAATTCAAAATTTGGGCGGGAAAATCTCTCGTCCATTCGCCGACTGACACCTGTAGCAGGCCGTCGCCCGTTACAGTGCGACACCTGTCACAGGTAACACGTGACCAATCACGTGCCACCTGTGAGGGGCAAATGATTAGGGGATTTTGCTCCTACCAATCGGAATGCGCCACGTGGGCCAATCAGGACCTGCCAAGTGTCCCCTAGTTGGAACTGTCAGGGCTTGCCACGTGGCACGCGCTTATTCGTCCACCTTGGACCTGTTATGTCACGACATGTGGCATACTCCATGCCTAATGGAGAAACCGGCCACCCAGGCCCAACTTCCGAGGGAAGCCCAATCGGCCCTAGGTTTACCTAAACCTAGGATGGGCACGTTTCCCAAGGTTATAAATACCTCCCTTAATCCTCATTAAGGGGAGGGTCAGGACAGAAACATTACGGAACACACTAATAACCGGCTGATCTCGCTAACTAAGCAGATTACCTACCTTAAACACTCTCACCTAGAGAGACCTTATTACTTTAATTTCCGCATTAATTACTCCTTAATCAGGTACTAACTTGACCGTTGGAGGCGGAGCTCACAGGAGTCTCCGTTATTTTGCAGGTACAGGCGTCCGGTTCCAGTCTCGGTATTGTAACTCTCCCGCAGGAAATCAGAAAACCCCGAAACAGCTAATACCGGCGCGGTAGTCATGACCTATTTAAGCTTCTCAAAGGCCTGATTTTCTTCCTCCGACCACCCGTACGTATCCTTCTTAAGTTATGTGGTTAAGGGCCCGACTACTTAGGCATAATGGGCTACGAATTTGCGGTAGTAACCCGTGAGGGAGAGAAACCCCCTTAACTCTTTGAAGTTGCGTGGAATGGCCCAATCAAGAATGGCCTTAACTTTTTCATTATCCATTGCAACTCCTTGCTTGGATGTGATATGACCCAAGTATGCTACTTGTTGACTTCCAAATTCACACTTCTTATAATAGGCATACAACTCATGGTGGGCCAACTTAGTGAGAACTTGTTGTAAGTGATCAAGATGTTCCTTTTCATCCTTGCTATATACAAGAATATCATCAAAGAAAACCAATACAAATTTCCTCAAGAATGGTCGGAAGATGTCATTCATGAGCGATTGGAAGGTGGTCGGGGCTTTAGTCAAGCTGAATGGCATGACAAGGAACTCATAATGCCCCTTGTGAGTTCGAAAGGCCGTTTTGTGAGCGTCTTCAACGTTGACTCATATTTGATGATAGCTGGACTTTAAATCCAATTTTGAGAAGATTGTCGCACTAAGAAGTTCGTCCAATAGCTCATCAATCACCGGAATTGGATACTTATCCGTATGGTTTCCCGGTTGAGAGCCCGCTAATCAACAAAAAAACCTCCACGACCCGTTTTTTTTCTTGATGACTAGCAAAACCGGGCTCGAAAAGGGACTTGTTGATGGCTTAATGATTCCGGCCTCTAGCATCTCCCGTATCATCTTCTCAATTTCATCTTTTTGCACTTGGGGTACCGATACGGTCTCACGCTAATCGGGTTTCGTCCCTCCTTCAATGTGATGGCGTGCTCTCTGCCTCTAGATGGAGGTAATCCACTTGGTAAGTGAAATACTCCATCGAATTTCTTATGAGGCAATAAGTAGCATATGGCTATTGTCTGGTTAATATAAGAAAAAAAAAATTATGTGATACAAACAAGATTCAGGCTTGCAGCCACATCTTAGTAAAATAAGTCTATTGCAGTTTAGATAATGTCAGACATAGAATGTCTCCTCTGTGAGTGTGCAATATAAAATATATGGTAACTTATCTATACTTCTCTGGAGGTCCTGCACGTTTTTATGACTTTGAGGTCCTTTATGCAGGCAATGGTCAAGTCCCCCTTTTGTTGTCGCTAGGCCTACTTACGATTAGTATCTCAATTGCTTTAAATGTGGTTACGGAAACACTAAACGAATAATTCAACTTTTTTTGGCTTATTTAGACCTTAACTGAAGGATTTGCGAGGATTGGGCGCATGGGTAGAGTAAGTTGCACTTGGAAAAACATTTTCAGATTGCAAAATTTCTTTTAGTAGCTGACACCAGTTACTGACATTTGTTGTTCTGCCTTTCCAATTTCTTTTTTCCAGGGATCATCTTATATTCCAGTAAAAATTCCACCTAAGCCACTTGTATTTTGGGCATATGAGGTTTTACTCAGTGTTACAAGGTTCGCGGTATGTAGCCATGAATCGCGAACTAAGTCGCGCGTATCGAAACGCGGAACAAACGCGACTTGAGTCGCTGCGGTTCGCGATCTGGATCGCTGAAGGAGGCAGCTCTGGTAGCAACTAGGTGACTCTAAAGGGGTTCAATGGTTTTTTCCAATATTTCCTATGCATTTCTCTCTCTTCTGATTTTATACTTATCTTAGTAGTTTTTTCTCTCTCCTCTCTCCTCTTTTGCACGATAGTACTATTAAGCCGGTAAAGTAAGTCTATAGTGATGTTTTTATTTATATCTATTATTTATTTATTTGTACTACATAGGGTGGCAGCTAGGGTTATATTCCAAGTGGGCTTAAATCTTTGGGCTTTTTATGTACACTATTTTCTTAACCAACCCACATAAATTTATATTATGTACACTATTTTTTTCACCAACCCACATAAATTCAAGAAAGGATACAACTACGGTTTTATTATTTTCCAAATCAAATTCTAATTAATAAAAATCACCCATATATTTTATTATTTTATTTATTTCGTACCCAATTGTACCGGGTTCATCATGGGTAGCGTACCGCGTATCCGTTTTCGTACCACGTTTCAAATCGAATCGCATACCTTGTAACATTGGTTTTACTTGTCAACTTTAATATTATCTCTGTTTTGTTTTTATTTTTATTAATTGCATCATGTCCCCTTGGCACGCATGTTAAGGGAGAGACTAGAGATTTTAATAAACAAGTTAGCTATAATACTTGATCACCAATAACTTAACATGTCCCTTTTATCGGTTTTCAACTTAATATAGCTAATTTGTCTGTCTACCTTCTCTAATCTTTTCCTTGAAATGTGTCCCTAAGGGACCTGTTGCAAACTTGCAAAAAAAAAAAAATCAAAATAAAGGCTTCATTGTACCCTTTTTTTCTTTTAGGAGAGGGGAGGGAAAGGGAAAAGGAAGACAAATTATACTTCTTGTATTGCCTTTATTTAAACATCAATTTATATGGAGTTTAATACCATGTCTACTACTTTAGGGTTCTCCCTTCTGTTAAGTTTCTCATGAGGTGCTTATGGAATTGGAGTTGCCACACATTCAACGCAGGTACTATATGGACAGTTTCTATATAGCTTATTTGTTTGTTCATATTGTATTGAACGAAGTTTTAATGTTTTCTTTAAAAGATTTTTGTGAAGCCAATGGCATCATACGTGAAACTAGTCCACCTTACACACCCCAATCAAATGGTATTGCCGAAAGGAGAAACAAATTTTTGAAAGAGACTATGAATGTCATGCTTCTTAGTTTCGGTTTATCCGATAACTTGTGGGGAGAGGCGGTTCTTTCCGTTTGTTATGTACTCAATAGAGTGCCCCATAAGAAGTTGGATAAAACCCCTTATGAACTTTGGAAAGGATATAGTCCAAATTTTAAAATTTTGAAAGTGCGGGGGTGTTTGGTTAAGGTGGCTTTTCCGGATTTTAAAAAATCCACTATCGGGTCTAAAACTTTTGATTGTGTGTTCATTGGATATGCTCATAATAGTGCAGCCTATAGGTTCATGTTATTAAGTGATAGAACAATTTGTGAAGCCATAGATGCGGTATTTTTTTAGCATATTTTTCCTATGCACAAGTCCTTGTCTTCTAATGTTGATATGCATGCTAGTAAGTCAAGTATGATTGTGCCTCTTGTTGATTCTATTTCTAGTTCTAGTCTCCCCTCTTCCTCTACCAAAGTGGTAGAAGTTGAACCTAGGAGAAGTAAGAGACCTAGAGTAGAATCTTCCTTTGGACCGGATTTCTTGACTTCTTTTGTTGTAGAAGACTTTGATGTGGATTCTTTAAGTGAACATTTTGTGTCTTTGTTTCTTTTAGAAGAAGACCCTAAGACTTATGATGAGGCAATGAGGTCCTTAGATGCTAGTTTTTGGAAAGAGGCCATTAAAAGTGAACTTTATTCAATCATGACCAATCATACTTGGGATCTTTGTGACTTGCCTAAGGGTTATAAAACTATAAGTTGTAAGTGGATTTTCAAGAAGAAACTTAGACCGGATGGGACCATAGAAAAATTCAAGGCTATACTTGTCATTAGAGGTTTCACCCAAAAGGAAGGTATAGATTTCTTTGACACCTATTCTCCCGTGACTAAGATTGCCACCATTAGAAGCTTGGTAGCCCTTGCGGCAATTCATGACTTAGTGGTTCACCAAATGGATGTCAAAACGGCTTTTCTTAATGGAGACCTTGATGAAGAAATTTATATGACTCAACCGGAGGGTTTTGTGGTGAAGGGACAAGAACACAAAGTGTGTAAGCTTAGAAAGTCTCTTTATGATCTTAAGCAAGCTCCTAAGCAATGGTTTGAAAAGTTTGATAGTAATCTTAGGAGTTGTGGCTATGTGGCTAATTCTTCAGATTCTTGTTTATACTCTAAGGAGTTTGAATCATCTTGTGTTATAGTATGTTTATATGTTGATGATATGATTATTGTTGGTACTAACCTTGATGTGGTGAATAATGCTAAGGCTATGCTTTCTACTAAATTTGAAATGAAGGACATGGGAGAAGCCGACGTAATCCTTGGAATTCGTTTAAGGAAAACAAGTAATGGTTTTTCCATGAGCCAATCTCACTATGTGGAAAAAATTCTCAAGAAATTTGATTCTTTTGATGTGGTGTCTTGCAATACCCCATATGATCCCAACAAGAAGCTTGAGAAAAACAAGGGTTCTAGTGTATCTCAAGAGCTCTATGCAAAGGTAATTGGTAGTGTGATGTTTCTAATGAATTGCACACGACTCGACATTGCTTATGCGGCAAGTAGACTTAGTAGATATACTCACAATCCAAGTCAAAGTCATTGGGTTGCACTTCGTCGGTTACTAAGGTACCTTAAGGGTACTATGAATGAATGTTTGCATTTTTATCACTTTCCTAATGTTTTAGAAGGATATTGTGATGCAAATTGGGTAACCGATAATGATGAAATATCCTCAACTAGTGGCTATGTTTTTATTTTGGGTGGAGGTGCTATTTCATGGAAGTCCTCAAAACAACCATGTTTAACTCGCTCCACCATGGAATCTGAACTTATTGCTCTTGAGTTGGCAGGTCATGAAGCAGAATGGCTTAGGAACCTCCTAGCCGACATACCATTGCGGGGAAAGAGTTCATCACCGGTGTCTATACATTGTGACTCTCAAGTGGCAATTGGAGTGGCCGATAATAGCAACTATAATGGCAAAAAGAGACATATTCGTATGAGACACAAAGTGTTGAGGAAATTTCTCAAGAATGGAGTGATTGCATTGGACTATGTGAGGTCCGAAAAGAACTTGGCGGATCCTTTGACGAAAGGATTGGCAAGAAAACAAGTTGGTGAATCATCGAGGGGAATATGACTTAAGCCACATGATACATTACATTTGTCCTAATTCCTATGGTGATAATGTTTGTAATGTTTAACTTTGTTTGTGAGGTTGAGTTGTTTAACTCTTAATGGGTTCTTGTGCTATTAAGACGCACACTAAAGAACTCACCTATGTGGTTGTGAAGATTAGCCATCTTCCATGAAAACTTTGGCCGATTTTCTAGAGCCTCCACTAGACCTAAGGTGAATGTGCTTGGCTATAAATAAGCACATCTCTTCGCGGAGTTCAAGTAAATTTTGGAGTGATGTATGTGATGTGAGGGTCTTGGATTAAATCTTAGAGTTTCAAGGCTAGTCCACTCTTTGATTAAGAGTCTAAGGGTTTCAAGGTTAGTCCACCCTTATACTGTAATTCATTGCCTCATCTCACTAAGCACTAGATTTCAAATTACTTATGTAATATCTAAGTGTTAAGTATTGATCTCCTCTTACGCCCAATATGTTGCTTATCTTCTTCTTTGGTTTTTTCTTCCCTTCCTTTAGTGGGGGATTGTTGGAATAAAGAAAGGGAATTCAAGATGTTACTTCCCATTCTTAATTTCAATTGAATAATTCTCACATAACACCTTATTTTAGTAGAAGTTTAAGGTGATAAATCACCAACGTTTTTCTCTTGTATAACTCTTATAACCCTCCCCTTTTATGAGAATGTTAAAGGAGATTAATTACCACCATCAATTTGATTATTCATCTCCCTTGACGTTTGATGGGATTCTTCTTCTATGTTTTTCTATAAATAGAAGAAGTCTTTATTATGTTACATACACTTAAAAAAAATACATATCAAACACAAGCTAAACACATACTCTATATTGGGCATAAGTTACTTGGCTCCAACCTTCCACCCAAAAGTGCCTTTGAGTGGATGTGTTAACCTTAGGGAATGTGCCGACGAATACAATTGAGCACCCCGGTTGCGTTGGAATTTCGTTTTCAAGTCAGTGAATTTGCTTCACGACACACCGTACTCTTTCTACTTTTGTGAGATCAATTTTTCGGTCTTGCTTAATATTTTTATACTATTTGTAATAGAATACTCCTTTATTTACAACAAAAATTGTCCTCATTGTCAGTCCATAAATTGACTGGAAGATTCTATTAATGTTCATCAAATCTCAGTTGTGGCATTATATGTCTTTCAAATTGGAACTTTTATTCATTTTATTACCCCTATATATCTTTTGGCCACTAAAAATGGTAATAATTTTGTACCACTTGTGAATTGGTAAATTTGGTTTTCTTCTAGGACAGTATTTATTTACTTTTGGGTGGTTAAGTTGAAGGCTCTACCGGCTAGAATCCTAGCTGGATTAGCTTGCAAGGTGCCTTGGGAGAGGGGGAGGGTAAGGAAATTCTTGAGGAATTTTAAAGGGAGGAATTTTAGGCATTTAGAAATGCATAACAAAGGGTATTCATGTAATTATGCATATGTACAAACGAATAAATATTCTTATATCATTGGATGATCAAATGGTACCATCGAATATACAGTGATACTATATGTGCACATAATGGTATTATATATGCATTCAGTTGTACTAAATTTATGCGTAAATAGTACCACTGAGGATTCAATGGTACTATATAAACTTTCATTGGAACAATCAGCATGTGGTCCCCCATCACGTGATACAATCCGACCAAAAAATAGGTGTGGTCCACCTACATGCCTCTCTCTTCCTATCTCTCTCCTCTTTTCTCTCTCTACCATGTGTTTTTATAATATTTTAATCAATGTTATGCATTAGTAAATGCATAACTTTCCTCCATTTCTAGTTCCTCGGAAATTCTTACCCCCAAAAAGTGTTCTAGTGGGGTTTGATTTTATAACCACATGGTTAAGATACAAACCTTTCCACTAGGCCAAGTCGTGCTTGGTTCTAGGATTAGTGTGGGTCTCAAGAAAACACATCCTGGTTTGGGATGTCTCTTCACTTAATTTAACCTGTATAGAAGAAAAGTGGTTGGTCATAGGCTCTAGCGCAGCAGCCAGCAGTGCCGCTGTTATTCTGTTTTTGTTTACTGGAATAATGAACGCTGTCAAACAGTAGATCGACTTGTTTGGAGTTTCCTGTCTCTTTAACCCAACTGGACTGCTTGCTGCATGAGAGATCCCACCCAAATCAAGAGAGATTACAAAGATTGTTCACAGACTTTCACCATGTCATATGCTGTCTAGCCGTCTAGGTGAACCAGGTTTACCTAGGAACCTCTAAAATATTGTATAATTATTCGTATAGTTTATGTGCTCTGAAAAGCACGCATATGCTTTATCCTCTCAAAGAAACTATTACCCAGGTGATGCTTGTGCTTCTAGGCAAGCATGACACTCAGTGTACTGGGTCAGTGGCATAACTTGTGTGAAACAACAATCTTGCAGTCGTCGCAAGTTCTACAGGAGTACAGGTCATTTTATCTCATGTGGAGTTTAGCCGTTGAGGGACCTAATAAGGCTAAGACAATGTTATACAATGTTTCAAACCCTTCCCCAGAAAATCAACAAAAAGAATGAAAAGGTGACAGGGGTCTGTAACAGAGAAGAATTTCAATTCTATAGAAAGTTTAGCAACAACATGTTTATTAATCTTGATCCACACTTAAAGAATATTATGGTTTTATGGTTTGATGAAAATTGAAATGGGAGGTATGTTCATCTTTGGTAGATAATTAATTATCTGCTCAAACATCCTATATTATGATGTTAACCTAGAATACAAAGGCTGTTTCAGTCTATTTCTCCCTTTATCTTTTATAATTCTTCCTGCTTTTTGGGCAAATCCAACATAACTGTCATAAAATTTTGAACCGGAATGAATGAAGACCATGTTTAGTTAGTTCTTCACACGAGAATTCATGTAGTAGGTTTGTAGCATGCAGCAATAGCTTGGACCAAAAGGATCAGATTCCATGTCGCATGGCTCTAGAAACCGAAAAATCGCGATGCTTGGAAAGAAACAAACAGAAAAGACCAGAATTGTTGTTCCTTTCACAGCATGGCACCACCATTATATTGCTCAATGCTCAGAGAGTGCAACTGCTTTTTTGTGACATGGAATATGAACACGTCACAAAAACTGAACATAAATTTGCAATGTTATAATTAATATACAACATGTTCAAAATTTACAATTGTTCAGATTTTTTTACTAAATGTTCAAATTATTTTTTTAATAATGTTCAAAAGTATAGACGTGATTCATTGTGATTGTTCAGATTTTTTTTACAAAATGTTCAAAATTTACGATGTTTATATTGTTTTTTACTAAATGTTCAAATTTTGCAATTTTTCAAAATTTTTTTACTAAATGTTCAAAAGTATAGGCGTGGTACACCTAACCTATTTCTAGGTGCACATAAAAATTTGCAATTGTAAGTCCAATGTCATCCTTGGGTCACAAAGGTCAGAAGCCTACAAGTCGAAGAAAAAAGTACAAATTAATGTACATGCTCATTACTCTTAGATGTAAATTATTTTTAGTGGATGTTCTACGGATTAGCAGTGACATCTGAATCATGGTCTTGGTGATATATAAAGAAATTATTATGACCTGACTTCAGCATTGCTGAGATGCTAACTGATAACAATCTGCAAAATCTTAGGCTGCCTTCTGTGACAAGGTTTAGATTCACAAACACAGGCGAAACTGCTAGTTGCTGCTAACTCCCAACGAATAATTAGAGGGCTACTGTTCGGTTAAAAATTTGGACTATATTTTAAAGTCTTTGATCTTATTAGCAGTCTCATCAGCAGTCCCAAGTATTGTGATAGTCAGGGGCGCAGAGTGAAGAAGAGGCAACAATGAACCTGAATGTGATTTAAAGAACTACTTGGAAATGCTGAAGACACGGACAGTACTTTCTCATTTAGACGAGCACTACAGCAAAACACTCTCAAAATATGGGGAGGGAAGAAAAAGAATATGAGCCAAGTACAAGAGGCCTTCTTGGAAAGGTACAAAGCCAACTCTGACGCCACCCTTGGCAAGTGCATTATTGCTGGAAGTGCTACTGCTGGTGCTGCTTCTAAGAATTTGTTTGAGAAGGGTTACGAATACTAGGCTATGGTTGATTTACAAGGAGTAAATAATCATGGTCTTTCCATTCTGTATACTATCTATCAAGTTCTTATTCTGATAATCCGAGTTCATAGACTTATGTACCATGTCTTCAATTTGTTTTTTTTTTCCTTGTTGGTTTGTGATGTCTTAATTGTACTCCGTATTCCCTATCTTCATTACAGAGACCCAACCAAAATAGGAGCAGATTCTGCATGCTTTGGCTGCTAAAGTATGGTATGAAAAATTACAGTGACAAAGGGTGTGGACAATAGGAAGAGAAGGTTAGAGGTGGTGGATTGCAAAGAAAGTAAGACTGAACTATTGCCAAAAGAGAAAGGCATTAGTTCTGGGTTTGCTACTGCAATGTATATGATAAGGGGCTGTTCACTGCCCATATTACACTTTCTTGTACCAATACCATCCGAAGAAAGCAGTATATATTGATTCTGAAATGTATGGAGGATTGACTGATATACATTTTCTGACAAAAGAAGTTCAAACTCAACAAGACACAGGAATTGCAGAGCAAATGATAGCGGGGCATGATCTTAAGTCATGGACAAATGTGGGAGTCGACAATGATAGCGAGGCATGATCTTAAGTATGTTCAACACAAAATCTTATTCTATACATAAGATAGAGTACATGTAATTGTATACAAAAAAACACTAGGAAAGAGTAGGGCATGGGCATGAAATCTGAGAGAAATAACAATAGCTGCAATGGCCAACACTCAATAGCACAGCCACAGAACGACAATAAGAACAAACAGAAACAACTACCCAATAACAATCACAGAAGCAACACAGCAGCGGCTGAGATGAACAGTAGCTGCTAGTGCATCAGAGAATACAACAACAGAATAAGAATAAGAATAAGAATAAGAATAACAACTGAAGCCAAAATCAAAATCATAAACATAATAAGTTTTACTTTGAGCCAAGGGAAAGAGTAGCAAGATATCAAAGGCACAAACATAAAAATCATAGTGACATATATTATAACAATCAAGCCTTTTACGCTTTATGTTAGACACTGGTATAAGTCTCAGACAACAGCAACAACTTACTTATATTGGACGCTCCGAAGCTTGGATTTAGCCTCAGACACGGTGGCCAAAGCAGAGCGTAACGCCTCCTCCTTACCGTCGTGATCGTCCATGTTTTGAATGGTCTCAAGCCTCCTTTCAGCCTGGAATTTCGCAATGAAAGCAAGCCTCCATTCTTTGGCCTTATTGTTAATACCGGATCTCGATCTCAAACTCGAACCCGAACCCGAACTCGAACCCGAACCCGAACTCGAACTCTTGTTTTTACTTTCCTTAATTAAAGCGTGCAACTTTTGAAACATGGCCTCTTTCTGCTGTTGCAGGGATTTAAGAACCCTGGGGTCTCTCCTAGCCACAACTTCTCTAGCCTGTTGTTCTGCAATCATTAGATCCCATGAAAATTCTTCATTGCTTCCGTTGTTTGAATGATATTCTTGTGGCCTATGAATTGCCATCCTTGGATATCCAACAACACCAGATTTGATTTTTACCAACTCAACGATTACGAATTCTATCGGATTCTCGTAACTATTCGCTCTGCCTCCTTTTATTCACCATCACAAACTCCCTTGCCCACCAAGATAATACACCGTTTTCCTAAACCAAAACAACTTCCTAAAATTTAATAACCTAGGATGGACCGACCCTTTTTTTTCCTTTATCCTTTTTTTTTTCTTTCTTATTTTTATTTTCCCTTCTTTTAATTGATTTTTGGGGTATCCCTAAAATAAAAAAAAAAAAAAAAAATTGATTTTTGGGGTATTGTAACTTTATAAGCGTATGAAGACTACAATTTTCGGATGCTTAGTATTATTTGCAACTTTTCTAAATATTTCCATTTATAGTAAGTATTTTTAGTGAAAATGTCAATATTGCCCTTACTTAATAAATTAAACATTCACTTAGAGAATTAGCTAAAACACATTATCATCCTAATCTAATTTCATTAATTTAACAACTCGCACCAAAAATAAAATCAATCTCCCGACCACCTAACACATTAAATGGCCTAGATTAAATCACCAAATCATCAGATAGAAACCCTGGTTCTTTTGGTTTGTTCATCTTTCTCATTTACGTATTTCTCTCTCCTCTTTGAATTGGCATCTCCTTCA
The DNA here is from genome assembly GCF_001683475.1 of Chenopodium quinoa. Classification (NCBI taxonomy): domain Eukaryota; kingdom Viridiplantae; phylum Streptophyta; class Magnoliopsida; order Caryophyllales; family Amaranthaceae; genus Chenopodium; species Chenopodium quinoa. Next base: position 5,889,035 of record NW_018744304.1, on the reverse strand, counting down.
TCTCCTTTCTCTGTCTTCTCTTCTTCGTTCTCTTTCTTCTCTCTGGTCTTCTTTTACCCCCTAAAAAACATATTCTATTGAAAATGGATCTAAGCCCACTATATGAAGCTCTTTTCGCCACTGATAATGAAATCGAGCAGGGTTTCATTGATGCTCTAATCAGAGCTTTGAACAACGGGCTTCGCGGCGTAGCTTATTCTTTATGTCGGGCAAAGGTGGCAAAATATTTAGCCAACAAACATTTGCTGCGATTGGTAAAGTGCTAAGATCTATTGAAGATGAGGAAGGAGCCCAAAAATTAAGTACGGTATGCTTGAATGTTGGGGAAAGGGAATTGACAACTGAACCTGTTTCTGAGATTGGTGGTTCAAAAGAACCCAGATCTGTCGCTGAGGTTGATGGTTCGACACAAACCAGATCTGTTTCTGCGATGGGTGGAAAGTTAGGGTCGGGTCGTGGGAAAAAAAAAACCCAAAACACAAGTCCGTACCAAACCTAACTACTACCCTAAGATGATACCTAGGGTCTCTACTACACAAATTAGAAGAATGTATGGGTTTGGTGCTAATAAGATCACACCAATTTACGATGATGATGATAAACATGAGTCCCCCCCTACTGCTAGTGAATCTGATGTTGAGCCTGCAAGTAAGCGAATGAAATTTGGCCTTCCCACTGATTAACCTGTTCTGGGTAACTATTTATGATCCCTAATTTAATCGATATTTATGTTATTATGTGCTGGGTTGATTGATGAATTGTTGTTGGTGAGAATGATTTAATTGTTGATTATCTATTTTAGTATGGTTCAATTGTTGGTTATCTATTTTTGTATGGTTTAATTGTTGATTGATGAAATGCTGTTGGTGAGAATGGTTATTATCTATTTTTGTATGGTTTAATTGTTCATGAATGAGTTCTGTGCTATTACAATGCAGGTTGTCTATTGGTTTGTTGTTTTATTGAAAGTGTTGTTCTTGCATATAAGCTAAAAGTGTTGTCTTGTTTGCCTTGCATATTAGTTTTATTGCCTGGTTTCCTGCTTGACCATGCTTATGGATGGAGGAAAACACATTGATGAAATATACTAGGTTTTTAAGTTTTAGGGGGTTGATATTGGAGCCTGTAATGTAGGTTATTCATAATGTAGCAATTTAAAGGAACGCGCGGAATGTGAGTAATTAATTAATTTAATTACTCTTATTTTATTTTAATATTGCTAGTATTAGGATTAGGTTATTTATTATTTGATTTGAAACACATTATTATTGTCAAATTGCTTCCAATATTAGTGAGAATTCAGTATATTTATTGATCACCATATTGCATGTTTAAAGGGAATATGTAATTGAAAATCACGCCTAATAAGATAATTTGGACAACCGGTTTAGGTTCCTTTTTTAATCTTATCGTTTAATCAAGTGATCACTAATATTTTAGAATTATGTGTTGCATTAATATTAAACCAATTTTTAGCTTAATAATAGTTTGGAGCAAATTGAATCTTTGATTGCATGCCTTTGAGATTGCAGGAATCACTTTTCACTATAAGAATCGAGTAGAGGCCAATACAGGCGAATGTGACTCCATGACTCACTTCGTACCATCATCCCCGATCCTCCTTTCGTGGTTCCAAACCACATGGAGTTAGTAATCTCATGGATTATGAATGGGGTGTAACCTTCACGGGTCAATCGTTGTTGCCTTCGTTGTCCCTTATTCGTGGTTGCCTTTTATGATCCGTGAACGGTTTACAAGTTCCTTAAAAACTTGTTGGCGGCTCCCTACTTTCCTTGTCCCTAATCGTATTATGTCAATTCCCACTTCCTATGAGTGCCAAGCATATTCACCACATGCTTTAACGTAGGCGCACTTCGAGCGACGCCTACAATTTGGCGACTCCACTGGGGAGGATTCTTGGTTATTTATAGATTTGAGTGATCGGTATTTAATTAAGATGAGTGGATGAGACTTGAAAGATTCTTGAATTGTATTCCTGCAATTTAATTGGCATTGTCACATATGCATATGCAATTTTAGGTCACCTATTTTTCCACAATAGTACGTGTTCTACGTATGTGGCTAGCCCGGGGGATTTAAGCTATATCATTCCGAAAACGTTCATGACAATAAGGGTTCACCCGAGTTTTTAAATCCACCCAAACCATGGAGTCGAGTTCGATTTCATCACAAACTCGCGGAGCCACCCGTTGGCATACACCCTCAAGGGAGGTTTCCTTGCTAACGCGTCCAAACTCTTAACCATGGTACCCTTTGACACCCTTTAAGCTTGACCATAGTCGAACATAGAACTTGACTTTAGGTTGCGAACTTCATTGCATCATTCGTGAAAATGTGCTTATATGTGCATTTTTTTTACTTTTTATTTATTTTTTTTTCTTTCTCTTATCAAACCCTTTTTTTTTAATTATTAGAGTCGCGTCATAGATTTTTTTTAAAAATATTTGAGTCACCCGAATTTTTATTCTCTTATCCTGCACAAGAGTCAACTAATTTTGGTCATATCCGGAGTTGTAGAAAGAGTTATGTATCTTGTAACCTATGGATCTGTAGCCCCGAGTTTTATCTTTCATTTGGAATTGGTTTCGTCCCAATCAGAGTCACGGATCAAAAGTTATAACCGATATACTACAGCCTATCCAGTTTAAGTGTCTTTTTAGCGTCAATTTTTTTTTTATTTATTTTTTTTAACTTTTCGTGTCAAGCTTGTCTTAGCCAAGTCCTTTAATCCGTGTCAACTCATATAACATATTATTTTTATTTATTTATTTTTTTATACCCATGAGTCCTAACTCTTCTAGAATTCTAGTCCTTTTCCTAGTTTCTTGTGATTTTTTGTGCTAACCTTAACATGTGTTCTTTGTCTTTGATTTTGGTTGATCTTATTTATGACTAACGATTTCCAATGGACCGTTTTCACCTAGTAAATAGCATAAACATTAAAATTGGACAAAATTAATCAAGTTAGTTTGTCTTTTAGTCTTCCGTGCTATTTGGCCATTGGGTCCTTTGTTTTTCACAACGTCCTCATGTCTAGCCATGCGATCATACCACGAGTCTTAATAAACTCACCTAATCTCACATGTTGAGTCATCGCACACACTTTGTCTTCGAGTAATGCACTATATTGTTTATGATCGTATATTAGGACCATGCATGCGTCGTTTTCCGTCGTAATAGGAATGAGTGGAGTTTTTCCCATCAGATTTCAAAATTGTTTCTTACACTCTTCCTTTCCAATCTGAGTATTGAGTGAATGCATTAAGTGAGTTCATCCTTACAAAGTACTTGAGTCTAAAATCACTAGGCAATAGTTGGAAGAATAAGGGGAACATCATTCCTTCCTTCTTTTCTTCTAAACAAAGCATCAACAACAACATATTTCTTGTCCCCCCTAGCGGTAACAAGTAATTCATAAGCAACCATGAAGACAAAGCACAAGACAAGTTTCCATACAAGATTTCATGCTTTTTCTCTTCTTTTGTTTCAACCTTCTCCCCTAATAAGTCTAGCATAGGTTCCCGTTATCCATGTGTATTATCTATGTGTCATATTTCTTACCTTTTCCATCAATGAGCATTCCTTTCCTTTGTAATCGATCATCGAATTCATTCGCAAAAAAAAAAAAAAAAAAAAAAAAAAAAAAAAAAAAAAGAAAAAAAAATCAATTACCGAACTAAACACAAGGTACACCAATGACTTGAGGCACCTCTGCAACCCTGTCATTCCCTGTTAACCGTTCAATCACATTCCATTTCTTCATCAACCACTTTGAGCCTCGTCTAATGTTTGCCCTACATTTCTTCAACCCACATTCACTTAACCCTGGGATTGGAAGATGTGTAATTGTATAACATTCAAAAAGCAAGTAAAAAAAAAAAGCAGCAAAGCAACAATAAAACAATGTCTAAAGGCAAGTGTTCCAATGTCTTTGATATGAACACGTCTCAAATTGCGTCTCTCATCGAGTGCTTGGTACTGTGCCTGAGAAACATGAATGCTAAGCGAGTGATGGACCGCATGATCTGAGATTGCCTACATTGATTCAAAAGAATGAAAAAAAAAAGAAATTCAAAAAATGTTGAAAATAAAACTTGCAAAGTCTAATACATAATTGCATATCTTGGGGGCTTCTCTTGGGTCTTAAGCCTTTTATGACTTTCTTTCTTAAACCTTCAGCTTAACCACCTTACAACCCTTGAAAGACCTCTTTGAGGTGTACATACACTTGTGCAAAGTTCGGTTAGAGCTACGTTTGGACTGATTCCTAACGGATACGTAGGCAACCTCACATCGAGGTGCCACTAGTAGAAAAATTGAAAATGCCACCGCTTAAAGGCCACCGGTTTTTGAAAACCGGTGGTTTAAAAAATGGTCGCGCAGAAGGCAAATGGTATTGCCACCGGTTCGAACCGAACCCATGGCAATAATAATTAAGGCCACCGGTTTTAAACCGGTGGCAATATTTGAATAATTAAAAAAATCGCACCCCTTCTTCTTCTCTTTCCCCATTCTCTATACTTAGCTTCACTTTTATATTGCGACCAAACCTCCAATTCAAGCCGCAGAAACAACGCATCCAAACCCTACCACCACACACGCCACCAGTGACGCCACAGCTACCGCACCACCATCCACCACCTCCGAACTCCCTCCAAACCTCCTCCACCACTGAGCAAAGCAGCAAGTAGCCACGGGTTTTATATTATTCGAATTTTCGGGGGAACTTCCTCCACCACTGACCAGGTGCGTGGTCCGTCCACCACCTGTCAGCACTGACGCCATAGCCACCGCACCACCATCCCACAGCCACCGCACCACCATCCCACAGCCACGCACCGTCCGAAATTGAGGCATAATTTTCTGGTAATTTTTTCTGAATTTCTGGGTTTTTTTTTGTTGTTGGTAGGGTTAAAACTTGAGAGAATGCATCTTAAACTTGCAAGAAATTGATTAATTGTTCATGAATTAGGTTATTTTTTTGATTTTTCTGGGTTTTTTTGTTGTTGGTAGGGTTAAAATTTTAGAGAATGCATCTTTAGAAATCAAGAAATTGATTTATTGTGTGTATCTTTAGAATGTAAGAAATTGATTAATTGTTCATGAATTTATTGTATAATTGAAAATATATTTTGAATAATTTTTTTATTTCTTTCACTGTATTATTATTATTATCATTTTGTTGTTGTTGCTTAATTTTTGGTTAATTATAGTATGAATTATTGAACTGTTTTGGAGTTAGATTGAGGAGTAATCCGTTTTAGATTACATTACATAATGATTTTCCTAATGCTTTTAGGAAATATATGGATTATGGAGTATGATATGATATGTTGGAGTGATGTTAAATTGATAGGTTTTATTAGGAAATTTTGAATAAATTAGAGATTATTAGTAACCTTGTTACTTAAATAGTTGAATTTGGTAGTATATTGTTGTTTTAATTTCTTTTATATTATTATTATTATTATCAATTTGTTGTTGTTGCTTAATTTTTGGTTAATTGTAGTATGAATTGAATTATTTTGGAGTTAGATTGAGGAGTAATAATCCGTTTTAGATTACATTACTTCCTAATGCTTTTAGGAAATATATGGATTATGGAGTATAATTTGATATGTTGGAGTGGTGTTAAATTGATTGTTAGGTTTTATTAGGAAATTTTGAATAAATTAGAGATTATTAGTAACCTTGTTACTTAATTAGTTGAAGTTGGTAGTATGTTTAAATGTGTAATTTTAGGTTGTTTTATAGTTCTTGACAAAATTACTAACTTTTATTTTTTGTTTTATTTTTTATTTTTGTAGATTCATATTATTTAGTGAACCACAAGTTTATTATCTTTTCAAGTGGGAAGTTCGAGACATTACATCCATTATACTTGCTATATTGGTATGAACTATAAACTTTATGGAGTTATATTTCTTTCTATTTATCCATTTGATAATACTCTGGCAAGAGGGTTTTCACTATCATTTCCGGTTGCCCCCCCTCTAGGGGTCTGGTTGTCATTTGGGGGTGCCCTTTTCCTCCTTTCTGGAAGAACCTGGGCGAAGTTAGTAAAGTTTGTTCATGATATTACAAGTTGTGTCTTGTTTAATTATAAATAATTACAATAATATGTTGAATGTTTGCATCATCATATGCCTAGATACCCGTTCAAGGCTTTCTCATTAGGAGAAAGTCTTGAATAGTCCCCGGTTGGGACTGTTCTTGAATGTTTACTCTCACTTAGGTGGTGAATGTATGTCTTTTTTCGATTTTAAGGAACATCTTGGTTGTCCATTTCTTCTCCATGTTCTTTGGGTATATATGTGGGTAAGTAATTATCTACATCTTGTACTTGGAGAACTGGGGGGAAGTGCTGCCGGATTTTCCTTAAAATTGGAAAGTTGACATACATTCACTAGTGAGAGTAGACATTCAAGGATGGGATAGGTTGGAGTGATAAGGACACTTTGGAAACATGCATTTGTTCACTATATGAATGGTATATTCACGATGTGTACTTGAAGTTGATTTACATAAGATATGTAGCAATTGTACATTATTGATAATATGTGGCTATATATGTTTAGAGACACTTTCCTAAATGGGAAAGGATCGTAGTTGGATGTATGGTAGACGTGATACAATTGATTTTTGGAATGGGGTTCAAGAGTTTTGCGAGACGGCTTTATCTTATCAGCGCAAAATTGGTGAGGAAGGCCTATATTGTCCTTGTGTTGATTGTAATAATGTGAAGGTGGTCAATAGTGTTGAAATCATTAGAGATCATGTACTTTGTCGTGGGTTTAGACTTAAATACCATGTGTGGATTTGGCATGGTGAAAGTGGAGAGTATAGTGAGGATCTTGATGGGAATGATGTGCATGATAAAAGCAATGAGATTCATGTGGACGAGGAATAGGAGAATGATGAATATGTTATTGATAGTGGTGAGGATGGAGCTGAGGATCATCCAGTGGATGAGGTCAAGGATAATGACGTGGATGAGATGTTGCATAATGTCGAAGGTGATGTGTTTGAATTTTTATCGGAGGCTTCCAAAAAGCCTTTGTACCCTAGGTGCAAAAAATACTCCAAACTTTCTGCCGTGCTAACACTTTTTAACATTAAGTCGAAGCATGGGTGGACGGACGTTAGTTTTACTTCTTTGTTGACCGCATTAAGTGAGATTTTGCCTGATGGGAATGAAATTCCTACGTCTTACTATTATGCAAAGAAGCTTATGTTTCCATTTGGTTTAGAGTATAAGAAGATACATGCCTGTCCTAATGATTGTATTTTGTATCGTAATGAGAATGAACAATTGGAGGAGTGTCCACGATGCAAGCAATCGCGCTACAAGCGCATAAGTTGCAATCCTGGTACGAAGGGACCTCCTGCTAAGGTGTTGTGGTATCTTCCTATTATTCCAAGGTTTAAGCGTCTATTCTCAACACCAAAAGACGCTAAAAACTTGAGGTGGCATGCCGAGGAAAGGAAGAAAAACAGAATGCTGAAGCATCCAGCTGACTCCCTGCAATGGAAGAACATTGATTTGAAGTTTCTGGAGTTTGGTAATGAAGTCAGAAATTTAAGACTTGGGTTGTGCACAGACGGGATGAATCCATTTGGCACTCTTAGTACCCAACACAGCACTTGGCCGGTTCTTTTAGTGATCTACAATTTGCCTCCTTGGTTATGTATGAAACGGAAGTATATAATGCTTTCATTGCTAATAACGGGGCCTTGGCAACCTGGAAATGACATCGATGTTTACCTTGCGCCACTAATTGACGATTTGAGAAAGATGTGGGACGAAGGGGTTTCTTGTTTTGATGCTCATAAGAATGAGGTGTTCACATTGCGTGCAACCCTTATGTGGACCATGAATGACTTCCCTGCATATGGCAACCTGGGTGGGTACAAGGTTAAAGGGAAAAAAGCATGCCCCATATGTATTGATGAAACATCAAGCATATACCTTAAGAATTTTCACAAAGATGTGTATTTAAGGACTCGAAAGTTCCTTAGGCGTGATCACCCGTACCGTAGGCAAAAAAAGGCTTTCGATGGGATAGTGGAAGAGGAGATTGCGCCTAGGCCATTGACCGGTGTTGAGGTTTATGCTCGAGTTAAGGGTATACGAACAGTGTTTGGAAAATTTGAAAAAGCTCCGGTCTCAACAACACTTTTCAAAAAAGAAACAATTTTGTGGAAGCTTCCGTATTGGAAAGAACATGATGTTAGACACTGTCTTGATGTGATGCATATAGAGAATAATGTGTGTGATGCTCTTGTGGGAACACTTTTTAATATTTCAGGCAAAACAAAGGATGGAAAGGTTGCACGGTTAGATTTGGAAGAGATCGAGATTCGTCCAGAATTGTGGCCTCAAGACAAGGTTACAAAGGGGAAGGACCGAAAGGGAAAGGAACCGGAATAAGAATCTGTAAATGTTTCGAAAAAAGGAAAGGGGAAGAGCAAGGGAAAGGGAAAGGCCGCGGATGCTTCAAAGAGTCGAGATGAGGGTAAAGGCAAGGTTGAGAAGAAGTATTTACCACCGGCTTGCTACACATTGTCAAGAGTAGAAAAGCGGATGTTTTATGCATGTCTTTACGGCATTAAGGTTCCATCTGGGTACGCATCTAACATGAAAAGATTTGTATCCTTAAGTGGAGAACTGAAGCTGACAAGTATGAAATCCCATGATTGTCACATGTTGATGCAAGTATTTCTACCGATTGCAATACGTGGTATTTTACCGAGGCACGTGAGGGAAGTTATTACAAGCCTATGTTCGTTTTTCAATACAATATGCAGCAAAGTGCTTGATCCTTGTACACTTGATGCTTTGCAAACGGATGTGGTTGTGACTTTGTGCAAATTTGAGATGTATTTCCCACCCTCATTTTTTGACATAATGGTGCATCTCATTCTTCATTTGGTGCGTGAGATTAAGTTATGCGGTCCAGTTTTCTTGAGGTGGTGCTATCCTTTTGAAAGACACATGGGCACACTGCAAGATAAAGTAAGGAATCCGGCTCATCCGGAAGGAACCATGATTCAAGGGACCGTGAGTGAGGAGATTGGTAATTTTGTGGCCGACTATTTAGCCGTTGCTGAACCTATTGGTCTTCCTGCTTCTCGACATGAAGGGAGACTAGATGGTCATGTCACAATTGGGTCGAAACGAATGTTATCAGATCGAGATCAGTTCTTACAAGTACACCTTTATGTGTTGCACCATGTTGCTGATGTTCACCCATATTTAGATGAGCACATGGCTAGTTTGCGTGATGAATTTCCATCGAAAGGTGAAAGGGCACTAATGCAGTTTCATAATAAGAGGTTTGTGAGTTGGTTTAGTGAACGAGTGATGAGTCTCTTGGATAATAGTGTCACCGATACAGTAAGGTGGCTTGCTTATGGTCCTAGGGATGATGTTCGCTCATTTGAGGGATATGACATCAATGGGTACACTTTTTGGACAGAGGGTTGGGATTTGAAATCTACGTCGTCCCAAAACAGTGGAGTAACGCTTGTGGCATCGTCAAGGGAATTTGCAAGTGCTAAGGATAAATCACCTGTCGATGCAAAATTGTCATACTACAGTCGAATTCAAGAAATATGGGAGCTTGATTATTGTAACTTCACGGTTGCTCTTTTCAAATGTAAGTGGGTTGATATTATCAGGCGTAATGTCAAGTATGATGACTTTACTCTTATAGATCTTGGGCACTTGAATGATAGTGCGGAACCGTTCATCCTATCTTCTCAAGCTAAGCAAGTGTTCTATGTAACTGACCCAGTCGATTCAAAATGGTCCATTGTGCTAGCTGGGAAAAGAAGAATCCTAGGTGTTGGAGATGTTGAAGATGAGGAAGAATACAATGCATTTGATGATTCAGCACCTTTCACTGTTCCTAGACCTATTGCATCAAATGACATAGACGACCAGACATGTTATATGCGGTCAGACCACAACGAAGGAATATTAGAATGAGGTACTATAACAGTTAATTTGAAATTGTAAGCAATTAAAAGTATTATTAAATTTAATTAGAAGTTAGGTAATTTTATGAATAATTTGAGGGAAAATGTATGATATTGTTATCTTAGTTGCTAAATTTTCACAAATTCTTGTTAATGAATGAAGTATATCTCAAAATTGACATATTATGATAGGGTTTAATTTTTTTAGTGTTAACGGTACTAGAAAATAACAAGTTACGTCAAAATGCATCAAAAATGATAGAATTTAATATTTTATATGCTAACATGTATTATGACCTATATGTCAACATTTTTATCTCTTATGGACCTAATATCGTGTTATGTTTGTAATGGCAGGTGTTTATAACTCATGGAGGACGATTATGACCCACTAGTAGAGGATTTGGAGGATGATGATGATGGCTATGAGGATGAGGATGAGGATGAGGATGAGGACAAGGATGAGCCATATGATTTCAACAAGGAGACTGATTTGGGTGAGCCAGAAGATCAGGAACAAGATGCTTTTGAGCGCAGGCTTGATGAATTTGAAATTTCAGCTGAATGTGCGCCTCCTATTGATTCTACAATTGTTGAGATTGTTGGTGAGAACACTATTCCTCAAACTCAAAGCCAAGGACAGGAGCAATTGAACACAGGTGGTGGAGTGGGGGTAAAGGCACCAGCTAAGAGAAAGGGTAGGGGTCAACAACAAGTTTTAAGAAGCCAACCGGTCCCATGGTGTTAGAGTATGACAAAAGAGGCCGACCTACTGGCCAATGGATTCGGAAATATGCAAACCAAATTGGCATATGATCGCGCAAAATCCCCATTACACTTTGTTGGAAGCAAGTACCTCCAGGCTTGATTCAAACATTTTGAGATGATACCAGGGCAAGTGTTTTGTTCAAATGCACATTTACATGTATTACAAATAATTTCACCTAATGTTTGTTTGTAAATGGAAAATAATAATTGCTTGTATTTGTGATTGCAGAAGCTGTTTAATATTCCTAATGATCCCTAGAAGAGAAGGGTGTTTGATTCTTTACTAGCGGAGAGATTCAGAGGCTTCAAGACCCACTTGACCAGTGGATGGATCTATAAGAAAAAGAAACACAAGAAGAAAGCTTCCAAGGGAAATGATGGTGAAGGTGGAAATGAGGAAGATGTTGAGGAATAAGACCCACCGCGGAAAAAATGGCCAAGCGTGACGGAGGACGAGTGGAAAGAATTTGTTATTCAAAAAACTCGACCCAAAGCAATTGTAAGAACTACTAAATCTAATGAGAATTGTATAATATATTGAATATTTTTGCAGTAATGATGCTAACATTACTATTTATGTAGGAAATTCGAGAGCAAAACAAGGCAAATGCATTGCAGAAGGAGTACCGCCATCGTACGGGGGCCAAGACATTTGGTGAATGGAGGCAAACTTGGAAGAAGGAGGGTATATAACCCACTTTGACTCAAGGGTCATCCGAAGAACCCTCCAACTCCATGATCACTACGTTGGTTAGTCGTGCTGGCGATTTCATTTGTTCTCTACATTCCTTTGATAAGGACACCGAAAAATGGGTCATCAATGAACCAGAAAAAAAAAGTGGCTAATAAACTTGTAAGCTATTTGAAACTTTAGCATAACTTTAACATACAAAAACATTATATGTATTCATGTTAACATTTTTTCTTATGCTACAGCTTGAGTACACTACAGAAGTTGTTGAAGGCAAGCTGGTCCCGACTACAGAGAAATACCCTTTCACCTTAGCTTTGGGAAAGCCCTACCATCCAGGCCGGGTATTAGGTATGGGAGGGTCGTTTCTAGGATGGGAGAAGGTGATGTGTTCAGAATACACAAAAATGGGAAAATCTCGAGCAAGTGTTAACTCACCAGAAGAATTGGATGCCAAGGTGGCATCCATCAAGGAACAAGTTCGCAATGAGTTAATAGGTGAATTCAATGCTTGGGCAAAGCAAATAAATTTACCCTTGCCGTTCCCCCCGACTACACCAGTCGACTCCAGTAGTCACCCAAAAGGACAAGGAGAAGATGAGAGGCATGGAGAAGAAGAGATACATGAGGTAGTTTTCTATCTATTAGTTTTGGCCTAGCTAGTGAGTTACGTGAGATCTAATGTGGCATTATTGATTAATTATTGCAGGTTGTTACTCCCACACATGCGGACTCGAGGGAGGTTGATAATCCAACACCCCATGAATTTCCAGATTTAGAGGTGAATTTAGGATTCGAGGGAACATGTTTGGTTTTAACATAGTGAATTTCGTTACATGATCAATTGTGTAGGAAAAGACCCTTTTTGATAATTTCAGTTTTTACAAGTGAATTTCGTTACTGGTGTAGGTAGAGACCGAGTGTACACTTCTAGCCCCGGGGCTATCAAATGGAGGAGAGTTTCAGTTGGTGGCGTATGGTAGTGCACAAGCGACGACTGGTGATACGGTCCTTTTCCAATCACTTAGGCCACAACATTACTCGGTCGGGATCAATTCTTACATTGTTGGGTTCGAAAACATCCCACTACCGGTGCCTATAGTGGATGATGGGATTACTCTTCTTTGGGAAGCAAAGGGTAGCTATGTGCAATGGCCACGTGCTTGGGTGAGGTTGATCAACGAGGTAATATTTATTTTGATGTTGTGCAAAATAACAAATCTGCATGCGTACTTACTAGCTTAAACCCCGACCAAAATTTTTTTAACTCTAATTATCTTTGTTTTGATCAGATTTCGAAAAAAAAAGTCAACCATCAAAGAGAAGGAAGGTGGAGAAGCCTAAAAGCGTTGATCAACCTACAAAGAAGATGAGTGAACAAGGGTCGAAGAGTGAACAAGTGTCGAAAAAGAATTCTTCGAAAGGTTCAGCCATGCAACCTACTCCACTTTTTGGAGACAATGTCCTTCAATCGCTCACTAAGGATTTAACTTTTCTACATAATCGTTTTAGTCATTTGCCTAGTGACGATCCCATTGAAATTGCACTTCCTAAGGCAATGTTCCATTATGATGAGGATGCAAGTGCATGGTTAAACAAACAAGATGTGAAGGAATTTTTAAGAGGTTTCAATGCTTAACATTTCTCTCATTTAAATATTCATGAGGTATGGGCACATTCCACTTAAATTAATTATGTTATTCATATTAGTGTTGTTTATCCTTATATATATGTCAATTAATTTTTCATTGTACATGCACGTAGAGCACTACGGGAGCACTTAAGTGACACTGATTCCCCTAGTAAAGTTGGGTGGTTATGCCCCGAATAGACATCCGAGACTAGAATCTTACACAACTCCCCCGAGGTGATGTATTATGTTAATCATAGTATTAGGGAATCAATGCGTGCGGGAGACAAGTTCATATTCGCCCCATGTTATAAGGAGTACGTTTAACCATGTGTAATTCAATTATTTCTACATTTGAATATATGTTGTACCCTAATTATTGATTTGTTTGTGTATTGTGAATTTATGTAGGTTTCATTGGTTCCTCATGGTGATTTGTCCTGCTAATAACACAATCTTTCACCTTGATTCAGCTCGATCAACAAAGAAGTACCTCGTGATGTCTGTACTACAAAAGTAAATATAGCTACCTAGTTTTGATTATCTTAACCTAACTCATTTAGTAGTCACACTAATCAAATTTGAATTTACTTTCCTATAGTATTATGAAGAAGATACATGGTCGTGCTCCACGGGGTCCTACATGGAAATCACCGATGGTAATGCCACATCATATTGTGATTATCTTAATAAACATTGCTAAAACAATTGTGGATTTTATAAGACGTTTGATTCATTTGATTTGTTCCTATGCTAGTGCCCACAACAAGATAATGGAGTTGATTGTGGATTATACGTGATGAGATTCATGCTTGACATAGCGACTCATTGTACAAACACCATACATCTTGATGAGGTACGACCTTAAACTTAGAAAAATGCTCTTTTTCTGTGATTTCAAGGCTTATCCACCTATAATTAAGTATAACTGACGTGTTATGAGAAAGAACATTGTCATTAGTTAAAAAATGTAGAAAATGGGCTAGTAGAAGTCCTTTAGGCCTTATTTAGGCTATTTAGGATGAAAATGCGACCTTAAACTTAGTAAAATGATCTTTTTATGTGATTTCAAGACTTAGCCACCTATAACTAAGTATAATTGACATGTTATGAGAAAGATCATGGTCATTAGTTAAAAAATGTAGAAAATGGGCAAGTAGAAGTCCTTTAGGCCTTATTTAGGCTATTTAGGATGAAAATGCGACCTGGAACTTAGTAAAATGCTCTTTTTATGTGATTTCAAGGCTTAGCCACCTATAACTAAGTATAATTGACATGTTATGAGAAACAACATGGTCATTAGTTTAAAAATGTAGAAAATGGGCAAGTAGAAGTCATTTAGGCCTTATTTAGGCTATTTAGGATGAAAATGCGACCTTAAACTTAGTAAAATGCTCTTTTTCTGTGATTTCAAGGCTTAGCCACCTATAAATAAGTATAATTGACATATTATGAGAAAAAACATGGTCATTAGTTAAAAAATGTAGAAAATGGCCAAGTAGAAGTCTTTTAGGCTTCATTTAGGCTATTTAGGATGAAAATGCGACCTTAAACTTAGTAAAATGCTCTTTTTCTTTGATTTCAAGGCTTAGCCACCTATAACTAAATATAATTGACATATTATGAGAAACAACATGGTCATTAGTTAAAAATTGTAAAAAAAAATGGGCAAGTAGAAGTCTTTTAGGCCTTATTTAGGCTATTTAGGATGAAAATGCGACCTTAAACTTAGTAAAATGCTCTTTTTCTGTGATTTCAAGACTTAGCCACCTATAACTAAGTATATTAGTTAAATAATGTAGAAAATGCGCAAGTAGAAGTCATTTAGGCCTTATTTAGGCTATTTAGGATGAAAATGCGACCTTAAACTTAGTAAAATGCTCTTTTTCTTTGATTTCAAGGATTAGCCACATATAACTAAATATAATTGACATATTATGAGAAAGAACATGGTAATTAGTTAAAAAATGTTTAAAATGGCTAAGTAGAAGTCTTTTAGGCTTTATTTAGGCTATTTATGATGAAAATGCGACCTTAAACTTAGTAAAATGCTCTTTTTCTTTGATTTCAAGGCTTAGACACCTATAACTAAGTATAATTGACATTTTATAAGAAAGAACATGGTCATTAGTTAAAAAAATGTAGAAAATGGGCAAGTAGAAGTCATTTAGGCTATTTAGGATGAAAATGCGACCTTAAACTTAGTAAAATGCTCTTTTTCTTTGATTTCATGGCTTAGCCACCTATAACTAAATATAATTGACATATTATGAGAAAGAACATGGTCATTAGTTCAAAAATGTAGAAAATGGCCAAGTAGAAGTCTTTTAGGCTTTTTTTAGGCTATTTAGGATGAAAATGCGACCTTAAACTTAATAAAATGCTCTTTTTCTTTGATTTCAAGGCTTAGCCACCTATAACTAAATATAATTGACATATTTTGAGAAACAACATGGTCATTAGTTAAAAAATGTAGAAAATGGTCAAGTAGAAGTCTTTTAGGCCTTCTTTTTGATCGTTTTGACCTAAGTATTTAATTTTTTACATATTTATTACTCACATGTTTAACTTAACTAATTAATTTAATTTATTCTAACATAATTTATATATATTCCAAGTTTTGCAAGGTGCAAAAGGGAGATCCGTTAACAAGCAAGGACCTTAATGAAGTTCGAGACATGTTGGCGTCTTTCATCACCTTCAATTTGTAAATGTGGCATTATTTTGAATTTATACTTTGTTAATTATTAACTTTTAGACTACAATATTGACTAGTTATTAGTATTGTTTGTATTTATGTATATATCACACTTTATTTATTGTATTGCATTTGGTTTTTAATTATAAAAGTCCAAATATATATTTTTAATTCTTGTTATGATTACTAATAATAATTATATTATGGCAGAATTTATAGCAATAATATGGCAGAATATTATAGCAGGATCAGTTGCAAGAATAATTGCAGGCAAAAAAAAAAAAAAAAAAAATTAGATCCCTATTATTGCCACCGGTTTACCGGTTCAAACCGGTGGCAATAGTCAGTGTTCCCTTCAAAAAAAAAACCGCGCCATTATTATTGCCACTGGTTAACCGGTGGCCATAATTATTATTACCACCGGTTAACCGGTGGCCATGAAGACTTTTTCCACCGGTTTTGAACCGGTGGCCATGCGTTGCTTTATTGCCACCCCCCAAATGACCACCGGTTCAAAACCGGTGGCAATGGGGGGTTTTAACCGGTGGTCATTGCACATTTTTGCCTAGTGTGCGGCCACATTCATATTCATATCCATGCATGATCGAGTCAAAGAATATCCAATGCTTACCCCTACCCATTTAGAGCTAGACTTGGGGGCTTGAACCCACATCATTTAGCCTACCTAGCCTAAAGAGTCATCATCTTTGACTCTTCTTACATCTCTTTCCATCACCAAAACCCTTGCGGCCAGCCTTAGTATCACATTCACACACTTCACTCACACATCCATATCCATATCAATCATCCTTCCCTTTAAGAGCCCTTTATCATGAAATCTTGTTTCAATACTGTGCATATTTCATCATATTTAAAGACAACATTCATTAGAAGGAACATTGTATACTTGCTTAGCTTCCTGACCTGAGCAATATTCATTGTTTCACGCATCGCATAATGTGCTGAGAAACATTTATATATTAATGATTTTTAGTCATACAAAGCATATCGTGCTTAGCTCCTTGACCTAAGCAACGTTCATTATGCAATAATCACTTCATCTGTATACGTGCTTAGCTTCCAGACCTAAGTGACGTTCAAGATCATTTCTTTACACCATAAATGATGCTTAGCTCCATGATCTAAGTTCATTCATCGTGTCACATGATGTAATTGTCCTTAGCCTCCTGGCCTAAGGACATGCATCATGCATACATTACTTTCAAGAAAAGTAATTCAATCCATGCCATTCGTTTTGTCTTGCTCAACGAGGAAGTTCAAAAATTCTTTCCTTTTTTTTGCATCTTTTCTTTTGGGGAAGTTTAAGAAAACTTTTTCAAAATTTTCTCATCAAGGGAAGTTCAAAAATAAAAGTTCAGTTTTCACATCTTTCTTTTTCAGGAGAAAGTCAGTACCCTCCACTAATGACAAAAATTGACGGAAAATTTTTGCTTTTGAATCTTCGTTTGCTTGTGTCTGCACACACACATATACACACACGCAATCACAAGTTATACACATGTCATGTCGTGTCAAGTCAAGTCAGTTGGTCAAGTCAATCATAGTCTATAAGAGTCCTTTGGCAAATTTCATTTTGCAGGTCTCAATTACATCCCACGTGCGGGGACAAGCGGACCATCTATAGCCCACGTCCGGGGACAAGCGGACCATCTAGAGCCCACGTCCGGGGACAAGCAACCCATCTAAAGCCCACGTCCGGGGACAAGTGAACCATCTACAGCCCACGTCCGGGGACAAGCGGACCATCTACAGCCCACGTCCGGGGACAAGTGAACCATCTACAGCCCACGTTCGGGGACAAGCGGACCATCTACAGCCCACGTTCGGGGACAAGCGAACCAACTACAGCCCATGTTCGGGGACAATCGAACCACCATCATTTCACAGCGCAAGGTTCTCGATACACAAAGACTTGCAATCTCACCATCTGTCGACTTTCCTCAAGCATGAAAAGTATTATCCGGTGGATTTCTTCAAGCATAGAAAACCGCCAAATTCCTTTGTCGGCTTTCCTCAAGCATGGAAAGCATTATCGGTGGATTTCTTCAAGCATAGAAAACGCCAAAATCATATGTCGACTTTCCTCAAGCATGGAAAGTATCATCCGGTAGATTTCTTCAGGCTTAGAAAGCTACCAAACTCATCAGTCGACTTTCCTCAGGCATGGAAAGTATTTCAACAAAACTTCATTTGGTGGATTCCTTCAGGCATAGGAAGCTACCAAACTCATTTTTCACCGATACACTGGTGTCAGATAAGCATTCTATTCCTTTACTCTTTTATCTGTAGAATTAACATTTTTCTGCAGGTATCGGCGTATAAAGAGTGATTTAGGATTGCTGAATGTCTTAAATCATTATCCTTCCCTATCGAATACTTTGACTATCGTTTTGGAAACTAACGTTTCTAAAAACTCAGTCAAAGTGGGGGCTTCTGTACGTAGACACCTAAAAATGTCTCCCCAAAATCAAACCCGATGATGAACAACCTTTCACCGCCATTATTGGTCGGGTTGAGTATTTAATCTTGGAGTGCTTGAATCTATATTTCCATTTCATAAACAAAACAATTCCTATCCCATTTCCCCAAATCGTAACTTATTTTCCTCTTTTTGTGCCTTTAAACCCAAAATAATTCATTTCGTGTCCTTTAAAATCATTCATTTCGTTACCTTTTTATAAAAACGTTTGATCCAGTTTATTTTGGTCCATAATCTGGGTCCAATGATTGAATAGTTGGATGGGGATTCAAAATATCTTTCCAACGATATATTTTAAGCCCAAATCCGAGTTATAACGAATAAGTTATGGCCAAAATATTAAACTGAGCCCAAACCGAACCTAAGCCCACCTTACCTACGACCCAATGATCACGTGGAGGGTCCAAATGATTTAATCCAATTCATAAACCAATTAGGATTAATTAGAAACTTTTATAAGTTTCTAAAAGATCCTAATTATCCTTTTTGAAAAGATAAGATTAAAGAGTTTGAAATTGAATAAAACACCTTTTTTTGAAAGTCATAATTTTATTCGAATTGAAAGACATTCAAAGATAGACAGATATTATTTTCGTGACTCATAGTTTTTATCCAAATTTTATATGGTTGGGTAACCCTTGTAATTATCTTTCCAATGATATATATTATAATATCAATTTCGAGCTATAACGGAAAAGATATGAATAAAATGTCAAACTCTATCCAAAACTGACACCGTCTCACTATTTCGGCCATATCTTTTATTATATAAAATATTTTAATATTATTCTGATTGGATTAGAAAGTAGACTTAAAGATCTTTCCAATGATATCTTATTCATCTCATTTTGATTTTTGGATCAAAAGATATGATAAAAACAAAAACTGCAAAAACTGTTTTCTATCGAGTTTTATTCCGATTTAATTCGGATCTTATCTTAATTCTTCGACCCCTCTTTTTTCTCTATAAATAGAGGTCATATCACCCCTTTTTCAATCATCAACAATCTTGATCATCAAATAATTCTCTTCTCCCTATTTAGCCTAAACACCAGCCATCCTATTCTCTCATAATACTTCCCCTAAGCGCTCTAAGGAGTCCATACAATACCGGAAGTTCTATACTTAAACCAAGGCGCGAAAGTTATAATTAACTGAGGGTTTGGACCAAATAACTCTATATTTATTTAATTTAATTTAATTTTCATTTGATTTATATTTTTATTGAAGTTACTAATAGTTTATTCATGATGTAGCAATTTAAAGGAACGCGCGGAATGTGAGTAATTAATTAATTTAATTACTCTTATTTTATTTTAATATTGCTAGTATCATGATTAGGTTATTTTATATTTGATTTGACTCACATTATTATTGTCAAATTGCTTCCAATATTAATGAGAATTCTATTATATTTATTGATCACCATATTGCATGTTTAAAGGGAATATGTAATTGAAAATCACGCCTAATAAGATAATTTGGACAACCGGTTTAGGTTCCTTTTTAATATTATCGTTTAACCAAGTGATCACTAATATTTTAGAATTATGTGTTGCATTAATATTAAACCAATTTAGCTTAAAATAGTTTGGAGCAAACTAAATCTTTGTTTGCATGCCTTTGAGATTGCAGGAATCACTTTTCACTATAAGAATCGAGTAGAGGCTAATACGGGCGAATGTGACTCCATGACTCACTTCGTACCATCATCCCCGATCCTCCTTTCGTGGTTCCGAACCATATGGAGTTAGTAATCTCATGGATTATTAATGGGGTGTAACCTTCACGGGTCATTCGTTATCCCTTATTCGTGGTTGCCTTTTATGATCCGTGAACGGTTTACAAGTTCCTTAAAAACTTGTTGGCGGCTCCCTAATTTCCTTGTCCCTAATCGTATTATGTCAATTCCCACTTCCTATGAGTGCCAAGCATATTCACCACATGCTTTAACATAGGCGCACTTCGAGCGACGCCTACGCCTGGTTTTTGTTCATCGAGCTCAAAGTCTTCTGAGTTTAATGTACTAGTTGCCTGGTTTTGTTCATCTAGCTCTCATTCTTCTCAGTTTGAATGAATTTTGTAATATGCTCTTGAATGTATGCAAGTTTGGGTGTATATTAATGTAGTTGTATGCAACTTGATTGCCTGGTGTTGTTGTCTTGCATATAAGGGACTATTATTGATGAATGATGTGTATGAGCATTTGTAGTTGTTGTTCTTGATGACATTTTTTGAGAGAACATTGTTGTGCAGTACATAAAGTACCTCCCTGTTAATTATGGACTGACTTGAGTTCCTTCCTGTTGTGCAGTACATTGAGTACCTCCATGTTGCCTTGCCTTGCTTAATTATGGACTGATTTGAGTCCCTTCCTGTTGTGCAGTACATTAAGTACCTCCCTGTTTCCTTGCCTTGCTTAGTTATGGACTGATTTGAGTCTCTTCTTGTTGTGCAGTACATTGAGTACCTCCATGTTGCCTTGTCTTGCTTAATTATGGACTGATTCCAGTCCCTTCCTGTTGTGCAGTACATTGAGTACCTCCCTGTTGCCTTGCCTTGCTTAATTATGGGCTGATTTGAGTCCCTCCCTCTTGCCTATTCTGTCCCTATTTTGGTTTTCAATCTCTAGTGGAATGAGTCCCTAATTAACATTGTCATGCCCATTATTAATCCAAATGGTGAAGGGACTCAATTGATTAAAATTAGTCCAAACTTTGATTTGCTCCAGTTTTAAGTGTTGTGCACTTACTGTTGAGGTAACATGGTTTGGGTTTTTTTAATGATAAAATTACACCCTCTGATGGATTAGTTACCCTTTGATGACTTTTAGTTGCAACTTATGTGTGCATGATTGTAAATGTGCAAAAAAAGAAATACATAGTAAGAAGACTTCATATCACATTTAAATTACATAACACTACTTTGAAGACTTTAAATCACTTTAAAATAAGCTACAATTCCAGTCCCTTGACAAAATGTCTTCTAACTTGACTGCCTTAGACAAAAACTTCCTAGACACAAAAGTACACATAACCAAAGTTAATAAAAATAACTTACTAACCCATTGTATCAACAAAATGTTGGTTATGTGTGGCAGTCCTGTTGTTAGCTACTCTCCCTCTAGTCTGCATCCACTTCTAACTGATCTCCTTGCTGGTTCTGAGTCCCTTCCTAATTCTGATCTGTCTGGATGAACATGGTGTTGAGGTAGTTGACTGTTTGGTTAATGAGGGCTTGGTTGACCTCCAATTGTTCTGGTAACAACCCAAGTCTTTGTAGTTTATATATGCTTCCCCATATGTGGAATCTTGTATTTGTTACCTCCCTCCACTTTCATTATTTTAACCATACATGTTTGCAATGTTATCCAAGTATACTTGTTTACAATTGCTGGAAATGCATAATAAGCCTCTTTGAGCTTCACTATCATTTCATCTAAGTTTTTAGGAAAGGATTGATACTATAGGGATTTAACCACCCTAAACAGACCCAAATCTAGCACATTTAAATCAGGAGATTATGCTGGTTGGAATACAATTCTGATGTTGAACCCCCCTTGCCTAGTTGCTGCAATAAATTCTTCACCTTGTGGAATTTGATGTGGCCGGGCATTATCTCATTGTATAACCACGACCTTTGGCATGTTTGCAGGCTACTTGCTTACAATGGCTGGTATCACATTGTTAAGCAACATATCCCTAATTGCTTCTCTGTTTATGTTCTGAATTGGCTTTGATTCAAGTGTTCAAGCATCTCTGTTTTTAATTTTTTTTTCTTTGCCATTTGCTGAAACACGAAGGGAAGTATGTCATATTTCCCATCATGAATCAAATAACCCTGTGCATCATACAATGGCTTTCCAATGATGCCCATGAACATAGCTTTTATCTTGAACCTTCTGGACTGTTAACATCTATATGGATCTTCTTCCTTGGGCAAAAGATAAAATCTTCTTGCCCCCGCGTTTATGTAAAACCACTTTTCATCAATATGAATCATATTGCTCATGTCTTCAAATGTTGGATTTGTAGTTGCTAGTTGTATGTGATTCAAAACCCACCTAAGCCTTGCTATTTTGTGATATGATGTCAGTCTTGTCTTATTTGTACTTGTATGTGTTCTGAGAATGCCCTTTTTTTCAATGTGTGGAGGGTGACATGAGAAATGCCAAGTGCAACAGCATAACTTCTCTCAGTTGTTCTGAGGTACAAAGGGACTGATTGTAACCATTCCTCAGTGTACTGCCTTGCTTTTCTGCCACACTTGCCTAACTTCTTGCTCTTGACATCGATAATAGTCCCTTCTGCCAGTTGCTTGCATATTTCTTGAAATAATCTTGTTGCTGTGGACTTGTGAATGCCAAAATGCCTTGCAAATCTGGCTAAAGCACCCCTTGGTAAGCTGCCATTATGCATAAGTTTTAGAATTTCATCAACAATCTCTCTTTTCTTTGCGATTGTAAGTTGTGGCTTCTATTTTCGAACAATTTCTCATGTTGGCCTTGTGCCATAAACTCTAATTCTGCTTTAGAATCTGAATTTTGATGCATTTCTTCATCTAATAGTTGATCCATGCTGAAAACCCCATCATCAATTTCCTCCTCCATTTTTGTATTTTTTTTTTCATTTTGGGTTTTTTTTTTTTTTGGTGTAGAAGAAAGGGATTTTTTTTTTGCTAATGTGCTGAATGCGAAGATTTTTGAAAGAATGCTGCTAAGCTACAATAGAGTATTTGAAAACCTAGCAAATCCGCGCCAAACCCCCTAAATTCGAACAAATCCGAGCCAAAACCCTTTGTTTTCGAGCAAAAAATTGACCCAAAACCCCCCACAAAATTGAACTACAAAAACCGCAGAAAATCGAGCAAAAATACCCTTAATTCGAGCAAATAACATTTGAAAATTCAAAAGATCTAAGCTAGGAGGTTAGATTTTTGTGATCATCGCCGCTGGGTATGGTGGAATGAAAAAGAGAAAAGGAGAGGAGAGAGGAGAAAGAGGAGATCGAGAGAGAAAACGATCAGAAGGAAAAAGAAAGAAAGGAGGGGAATGAGGGGGAAATAAGAGGAACGGTTTTTTTTACAGTAAATTCCCACCGATTTAAACCGGTGCCATTTCATTAATTTGGCACCGGTTTAGTTTGAACCGGTGTAATTTCTATTATACAAAATTCTGCCTAATTTTTTCCCACCGGTTTTTAAGAACCAGAGCCAATAACTCGGTGCGCATTTGAGTTTTTCTACTAGTGATAGGTTTCAATTCGGCTTGGATTGCTAGGGTCATGCATGTTTTGTCTTTCCAGTGTATCTTTTTCTTTTAAGGTAAATGGTGACATTTCTGGTAATGTGATGCCTTCACGTAGTCTTCGGTAGGGAGACCTTATGTAGGGAATATTTCAAGCATTACCCCAAACTTGAACCCCACTGTGATCATATACTTAAGCATGGTGGCGTCCAAACGGAAGGAAGCTAGAGAAAAAGAGTCGCCAACAAGTTTTAGGAACTTGTAAACCGTTCACAGGGTGAAGGTTACACCCCTTAACGATCCAGGAGATCGTTAACTCCAATAGGTCTGGAACCAAGACTGGAAGTTCGGGGATGAAGGTACAAATTCAATCTAAAAGAGAAAGAACCTGCCCTAATAATAGGCCTCTACTTTATTCTTCTCGTATTCATGTGCGCTTTTTGGCTAACATGCAATCATTAGGTTTGCAATCATTAGGTTTACCCTAAACCTGTTTAATCTATGTTGGTTGAATATTAATGCACAAATAAATCTATTGTTGGCGATCACTTGAATTATAACCAAATTAACCCTAAACAAGATTATTAATTATCTTATTAAGCGTGTTTACAAATATAAATTTCCTTTAAACATGCATAAAAGGTGTGATCAAGCAATAACAATAAAAATCATCAAGCAACATAATAATCATAATCATAATAAAAATTAAAAAAAACTAATAATAATCATGTTCAAGTTAAAAATAAAGCATAATAATATTAGTAGATCCTAGGCATGATACTAACAAGATTAATAATAAACCCTAGCATGTCACTAAATATTAAAGATCAAAGCTTTAACTCTAACATGATACTAACATGAATATTAGGAAAAAAATAGGAAGCATCATAACAATCATACTTGATATTAGAAATTTTAGTTATTACCCTAAACATCATATTAGGAAAAGCATCCTAACATGATACTAGGAATCAAAATAATAATCTAAACATGATTTTTGTATCATAATATCAATTAAACAATTAAAGCACTTACTTTGATGCATCGTACCTCTTTCTAATAACAAAATTCACACGTTAGTAACTTCAAGGAAAATATAAAATCAAACAATTAAATTAAATAATTGAAATAGAGATTTGGGAACAAACCCTCATAAATATCAAACCTTTCATGTCTAGGGCGAAGACAACTTCGAACTTGGCTAGGTGTGTCTAGATCTACTGTATGAGGAATTTTGTAAAAGGGAATGTTTAGAAAAAGAATAGAGAGAGAAGGAAAGCTTCTAACTTTTAGAGAGAGAGATGATTGTTTTGAATTTTATATGTAGATGATTAAAAACGGAGGTCTAAAGACGCTATTTATAATGAAAAAAATCCGGATTTGATAAAAACGAATCAGAGTTCGAAAATGAATAAAACACGCCGCTGTCGCCAACAACAGCTCCTGTCGCGCGACAGGGTCTGTCGCTAGGTGACAGTCTGATGTTCGGCGCTGCATGAGATTTTTCCACACATTTTCTATTTTTTGATAAAATTAATTCATAAAAGTCCGTACGAGGGGTAAAATCGTAATTTCACATAAAACACTTCTTTTATTCCAAATAAAAGTCATAAAACTTAATTATCAATCCTAATCCCGTTAGGATTCAAAGGAACCTTCTAGAAGATTCTAGAAAACTATAATCGATCCTAATTGCATTAGGAATGATAGTTCATAATAGGCCCTCCTCTAGATCATTGGGCCGCATATAAAGATCAAATCGGGCCCAGTTTAGTAATTTGACCATAACTTCCTCATTATTCATCGGAATTGGGCTTATAATTTATCGTTGGAAAGGTCTTTTCAAGCCCTATCCAACTACACTATTATTGGACCCTTATCATGGACCAAACTAAACTAGAATGCACGTTTTTTATAAATAGGGTAAGAAAAGAAATATTTTCAAAAACAGAAAGAAGAGATATTTTAATAAAAACATCCTCATCACTAGACTTTTTACACTTTTGCTTTGTTCGATAATAAAATGACGTGAAAGGTATTCATCACTAGGTTTGGTTTTGGGGAGACACAAATGGATATCTACACCCTATATAACCTTATTTATTCTTGTTGTTGTGTCGATGCTTTTTCTGTGCTTATTTCTAAAGCAGCTCAAGAGAAGAAAATTAGTGGAGCAAAATATACCGGTCTGCACCAAGTGTATCACACTTATTTTTTGCTAATGATAGTATTTTATTTGCAAAAGCTACTCTACAGGAATGCTCTAAAATTGCTGATATTATCAGTATCTATGAGAGAGCTTTGAGTCAGAAAGTTAATTTGAGTAAGACGGAGGTTGCTTTCAGCAAATGTGTTTCAGTTGAGAGAAGGAGTGCTATCATTGAGACCCTTGGTGTAAGAGAGGTTGAGAGACATGAAAAATATTTGGGGTTACCAACAATAATTGGTAAGTCCAAAAAAAGCTATTTTTGCCTGCTTGAAAGAAAGAATATGGAAGAATTGAATGGGTGGAAGGAGAGATTGATGTCTAAATCAGGTAAGGAGGTTCTTATAAAAGTCGTAGCTCAAGCCATTCCCACGTATATGTTGAGTGTGTTCAAGATTCCGGAGGGACTTATTGATGAAATTCATACCCTTCTTTGTAGATTTTGGTGGGGATCGAGGGAGGGTGAGAAGAGGTTGCATTGGCAAGTTGGGAAAAGCTCTGTGCACCTAAGAAATTGGGTGGCATAAATTTTAGGGATCTGAAGTGCTTTAATCAAGCCCTTCTTGCTAAGCGATTGTTAAGGCTGCACACAAATGAGTCAACACTGTTACACAAGATTCTCAAGGCAAAATACTTCAAGAATTCTTTGATTCTTGAGGCTAGGGGTGGCTTTAACCCAAGTTTTACTTGGAGGAGCATGTGGGGTGCAAAAGGGCTTCTTCAAAATGGCTAAATGTGGCGTGTTGGAAATGGGACGAGTATAATTTTGTGGTCTGATTCATGGATCAGTGTTGATGGAAAACCGATCTTAGTTCCAAGGCCCAATGGTGGTGATTTAAATGCAATGGTCCGTGATCTGCTCAGTGATAGTGGGGGAGAATGGGATGTTGCACAGGTTACAAATTTGGTTGGGAATGAGTTTTGTGCTCATATTCTTGTTGTGCCTTTGCCTTTGAGAAGCTGCCCGGATTTACAATATTGGGGATACACTAAAGATGGAGTATATACGGTGCGTTCGGGTTATTGGTTGGCAAAGATGGGAAGCAACAATGTAGCAAATAGGGGGGTAGATGTGGGGGTATGGAAGTTAGTTTGGAGGATGAAGGGACCACCAAAGCTACAACACTTTATTTGGAGTGTTGTTAAGGGTGAAGAATTTCTGGAAGATTCGAACATGGCCGAAAGTTCTTCTTCTTGGATGGAAAATTATACACAACAAGTTACCTACGAGAAGCAATCTCAGAAGGACACTGTGTTTTTTGTAACAAAGAGTGTAGCACACCTTTTCAGGGAATGTGAGATCTCTGCTAGAGTATGGTGGGGATTTCTGGGGATAAGACCTATGAAAACTGTCATATCCCTTTCAACAAATGGTTGAAGGATATCCTTGCTTACTCCTTCAAAAGGGAAAATGGGAGTGATCTATCTCAATCATTGATGCTTTTATTGCAAGCGATTTAGCTGCACAGAAATGAAATCATTTTCAGAGGCATGAGTGTTAGTCCAATAAACATATTGGAGTTAGCATAGTTACATGCTCAGAAGTGGAGAAAAGCGAGCAAGTTGAAGTCAGAAGAACAGTTAGACAGGACGTCACAGGAAGGGAAAGCAATACAAACACCATGTATTTTCTTTGCAAGTACTCCTTCTGCAGGTACAAGGACATCAATCATTATTGTGGATGCAGCTCGGAAACGGAGGGCAATCAAAGACAAACCAAGTTGGAGTGCGGCTGTAGCATGTCAGAAAGAAGGGCGATGACAGCACTCACCAGGGGAGGCTAGGAAAATCCAAGCTCAAGATGCTCTCTAAGCTGAAGGATATGCGGTTTTTTGGGCCTTAAAAGATAATATGCCTCAATACAAAAACATTATATTATTCTCAAGACAGACTGTGAGTTGGTGGTCAGAGCTCTCAATAGCCAACCCAAGCCCCGGTACAACGGAAGAACATTATAAAGGAGATTAGACTAATGGCAGGGCAAATTGATTTTTTTGTCTGCTTAAAAGTCCAAAGGGAACTTGTTCACCCAACACATATACTAGCAGGACAAATGAGAAGACTAGTTTATTTGTATGTTCCTTTTAGCCATTGTCTAAAAAAAAAAGGGTAATTTAGTTGTGAAGGCTAGGCTTGCTCAGAGGCACATTGTGACTGATAGTAGTTGTCAAATATGTGGGATGGAGGAGGAGACTATTATACATTCCTTACTACAATGAGAGGCGGCTTTGGCTATATGGGATCATAGTAATTTGAAGCTTAATCTTATTGATGCCCCTATGGACTCGTTTGCGGTGCTGTGGGAATGGATGGTGCGCAAGTTTGATGCTGAAACCGTGTGCTCTATGGCTGCACTTATGTGGGCAGCATGGAGATGCAAAAACTTGTTGATTTTTTACAATGAATTTGTGATGCTTGCTGCTGGTTTTTGTAAGCCCGCGGAAGATTATATACAAATATTTAATAACACCTGATTTACACTAAATTAGTGTAAATCGGGTTGGGCAACTTCAATTTTCTCTCTCTTACCTCAACTCTAAGCAATGGAGTCACCGCCGAAATTAGACGTACCACCGGCGAAATCAGCCGCACCACCGCCATCACCACCTCAAACACCCACACAACTCTTCAAAACTTGCAAATCAAACAAAGGCATAGCAGTTGCTACCAGACTACATATATGGACAGTGGCGGACCTAGGAATTTTCGTCCGGTGAGTCAAAATTGATAATAAAATATGTAATAAATTTTTTTTACCAAACAATCAAATAATAATACTAAAAATGCAACCAAATATTCAAAAAGTATAAAATACAACCAAATGTTCAAATAAATTTATTTTTGGGTAGACTAGTGAGTAATATGACTCACCAGGACAACATCCAAATCCGCCCGTGGGTGTGTATTAGCCCGTAAGCTATGAACCAAAATTTATTAAATAAGCCGTGAAATTTAAATGAAAACTATGAACTTACATTTATTAATATATAATCCATGAAAATTAAAAAGAAAAAAAAAAACACATGGTGAAGACACTTCACGTTGAAAAGCCTGAACTTCCAATGACTAGTCCTTTCCAAATGTGAAAGCTTTCTAAATCTAAATTTTAAGCTTTTCCTCCCATACTTGAAGCATTATCCTGCTTCCCTCCCTTATAACCAACCAAGCCCTTATTATCTTTTCCAAAGCTGGCCGTGTATCCCCATCAAGGCCATCAACCTTCCTATTCCAACGCTTCTATAATTCCCCATCAAGGTTATGACACTAGACCTCACCTACATCCGGGGCTCAATGGCAGCCATCCTTTTGAGTCCTCCAAGACTCAACTTGCCCCCAAAACATCTACTTCCATTTCCGTCAGTTCCGTAACCCGGTCTAACGCCGATAGGGTTCTTCTCTTTACAGAAGCACGAGAGGAAAGCTTTCATGACTGTCTTCCCCTTTTTCTTTCATTGTGACTACTGGCATCTTGGACCGTCCGAAAGGGTGATGGTTTTTTTTTTAAAATAAATTGATTTTTTTTTGCCTCACTGGTGAGTCATATGACTCACCATGACATTAACTAGGTCCGTCAATGTATATGGAAGTACAATAAGAGTAATGAATTAACCTTCCCGTCATCAATGGCGGAGCTTAAGAATCAAAGCTTAAACATAATATGTTGCTTTTATGCATCAGATTCTTCAAACTCAGAAATAAAACCTTCCCGTCATCAATTATATAATTATATTATTCGAGTAATACAGCCTACACAAGTGAGAATAAAAGTATTTCTTAGTTTGCAATATCTTGCCTGTCTTGGCAACATTAACATTATCAAGCATAGTAACATGCACATGCAATTCATTTTTATTGTTATGTGATGTCGATCTTTATTATTTTTATTTGTTTGAGTGATTATACTGTTTTTTATGACTATTGTTAATTTTTGTTGATTTTGATACTCTATTTTTGTGAAAAAAAAGGTCACTTTTGTGAAAAAAAATGGTCATTTTTGTGAAAATATAGGTCATTTTTGTATAAAAAAAAAAAAAAAGTCTCTTTTGTAAGAAAAAAGAGGTCACTTTTGTGAATAAAAAGGGTCACTTTTGTAAAAAAAGAAAAAGGGCCACTTTTGTTAAAAAAAAAAAGGTCGTTTTTTCGCAAAATATTCGATGTACAATAAAATTATTGTAAATAGAGGCATGCAAAAGTTTTATCGGAAGATTATAATGCTTAAATTGCTTATGCTCACAAGGTGATTAAGATGCCCGATGTTAATGGGGGTGCTAGTAGAATTTCGAATTGGCAGCCCCCGAGCTTTGGATGCCTGAAAATTAACACGGATGCACATGTTCCCTCAACTGGTATGGCTAGCTTGGGTGTGGTGGTACGCGATCATGAAGGCAGAATCCTACTAACTGCTACAAAGAAGGTGCTTGCTCGAGTCCTGCGATTGTGGAAGCTATGGCTGTGAGATTTGTTGTGTGCATTGCAATCCGTATGGGGTATAAGAAGGTGTGGATTGAGTCGGACGCCGTGAATGTCATCAAGAAAGTGAACTCATTGGATAGAGGCCTCTCTTCGATCTTTTTTATTTTTGATGATATAAGTATCGATAGAGCATGATTTGATGTTTGTAACTTTTCTCATGTTAAGCGTTCATGTAATATCGTTGCTCATTTAGTTGCTAGATAGGATACAAATGATCACATGAAATACTCCGTATGTACGATTGTATTCTTTCCCTCAAAGTATCACTACTTTGACGGAAATGGATATTACTTGATATTAATAAAATGCTCCATCGTTTCCTCAAAAAAAAATAACTTATTGCAATATTGAAAACAGTATTTTCTTTGACCTGTATTACTTAAAATCATTTATATTGGAGTAATTCATTATAAATACCTAATTTATCAAATATATCAAATTCAATAAGTCTTTTCCGTTCAATTATAGGAATTCAACCTCTTCAGCTACTTTTTAAAACATTATTGTTCAATGATACCCGAAATGTGCTTTGAATTAGAAGATTAACTATCTGACTTTAATATCTCTAGCTTCAATTATGTCCTTGTCATACAAATGATTGCCAAAACTACACGAAATAGCTTGCTCGTAACGTGACGAAGTAATATTTTATGAAAATGGCGCCATAACTTTTTCATCTACTTCAATATTAAGTTTTTTTTTTTTCACCGTTCCGCTCTTCTTAGGCAAGAATGGCTCTGTTTGGTAATTAGCGGTTAGCTGATTGGTAAGAGCTGGTTGCATTAGCTGATTTGACTAGCTGGTTGCACAAGCTGTTTTGACTAGCTGATTTATAAGAGCTTTTTATGTAGAGTTGTTGGGTAAAATTAGCTTATTATTTGTAGTTGTTTGTTAGCTAAACATATGAAATGACAATTTAGGACATTGATAATTACTCAATAAGCTAATCTACAAAGTTCTATTTTTCTAGCTTTTTACAAATTAGCTTATTTGCCTCAATAAGGTCATTTAAAAAGCTCTTTTACCAAAGAATCAAATAAGCTCATTTTTGTTCGAGAAAATTCTTGTAAACAATAAAATAATAGCTGCAACCTATCATAATTGCAACTTTGCCACTATATTGACATATTTTTAGTGCTGTCAAATTTCAAACCGAAACCGTTTAACTGCCCGAAACCGACCTATCCAAATGAGAACCGAACCGATTAAAAACCGATTTTTTTGAAACCGAAAACCGACCCAAACTGTATTTTAGTAAACCCGAAACCGAATCGACCCGAATAATGTTAAACCGTATAAGAACCGAATCCGTTAACAAACCAAACCGAATATAAACCGAACAGAAAGAAAACCGAACCGAAAAAGAACCGAAACCATATCTAAATCCGAAACCGGTTCCAACCCGAAACCGTTTAAACTGGCAAAAAAACCGCTTACACCGAACCGTTAGCAAACTGCTACCCGTTTGCACCGAACCATTTAAAAACCGAACTGATTGTAAACCGAACTGGTTATAAACCAAACCGTTTATGAACCAAACCGCTTCTAAATCGAACCGTTTACAAACTTTTTTATATAATTAAATGGATTTTGTTTTTTTTTTTACGGGGATATAATTAAATGGATTAAATATTAGAAATCTTAGAATAGTTTTTTTAAAATAGCAAGGCAAATCATTCAATAAGGTCTTAAGGACAATCAGTGTTCACAAACAAGAGCAAAATAAGCAGGCTCAGACCCTGCCTCAAACTATTAGCAACACTACTGCCTCTAGTCATGTATACATTTGAGGTGATGAAACCAAATGAACAAAAAGCTTGTAATATTAAGTACCAAGGCTTGGATGAAGGCGTAATAAATAAAATTAATTCACAGAGACTATTAAGCATAGGATTACATTGATTCTGTGAGTAATAATGAAATAAAGATGGGAGTGTGCTAGTGACATGAATATACTATTAGGCTATGTTTTAATTCAGATTCAACTATAATTTAGTAAACTTGAAATGGAACCGATATGAATAACGTTAAAGTGGTTAAACAATCGAAGAACCGAACCAGTTATAAATTGAACCGAAAAAGAACCGAACCAGTTAAAAACTGAACCGAAAAAGAACCGAACCAGTTATAAACTGAACCAAAAAAGAACTGAACTGTTTCTAACCCGAAACCGTTTCCAACCCGAAACTGTTTGAACCGGGATAAAAACCGTTTACACCGCACCGTTAACAAACCGCAATCCGTCTGCACCGAACCGTTTACTACCCGGACTGTTTACAACCCGAACCGAATTAAAACCGCTTAAAAATAAACCGAAACCGAATCGAACCGATAACTATTTAAACCAAATCAAAACCGACCCGTGAGACAATTAAACCGATTCCAAACCGACCCGATTAAATACCGAATCGATTTCAAACCGAACCGAAACCGAACTGTCAAACCGTTTTGACACTGCTACATATTTTGTTATTATGCTATATTAACTGGGCAACGCTCTTTTTGTTCTAATCAAATAAGTTTTCTCCCGCGCTCAACTCTGTCCCCATTGATGCCCCGATACAATTCATTCAGTCGCATACAAATAAATTACACACCGAATCTTCCAAGCTCACCGGACCTCTTAATCTCTTGAATCTTCTCATACTCTGTCCTGTCCAATTCACCACAATCGCTGCATCCCTCCTTTACGGCGAAGATCAAAAGAAGTTGTCTTCTTCGGCGCTTTACACAAGTCGGCTACCAGTTTTTGCAAATCGGACATGGACCTCATGGTATGCTCATCACTTTCTTATTGCATTAAATCTTGGTTGTCGGCAAATAGTACCAGGTTTAAAGAATTCGTTTGGATTATTTAGATTATTTGTAATGTATAACGTTCAAGATTCTTGGAATTATTAGGATATAATTTTGGGATATCATTTCCTTAATTGTGTATATCTTTTTATTTCAATTGGATTAATTTTTTTAGGGTTGATGATTTGTACTACGTACAAGATTATTAGGAGCTATAATTTTGGGATATTTTATCCTTAATTTTAGGTTTATTAGGTATGTCTTTTGATTTCAATTTGATGAGCAATTTTTTAGGGTGGATTATTTGTACTCGTACAAGATTATTAGGAGATATAATTTGTAGGATTGATTTTTGTTGTTGTTGTTGTTGTTGTTGTTGTTGATTGAGTATTGCTATTATTGTGGTTATCTTTTGTTTGACCATATCTTTTGAATATCTTTAATTATATATTCACCCAATAAATGAAAATAAGGGTATAAGCCTTTTTATCAAATTCGAATTTAATTTTCTAAGGTCTGATGTCAAAAAGCAGATACTCTTAATTCTGTATTACTGACTAATTATCATATTAATTTGGGATTAAATTGAGAATTTTAATGTTAAATTGTGATTTCTTGAACGCTAACCAAATTATTGATTATTGAATTGTCATTTTTGGACTCTCTTGTAATTTTTATTATTATTTTTGAAATCACTTTCAGTCTCTTCCTCCCATTCCCATTGAATTGCAACACTTTGGATACACTTACTTTAGTCTTTTGCAAGAAGCAGTCTTTCCTGTGCTATTTGGCTCAACTAAGGATGCATTAATATTTGCTATGAAGAACAATGGAAAGACTAGTGCTTCTGAGTTTGCTATATTGAGAGATTACAAAAAATCAGATTTCCTTGCTGTGTATATCACCCCTTTGGAGGAGGCTGCAAATTATTTGTTTGACTGCTGGGGAGAAAAATTTGGTAAAGGGCTAGGACTAAATGTGGTGAAGTCAAGTGGGAAAGAAACTGATCGAGACTAGCAAAAGTTGCAATTTCGCACTATAATCATTACTACAGTGGTGGCATGTAAGGCATTGTGGCAAAGTGATATTGTCAGTCTTTTTATCCTGGATGAGCTCCACCTCATAGAGGATCATCCTCTTTTAGAGATGATCACGTCTCGGATTTCTTATTTGAAGAAGAGGAAACAAATAAAGGCTAGGATTATTGCTTTATTTAGCATTGTTACAAATGCTGATAAGGTCAAACAATGGCTTGGAATTGAGTGTTGTTTCGAGTTTCCATCCAATTTGATGCGTGTGCCTCTAGACATTAAAGTTGAGGTGGTAGACGTTCCTGGTGTTGAGGTAGTAGACAGTGCTGGTGATGATGAATATTATGCTTTAGTTGCTCTTACCAAAGCATGTTACCAAGCTATACTTCAGTATAATAAACAGGGTAGTGTAGCTTTGGTTTATGTCCCTCCAAAGAGTTCCTCAGCTGTAGCCCTCCATATTATTGCACGATCTTCACCAAAAGAGAATAAACAATTTCGAAATTGTACTTTAACAGAGTTGAAGGTTGCCACTGACGCAATTAAAGATTTTACTTCGAGAATTTGTTTAAGATATGGCGTGGGTTTCTTGCATGAAGGATTGACCAAACTAGATAAAGAATTGGTTATGATGTTATTTGGTTATGGATGGATTCAAGTGTGCGTGGTTCCCACCTCAATGTGCTTTGAGCCTTTGATGGCCCATGTGGTTATAATTGTAGAACCACAGGGGGTATACACAGTGGATTACTGTAAATCAACCCAAATTATACAAATGATGGGATGTGCTGGTAGGCCTTTGAAAGACGATTGTGGGCATTGTGTAAAAATCTGCAGTAGACAAAGAAAGAACCACAATTTGCAGTTTGATAGAGTAATAACTCTACAGAGTTCTTTGCATAATTTTACTGATGTGGTTGATTATATGAATACTGATGTTGTTAGGGGGATCATTAGAAGAATAGAAGACTTGCCGTCGTATGTGGGGAGGACTTTTCTCTATACAAATCTCGATCCATCTGATCCTGAATCAAAGCCGTTATTGGATCAATTCCTAACCATTGTCCAGCAGTCTCTGTACAGGCTTGAAGAACTTGAATGCATGTCTATCGACGATTCTTCTTCTATCTGTCCTTCGAGTCTTGGTATTATTGCATCACATTATAGGGTGAAGTGCAGTACTGTGGCACTCTACAACTCTTGCTTAAGTGCTACTGCTAATATGGATGATTTGCTACAGATTCTTACAAAGGCCTATGAGTTTTCTGACTTAATAGTATGGCATAAAGAGAAGAAGTTGATTAGGAGGTTAATAAAGGATATGCGTTTGCCATTGTATAAGTTTAAGTACAATGATCCACATGTGAAGGCTTACGTCCTCCTTCAAGCAGATTTGTTAGGTCACTCAATTCACAAAGATATGGAAGTGGATCAGCATCTAGTGCTTCTCATTGGTAGGAAACTGATTCAAGCTATGATTACTCTCATTATTGGGGTTAAAAACTGGCCAAATCTTGCTCTAATTGCTTCAGAATTAAGCAAGATGATATAGATAGGATTCTCAACCACTTACCACTTTGATTAACTTTTTGTTAGACTCTTTGTATTTTAGAAGTCA
Organism: Chenopodium quinoa; assembly: GCF_001683475.1. Taxonomy (NCBI): domain Eukaryota; kingdom Viridiplantae; phylum Streptophyta; class Magnoliopsida; order Caryophyllales; family Amaranthaceae; genus Chenopodium; species Chenopodium quinoa. The sequence goes on along the minus strand of NW_018744304.1, from coordinate 5,853,377 downwards.
TTAGAAGTTTGTTAGGACAAAGTTGTTTTGGTGCCAATGTAAATGTTCTACAATCATGAATAAAAATACACAAACTTTTCGTCTCTCTCTCATCCTCCCTTTTCTCTACTGTGTTCTGTTTCTTCTTAATTGAAGGTTGGAAATGACATGAGATTTTGATTTCTAGTAATTTAGTCTTCAGGTCAAATGGCTTTTCGATAGAATATGATAAATTTGCCCTTTGATAGTTATGATTTGGGTTTTTTCTTTGCCATGTTTGTAGCTGTATTCTCTGATGCAGCAGCTGCTGATGTTCCATACAGCTGCTGCCCCATGTTGCATGTTGTTGATGTGGTTGTTGTTGGGTTTTCGCTGTTTTTGGTGTTATTGTTGTTATGTTTTTGCTGCGACGCTGTTGTTTTGCTGTAGCTGTGCTGCAGTTGTCTTATTCTGTCTTTTTAATTCTGTTTCTTCAATAGTATTTTATTATGCTCTTTTAGTGTTACAGGTGAGGTGCCTCATGAGTATAGTGTAGCTCCTAGTTTTAGATTTCTTAGATTGTGCTTATGGTTTCCTTGATAAAACAGGATCAACAGGTTGATGATTCCTTCCTTCATATTCGGAACTTGATGCATAGTTTGAGGTTTCAGACTTGTAAACGCATGTTGGAAATCAGTGTGATCTATAGTTATGCTGGTTTGTATGAATTTCTACACAACCTATAACCGTTAATATATTATTGGTCTGATATACCTTAGAATTACTTTAGAAGCTTGATTCTGTTGTATTTACTTAATGATATTGGTCACAGCCCCTTTGGATTATTGAAGCTTTGTTTTAGCTATAGTGTTGTCTGATTTCTGTGTTTCATGTTTTAGACTTTTAGCTATATCTCATAGGTGTGTGCAATAGTCGGATCTTCGTATTCTGCTTTCTGGTGCATTGTGATGACACTAAAGTCAATGGCAGAAATTAAAATGTAGCATTCAGTGATGGACAGGCTTACATTTGTTTTAGTAGTTCTACTTACGGGCAAATGGTCAATAATATAATGACTAAAATGGTTGTCATTGTTTGGGACTTGGTGGCTGGATTATTGATTATTGGTTGGTCGTTTGTGATTTAGTACTGCGATTTGGGTTGGAAATGACATGAGATTTTGATTTCTAGTAATTTAGTCTTCAGGTCAAATGGCTTTTCGACAGAATATGAGAAGTTTGCCCTTTGATAGTTATGATTTGGGTTTCTTTGCCATGTTTGTGGCTGTATTCTCTGATGCAGCAGCTGCTGATGTTCCATACAGCTGCTGCCCCATGTTGCAGCTGTTGTTGATGTGGTCGTTGTTGGGTTTTCGCTGTTTTTGGTGTTATTGTTGTTATGTTGTTGCTGCAACGCTGTTGTTTTGCTGTAGCTGTGCTGCAGTTGTCGCTGCTTGTTGCTGCCATTGCAGCTGTTGTTGTTGCTCTAGGATTTCGTGGCTATGCCTGACCCTTTGCTGCCGCTTGTTATATATAGTATATATGTTGCACAGTTAAAGTAGTTATTTTGTGACCTATTTAGTATCCTTAATTGACGCCTAATGATTGGCTTGTATATAATATTTAACACTGCTATCTGTATTTCAATTACCCACTTATGCTGTCATTTTTTTTACAAGAGGTATGCTGTCATTTACTGGTAGCTAGAAGATGGAATTGGATTTTGTTTTGTACATAGATTGGTGCTTGTTTTGGCTCAGTAAAATTATGGCTTTAATGTCCTGTAGTCCTGCTAGAGCATATTTCTTGGCTGAAAGACGGCTTCTGCTTTTTTTTTTTCCCTGCTACAATTGTAAGGTCGAAATTGGACCTGAACTAGGTGGACAAAACCAGTCTAATACCCTAACTAGATCGGTATAGAGTAAATATAGACTTTAAATTCTGAATTTTTTTACTCCATATAAAAACATGAAAAAAATTAGAAAAATATAATTAAAAGTGTAAAATACTCATTTTTCTATAAGCATATACTTTGTATAACATATATAATCTCATAATATACAATTATTCCCAACATATTAAATAATTAGAGGAGAAAATTAATCACTCTAAGAGCTTTAATACATATTTCAAACAATATATTGATCCAATACAAGACCGAGATTTATATATAAAAGGTTTTATATTGGATCAAACTAGAGTCAAGAAAATTATATTTCTTGATTGCTCTTCGTTCCAACTTCCAAGCCTTCTTGAATAGCTTTATATTATTTCCTTAATTTATTTTTTGAAAATAGCTAAAGAACTGAAATTTTGTCAACCCGGAAACCTAACCTCACAATTCAAATTACTTTCATCAATGCTCTTAATTTCTACTCCGTACTAGGCTTATCCAGCAGCCACCCTTGTCTTAGAATTTGGTCATCATTTGGTCATCATGGTTAGTTTGGTGCGCATGTGTCACTTGATAGGATATATTGGCCGGGCTCCTTAATAATAATGTCATCCATTACAAAAGAGCATGCTACAAATTTGAAAGAATGTGAACTGATTTCAAGATGGTAAGTAACATGTATTCGCACGTATTATATACCGCTATAATAAGCTAAGCGTGAAACTCCAAATATTAAGTAGCCACAAAAAAAAAAAAAAAAAAAAAAAAAAAAAAAAAAAAAAAGTATACTTTGTGTGTCATCCTTTTGGTGGCACTGTATTATTTAAGGAAAAAATACTATTATTTCCCTTATTTAATTTATGGAAAACATAAGAGAATTTCATATATTGCTTATCAATGAGCTACATATATGTGCATTATGATCATGTAATTGTAATAAACACTAGTTATTGGCCTGAGCAATGCCCCTATACACCGTAAATTTATAAGTTTGAACAAAATCAATTAAAAAAAAGTTAATGTTGAACAATATTAATAAGTAAATGAAAAATAGGATAATCAATATTATCTTTCATTAATATATATAAATATGTCAAATTTAAATCTAGAGGTTATGTTCTACTATTACCAACATGTTACTATGGGCCTGTTCACATTTACTTAATTTCAGTGGCTCTAATCAGTTCAGTTCAATTCAGTTTAGCTTCTAATTTTCTTCTCTTATAAAATATTCATTTCAGCTCAGTAAATGTGAATAGAATTGCTATGTTTCTTTTGAGGACGGAACTGCATCTTTTATAAGCATTGCTTCTATTCGTCATGGCTTCACGTTAAACACCCATACTAGTTCTTCAATCTCTCGGTATGGAATATTTTCATCCCAGAAAGAAACTTTTTTTTTTTTCCTTTCCGACTTCATTTTACAGAATCTAGACCTCTATTTACGTATGATTAATATGTTGTCTGGTTCAAAAAAAAAAAAAAAATGTTGTCAGGTATTGTTTAAGGATTTTTTTGTAAAGTGTATAAAATACATTAATGATGTTTCTTAAGATTGTTGCAAGGTTTTTTTTTTTTTTTTTTTTTTTTTTGTGCTTTTTAAACTTCGTGTCAACTTAGAAAAAATTGTGTATTATTTGGGGAGTTTTGAAGTAACACGGACAGCAGTCATGTTCCCAGCAAATGCCCACTTATCCAACTTAGTACCATTTAGTTTGTGGAGTTTGAAAGGGACATACACATTGTTTAACGTTCCCGAAAAGCCCCTGCTTACCAGGCTTACTGTGCTAAGTAATTGATCTATGATTTGCGGTACATTCTACTTGATGGGGGTAGGGGGGAGAAAGTATTGCCCACTACCAGGTAGGGACTAGGAAAGTCCATACCACCGTTGAAAAAAAAAATTCGCTAAGTGTTGGAAAAAAGTTATTTCCTATTTTAATACTGTTATTTTATGTTCTAGCCTGTTAAAATAAAATTTAATGCTGTTATATGTTTCTTTAATTATTGTTTTCGAGGTGTTATTTTGATCTTTTCAGCAGTACTTATATATATTAAAAGAATAAGTATTTGTGTTAAAAATTAAGTATTATATTTAAATACCGTTATTATATAAGTGAAATCTGTTATTAAGAAAGACAATACAGTTATTCTAAATTAGAAATTGTTAAGCTACGTGATTTGGTATCAGAGCCATAACGGTTAAAAGCTAAATTAAGTTATAAATAATTAGGTAAAACTGGAGAATACTAGGCCCTCTACAGAGTGTAAGAAACCTGATTTTAAGCATTATTATCATATTCCTGAAAATACTAATAATTTTGGCCCAATCCTTAATTATATAGTAGATCAAATTGGCGAATTAAGATCGGAAGTTGATAACATACATGCTCGTTGTATTAATATCGAAAATAAGATATCAATAACCACAACCGATATTAATAAAAAAGTAAGCGATCTAAACGAACAGGTTAAACAGGTTCAACTTGCTTTAACAAACGAAGTTAGGCATCAACTTGAAAAAGAAGTATCTCCTAATAAAGATAAAATCGTCCCATATAAATATAAATATCCTTTTCAAAACCTAGATAAAAATAAAAAGTTTACTGTAACACTCCCTAAAAGACCGACTAGTAACCAAGAAAAGAATAAAGAAACTAAACATGAGCCCTCATTTTCAGGATAAAACACTAAATGAATTACAGGTCCTATTCGACAAAGAAGAAGACCCTAATAAGCTTAACGAAATCATGAATTTAATTTCTAAAAAGGGGATTGCTTCTGATAATGAAATAGAGGAAAAAAATTATGCTACTTTAGAGGAAGATTTATATCAACAAATGGGAATAATGAAGTTAAATGATCTTGACTTTCTACCCATAGAAGTTGTTCAACGAAAGATCGAAAACAAACTAGGAAAAAGAGTAATGGATAATAATGATGTTGGAGAAGAAATTATTAATGTAAACAATGTTATTCAAAGACCTAAGTACCAAGGAGAAGGAAGTTGCACACGACCAAGATACATACCAGGGAAGACTACCCGGTTTAGTGTCAAGGTTATGCCTACTCATATACCTAAACAAGAAGAAGTGACTCTTGAACCCATTAGTCAAACTGGTTATAAACTTAAATTAGACAGTGTAAGAGATAGACAAGATGTTTTAGATCAATGGAAGAAGAGTATGAGTAGTGTACTTAATTTAAATACTGAATGGACTTCAGAAAATTTCTTAAACTATATTGAACATAGTCTCTACGGCTGTGTAGAAGATTGGTACGATGGAATAGATGAAGAAGTAAAGACTGCATTAAGAGCTAGTGAATCACCTACGAGAATGTTTAGGCAGTTATGTCAATATATTGAGTTAGAGTTCATTGGTCCTAGAACCGATCCTAATGAGAAACGAATGGAATATCAAAGAAAACTAAGTAATTTATCCATCTGTAATATGAAATATGTTGATGATTATATTATGGAATTTGAAACATATTATTATAAAATTGGTGAAAATAAAACAAATCTTGGAATGTTCTACGGCAAATTACCCAGTCCTCTTAATGAAGAGATTAGTGAAAAATATCAAGAATGGAGAGAGGAATTTTTAGCTAGGGATGCCCTAGGTAATAGAATTGCTTTCCTTAGAAAGTGGATTGAAAAGAAGTGTAGAGAGGTTGCAGGAACTCAACAAATGAAGAGACAATTTCTCACTTGTTGGGATTTCCCAAATAACTATGGATGCGAAAGAAAAAACTATAATAAAAGAAAGAACTATAAGAAAAATAAATTTGACCGATCAAGAGGAGAGACCTATAAGAAGAAGTATTATAAACATAAATATAGAAAGCCAAGTAGGTTTTTCAGAAAGGCAACATATTGTCCTGAGAAAAAGAAAACATGCAAGTGTTGGTCTTGTGGAGAACTAGGACATTATGCTAATGATTGTAAGAAAGCTAATCATAAACTAATGGAAGCCTTAGGAAGTTGGGATTACATAGAAATACCAGAAGACGAGGCTTTAGAATTGGCTTTAAATAACAATAAAGGTGTTTCGGGGTTTTCTGATGTCCTGCGGGAGAGTTACAATTCCGAGACTGGAACCGGACGCCTGTACCTGCAAAACAAACGGATGCTCTGGATGATTGGAGATCCGCCTCCGACGGTCAAGTTAGTACTTGATTAAGGGTAATTAATGCGGAAATTAAAGTGATTGGGTCTCTCTTGGTGAGAGTGTTTTATGTGTGTAATCTGCGTAATCTCCCTTAATGAGGATTAAGGGAGGTATTTATAACCTCGGGAAACGTGCCAATCTAGGTTTAGGTTAACCTTGGGCTGATTGGGCTTCCCTCGGAAGTTGGGCCTAGGTGGCCGGCTTCTCCATTAGGCATGGAGTATGCCACGTGTCATGACATAATAAGTCCAGGGTGGACGAATAAGCGTGTGCCACGTGGCAAGCCCTGAGAGGTCCAACTAGGGGACACTTGGCAGGACCTGATTGGCCCACGTGGCGCATTCCGATTGGTGGGAGCAAAATCCCCTAATCAAAAGGAATAGTAGAGATCGTAGAAGAGGAAAATGAGTATAATGAAGAACCTGAAGTTAATGATGAGTTTGAAGATGAAAATTATGAAGAAATAAATAACATGATGGAAGGAGAAGAATTAGAAAATTCAGAATCAGATGACAATGAGGAAGATAAAAGCAAAATGAAAATAGGTCAACTAAAAAGAGCTGAGTATTCATTTGAAGATAATGACCTAGATCAAGTAAACAAAGAAAGCTGGAATTTTCCCCAAATTACTAAAGATAAAATATTTAAAACTTCTTTCTTTAAAACTAGAACTAAATATGTATGTGAAGAAATGGAAGGAAGTATAGTAATAGAAGATTGTGAACAAAAAGCAGCCGAAATTAATATCATAAACTGGAAAACTATTAAAAAACATAAAGAAAAGGGAAATTATAGCTATATTTGTATTGGTGCAGTACAAGTATACATAACTCCTTTGCAAGATTTTGGCAAGGATGTTAAATACTTGAGTTTTATTTGTGATATTAGACATAAAGAATTTTATGATCAAATAATTAGAGGTATCACATGTAACTTAAGTCAAGGAACGGTAAGCTATATATGTGAACCTAGATATTATGTGAGCTTAGAGGATTCCTTTGCGTCAAAGTTCTTAGCTATCAAGCTATTAACAGAAGGAGTGAAAATGCATAAAGGAACACGACCCATACAATTAAGATGGAAGGTGATTTATAAGTTGGTAAACACTATAGACTTATCTTTTAAGAAATAAATAGTCGATGCTCAAAAATATGAGCAAGGAGGACGTCCTAAGAAGAAAATTACACCTATAAAGGTAAATCCTAATGAAATTGAAATTGAAAAAACTTGGGAAGAATTCTTTATGAACCCTGCAGTTAGTAATAGATCAAGTAAGATGTTAATTGATGAATCGAGACTACTTCATATTGGAATGAATACAAAGCCTAAATTACAGAGAAATCTGAGTTTTAGAACACCAAGTCTAAGTAGACAAAATTCAACAATAATAAAAATGAAAAAACAAGGTGATGAAAAGCCAGAAGAGGATGAAGAAGAAATATTAGTTCTACTTAAGAAACTAAATGAAAAATATGAAAGCAAAAAAGCCTTAAAACAACCGGCAAGGCATAGCATTGATATGGGATCATGTTCTAATTTTGAGTTAAATGAAGATCCAAATAATCCTATTGATAAAAGGAAGGTAATTGGATATAAAACCAAAACTGTAAGTGAACCAGTATATGAGGATGAAGTTAATATGCAAATGGAAGCTTGTAATGAAATATCCAGTACTAATCCTAATAGCATTTATATTCCAATTGATATATGCATTGAGGATTACAATAAATATAGACTATGTGCATATATTGATAGTGGTTGTTCTACATGTTTTGGAAAGAAATCATTATTTCCAGAATTCTTGTGGAAAAGGCCAAAAATCCTATGCAAGTTAGAATTGCTAATAATAGTGTCATGATGCATACAGAGATAATTGAAGATTTAAAAATAGAAATTGGAGGAGTTCAATGTGTTATTCCCATTTTATGGGCAACTAATCAACCTAGTCATAATATGATAATAGGAAATAATTTTCAAAGATTATACTCCCCATGCACTCAAACTATTGATCTAATAATCTTTACTATTAATGGTCATTCTGTTCCCATATAGAAAATAACAAAGGCATATACTCATCAGACAATGGAATTTACGCGCAGCTAGCGTGGTGATAGGGTTACTCTTACACAACGAGTGGTTGCACTTAGAATTTCTGAGTGTGATTCATCATTAATATATCAGATAAATAAGCAACAAGAAAAAATATGCGAAACATTATATTCAACAAATCCTTTAGAACATTGGGAAAAGGATAAAGCATTTGCTAAGATAACTCTAACAAATCCCAATAAGATTATTAGAGTGAGACAAATGGTTTATACCTACCAAGATATTCAGGAGTTTGATGAACAAATAAAAGATTTGCTTAATAAAAAGCTAATTAGGAATAGCAAAAGTCCTCATAATAGTCCAGCATTCATGGTAAGAAATCATGCAGAAGAAAAAAGAGGTAAAGCTAGAATGGTTATTAATTATAAACAACTAAATGATAATACTGTTTTTGATGGCTATTATATTCCTAATAAAACTGTGTTATTTAATAGAATACAAGGAGCCACATGGTTTTCTAAAATGGATTGTAAGAGTGGCTACTGGCAAATTAAAATGGAAGAAGAAAGCATTCCTTTAACTGCATTTAGTGCCCCTCAAGGGCATTATGAATGGCTAGTAATGCCTTTTGGATTAAAAAATGCTCCACAAATATTTCAGAGAAGAATGGATAATATTTTTAGAGAACTTAATCATTGTTGTTTGGTCTATATAGATGATATTCTAATATTCTCAAAAGATTTAGAACAACATAAGAATGATCTTAAAGCAGTAACTCAAAAATGTGCAGAGCATGGTATAATCCTTAGAAAGGATAAATGTGTTTATGCTAAACAAGAAATTGATTTTCTTGGATTAGAAATTAAAGAAGGACAAATAATATTGCAAAAACATATTTTAGAAAAGATTGAAAAATTTCCTGATAAAATTGAAGATAGAAAGCAACTAGAAAGGTTTCTAGGATGTTTAACCTATGCTTCTGATTTTATAGAAAATCTTGCTTTATTAAGGAAGCCATTACAGAAAAAACTCAAGAAATAAATAACTTGGAACAGGAAGGAAAGTGATTCCAAAATTGTTCAAGATTTAAAAGCTATATGTAAAGACCTTCCTATACTGACACTACCTACTAGTGAAGATGATTTAATCCTTGAAACAGATGCTAGTAATGAGCACTGGAGTGATGTGTTAAAAATAAAAGAAGGAGAAAGACTTTGCAGATATAGCAGTGGAAGTTTTAACAAAGCTGAGTTAAACTATCCTACAATGCAAAAGGAAATCCTTGCAGTTATTAGAGGGATCGAGAAGTTTTTAATCTTCTTAGCCCCTAAACAGTTCTTAATAAGAATAGATTGCAAAGGCATACTCGGTTTTGTTAAAAAGAATTTGTCTAATATGTAAGCGCAAGGGAGACTCCTGCGTTGGCAATTATGGCTTAACCAATTCTCTTTTACTGTTGAACATATACAGGGAACAAATAATTCTTTGGCAGACAACTTGACCAGAGAATTAGCTAATGTCGTCCAAGAAGCTCAAGACTACACAAAAACCTCCTGCATACCAACTTCAAAAGATGGATGTAGAGTGGAAAAATCTCATTGATGAGACCGAGAAGGCAATGGAGCGGGTTTCACCCTCCAGTTGGGCCTTAATGCAAGGCTTGATCATATCAGCAAAACAACGTTCGCGAGATGGTTTAATTAAGGGTTGCCATCGGGCAGTCCAAAGGATATTGATGTTCGAGATAACAATTATGTTATTTCAGCTCATTCCTGATGTACGAGATATAATATTAAACAAAATAAGAGATAATGATTTTAGGACATGGTACGAGTTGGTGGCTACAAGGTCCAGTAAATTCTTTGATCTTCGAGATCTATGGGGAGAAAGAGTAGAGTTTCCCAAAAACTCTAAAGTTGCATCATTGCGAATCTACCCATATCCTCTTAATAAAAATGCTCCATTCATTAGTATACATTACAAGGCTTGGGATTATGGAATGGTACATGATTTTTATGAATTCCCTACTCCTAATGACTCTTTCTTTCCAAGACTTACCAAGTTCCAGCAGTACGCATTCAACAAGGTTCGAAAATATTGTGAAGACAAAAAAGACGAATTTCGGTTAAGCGTAAAGGTACAATGTGCTAACATCGAAGTTAAAGAAGGAAAAGTTAGTCCCCCGCATTACTTAATAGTATTTGGGGGAGTGAGGTATTGCAAAGATCCCATACTAATTCGTCAGAAGACGGTTAGAAATCCAACTGAAGCAAGAGCATTGGGATTTTTCTACATTTCACAATATCTTAACGATTTTATAAAAAGGAAAGAAATCCCTCTTGTCATATTTTGTGTTGGTAACACAACAATTGTGGCACCTAATGAGATGAAAGAATATTTAGTAGATGGCATAAACAATACCAAGTCAATCTACAAATATTTAGAAGATATCGAAAGAGGAAAGTTTCTATCATTTGAAGGCTATGAGTATCTGTTTGAAGCATTCATGAGTTGGGATGAAGAGTATGCAGCCAAGTGTGTCGCAGACCTTTGCAGAGAGAATCCTATTTACGAAGACAGTAAAGATAGTGAGGGAGGCCTACAAGAAATGATGATGGATGAAATTATGAATGCATGAGCCTACACCAGCAATAATTCAAGGCATCTTTACTGTAGCCACGTTTTATTAATTGTTTCTGTCTTAAAGTATCTTTGTAAAAAAGCAATGGTGTAGAATTGCTTGCTGAGTCAGGATAAGGATCCTATGTAAATTTGCTTCCCTGTATAAAGGGACTTAGGTCAAGAAGTGAAGGCAGGGTTGGAAGAGTTAGCTAGAGAATTGCTCTGAAAGCATTAGAGAGTCCTCTAGAGAAAAATACTCACCTTAAGAGACAGATTGGTTCTCCATCTCTCTTAAAGTAGAGAAAAACTCTAGTTCAGCTTATGTATGTTTAAGCTTTTAGTTTGTGTGTTTGTTGTAATATATGAGTGATGTAATCTTTTCAAATTAAATAAAAGTTTCGTTCAAGAAGGGAACGTTATCCTCTTGAACCTTATATATCAAATGAGTTATCTGTCTATTTAGTTCCATCATAAACACAAAAAGGATTGTCTAATTAGAGATTACAATCTAAGGTAGGAAACGAATTAGATCTGTGCTGAGTCTGATCTAAGGAAGACAGGGTTGGGGTTAGCTACCTTGATAAAGCCGGAAGCTCAGACGCCGGAGGTTCCATTGTCGACTAAGTTCAAGTATTGGTCAAAACTCTCTAGTTAAATAATTATTATTGCGAAGCATGGTGGGCTTTTAAACTGTTAAAATAATTTATTTTGATGTATAAGTAGTAGAGTTGTGATAACTAGTACCGTTAAAAGTCATTTAAAGTAATTATCAGATCGGATTATAGGAAAGAAAAAAAAAAGAAAAAAAAACACATAAGCTAACAACTATTTGACTTAGGGCCTGTTCTCATACATTTATTTTCAGTTCATCTCCGCTCCTAATTTCCTTCTCTTATAAAATATTCATTTTAGTTTAGCTCAATTCAGTTCAGTTCAGTTGATTTCAGTCTATTAGAACATACCCTTAATGGAAGTCATATTGACTCATTTGCAAGGGAGTGGCCCATTAAGCATATATCCTGATGTGATATTAGACGAGGATGTAATTAACAAGACTTTAATGCCTTTGCAAGCAATCTTGAAACGGCTCATATCACTTTCTCGTTGGTCCCTAATGCTCCGATAATGACCTGCAATTTTTTAAAGTGAACTCCAGTTTGAAGTTTTGTTCCTTATTTGTAAAATTCTCAACTGCCATCCCAATTTGCATTTTTTTTTCTAGTTATGACTCTTTTCGTAAAAAGTATCAAGTGTAATCGAGGAGAGGACAGATTCATCATTGTTGTAAGCAAGTAATATCATGAACAATGACTCGAACAATATTGGTTGCTTGTTAATTAGGGAAAGGGTTACATCGAGATCCAAACCTACACTATCATTGTTAGTCGTTGATGATTTCACCTCAAGAGAATCAACCTCGAATCTAAATTCAGGACCTCCGAGTAAGAAGATAAGGGAAACAAATACCGTAAGTAGTAAAGATACAAAAAAATATTGATAATATGAGTAAAAGACAATTCGTCTTAGTAGGGGTTGTAAAATCCGTCTTAGTAGAGGTCATAAAATTTGATTCTTCATCGATCATCGTGATGAAAGTGAGGTGAAAAATAAACAATGCGTATTTAATTATAAAATAAAAATAAAACAAAGAGTATGTACTACCTCCGATACACATTATATGTAACTTTGGAGCTCTCACGGAACCCAAGGAAAAATTTCATAAAAGTTAATTAGTGAATAAAAGAGTATGTCATTAAGGGCAAGAGATAATAGAGATAATTAACCACCACCCAGCAGGCTACCACCATAGCCAAACTGCAGCCTCCGTCGCACCACCTCCACTCACCCCTGAACCATCGCAAAACTAACCCGAAACCACCACTACTCACCCAAAACCACTGAACCACCGCAAAACTAACCCAAAGCCAACACTACTCTGTAAGGAATTATAGGTACTATGCAGCGGAATAAACATGAATCATATTCATACAGTACCTAATCCCAAGATCTAATGCATAACACATAAAGAACATATAATCGTACCTTTGAAGCGTGATTCCACGTGTGATCGAGCGAGAACAATGGGAGATAAAGAACCTCAAGCGTGATTCCTCTACTTGGTCCACGAGCACAGATTAAGACCTCCTCTAATGCTAGTTAGTTGCAATTGAACCCTTCAATTGACCTTATATGGAGAAGTGCGAGCAACGAACCACCATAAACCACCATGAACCACCACACGCGCCACCAAGGGTGGCCGGCCGCGAGTCCAAAGGGAAAGGAGAGGGAGCCGTGAATTAGAGAGGGAATAAGGGTTTTGGGATTGGTTGCCTTGATGTCAAAATTCACTGTGTGTGAATTATGACTACTTAATTGCAACCCTAGGCATGGATCTTATTTATAGATCTCATCTCTAAGTAAGAGCCCATGTCAAAAGCCCAAAACTTATTTCCAATCTAACTATGTTAGCCCAATCCATTTCATGATTAGTTAATTGCTCATGAGGCCCATTAATGGGCCTCTAACTTGCTTAACCCAATACCCTTGTGTGTGACCTCATAGGATCCATTCTAGCGGGCTTTGGACCATTTGACTAGCCCAAAGATCATCTCTCATAGTCTAGCAACAGATGATGACGTCCCAAGAGAACGAACTTATTATCTCCATAATAGTGATCCTTGATATATCTAGTAATTGCACTTATCGAAGACACAACTCCTTCATACTCACCCAAAACCACCGCAAAACCACTTGACTCACTCTAAACCACCCCTGAACCACCCGAACCAACCAAAAACAACCCTGAACCCACCCGAAAACCCACCAAAAACCAACCTTAAACCCACCCAAAACCCGACACCACCCTGAACCAACCTGATACCAGCCGAAACCACCTTGAACCCACACCACCACTAACCCGACCAAGTCCCGTCGAACCCACCTCGAAAACCCCCAAAACCAGTCGAAACACATCTACATTCCATTACTAACCCCGATCTACTCGAACCTACCCTAAAAACCTAATAAACAACCCAATATAAGCCCAACCACCCCTACTTCATCATATGAAGATCTGATTAAGAGAGGAAGAGAGAGAAAATGGGGATATGATTCTTGTGATAGAGTGAAAACGAAAGCGCCAGAGAGAGAATGAAAGTGCACACAAAGTTAATGGTGGTGGTGGCTGGTGAAGTTGAAGGTGGTGGTGGCCGGTGACGTTTAAGGTGTGGTCAGAGGAGTTGTACTGTGAAAGATGAATGGGTGATGGAAGGTGAATAAATGGAAGCTAATTGTTTATTGAATTTTGTTTTGGGTAAATTGAATTTATGGAGAAGAATTATGTTAATTAATTTAAATTATTATTATTTAGTTGCTTAGTTGTTTTTATGATATTTTGAGTAAGGGTATTTGAGGGATTTCATCAAAAAAATTACTAAAAAAGGAAAAAAAATGAAAAGTTGCATGTTAACTTTCCATTTTTGGCAGAAGTTGTATATAATATGTACCGGAGGTTTCTTAAATAAACCTGGTCCACAATAACATTATTGTGGACCAAATATCTCACGTGACTATTTACTCACCCATTACTCACCCAACTAACTTCTTACAAATTAATTGCATCAGGTTATTTCTTTCCTTTATTTTCACAAACAAGCTGACATTTTCTCTCTCTCTTCCCTTCTTGCATTTTCTCTCTCTTCAGCTCGAATTCTTCAATGGCGAGAACCAGAGGAGGTGCAACATTTCAAAGAAAACGTGACCTTTGTTCTTCGGCTACAAAAGTCGACGAACCACCACCTTCTGGTAATCTTTGATTATCTTTAGATTTCTGCAATTTTCAGCTGGTTAACTGTTGTTGTTCTTATTTTGAAACTATTTGCATGAATTTTTGTATGAATTTTTGTTTGAATTTTGTTTCATAGTGAAGATTAGGGTTTTGCGATGTTCGATTGTTATTTTGTTCAACTTTGATTGTTTTTTTGTTTTCTCATTCAATTTTATTGATAATGTGTTGTTCTCGATGATGATTTGTGCAATTTTGAGCTGATTAATTGTTGTTTTTCTTAAATTGAAACTATTTGTATGAATTTTGTTTCGTAGTGAAGATCTAGGGTTTTGCGATGTTCGATTGTTATTTCGTTCAATTTTGATTGTTTTTTGTTTTCTCATTCAATTTTATTGATAATGTGTTGTTCTTGATGATGATATGTGCAATTTTGTGTTGAATAATTGTTGTTTTTCTTTAATTGAAACTATTTTTATGAATTTTTGTTTGATCTTTTTTCTTATTGAAGATCTAAGGTTTTTTCGATGTTCGATGTTCGATTGTTGTCTATGTTTATTGTTCGATAGAACACATAAAACCTATAAATGTTTGATTGAATTTTGTTTTTATAGTTCAAAAGATTGTTTAGCTGTTTGTTTTCTCGTTGAATTTTGATTGAAAATTAAATTGATGATGACTTGTGCTTGATGATGTTACTAGTCTTTAATATGTAATATGTTATGGTTCTGTTTTTTGTTTTGTGTGTTGATTCATATGATTATGTGGAATTGTTAGTATATTGTAATCTGTTGAACTAACTATATATGAGGATGAAATTGTACTAATCGGTTGATTTTTGGTATTGGATTTTAGAGAGTTTGAGTTTTTAGGGGATTTTAGCAGAATGTGCTTGTTTTAAGGGATTTTAGTATAATCTATTTGTACACCTTCAGTCTTTTTTCACAATCATTATGCATAACACTAACACATAAAGTTTAAACTAAGGTTCCTAGTGCTAAATCATTGGTATCTTCTGGTAAAATCAATGATCTTGAGCGTTTACAAGTCTAGGAACCTAATTTCTACAAGTAATCTTACATTTGCCCTTTTAATCTTGTAATTGTTTCACTGCTTCACATAGTTATCGAATGTTTTCCATAGCTCGAGTCCTTCATTACGTGTTTAGTTTTTAGTCAGTTGACTTCGTGCTTTCTACTTTCCCTAACTTCCTGTGCAATATTTCTAAGTAGACTGAATACTAAGATCAAAGTGCTCTTGCAATTGTGTATAAAAGATTCTTAGCTCTTGTTTTTATTTTTTACTTCTCGTGGAGCACATATTGTTATGTTCTTGTTATATGCACTCTCAGCATGTATTAGTTGACTTAAAGCTAATCTCTCTTTATCATGCATGTTAACTGTTCAGTTTTTTTTTTTAAAGTAGCATTGCTGATTATTTTTGGTTCTGCTTTTAGTGCTCCATGTGTATCATATATGCTGCGTAAACGTGCACTTTACAATGACATGTCACGGTCTTGAATTTTCTAGTCACTATTGTTTCAGTAAGGTCACTATAATTTACATTTTGATTTCTTTTGTATACAAATGGTGCCAAAGGCTTGAAGAAGAATACTAGAGCTAAAAAGAAAAAGAGTGTTGCTGAAGAAGATGTTTCTAGAGAGGTTCATGAACATCCAGTTTCTGCAACTGGTTCACGTTCACCTTCATCTCGCCAAAAGAGAACTCGTGAAGATGAACCCGAACCTAGAGTTGAAGCTACTGCTCTTGTTCGTGTTAAGAAGCCAAGGATAAGAATGAAGAAATCAATAGTTGAAGCTGGTGGTGATGTACCTACGTAAGTAACTTTATTTACGTTGGAGTGCTCTCAAAAAGTTAGATTCAACATGCATGTTTGTGTGACTATGCATTATTATTTCTATTTTGCAGATTGCGGCCATTTAAAACTAAATGTAGGCCTTTGCATTTGGTTGACATGATTTCTAAGTTTACTGATGATAAAAAAAATTTCTGTAAATGAAATCGGTTTTGGAGGGTTTGTTACATTGAAGTTGAAAAGGAATCCTACTAGTATGTACAGGTGGCTAATTGATTGTTTTGACTATGGTAGCTGCATGTTTTCAATTGATAATAGTAAGGAGTTTGTGGTTACTGAGTATGATGTGTTTTTCCTTCCTTTGAACCCCAAAAATGTTGAGGAGATACCTCGATCTGCTAATAAAAATAATCCTGACTTTGTTTTCAAACATAATTGGAGGTTGAATTTTGGGTTGACCAGATGAAAATGACCAAATTCCACTTAATTTGTTAGAGGAAAGGGTACCTACTTTAGGTCAAGGTGGACATGAGTTTAAGCAACTCTTTGTTATGCATGCAGTATCCACATTTTTAGCTCCTACTTCTATAAGAACCGCTGATCTTAGAGTCGCCAAATTGTAGGCGTCGTTCGAAGTGCGCCTACGTTAAAAGCATGTGGTGAATATGCTTGGCACTCTTAGGAAGTAGGAATTGACATATACGATTAGGGACAACGATTAGGGACAAGGAAAGTAGGGAGCCGCCAACAAGTTTTTAAGGAACTTGTAAACCGTTCACGGATCATTTAAGGCAACCACGAATAAGGGACAACCAAAGGCAACAACGATTGACTCGTGAAGGTTACAACCCATTCATAATCCATGAGATTACTAACTCGATATGGTTCGAAACCATGAAAGGAGGATCGAGGATGATGGTACGAAGTGAGTCATGGAGTCACATTCGCCCGTATTGGCCTCTACTCGATTCTTATAGTGAAAAGTGAATCCTGCGATCTCAAAGGCAGGAAAATAAAATATTCAATTCGCTCCAAACTATTATTATGCTAAATTAGTTGAATATTAATACAACATATATAATTCTAAAATATTAGTGACCACTTGATTAAACAACAAGATTAAAAAGGAACCTAAACCGGTTGTCCAAGTTATCTTATTAGGCGTGATTTCCAATTACATATTCCCTTTAATATGCAATATGGTGATCAATAAATAATAGAATAAACATTATTATTGGAAGCAATTTAATAATATCGTCAGTCAAATCAAATATAAATTAACCTAATCATGATACTAGCAATATTAAAATAAAATAATAGTAATTAAATTAATTAATTACTCACATTCTGCATATTCCTTTAAATTGCTACATCATGAATAAATTGTTAGTAACTTCAATAAAAAAAATATATAAATCAAATGAAAATTAAATTAAATAAATGTTGATTTAATTTGGTCCAAACCCTCAGTTATTTGTACCTTTCACGCCTTGGTTTAAGGACGGAGCCTCGGGTTAAGTATAGACTCCTTGGAGTGCTTAAGGGAATAATAGTGTAATTAGGAATATAGGTTTAAGGCTTAGAATATGAGAGAGAGAGAGAGAGAGAAAAGAGAATGATTTTTGGTGTAAAATAGAGAAAGAGTGAAGGATTTTATGTCCCGTACATCATAAATAAGGGGGTATTTATAGGGAAAATGAGTAAAGGGAACACATGGAACCCTAAAAAGATAAAAACCCTAAAAAATAACACCCTGAAACGTCAATGCACGCCGCGACACGGTGCCAGGCATCAGACAGGGAAAAATCCCGTGACACGAGGGAAAACTGAGTGACGCTGGAAATAATTAGGTTACAGGAGATAAAACGCGTAAAGGGTTTACGCGGAAAGGACACAGAAAAATTACATGACACGGTGTCGTACACAGTGTCACGGTAAAAAAATGCGCGGAAATTACACGGAACAGCCCCGTGTCACGGAATGGGCACCGCGACACGGGAAATTGTATCGTGACACGGTGCAAAATCCCGTGGCGCGGCAATATTCTCGTGACACGGTGGATTTAACGTGTGAAGAAAAGGCAGAAATACACAAAAAGACATCGTGTCACGGCAATATGCCCCGTGACACGTCAGCATTTGCCGCGTCACGACATTTTAGCTGCTGCTCGGTATTTCCAGTTTTTTCGCGTTTTTAAAATTATCATAATCTTTGATCCATAACTTAGAATAAAGTATAATATATCATTGGAAAGCTTATCAAGTCTAATTTTCAACCCAATTGGAATCAGGCCGTTTTAGTAGAAGGGTGTCGATTTTGGGTTGAGTTTAGTGCTTTGCTCATATCTTCTTCGTTTTAAATCGAAATTGGGCTTATGATATATGGTTGGAAATCTTATTTCAAGGACTATCCAACCAAATAATAATTGGATCAAAATTAAAAGACCAAGAAATCAGTTTCTCTCGGTTTTGTGATGTGGACACGAAAAGAGGAAAAAAAGTTATGGTTTAGGGAAATGAGCTAGGAAATAGGTTGGTTTATGAAATGTATTGGATAGAACATGGATTTAAGGACTCCAAAGATTAGATAATCAACCCGACCAATAATGGCGGTGAAAGGTTGTTCATCACCGGGTTTGGTTTTAGGGAGATTTTAGGTGTCTACACTAAGGCACTTGATGATGTTGGGCAAATTAAGAATTTGAATTGGTGTAAATATGTTCTTGAAAAACTGCGTGAAGGTGTTAAAAGTTACAAAAAAGGAGAAATTCAGAACTGTTGTGGTTGCATTTTTTTATGTTGGAGATTATTTACTTCCATAGGTTGAAATTTAGGAATGTTGAATTAAGTACTTCTTTACCCTTAATTCAACATTGGAATAATGAGTTGATAAGGGACATAATTAAGAAGGAAAAATTGTCCAAAAGTTTTGGGTGTAGGATTTTACTCTGTGATGTGTATCCTGTTAGTGGTAAGCTGAAGTTTCAGGTCATGTGGGTATACTACAGGGGGAAGTATGGGGAATGTTGATAATGTCGGTGGGGGGGGGTAATGATGTACCTGGTACAATACAGTTCATTCTCCCACCAGGTTTGATGTCAGATCAAGAGATCCATTCGGCTGCTATTGATGTAAGGAGTAGCTGACTTTTATTCTTTTTTTTTTAATTATTGGATATGATTTAAATATTTATACATGATTTTTTTTAATGTCTTTGCAGCCCGTTCATGAACAATTTTTTTTCATGAAAAGAGATATGAATGTGATTTCTTGTTTTTACAATGACAAGATAAAACAGATTCTTCTTTCACGCCGTAATGAGACCAACAACGATCCTGGTATTAATGTGTCCTAGGATGATCAGTTTTTTTTGGATCCTCAAGTTCAATCTGTGATTGATGAGATCTCCGAACTTGCTATTTGGGTGACGATTAAAAATGCTCGAGGTGTTAGATCAAGTTTTCACATTTGACTGCAACAAAACAAATTAAATGAAGGGAGAGAGGCAATTAGAGGCACTTTTCCTGTGATTGGCTTTGAAATATTCTTGCAAATGGAGGATCCAAGTGTTTGATTTCTTTTGATTGGAAAACTGATGAAAAGCTTATAGTTATTTCACACCTTTTGAAGTCAAATAACAAGGAAATGAAGCTATTGGATCCATTAGTCCTAGTGATTGTTGACTATTGCATTATTAATTATTCTTGTTTGGCTCCTAAGTAAGTAATCTTTTATTTGATTAAATTGATTTTCTCTTATTTATTTATTTATGAAACACCTTTTTAATTCTTATTTTATACTCTTTGACTCGGTGAACTGTTGGTATTTTTTTCACAAAAAGCATTTGATTCAAAGGCAAAGACTTCTACACATTAGGAGAGCCTTCTGAAATCAGGAGCAGTAGTATTTTGGATTGCTGGGCATTTCTTCTCAATGAAAATAAAAAATGTCTTAAGGATGGACTTTGGAAATTTTACTTTGGTTCTTCAATTAGTGTGAGTTGTTTAATTATTTCAATGTTTATACATGTTTATACTTTTCACTTATTTTTTTATTTGTGTAAATATTATGAAGGTTACAATAGTAGAAGCTGTCGGCAGTGATGACAATTCACAACTAGTGGACAATGTTTATCAAGAATTGGAGGAGTGGATGAATATAGCTTGCAATACTTTTGGTCTGTCAGAAGTGGAGCTGGTAATACTTTCTGTTTTTTTATGCTGTGAAAAATATAGTTCCCTTTTTTCATGTTATAAATACCTTTTTTTAAATGAGAGTGCCTATTATAAATTGCATAAGTATATATTTAAAAGAGGTCACTATAATATAAAAAATGGAATCTACATGTGTTTTTTTTTTCTAACTAATGGTGGTATCATTTTTGCAGATATTTTTACCTTGTCTTTGGGGCAGTCACTATTTATTATTTGTGGTGAATTTGACTGAATTGATAATATGAATTATGATGAGGATAATCGTATCTTCTTGAAAAAGTTTTCTAGTCTCTTGGTATTACTTTCTCACTCTTCCATATTCTCACTATTTTCTTGTCTAATAGGATTTGATTGTGAGTTTTAGGAATTAGGATTTGGACATATGTTAAACTAGTTTGAAATTTTTATGCTGCAGATTTCAATGCCATTGTTTGTGTTGGTATGGATATTATATATGCATATTTTCTATTACTATGATAGCTTCTTAAATAGGAAATTGTAATTCTGAAGTCTGTAATTTGTACAGCATTAGTCAAGGTCTTATATTCTTGTCTACTATGGAGTTTTGCCTCTATTTTCAAGGTTATGAGTTATGACTGATTATGGGTTGTAATTGGTCATTAATTATTTATTGTTGGATGAAGCTGGGTGTTAATCATTTGTTGTGTTAGTATTTTGATATAAGCTAAGCGCTGGATGGACTAGAAATATGGGTTTGTAGTAGTCTACCAATGGTACTGTTTCATGGGGTTGTAATGCCTGGTAAAGTGGTAAGAAAAGGGCTCTGTTATACACCTCTTGAATTCACATTTTGGACTGTAGTTAGGTGCTTGAAGCTTAAAATAGTTTCTATACTACTTTTAACTTTTATGTCAAGCAATCCCCATATAGAATGTGAATCAAATTTGGGTAGGCAAGAAAGCAAGTTTTTCTTTAGTATGAAGTATATATTACTTTATTCTAAGAATGATCTGGTTGTAACATCGGAACCTTAGAACACCCTAATTTGAGAAATTTTCTGTGCATTTTATTGGAAAGTTTGTTCTTGTGAGCTATCTACATTTGGGCCATACATTTTGGTATGGTTGTATTTCATTGTTTGCACTACCTTGATGGTCCCTGGTTTAGATTGTTAACATAGTTACTAAGATAATTTGTTGCAGGATGTTTATGATAATGATTGTTAATAGATCATTTAATGCAACTGTGATTTGATTATATGTTTTTTTGCTAGTGTGATATGATCAATACCTTCTTTGATAAAAGGCTTACTCAATCTAGAGCTATGGTTGACTACGCTTTGGAGTTTCCTACTTTGAATTGGAGATCTAGCAAAGATAATTCTGATTTTGGTGTTTATACTATAATGAGCATGCTTTTATTCAATGGAGCTGATGAGTTTAAATGTGAAATTTTAAAAACAGTTATGATTCTATCCCTTTTACATTATTTGTTTTATTTCTTTTAATTGATATCACAATATCTTATATTGCTAATTTACTTTTTTAGGCTTCCAATAGGAAGATTCTCCGGATTCAAATTGCTGCATCTTTGGTGTTATCTGATATGAATGAAGCTAGATCAAATGTAATTGGTAAGGTGGCTGGATTCAAACCTTATAGGCAGCGTCTTTCAAAAGAGGTTGAAGAAATAAGGAAGAAAGAAATTGAACGAACAGAGGAAGAATAAGAAGAAGCCGACTATAGACAAGGAGAAGAAAGGAAAGGCTTAAGATGTCAAAACATTGTGTAACTGATTTTTTGACTTAGTTGTGATCATAATTTTCTGATGCTAAGCAAAGTACTTTGAAGATTGTATAGCTAATTAGTATTCATTCAACTTTTGTGTAGGTTATTAAATGAAGATTGGAAAAATATTCATTTTGTGTAAACAAGCTTTTGCCAATATTTTATGTAAATGGTATATTGTTTGTTTAATTCAATTATTATAGTTCTCTGTTATCATAGGTCACTACATGTTAAAATAAAGTCACTATATTTTTATAAGGTCGTTGTTTGGTGAAAAAAGGTCACTTCGTTTTCAATATTTTATAGTGTCAAAATTAAGGACTATGTTTTAAATTAATGGTAATTATTGTAGGTCACTATATGTCAAAATAAAGTCACTATTTTATTATTAAGGTTACTATTCTACATATAAAGATAACTATGTCAAAATTATGGACTATGTTAATTAATGGTAACAAACTGACAATACAAGGGTATTAAATAAAGATTACTATTTTAAAATAAAGATCACTATATTGTAAAAAAGGTTACTATTCCAAGAAGTATATATCTCAAAATTAAAGGTTACTATGTCAATCATAAAAGAGACTATATCATAATAATCAGTAGTTAGTTGTAAGATTTGAGCATTTCATTTTCTTGATTTCTTATCTGTTGATCACAGGAAACATTGAAACAAGATAGCTTTAACAACTAAAAGGAGCCTTCCGTGTAGTACAACAAACTACCAATTAACAACAAGTTTAGAGAAGGAGGCTTTGGGTACAAGGTATTACAGTACTCATGTGCTTTATTCCTTGTTTATTTGAAAAGGATTAAGATCAAATTAAAAAGACACTATATGATAACAAAAGACACTATGTTTTTGCACAAGCTGGGTCCTCTACTTGAACCACACTAGATAAAGTTGCTTCTGAATTCTCTTCTACACCTGTAGTGTTCTCAGAATGGTTGTCAGTTGAATTCATAGCAGAAATAATCTAAACTATTGCACTTGAGTAGTCTTTCGCGAAGCTTTTTTCTAAGCTTTCCTTGCTTGTTCAAACTTGTGGCTCTTAAGGATTAGACTATAATACTTTCTCACCATGTGTAGCCGCCATGGTGTGAAGTTGTTTAATGTCCCCTTCATCCTTTGCTCTGCCTCCATACTTTTCCAAACTTCTACCTTAGCCATTTTAGTCCACCTAGAAGATATGTATTGCTCTGGGATTTTTTCAACAGAATGCATGTGCAAGATTCTAAGGCTATGGAAGCATAACCAACCCGACTCTTCAAAATTCTTGCATGGACATTGAATTGTTTGGTTTACTGGATCATAAGTTACTGCTTGAGTTGTGCCATCTCTGCCTTTAAGGTACACTTGGTAAACCATTTTTCCTCCATTAATCAATAGCAGTTTAGTTTGAGATCCAATGGCTAGGTTGAATTCGATCTTCTTCAAAGTCCCTGAATAATGTATGTGTATAAACCTCAGCAGCATGTTTAAGTAAGGCAGACATTGGATAACTAGAAGTAGAATTGATTTTGTGCTATTGAACTCATAAAAATCCTCATTCCTTCTCCAAGTCTTCACTATCTTTTGAAATATGTTGTAGAATTCTGTCAAACTTATCTTCTTGTTTGCTTTGAATCCCACTGCGTGATTTGTACTCTCACTTCTCTGAGACGAAAAGATTCCCGCGGAGAAAAAGTCCTTACTTAGAGCTGCTGACTACTTGTGTTTTAGTGAGAATAACCTTTTGAACCAACTATTGTTTTTCAGTTTGTACTTTGTCGTCATTGAATCCCAATATACTTCAAGCTGAGCTTCAGTAATACAACCATTCAATCATTTCATGAAAGCAGCTTTGAATGTGTCATCACTCTTCAAAACTCCAAATCTTGTTACAACATTTTGAATCAAGTGCCATAGACATAATCTATGTCTAGTATTTGGAAATACCTGCACATTTTTATACAGTTACTATAGTTTCAAAAATGGTTACTACATTTAAAATAGAGGTAACTAAATATAATTTTAGTAAAAACATATTTAGATGTAGTGGTATTCAAAAAGTTCCTTCAAAATTAGAAATTACCTTTGATATTGCTGCTGCCATGGCTGCATCTTGGTGTGTAAATAGTGAGACAAGACATTTACCACCCATTACCTTTTTGAAGGTCTCAAATAGCCACACAAATGAATATGTGGTCTCATCACCAATATAAGAACAAGCAAACATAGTGTTCTTCAAGTGGTTGTTTATTCCTACAAAGGGTGCACAGATGAGGTTGATGATTCGTCCTATATGTGGTGTCAAGTACAGTGACATCCCCATATATTTTGTAATCTTCAAGCATCATGGAATCCCTCCAAAACAAGTTACAAACCCTTCCATCTGCATCCAACCTTACTCTGAAAAAGAAGTTAGGGACCTCATAATAAGCTTCCTGTAATTTGTCACAAACTACTTGAGAATCTCCTCCTTCAATGGCCTTTATTTTCAGTTTATAACAATAATTCATGTGGTATTTCACTGAATGAAAAATAACATCTTCTCCTCTTGCTTCATTTGACATGTAATTAAAGGATTCCATAGGTCTTAGTCCAGATTCTTGCATGGCCTCAATCACTTGCCCTTTAATTTTAGTCATTGCACGCTCTGAACGGTGGAAATAGTTCCATTGTGGTCTAGTGAGTGGATGATTGTGCACCAACACATGCTGAACTATCTCAAATTGCCCCTCCTCATTCAATTTTGCTATTATCAAAGCATTACAGTTTGTCCTTGTTATTGGAACTCTCCTACTTTGTCTTTTTTTTTTTAACCGAAGAACTTTCCTTTGTCAAGAGTTCTTCTAGAATTTTTTCCTTCTTTTTACAAGAATTTCTTAATCTAGCTGTAGAACATACAAAGAACTTTTTGGTGATGATATCTTTAGTTCCAAGTTTGCTTGTTTGTTTTGCTTTTCTAACACTAAAACCAACTGCAGCAGCATGTTGACAATATAATTCATGTATTTCTGCAAGTGTTGCTCGAGTTTCTCCTACTAACCAACCACTAATCTCATCATTATTACTTGCACCTGTTATTTTAAAAAATAGATCACTATACTATCAATAAAGGCAACTATGTTACTTAAAAGTGGCTTTGCATGTCAGAAAAGCTTTAACAAGCATCATATAAGTACCATGTATTTATTTTAAAAAAATATATCAATATACTATCACGAAAGGCAACTATGTTACTTAAAAGTGGCTTAATTATGCATAATCGCTTAATTCACAATTACATAATCACTTAATTCACAATTACGCATAATTCAATCAACATAAATTACGCATAATCGCTTAATTTTCAATCAACATAAATTACGCATAATCGCTTAATTCACAATTGCATAATCGCCTAATTCACATTATCAAATTAATACCTAAATACCTAATTTAATTTTCCAATCAAACAATTGCATAATCGCTTAATTCACATTATCAAATTTTAATATGAATTGTATATAAATATATCGTATAATAACTTGAGCTTGCATTAGAGGTTGATTTTCCTCATGAACTTCACTCCCATCCTTAGCTTCAATAGTAGTTCGTTCTTCATCTTCAACAGCTTCATTCAGATCGAAATTGATGACATTAATGTTGAAGTTTTCTATAGTGTCCTATATACTTCGATTTAGATCCATTTCAATTGATTGTATAGAAGAATTATCCATGAATTTTGAAGAAATTGATTGATTAGGCAGAAAATAAACCCTAGAATTGAGTAGAATTAGAAGGAGGTAGATGAAAATTCGAGCTCTAGGATAGTTGTTAATGGCGTTGAAAATAAGGCTTGGGAAGGAAGTTAGTAGGCTGTGGCAAAAGAGTTGTTAGTAAGCTTGTGAAACAAGTCAGTGGGTTGGGCTGTGTTTTGAGGCAATTGGCATGTGAGACCATAAGGTCCACAATAAATTTTTATTGTGGACCAGGTCCACCCAAGAATTTTTACCAGTTTTCGGTGTTTGACTTGAGTTTCCGGTGTTGACTTTGCACATGTGGATCATGTGATCTTCTTTCTCTATTTTTTTCTCTTTTCCCTCACCAACACCACCTCATTGCCACCCCCACAAACACCACCTCACCGACACCACTAATTCACTACTACTTTCACCAACACCATCTCACCCAATAAACTTGCTCCCATGAAAATTCCACCGTACCCCTGTTCATTCAGCCCCATCCACCCAAAACCCCACCCCATCTTCTCACCCCCTTCCTCCATTGAAGTCCAATAGAGCAAGCACATACCAAAAAAAAAAAAAAAAAATTAAAGACCACATTGGTGTACATCGGCCTTTCAAAATTACTCTTAATTCCATCATTTGTAGGCAAAAATGAAGAATCCAAATTTTTAATTACAAACCCTAATTATGAAAATTCGAAAACCCAACATAATTTACAAGAAATTTAAGTAATTACAACAACTTATCTTACTCGAAATTAGGTTAATTGCAACAATTCACACTTAAAAATGGAGTTTCCTTCGTTAATAGTGAGTAATTGGGACTTTGTTGGAGAAGAAGGGATGAGAGAGAAAGTTGAATTAGAGAAATGGAGGGTATATTGGGGAAAAAAAAGTGGGAACTCACTGGAACACGTGCAAGTCAATGGCGGAAAACAAAGTCAAAGGACAGAAACCAAGGTAAGGTGTTAATTCGCAAAAAAAAAAAAAAAAAAAAAAAAAAAAAGTGTTTTTTTACAAAAAAAAAAAGTTGTTACATAAGATTGTTTTTTGCAATTTTTCCTAACAAAAACCATGTTAGTAAAAATTTCATGCAATAAAATGAGTAAGATCCTATTCTTTAGAGTTTCTAGGCAGGGTATAGCAGAGAAGATTTCACTACTACTACTACTACTACTTTACTACTTACTACTACTACTACTACTACTACTACTACTACTACTACTACTACTACTTACTACTACTACTTACTACTACTACTACTACTACTACTACTACTACTTACTACTACTACTACTACTACTACTACTACTACTACTACTACTACTACTACTACTACTACTATTATTATTATTATATCTCAAAAACAAAATTCATACAACCTACAATAATTAGTGGGAAGCCGAGATACAATCCGGGCTCCCACTCATCTAGCTATTGCAAAGCCTACCCTAGTGAAGATATGAGCTGGCGCACGTGCCCCAATGTCTTGTGTCGTCGAGAACCTCTGAACCCGCGCTTCAGCAACGCAAAAGCCTCCTTCTCTAATTCCCCAAGAGAAGAAAAGGAGAAGGGAATGAAACCATATCCAATCGCCCGACAACGAGCTTCGTACTTAATCCGCTTCCGATGAGCCACATCAACCACAACCCGTCCAAGAACAAAGTCAGCTAGCCCTGTCTGTGTCTAAGGAGAAGGCCCCATGAAGTCGACACATACAACACGACCACGAACGAATGAATAAAGTAACACATCGGTAGGTCTGAGAGCCCCGTCATTCCCTTCAGACGATCCCATGAATAAAGTAAAACATATATTTATTATAATTATTATTTTATTATTATTATTATTAGTAGTAGTAGTAGTAGTAGTAGTAGTAGTTTTGAGCTAAACAAATGGCAGAGTAGAGCAAACTAATAAAAAATTAGTACAATGGTAGTCATTTTAAAGATGACTACCATAAAATCATCTTGTTGTAATTCTATTTCTTTGTTCTATTTTCCTTTTCTCAGGGGCTTGCCCCTCAATCTAGTGCACCAAAAAAATATAGAGTTAGGCAGGTCGCTTATTATTAATTAAAATAATAAAAGTTTTCAAATTACATTATAAGTTCGTTGAATATAAAATAAGAAAATGCTAGCACTTTAGAATATTAAACATGTATCTATTCTGTTCACCTTTATGTTCACTTATTTCAGGTATAATAAGTTTTTATAAGTTAAAATTAGTTCATTTCAAGAAAAATAAATTTATCAGATTTTCGAAAACGCGTCGAAATCAAGCTTGGCGTCCAACCCCAGGCCTTGGCGCCTGGAACCAGGCTTGGCGCCTAGCACTAGTGCTGGTGCCTGGCGCCAGCTAGCCAGGGTTGGCGCCAGCTCTATTTCCTGAGCGTCAGACTCTGTTTTGTTAATTTATCTTTTTTGGCTGATTTTCTCTATAAATATCGTATTTAAAAACTCCGTTTTGATAGAGCATCTACATCTTTCATTCACTAATTCTCCTCATTCGCAAGTTAAATCATTCATTCATTAACATTCTTTAAATCTCTTAATCATTCATCTCTTTCATTCATCTTTCCCAACACTTTGTGTTCTCATACAAAATTCCGCATTCACAAGATTTAGAAACACCTAGCCATATTCGAAGTTGCCTTCGCCCTAGACGTGAAAGGTTTTAATTTCTAAGGGTTTGGTCCAAAATCTCTCTTTCAATTATTTAATTTAATTGTTTTGATTATTATTTTCCTTGAAGTTCCTAACGTGTGTATTTTGTTATTAGAAAGAGGTACGAAGCATCAAAGTAAGTATTTTAATTGATTAATTGATATTATGATGTAGAAATCATGTTTATATTGTTATTATGATATTCCTAGTATCATGTTTAGGGAAAAGGTTATAATATCAAATATATTAAATATGATTGTTACGATGCTTCCTATGTTCTTCCTAATATTTATGATTGTTAGTATCATGTTAGGGTTAAAGATTTGATTTTTATTGTTTAGTGACATGCTAGGGTTTGTTATTAATCTTGTTAGTATCATGCCTAGGATCTGGCTATTTTTATTATGCTTTAATATTAACATGAACATGATTATGATTATAATTGTTATAATTTATTATTATTATTATTATTATTATTATTATTATTATTGATGATTATTTTATTTATGATTATTATTATTGTTATGATGTTGCTTGATATTTATTCTTTATTGCTTGATCACACCTTTATGCATGTTTAAAGGGAATTAGTACTTGTAATCACGCTTAATGAGATAATTAATAATCTTGTTTAAGGTTAACTTTGATTATAATTTCAAGTGATCGCCAATAATAGATTTATTTGTGCATTAAATTCAACCAACATAGATAAAAAGGTTTAGGGTTAATCCTATTGATTGCATGTTAGTCAGAAAGCGCACATGAATACGAGCAGAATAAAGTAGAGACCTATTATTAGGGAAGATTCAATCTCTTTTAGGTTGGATTTGTACCTTCATTCCCGAACCCTTATTTGGTTCTAGACCTAATGGAGTTGACGATCTCTTGGATCGTTAAGGGGTGTAACCTTCACCTCGTGAACGGTTTACAAGTTCCTTAAAAACTTGTTGGCGAATCTTTTGCTCTATCTTCTTCCCTTTTGGACGCCACCGTACTTTAGCGTATGATCACAGTGGGGTTCAAGCTAGTGGGATTAAGGATTGAAATTATTCCCTACAGTTTTTTGGCGACTCCACTGGGGAGGATTTCTATTTAAATTCCTGAATTTGTTTCGGCAATGATTTAGAATGAGTGGATGAGACTCGAAAAGTTCTAAGTATTTCATGTGCGTAATTTTGATTAACATTATTGTCATATGCATTAAAAAGATCTTATTGGAATGACCATCTGTAATGAGTTAAAAACATAGGATTTTACACGTAGGAAATTTGAGGAATGTCTTTCACAACTAGGACTGAAAAAACACCGCGCAAAACTGGAAAATTTTATCGAGCACAGAAAGCTGCTGAGGCATAAAGGAAGTAGCGTCGGGGGCCAGAGCTTGGCACCAGACTTTTAGCCGTAGCGCCAGACGCCAGCATTGGCGCCAGGCGCTACAGTCAAAAACTGGCACCAATCTCTTTTTGCTGGCGCCAATTTCCCCCAATACCGAGCCAGAAATATGCGTTTTAATTTTAACCGGTTTTTCGTATTGTTTGCTCGATCCTACTTCCTGATTGAATTTTTTCTCACTTTTCTGAAACACATATGTGTTCTACATATGGACATAACCCTCTGGGAATTCATGCTCCATCTACCCGATTGAATGCTCCGTGCAACAAAGGGTACATCCGAAATGTTGAATTCACCAAACCATGGAAGCGAGTTTTTTCTAAAACTCGCGGTGTCCCATCCACTCGCGCCAACCCTTCACGGTTAGGCTTCCGCGAGGTGCATCCGGACAACTAACCATTGACCCTCTATTGACTAAACCATATCCCGAACTTTAGAGAACTAGAGCCATGGTTAGGTTGCAAACTCATTGCATCATATTGTGCCTACTTGACTAATTGTGCATTATTTGTTGTGCATACTCTATGTGATTTTTCCTAACCGTTTGTTTGACTTGTGTTAAGACTAAATAAATTAATTAATGACTAAAGGACTTTGTTTAATTAATTAATTAATTAATTTGAGCTAATAAATAAACATAAAATCGATGTCATAGTTCCTTTAAGTCAACCCGGATTTTTATTCCCGTATACTGCACAAACGTCAACTTGTTTTGGTCATAGCTGGAGTTCTAGAAAGAACTACGAGTCATATAGCCTATGGATCTGTATCCCCGAGCTTTATCTTTAATTTGGCGTTGGTTTCGTCCCAATCAGAGTAACAGATCAAAATTTATGAATAAAATACCACAGTCTGTCTAGTTAATGCATATACGCGAGGTCTTAATTTAGTCTTTGCTTGAGTCTAGTCACGTAGTCTAGCCACATGGTCATGACGCAACTCTTAACATGTCACCTACACTCACTAGTCTTAGAACACACTTTGAATACACATCACCATGACCATGTCTTAGGTTCATGCATGAGTCGGTTTTTTTTTCCGTCATTTGAGTTGGGGGGTACATTCTATTCCTAATTCTTCATATCCCTCCATCTAAATCTTCTTTCACATTTTATTCCATTTTTTCTTCACTTCCTGCATCCATTGCATGTTGAATGAAATTTGAGTCATGTAATTAACAATCAATAAGTATCCCCAAATTCCTTTTCCACAGTACTTGGTCGAGGAGAGAAGGGCGATTAATCAAGGACAACCTCTTTATTCAAGTCTCGCTTTTTGATAAACCGATTCGTCAAAAGAGGAAGGCTAAGAATATAATGGCAACTCAAGAAGAAGTCAATGATCTTAAGAACCAATTGACTAATGTGACTGAGACACTGAAACTTCTCGCAGTAAGGGTCGATGACCCCGTGAAGCAACAACAGATGAACCTCATGCAAGAGAGTCTAAGCAAGCTATCTAGTGACTATAAATTTCAGGGCATGAGTTCACAAGGGGTCTCGCTGGACAAGGAACTTCTTCCGCATAAGTTCAACGCCACTGACATCCCAAAATTCAAGGCAACAGATAACCCTTACTTCCATCTAAGAGCTTTTGAAACTATAATGAACATTAAGGGTATCGATAAGAAGGTTTTTCCCTCTCTGTTCTCACTATCTCTTGAAACCGTTTGCCAACAATGGTTCTTCTCCCTTGACAAGGAGAAAACCTCTACCTGGGAATCGATAGTGAACGCTTTCGTTGATAGGTACAAGTGCAATATCCAAGTTGAAACCGACCATAGACAACTTGAGATGCTAAGACAAAAAGAGAATGAAGGCTTTACTTCTTTCTTTAATAAATGGAGGGAAACTTCCGCTAAGATGATTGAGGTCCCCACCGAAAAGGAGTCTGTGAGGATGTTTATCAAGAATCTCCAAGAAAAGTATTCAAAGCACTTAAAATATCAACACAACTTGAATACTTTCAAGGCCGTTTATGACATCGGAATTGAAATCGAAGACGACCTCGCAAAGCAAAAAGCTACTAACAATAGTAACCACGGTGGCTGGAAAGGAAAGAAGAACGACAATCCTTCTTCTTCCGAAAATGCCCACTCTAGTAATAATGTTAGTACCTTTGACCATAATGGTGTCTTAGCCATAGATAATCAAGGATCTAAAAGGAAACCCAGGCGAGAGTTCACACCCATTGGAATGACCTACGATGCTGCTTTCGATCGTCTCTATGATCGAGGATTAATCAAACCTATTGGCCCTACCGAGGATCCAACACCAGAAAATCGATCTTCGAGATGGAATCCAAACTCCTATTGCAAGTACCATCGAGGGCGCGGTCATACTACTGATGAATGCTACAGGTTTCAAAACCTCATTCAAGATCTCATAGAGGCAAATAAGATCCCATTGCCTCTAGCTAGCGAGAAGACTGGATGATGATGAAGCGAATGACACAAGACAAGAGGTGAGCTTCAATGACAAGATTTCATGACCTCTTTTTTTATTAGTTCTTTTTCATTTTTTTTCTTTCCCTAATAAGTCTAGCATAGGCATCTTTCTTTTCCCTTAAAATACTTTTGTAGATTCTCTATTTATTTTCTTTTAATAAAATGAGCATTTATTTCCTTATATATGATCATTTCATTGCATTGCATTGCCAAAAAAAAATCCATGTCGAATTAAGCACAAGGTATACCGATTATTTAAGGCAACCCTTGTAGCCACATCATATCTCCTTTCACCTTTCAAATATGCAATCCTTTCTTCATAAACCACTTTGAGCCTCGTCTAACGATAGACCTTTCTTTTTTTCAACCTACATCTACCTAACCTTGGGATGGGATGGTGTGTAACTTATGCAATTCTAAAAAGCTTGAGTGATTTCAAAAGATCAAAATAAATAGAAAAAATAAGCATAAGCAAAAATTAAATAAAAGTGTACAAAAGGGTAAGTGTTCCAATGTCTTTGATGTGAAAATATCTTTGATAAGAACACGTCTCAGATTGCGTCTCTTATCGAGTGCCCGGTACCGTGCCTGAGAAACATGAATGCCAAGTGAGTGATAGACCGCATGATCGAGATTGCTCACACTTATAAAAATGAAATAAATGCTAAAGCAAAAAGAGCTAAAAAAGAATAGAAATTCAAGCATGAAAATACAAAGATTCAAAAGCGAAGTTGCACACCCTAGGGGCTTATCTAGGGTCTTGAGTCTTTATCCCCTTCTTCTTCTATAACCTTTAGCCTAACCACGTTACAACCCTTAAAAGACCTTTTTGAGGTATACACACACTTGTGCGAGGTTTGGCTAGAGCTACGTTCGGCCTGATTCCTAACGGATACGTAGGCAACCTCACATCGAGGTGCGACCGTAATAAACATGCATTCATATTTACATTCGTAATTGATCATATCAAGGGATATCCTATGCTCATCCCTATTCATGTAGAGCTAGACTTAGGGGCTTGATCCCTACATCATTAGCTTACCTAGCCTAAGAGTCACCACCATTTGACTTTTAACAAATAATATCTTTCCACACACTTAGCTCTTGCGGCCTAGCTTTAGTGTCACTTTCACACACCGCACAGATACATGATCAAATATACTTTCCCTTAGGAACCCTTTGTCATGAAATCGTAACACTGAAGCATGCTTCGTCAAAATCGCTCATAATCATCATCGCATCACAAAGTATGAAGTGCTTAGCCTCCGTGCCTAAGTTACCTAAATACTTTCATCATTGAGTCAACCATTGAGATAGCCTAGGATGGATTAATCCTCGCACCTTGAGAGATAGTATCAAATGACATTTGACTAAGCTCATTCAACATGCATCTTCAAATTTTTGATTTTCTTTTTCACGTCTTTCTTTTTCGGGAGAAAGTCGGTACCCTCCACAAAAATGACGGAAAATTTTTGATTGCATTTTCGAGTCGCGTAATCAACACTATGCACACACGGGTCATGAGTCTTACAAATGTGTCATTCCACTTTGAGTCGAGTCAACCTCGAGTCTGTCAATCAGCGAGTCAAGTTTATACCTTGAGTCGTGTCAAGTCGATGAGTCAAGCAACATTAAACCTTAGGTCAACCCTAAGATAATTTTAAGCCTTATGTCAACCCTAAGATGGCTAAAGAGATTGGTAAAGTTCTATAGTCAAAAATAAATACAGGTGCAGCAGAACAGGGAAGACCCTACTCCAATTCCTAGCGCCAGAGATATCTCAGCAACGACAAAGCTCGAAGCCTCCCAGAAAGGTGATTTCGACCTCATGCAGCAATTTCGGGTTCCTTGGTACGCTAGTTAGCCCCTATAAGCGATTTGACATGATTAAGTAGTCGGTTTGATTACAGTCTAAGTGATCGACCTGACGAAAGATCGTCTCACTTAGCTTAAGCGCCTAAAACACTGGCTCATTACAATCGGTTCAAAAGAAAGCACTTAAATGACAATATTTCCAAATATGGATTGTCGCGCATTCTTATTAAACGACAAAGTTTTCCAAAAATTAGATTGTCATCCCCAACTGAAAATATTTCCAAAAATGGATTGGCGTGCATCTTCTTCAACGACAATTTTTCCAAGATTGGATTGTCATCTCTGGCAAAGTTTCCAAGCGTGGATTGTCGTGCTCCTTTTTTGTTTGGCAATTTTTTCCAAGTTCGGATTGTCATCGCTGGCAAGTTTTCCGAAATTGGATTGTCATACACCCAGTTCCCTATAAAACAATTTCCCAAAGGATTGTTGTAGGTTTCTATTCATCATAAATATCGGCAAAATTTCCTCAACGTGGATTGTCATTCATTTCAATAAGTGGCAAATTTTCCCGAAGTGGATTGTCGGTCGACTCTTTTTCGCAAATGTTCCAAGGCGCGGATTGTCAATTGTGGCAATATTTTCCAAAAAGGATTGTCGCATAGCGTTGGCAAATTTCCAAGGTGGATTGCTTTCAAGAGTTATATTCCAAGATGTGGATTGTCGATCGTAGAAAAATTCTTATGAAAGATTGTTACGAAGCATTGGCAACTTTTCCAAAAATTGGATTTTGGCAAATTTCCGAGGTACGGATTGTCGCTTCATTGTGGCAATATTTTCGAGGATGGATTGTTACGTGGCATTGATAAATTTCCCTAAATCGGATTGTCATACATCATACAAGAGTTGTGTTGGCAACTATTCCCAAAGAAAAGAGAATTGTCATCACAGCAAAAGCACCGACATACTAGTTCACAAGCAGCAAAGCGCCGACGTACTAGCATGGCAGCATGAAGGATTAACAAGCAGTGATCTTTTCGAAGACTATCACAGCGGAAATTGAACATATCAAAAAGAAGCTCTTTGTTCAGAGACGAGTGAACATCGAAACAGTAAGGTGGCGTTCCCTAGATTGTGGAGAGTTGTCGCAAACAACTGAGGATTGTTTCAAGAGAAATAATCTTCGATAGTATTCCCTTGGTTGTGGAATATTATCAAAGCGGAGGAGGATCGTTTCGAAGCAATATTCTAATTTGGAAGCAGTTACAGGCGTAGCGGTTTTCAAGCGGGATGACATTCTCTAGCTTGCAGGAGGTCATCAAAACAATCGGTTACTTTCGGAGACGTGTGCTCGACGATGCAAGATACGCGTTTCTTAAATCTTTTATCTGTTTAACTAACGCTAGTTTTGCAGGTATCGGCGTTACAAGATTGATTTAGGATCGCAGAACGTTCTGAAGCATTCTCCGTCCCTATCGATACTTTGACTTTTGTTTCCGAAACTTGCGTTTCTCCAAACTCAGTCAAAGTGGGGGCTTCTGTAGACACCCATTTGTGTCTCCCCAAAACCAAACCCGGTGATGAGTACCTTTCACGTCGAATCATAATCGAATTAAACGAAAGTGTGGAAAGGTCTAGTGTTGCGGAAAGTTTTTATTTCTTTTCTCTTCTTTCTGTTTTTGAAAACTTTATTTTAAGAAAACAGCCAATCCAGTTTGGTTGTTCCATGATATGGGTCCAATAATGGT
Source organism: Chenopodium quinoa (assembly GCF_001683475.1). Taxonomy (NCBI): domain Eukaryota; kingdom Viridiplantae; phylum Streptophyta; class Magnoliopsida; order Caryophyllales; family Amaranthaceae; genus Chenopodium; species Chenopodium quinoa. The sequence continues at coordinate 5,817,343 of NW_018744304.1, read as the reverse complement.
GTAGTTGGATGGGGCTTGCAAAGACCTTTCTGATGATATATTATAAGCCCAATTCCGATGAATATTGAGGAAGTTATGGCCAATTTACCAAACTAGGCCCGGTTTGAGCTTTATATGCGGCCCAATGATCTAGGGGAGGGCCTAATATGACTTATCATTCCTAATGCAATTAGGAATGGTTTTAGTCTTCTAGATTCTTCTAGAAGGTTCTTTTAGTTCCTAATTCAATTAGCATTGATAAGTTGACTTTGTTGACTTTTCAGAGTTTTAATTAAAATCAAATAGCATTTTCGAAGAAATTATATTATTTTATCCTCCATTACGGTAAATTTATCAAATTTTCGAAAACGCGTCGAAATCAAGCTTGGCGTCCAACCCCAGGCCTTGGCGCCTGAAACCAGGCTTGCGCCTGGCGCTAGCCATTGGCGCCTGGCGCTAGTGCTGGTGCCTGGCGCCAGCTAGCCAGGGTTGGCGCCAGCTCTGTTTCCTGAGCGTCAGACTCTGTTTTGTTAATTTATCTTTTTTGGCTGATTTTCTCTATAAATATCGTATTTAAAAACTCCGTTTTGATAGAGCATCTACATCTTTCATTCACTAATTCTCCTCATTCGCAAGTTAAATCATTCATTCATTAGCATTCTTTAAATCTCTTAATCATTCATCTCTTTCATTCATCTTTCCCAAAACTTTGTGTTCTCATACAAAATTCCGCATTCACAAGATCTAGAAACACCTAGCCATATTCGAAGTTGCCTTCGCCCTAGACGTGAAAGGTTTTAATTTTTGAGGGTTTGGTCCCAAATCTCTCTTTCAATTATTTAATTTAATTGTTTTGATTATTATTTTCCTTGAAGTTACTAACGTGTGTATTTTGTTATTAGAAAGAGGTACGAAGCATCAAAGTAAGTACTTTAATTGATTAATTGATATTATGATGTAGAAATCATGTTTATATTGTTATTATGATATTCCTAGTATCATGTTTAGGGAAAAGGTTATAATATCAAATATATTAAATATGATTGTTACGATACTTCCTATGTTCTTCCTAATATTTATGATTGTTAGTATCATGTTAGGGTTAAAGATTTGATTTTTATTGTTTAGTGACATGCTAGGGTTTGTTATTAATCTTGTTAGTATCATGCCTAGGATCTGGCTATTTTTATTATGCTTTAATATTAACATGAACATGATTATGATTATAATTGTTATAATTTATTATTATTATTATTATTATTATTATTATTATTGATGATTATTTTATTTATGATTATTATTATTGTTATGATGTTGCTTGATATTTATTCTTTATTGCTTGATCACACCTTTATGCATGTTTAAAGGGAATTAGTACTTGTAATCACGCTTAATGAGATAATTAATAATCTTGTTTAAGGTTAACTTTGATTATAATTTCAAGTGATCGCCAATAATAGATTTATTTGTGCATTAAATTCAACCAACATAGATAAAAAGGTTTAGGGTTAATCCTATTGATTGCATGTTAGTCAGAAAGTGAACATGAATACGAGTAGAATAAAGTAGAGGCCTATTATTAGGGCAGATTCAATCTCTTTTAGGTTGGATTTGTACCTTCATTCCCGAACCCTTATTTGGTTCATGACCTTATGGAGTTGACGATCTCTTGGATCGTTAAGGGGTGTAACCTTCACCTCGTGAACGGTTTACAAGTTCCTTAAAAACTTGTTGGCGACTCTTTTCTATCTTCTTCCCTTTTGGACGCCACCGTACTTTAGTGTATGATCACAGTGGGGTTCAAGCTAGTGGGATTTAAAGGCTTGAAATTATTCCTTACATCTACAAATAATCTTTCTGTGATTTTTTTAACATACATATTATGAAATTTATTAGGGTACAATACATTGTAGTAAGATTATGGGAGATAGAAAGTAAGAAAGATAGTGATGAGGATCCATATAAAATAATTAAGTTAAGCATAAAATGTAAAATTTATAAAAAAAATTACAAATTTCTTATTCTGTATGAACATTCTAAAAAGAAACACAGAAAAATTAATCATTTGCGAATTATTTGTGGACAGAGGAAATATCGCAAAAATGGCATACGGCTAGCGATGCGCCTATGCCTAATCATGTGGTTGGGTGGTATGAAGTTATAAACCATGGAATAGCTCCCTTCCACTTGATCGCTACATCGGCTGCTATGATATTAAACAAATACTAAACACCCATTTGCATGGCTGATGAATTACACATGTGACAGCAACATATACCACCCGTTACAAAGTACACCAACAAACAACGACCATTTTATTACATTAATTTGGTCATCAAATACTATGACTATAATTCATGTATGGTATATATCCAAGCTCTCTGCATCATCATTCAATCTTTAGGAAAATCTCTATTTTATTTGTTTGGACTTGGAGTTTTGAGCGTGGGGCTTCATCAGCCAGTTAAGGAATAGTTTTGAAATTTCTATGTTCACGAAAACAACTTGAATCAGGATCAAAGAACGAACTTGAACAAAAATTACAACTGGCGTAAAGTTGGAGAATGAATCCATATATACATCTTTCGTCCAAATATCTTATAATCTTCCGTGTTTTATTTTATAGAGAATATTACTCGAATATTCCACTTATACGTATATATAAATTATATTATACGGATTGGAGTATGTAAAGATTATTGTCGTGCGTGCATGTTATTGCAACCCTAATTCCCTAAATATATTGTTTAATGATATACATTCCGATAATTATGGAGTTTATTTTACACATAAGTGTATCTAAAAGTATGTACACTATTCAAAGCTATTTTTAATTCATTTGATGTATCATATACATATTGAGTTACAAATTTAAATGTATGGATCTCATCTATTATTATATATAAATTATACCGAGAATTAATCTTGTTGCGATGACACCACAAACAATGTAATCCTAACAGATCTCTAGTGTACTTGGATAAGTTGATTATTCGTATTTAGGTCGGTATTACAGCAACATTACATCATATGTATTAAAGTGAGAAAATTAATAGGCCGGTTTAGGTCGAGATCTACTTGAATACGTCCTCCATTCAACCAAAGCCATCCAAATCATATTTATTCTACGATGGAGTTAATGAAAACTTCATCCACAAAACTTAAATTCATTTTATACACAAGAATATCCAAAAGCATGTAAACTACTCAAAACAATTTTCTTAGTAATTTAATAAACCAAGTTACAAATTTGAATGTATGAAACTAATATGTTATTATTATTTATAAGCTATACTGAGTATTGATCTTGTTGTAATGACACCAGAAACAATGTAACCCCCAACACATTCCTATAGTACATGAAGGAGCAAATTATAAGCATTTTTAGGTTGATTTAACAGCAACATTACATCATATGTATTAAAGTTTGAAAAGCTAGAGGCTGGTTTAGATCAAGATCAACTTGTTGAATTGAATCTATCCTCCATCCAAGCAAAGCCATCCAAATCACATTAATTCTACAATGGGATTAATGAAACTTCATTCACACAACTTAAATTCATTTACATACAAGTGTATCTAAAAGTATGTACACTGCTCCAAGCAACTTTCTTTACTCAAATATTTGATAAATTAAGTTACAAATTTGAATGTACAAATCTCATCTACTATGTATTACGGTATAATTTACTCATATAAACTATATTGAGTATAGATCTTGTTGCAATGACATCACAAACAATGTATCCCTCACAAAGAGTTGATTAATTACGGAGTATTTCATTATTTGCATACAAAGTCGAGTTTACAGCAATGTTACATCATTTACATTAATGTGAGAAAAATTGTAGGCTGGTTGGTGCTTGATATTTCCTCCATTCAACCAAAGTCATCTAAATCACATTAATTCTACGATGGAATTAAATTCCAAATGTGCCCTTCACAAAATCAAATCCTAAAACCCTATTGGAACAATAGCCTCTAAAAATCAATCCCCACTTGACTTAGCTTAACCAACAACCGTACCCCCCACAATACTAAAATCAACATCAACCTCACAATCCCTCCAAAAATCCCATGCAAAGCAACCCCATTTGCTTAACACCTCTCTTTTATTTTTCTTTTTCTTATTTATATTTATATTTATATTTATTAATTTCAATTATTTTTCAAATTTCCCTTTATTTTGGGCCCTTTTAGTTTTGTAAAACTTGAACTAAACCACACAAATTAGAATCCCACAAATCTAAAAGAAGACACGTAAAAATGTCACTTGCCATACAAAAAAGAAACAATGTTTTGGAATGACGTGTAAACTAACACCCCCGCTTATATTTACTCCTTTCTCTCCTCTCATTTCCTTTTATTCTCCCTCACACTTTCATTCTTCTCCTCTATTCCATACAAAATAAATAAAATCTGATCAAAAACAGAGGATTTGTTATTATAAAAACAGAGCACCCCGAATTTATGAAATCAATGGAAGAATTAAAACCCACAATGCAAATTCAAGAATCTCATCAAATACCCACTTTCTCATTAGTTCAAGAAAAACCCGGGCTCACCTCGCCCGAGCTTGATGATCAACTACCACAACAACAACTACAACAACAACAGCAAAAGCAGCCGAATGAAGGCAATAGTGAAGAAGAAGAAGAAGAAGAAGAAGAAGAAGAAGAAGAGGGGAAATCGACGAATACCCGTGAAAGCGAAAGTGGCGGGAAACATGAGGAAGAACAAAAGGAGAAGACAAGTGGTGATCATAGTAATAATGGGGGAGTTTTAGGGCCAAGAGAGAGATTGAAGAGGCATAGAAGAGAAGTAGCAGGGCAAGTATGGATACCAGATATGTGGGGTCAAGAAGATTTCATGAAAGATTGGATTGATTGTTCAGCATTTGATACATCATTGGTTCCTCAAGGTATAATGTTAGCTCGAGCTTCTTTAATGGAGGAAGGAAGAAGATCTAATTCTAATACTCTCAGAGTAGAAAATAGCTGTTAGAAAACTTTTATTTTACTGCTTTTTTTTTATTTTATTTTATTTTTCCGTTTTATTTTGGGGGTTTATGTGAGATGTTCATATTAAAATTGTTTACAATGAGGCCAAAGAAGAAAAAATATATAAAAAATTAAAAAAAAAAAACTAGTATTTATGTGTATTAGATGTTGATAATTAGAAGAACAAGAAGCAAAGGCCTAGTTTACAACAACATTTTCTTATTTTAGTGGTTCAATAATAATTAATCTCTTTGTGGAGGCAATTACTTCTATTTCCTTGTAAATTATTGTTATTGTTATTATTATTATTATTATTGTTTGTAAATAATTAAATCAGCTATATTATTAAAGAATCTATAAAGATCTAATTTTTTTTTTTGGAAAAATAAATCTAGATTTATATCTAATAAGGTTTAGATGTGATATAGGTTTAATTATGCTAACTAGGTCAAACAACTTGATCTTTCTTCTTTTCTTGTCTTTTCGATTTCTATTACTACCTCCGCCCAGGGTTATCTGCACCAAACCCACTTTTTGCTGCTAGGCAAAACTTCTTAAACTAGATTATTGAAAATTAGGAGGAGAGAGAAAGGATAATTAATCCAAATTAAAAAAAACACAATTAAGCAAAGGAGAACTACCACCACTCATGGCGGCGATGAACCACCACACCACCCCACGAACCACCAACACTCACACAACCCCCACTCACCGAACTCAGACCACCGAACTCATACCACGCAACCCAAACTCACCGACACAGAACCATCGTAACCACCACGCAACCCCCACTCACACAACAGCTAGCTCCACCGAATTTAGACCACCGAAACTAAAGGATTTATGTCTTCGATAAGTGCAATTACTAGATATATCAAGGATCACTATTATGGAGATAATAAGTTCGTTCTTTTGGGTCGTCATTGTTTGTTGCTAGACATGACAAATGATCTTTGGGCTAGATAAATAGTCTAAAGCCCAATAGAATGAATCCTATGAGGTCACACACAAGAGTATTGGGTTAAGCAAGTTAGAGTCTCATTAATGGGCCTCATGAGCATGTAACTAATCATGAAATGGATTGGGCTAGCATAGTTAGATTGGAATTAGGTTTTGGGCTTTTGATATGGGCTCTTATTTAGAGATGAGATCTATAAATAAGATCCATGCCTAGGGTTGCAAGTAAGAAGTCATAATTCACACACAATGAATTTTGACATCAAGGCAACCAATCCCAAAACCCTAATTCCCTCTATAATTCACGGCTCCCTCTCCTTCCCCTTTGGACTCACGACCAGCCACCCTTGGTGGCGCGTGTGGTGGTTCGTGGTTGGTTCGTTGCTCGCTTTTCTCCGTTTAAGGTTGATTGAACCGTTCAATCATGACTAACTAGCATTAGTGGAGGTTTAATCAGTGCCCATGGACTAAGTAGAGGAATCACGCTTGGAGTTCTTTATCTCCCATTGTTCTTGCTCGATCGCACGTGGAATCACGCTTCAAAGGTACGATTATATGTTCTTTATGTGTTATGCATTAGATCTTGGGATTAGGTACTCTATGAATGTGATTCATGTTTATTTCCGCTGCGTAGTACCTATAATTCCCTACAGTGGTATTAGTTAGCCTATTGCATTTACGCATATTGACTATAATTCTTTGATAGTCCACAATTTTAATTCAATAAGGAGGGAGAATAATTTAATTATGGGTCAATTATTATATTAAATGTGATTTAACTCTTGGAATTGATTAAATGTGATTTAATAATGCTCAAAATAGCCATGAAGAGATCCGAATTTGCCCCTATTTTTTCGAAAATTTCGAAACCCTAAACCCTAATTTGTAAAGTTTTGTGTTTTGGTTTTGATTTAATTCGTTTACTATGTAATTAATGATTTTAATCTATTTGATTTCATGATAAATTATGAATTTTTCATGATCAAATTATTTAATTTAAGAGTTAAATTAAATTGGGGATTAATTTCATGAAGAACCCTAATTTCAAGATTGAATGTGATTTAATTTTGAAATTAATTGGACCACATTAACATTAATTTAATTTTACAAAATATGTTTTGTTTTATTTAAATTAAATTTTTTTTAAAAAAAAAAATGGTTTTAGCAGCGGCAACCGCGGCTGGGTGGCGCAGCCACGGCGGTTACCGTTGCAGGTGGTTCGGAGAGAGGGGCGGGGAAGGGCAGCAGGTCGGGTCAAGGGTGCAGCAACAGCAGCACCGTGCAACAGTTACACGACACTACTACTGCTGCAGAGCAGCGTACACCTCACGGTGTACGGCCACCGTGGTCGGGTTTGGCTGGCCACACCACGGTGGCTGGTGCACGTTTTTCAAAAAAAATTATTTTATTTTAAATATTTCAAGATAAATATTATTTATTTTGGATGAGATAAAATATTTTGAAAATATGATCTTTTATTTTGAAAGATAAATTCGGTTTTATTTGGATAAAATCTTTTATTTTAGGATAAAATCAAATCTTTCAAAAGTTGTTATATTTGATATTATCCATATTTAAAGTTGTTAAATTGGTAATTATCCATAATTAAAGTGGTTAATTTTGGATAAGATTTGTTAGGATATTCTGAGCATATTCCAAAAGGTTAATGATTGATTTAAATAATGTGATTATCCCATAATTAATTTTGGATATAATTGATTTAAAATTTTGTGATTGGCTAGTAATTAGGATAGAATTTCCTAACTTTGTTAGGATAATCTTTGAGGATAAATATGATTTATCTTTTAAGATTAAAATAAGATTTGATTCTATCTCATGACTAATTTAGAATATATGATATTTTATTGATGGTCATGAATAATATATGATATTATCTAATTGCATTAATTAAAATATGAGATATTTTGGTGCCATGTTTCCTTAATTGTGAACATTCGATGTTGTAGTTTAGGAAAGCATGATGAGTGATTTATTATGTGACAATTTTATAATATATGATGTTGTTTATTGCTATATAATGACTAGTATGGCCCAGTAGATTGCTAAATACGATCTGCGCATCGTGATGTATTTTTGTAATCTTAGTACGGTCTACGTACCGATAAAGTATTTTTGTAATTTTATTTCATTTTATTTAAGTAGTAGATAGAATAAAGTAAAATTACAGGTTGCAGTTAATCCAAGAAATCCATGGAGTGAAGGCCCAAAGGAGCAAGATGGATGAGATCCATGAAGGTTCAAGTAGGAGTTTTTTGCTTTATTAGTTTCTTAGGATTAGGGGCCATGCTATGTCTTGTTTATGCATTCGGTATTTTATGCATGTTAGATTTTATTGATGTTTTGTGATGATGCGCTAGAGTTCACTATTTAATCACAACATAATAAATCTAGGTCCCAGTAATATTGAGGTTGCTTTTCCAATGAAAAACCCGATGAAACCTTCGATATTTATGATGGGTCATGCAAAAGCAAGGTGTCATATTATATCTTAGGGGAGTGGAGGTAAAACAAATTTTACACTTTTGATTGGTTATACTCAACAAGGTTACCTAAAGAGTTTAAAACCTTGAAGCTAAGGGTAATAATTAAACATGTGGTGGTTATTATTCAATCAAGAATTACAAAGAGTTGTAATCAGTAAAGAGTTTACTCATCTTGAAAATGTAATGGTTGATGGTAGGGCCAAAGTCCGATCAATCATTGCACAAATAAAGGATCTTGGAATCATTTTATTCAATAGGGATCAATTAAAATTGAATAAATGCTTTAAAGTTACCAGTTTTAAAACCGCTTATGGTAATTTAAATTTTATTAAACATAATTGAATTTTGCGTTTACTTTTAAGTAACATGTCGTTCTAATTTTATTATTATATATAATATCCTCGATTGAAAATAAAGTTGAGAAACGTTCTCAAAAGGTTAAAAGATAATCCATAAACCTATATTCCAATTTTGCTAAGATGGTTCTAAAAGGCAAGTTTAATTTTAGAAATCCATGTCACATGCCTAAGGTTGGTTTTATTCAAAATTTTTGAGTAAAATGCCAACACATCTTCATTTTGAAAAGTGTTTCAAGGGATATAATGAGATGGGAGGTACAAACCCTCTAAAAGACAAGTATAAAAGTTCAATAAAATCTCTTATCTTCAACATAATTGAATATAAGAAAGTGATTGGAAATCTCTATGATCAAAAGTTGATCAAATGACGCTATTCTTCGTCCACTTTATATAAGAGTTAAATAGTTGATTAAACTCTATTATAAATAATGATTGAATAGATTTAGCAAAATCATGAAAAGTGCTTAAAGTAGTTAAGAAAAGCATCATTTTGAACCTAAGAGAAGTGTTCTAAGTGGCTCAAATGGGAAAGGTTTAAGAAAATATGAGGATTGCATTAAGAAGTTATAGGCCAAGAAATGCAAATAAGTTGCTACTTCTCAAACCTAGAACTACTTACATGATAAAAGTTGTTATCAACAACAAATGTATCCAATTAAATGGACCAATTCCAATTGATTATAAACTACCTCATATAGTTGGAAGGTAAAAGAATGGAAATGTTCCAATTTAAGAAGTATATTATAGAAATTGATTTAGCATATTGCTACTTCTTGGACATATAATGTCTTGTTTAATTAGTTCTCTCTCATTGAGAATGTGGTTTAACTAAATGAAGAAGTATGGCTAAAGGAGAAATAAATCTACAAGTTTAGAAGCAAATGTTGCTACTTCACAAGTAGAATCTACGAGTCTGGAAGCAAAAGTTGCAACTTTACAAGTGGAACCTATATTTCATCTTACCTTGTTATTGGCTAGAATTAAATAAATGTTATTCATTCTTGCCATCATCAAAACACCATTCAATGTTAGTAATGACTAATCATCGAAGATTCAAAAACGAGGAATAAATGTTATTCTATGCTTCATTGAGTCATAATGTGTTTTGAGATTGCTAAATGGGTTCAAAGTTCTATATGATAGAAATTATTAAACCATTTATATATATAAATTGTCTCTAATATGTTAATTAATTCGAATGAAAATGAACATTGCATGCGGAAGATCCAAAGGGATGGACTTTCAATATCATTGGATTATGAATCCATTGATATATGTCAATATCATTCTAATTTGAAATTATTGACAAAGTCACCATTTAGAGAAATGATGATGCGAACTCGAGGTCGAATACATATCGATGTAAGAAAACCAAAGGTTCAAAGGCTAGAGACGGACAGTGAAAATTCATTTGTGATACGATCACTACTTGTGCTTAGTTGAAGCATAAGAGTGAAAATTTTGAAAAGTTCAAAATGTTCAGTATGAAGTTTAGTATCAACTTGACAAGATAATGATTACATTACAATATGATTGTAATTGTGAAAATTTAAGTCAAGACATATACTTGGCAACACATTCAAAATATTGCGATATGATCGTAATAATGAAAATTTAAGCCAAGACCTTGATGAACATCCAAGAGTTGTGAAATCGTTTTACAACAAACTCCGAAAGAAAACCTTGTGAAGTGTTTATGAAGGGAGCTATCAATCTATATAAGATATATTTTGATAATGGATGAAAATTACCTATCTTCCAACCATTGTTCAAGGGATATACTTTTAAGATAAGCTACAAAACTAAACAAAGAAACATAGGTCTAATCAAAATGTAGCAAAGGTTTCATATGTGATATGGATAAGAAGAGTTCTTATTAAGTCTTTCTACAAATCAAGGAATAAATATTGTATTAAATCGTTTAATGCACGATCAATTCCTACACAGAGCACGGGATACTACTACATAAATCATACTTAGCACAAAATGTTTGTTGCTCAAGTAGGTGCCCTTATGAAAATTGTTCCAAAAGGTCAAGTGGGAGTAGTGTAAATCTTGACAGAGTTCGAGAAAAGTAACAAACAAACATGGCTCAAACCATGGTTGGTTCACCCTATGCTAAATATGCCTCCTCAAAAAGGCAAATGGGAGTATAAGAATCTTGAAAAGTTCGAGAGCCTTGAAAAGTTCAAGAAAAGTGAATTCGAAAATCTTGAAGAAATTTGAGAAGTAATCGAATCAAAGCAACAATATGAGCATGATTCACCTCATATTACAAATGACGACGCGTGGTCTCATTAAGTGTAATAGGAATAATAACCATGTGTCGAAGATAGTACATTCCAAGTGCACATCCTCTATTGTCGTTTCTCATTGAAAACTAAACAAAGTTGTTGTATGAGTTTCAATTGTTGCATCAAACCCACAACGGTAACTAGCATATGTAAAACTTAGTCAAAGAAATATTATTTCATATTGATTAAGATTTCTAAAACATTCGTTTTGAAACATGATGATTATGCAAGTAACAAAGATGATTTGACAAGTTATAACTCCAAGTGGTTTAAAAACCAGGAAATCTGAAATAGATTCTAAGTCTGTAAGCAAGTGTATGACACTTGAATAATTTGCCTAATTGGGTGAGAACCATTATAAGAAAAACAGACAAGAAAGAAAAATGTTTTCTAAGTAAGAAAAGACTTGTTAAAGGATTCAACTAATTTATAGTATGACTATGACTACGACGAAAACTTTACATTAGTCATGTTGCAAAGATCTATTAAAGATATTTTAGTGATTACTACCTTATAAGATTTGGTAGATGGAATTCAAAACACTTTATTGAAATTGTTCATGAAAGAAGATTTATATATGATACAATCAAAAGTTTGAAGATCCAATAATCTTAGGGATGCATAGCATCATGGAGTCAGTGTTCTTAATTTTGTGAGTAAATCAAATCGTTTGATGTTCTCATAAAATGAAGAAAAGGTCTTGTGTATACAAGATGTTTAGTGGGAGCTATGAATTCTTCTTGGTCTAGTATAAAGAGAAATTATTCATTGCTTGAAGAGTCAAGTAATGGCTGATGCATTTTGTATGAAAAACCTTAAAGAGAATGATGAGTACATTTGGGATTCAAAATCTATAGAGATAGGTTTTAATTGTTGTTTGAGTTTGGTTAAGAAGCTTATATTGATAAGATTCTTATAAGGTTCAAAATTATATTGAAATGAGTTTCAATCCCATGTAACATGACACATTGATCAATGATTCAGCTTTGAGAAAGGTTGATGAAATTAAGGTTTTGAGTGATGATCCTTATGCAATATGCAAATGATGCATCATGCATGTCATGGACTATACTCGTCTATTTGATTCACGTGTTTTTAAAACAAGTGATGATAGATTTCAATCAAAATCCAATATGAGTTTGGAATACAAATTATAAATTACTAATTAAGTTCCTTGCAAAAGGGCGAAGGAAAATTCTTAATGTATGGAGAATTAGAGATGAATATGATTATAAAATTTAGAAATTGCAAAATTCATGTTTATGAGAATGTCTCATGAACTCTACTTACTAAACCCCTTCCATTTCCAAAGCATGAGAAACATGCTAATGAAATTGGATTGAGGCAAATGATGTAATTAGAAGTTGTATTTGTTTTTTGAGAAAAACAAGTTACATATGTAATACATTCATTTGCAGAATCATGTTTATCAATTGAAACAAAGTTTCAATCTTATTTAATCGTGGTTTCAAGATTAAATAAAATGTCCAAAATAATTATGAATTGATGGGCTCATCAGGTTGATGACCTGTTGAATGAAACCCCACATGTGAACTAAATTCATATATTATTTAAGTTCCTAGTTCGGAATCATTAAACTGGACATAAATGATTTCAATTAATAGACTAGCATGTAAGATTGATTGGATAGCGCAGTTTCATGGGCTATAGGAGCGTAGTGAAGCTCGGTCAATCACATGGGTATGCATGAATGATACATGATCGAACTATAGACCTACTTTGAAGTTCAAGTATAGAGCTTCCGGATATATTAGTGGATTCCTTTGACATGAGTGGAACACTGATTCCATTCAATGGCTGATTTGACTGTGGTACATTCAAACGTCTGCTCGTAACTGGAGATTATGAAGGATGTTTCCCGGTTATTTCAAAAGTTGAGTGGGAGCTTTGGTTGCCACAAGATTGGATTGAGTCTACCTATTAAATAGGAATGTGTCTTGGCTCCTTGAAGAGGGATAATTCAGAAAATGCATGGTCGTGCTCAAATGCATTACATAGTAATCATTTGTTCTATGAATCTAACTCAGTATTTCAAGAAAAGATTTGTAGACTAATATGATCACGACATGAGATGCAATCATATTATCAAATCGACAAACATTGACTTAAGGAATTTGAATATTGCGCACTTGTCTCAGACAAGTGGGAGATTGAAGGATTTATGTCTTCGATAAGTGCAATTACTAGATATATCAAGGATCACTATTATGGAGATAATAAGTTCATTCTTTTGAGTCGTCATTGTTTATTGCTAGATATGACAAATGATGTTTGGGCTAGTTAAATAGTCCAAAGCCCAATAGAATGGATCCTATGAGGACACACACAAGAGTATTGGGTTAAGCAAGTTATAGGCCCATTAATGGGCCTCATGAGCATGTAACTAATCATGAAATGGATTGGGCTAGCATAGTTAGATTGGAATTAGGTTTCGGGCTTTTGACATGGGCTCTTATTTAGAGATGAGATCTATAAATAAGATCCATGCCTAGGGTTGCAAGTAAGAAGTCATAATTCACACACAATGAATTTTGACATCAAGACAACCAATCCCAAAACCCTAATTCCCTCTATAATTCACGGCTCCCTCTCCTTCCCCTTTGGACTCACGACCAGCCACCCTTGGTGGCGCGTGTGGTGGTTCGTGGTTTGTTCGTTGCTCGCTCTTCTCCGTTTAAGGTTGATTGAACCGTTCAATCACGACTAACTAGCATTAGTGGAGGTTTGATCTGTGCCCGTGGACTAAGTAGAGGAATCACGCTTGGGGTTCTTTATCTCCCATTGTTCTTGCTCGATCGCACGTGAAATCACGCTTCAAAGGTACGATTATATGTTCTTTATGTGTTATGCATTAGATCTTGGGATTAGGTACTATATGAATGTGCTTCATGTTTATTTCCGCTACGTAGTACCTATAATTCCCTACAGAAACAACCACACAACCCCCACTTATGCAACCGCCCCACGAACTCAGACCATCGACACCCACCACGAAACCCATGGCCCTAGATATGGAATCGAAACCCACCACGAACTCCGGCCACGAAACTGGCCCACGAACTCAGACCACGCAACCGCCCCCACGAACTCAGACCACGAAACCACCACGCAATTGCCCCACAAGACTCAAACCACCGAGATTCGCGAATTTAGATTAGTGGTTGTGGTGGATTATTGGCGACGGAAAGGGGTAGGGGGTTTGGTCGCGGTGATTTGGGGAATGGGGCCGCGATCTGGGGGTTAGTCCCGGTGGTGCTAGTGATATGGGCTCGTTTGGGCTGGTGGTAGAGGCGGCGAAGTGGCTGGGCTAAGGTGGTAATTAGCTGGTAAGTAAGTGTAATTATTAGATGTTAAACAAAGTTTAAAAAATAAAGTAAGGGTAAGGTGGTCAATTTACTCTTTAAAATTTACTAAAAAGGGAAAGGAAAAATTTTGTTGCTGATAATACAAGCATCCATTTATATTAAATGTTGCAGATAATTGTGGGCGGTGGTAGTACATATTTTTATGGACCATGACTCTTAAGGAATAATGTGGGCAACTGGGCATGATCCAACTTCATCATCTTCGATAAGCATCTTTGTGTAGTACATAATTGATTTTGTACTAAATTCTAGCTATTTCAATTTTCTCTAGTGAGATAATTGGTACTTTTCATGGAAAAGTTTGATTGGTCAAGTAAAGGTTTTTTTTTTTTTTTTTTTTTTTTTTTTAACAAAAAGTAAAGTTTTGTTAAAAGGATTAAATGCTATAATCTCGCAGTGTGTGTACGATTTAGACCGCAGTTTGAACAGCCCAATGACCACCACGCAACCCCCTTATTGGCAACCCACCACCTAATCGCGGATGGGGAGGTTTTTTTTTTTTTTGGGTTGCCTAGTCAATTAACCTGTGGCCAAAATAGGTTGTATTGGTGGCCAAAATCAGTCCAGTTGGGGGCTAAACTGGTTTTCGGTACCAATTCAACCATCGATTAGTTTTCATTACAACCTGTTTTGGTCGTCCGTTGCCTAAGTCGCCCAAAATAAAAAAAATATATATATATATAAAACCGACCACCTCCTCGTCAATGATTGGAGGTGGTGGGTTGCAGTGAGGGGTAGCGTGGTGGGTCGTCAATGAGGGAGATGTGATGGGTTGGTGGTGAGAAGGATTATTGGTGGGTCATCGGTGAGGGGGAAGTGTTGGCAAGGTGGTGGTGAAGTAGTAAGGGCATGATAACCGTCCATATACGCCAAATGCTAGCGTTAATGATAAAAAAAAAAATATGTTAGCGGTGTTTAACAATTCCCTTTCTTGATTGTATAGCTCAGACTCCTATCACGAGATCCCAAAATGATTTGGGGTCGGCTAACATAAATCGTCATAAGAAACCGTACGATATAAAGAGAGGGGCATATCAAGATATCATTTGAAATAGTTTGATAAAATATGAGTAGAGTGAGCAAATGATATAGTTTGTAAAATATCCCATCCTACATCCTATATAGAAAGTGAAAGGGGGTTTTGGGTGATAAATTTCACTTTTTCAAAATACCCCTCTCAATTTTGTTTTTTATATTTAAGAAAAAAGATACAATTCTTTTTTAAAAAAAAAAAAAAAAAAAAAAAAAAACTACCACCACCTAAAAAAAACTACCATTTAAAAAGAAAAAATAGAAAATCGAGCCTGATATATTCAAACACGAATTCTCTTAGCTTGTAAAAGAATAAAGGGAATAGTACAATGTCTGCAAATATAATTGTTGTTGATCAACTCAAATGAATTTTCATTCTGAAAATATGTTCGTGCATGTTAGATTACTAGATATAAGCCCGTGCGATGCACGGTTCTAGTAAATATTTTTATTAATTTAAGATTTTTTTTATATGAAGATCATTCATTAGATATTTGGATAAAATTCCTAATATCATAAGATAATTTTTTATATAAAAATTTTAACACTAAAGTTATCTTTTGTAAGTTTATTTATTTTATGTGACGCTTGAATTTAAAATTTCAAACCTTATTCTTTAATTTTGCTTAGGTGACAATTTAATTTTTTAATAAAAAATAAATGACAAATAATTTTATTTATTGGTTAAAATAAGTCCTTTGCTAATGCGTTTTTTTATATAATCGTTCTCTTTCAAAATATTAGTCTCATCTAGAATATTTTAACTATTAAAAAATTAGGGAAATCTTCTAATTAAATTTCTCACTATATATAAGGAAAAACATAGTGATATGAGATTTAGTTTTATTCGTTTCGATGAGTACATTATTAATATCTAATTTTTATAATATTTGATAGGGAGAGATTAAATATATTTACGATCAAAGATTTACATCCATATATGTAAAAAAGATAATTATTAGTTTTTTAAATAATTTAAATTTTAATTGTTCATTATTCGTTATTTTTACCTAGATGGCAAAATTCTTAAATTTTATTCGTCACTTTTTCTTAGCTGGCGAGTGAATTTTTTAATTCTAAAATAAATTATTAATCTAAAATTTCATTGGTCAAAATAATACCTTTCCTTATGTGGCGCACCGGATGCTCCCGAAAAATGCCTACTATATATATATATATATATATATATATATATATATATATATATATATATATATATATATATATATATATATATATATATTTAATATTGTTTTGCCTTTTATTTTTACCATATTGTTTGAGTTTTATGGTCAAACTTGTAGATTTTTTACTATAAACTAGTTTTTGGTCCGCACGATGCCTGCATTATTACATGAAATTGAACATTAATATACGTTGTAATGTATTATTTAATTTTCTTGTAATAAAATTTGTTGTTCATATTGTTATTTTCTACATATTAATATTTTGTATTCGAAAGAGTGCATAAAAAATCACATATATATAGTTTGGTGGTAAGATACTAAATTCTAGAATTAGAGGTTGTAGTTTCAATTCTTGTGGAGAACTTTTTTTTATTATTATAAATGCATGACATGGAATGAAAAACAAACGGAAGGAGAGCCACGTGGCGTAATGAATAGTTGAGTAGGTGACGTGGCGTAGTAAGGAGATTTTACATGACACGTGGACGTTCGTAGGAACGCCTTTTAATATATTAGTATAGATAGATATAGATTCTCAGCAAAATAAACATCAAAATGTTACGACTTAGATGTTGAAATTTCATCTAAATACGTTGTATATAATTTCAATAACCTATGGCTAACAAACTCCAATTCATTTACCAAATTAAAGAAAGAATATGGGGAATCAACGAAGATGAAGGTTAAATCTATTGATGAAGCTTGATTCATTTTAAAGGCAATATTGTTTGTGAAAGGTTTGTGAACGACTAATATATATATATATATATATATATATATATATATATATATATATTTTTTTATTTATATATATATTTTTTTATTATAATATCTTTATTATTTCATTAAACTTATATTCTCATCTCTCTCATACACGCTTCATATTCATCTCCTCTATTTAATTCAACCTTTTCTTTTTCTCTCTTTAATTTTAGTCCCTTCACCTTCTTTTTTTAAAGCCTCATTTTGAATTAGAGCCCTAAAAATCTAATTTCTTTAATTATATTTTAGATTACACATTACACCCCACAAATCCACAATGATTTATTGGTATTTCCTCGATGATTACCTTTCAATACAACTTTCTATAGACAACCCGTACAATGCACGGGCTAGAAAGCTAGTTAATTATTAATATGACATGTCACATAGGATTTATTTGATTTTTTTTTTTTTTTTTTTTTTTGTAGAATAGGATAAAAAAAAAGTTAAATTAAATAGATTCCGTATGATAAAAAAGTTATTTCAAAGTTTTATTTTCAATAAATTTTGGATAGATTTAGAAGGATAAAAAATTATTTTAGAGTTTTGTTTTCAATAAAACTTTTGGTTTTGAATTTTATTTTCAATAAAATACTAATATTTCTATACAAATGATGAATACAAACGGCTGGGAGAAAGAGGAGGAGAGAGAGATTTTAGGGTTGGGGGGTTAAAAAGGGTCGGGTTTTTTTTAATACTTAAAGGCACTGGTTCATAAAGGCACCGGTTCAAACCGGTGGCCTTTATGTTTTTGCCACCGGTTTGAAGTGAACCGGTGCCATATGTCCTGGTTCATTAAGCCGCACATTTTTTTGCCCATTTTTGCCACCGGTTTGGACTGAACCGGTGGCTATTAGGGGGTGCCTTTTTAATTTTTTCTACTAGTGAAAGACGTACAAAAGGAAAAAAAAAATCAAAGAGACCTGTGATTATATATAAAAAATAATATAATCGTTGGCCTAAAAAGTTGATATTTGAAAATTATATAACTAATATATAAAGCTAAACTTACAGGGAAGTATGAAGGATTAAGCCATATGTGCTTGTTCATTGATAGAGTATGTAGTTCTATTTCTTCTTTAATTTCTTTCACATTAGTCATGTTAAGAGGGTATGGAACACAATGGCGCATTATGTAGCTAGATCGTGCCCCCACAATGTGGTGGAGCTTGTATCTTTTGAGCCCTACTCGCAAGGCATCCGCACCCTTGCTGAGATGGATGTTACTTGATCTTCTTAATATAAGTTCATTCTTTCTTTCATAAAATAAAAAAATAAAAAAAAGCTAAACTTATAGCCAGATTGCGAGACAACGACACTTGGCGTTTTAACTTTTCGCCAAGTATCGTGCCACGTAGGCAACAATTAAAGGATAGTATGCCACATAAGATTTTTGTAAATATATTTTTTTATCTATTATGATAAAAAAATTGGACAGATTTTATAGGATAAAAATATTAATTTAGAGTTTTCTTTCTAATAAAATTTGGATAGATTTATAGGATAAAATTGTTGGTTTAGAGTTTCCGATAAAATACTAATATTTAGGGCTTGTTCACATTTACTGAACTGAGCTGAACTGAACTAAACAGATTGGAGCTGAATTGAACTGTACTGAACTGATTGAAGCTGAACTGAATTGAACTGAGCTGAAATGAATATTTTATGAGAGAAGAAAATTAGAAGCTAAACTGAACTGAACTGATTAGAGCTGAACTGAACTGATTGGAGCTGAACTGAACTGATTGGAGCTGAACTGAACTGAAATTAAGCTGAAGTGAACAGGCCCTTATCAGGTGCAAAAAAAATTATAAGTTTAGCCAGAACACGAGACTACAACACTTGACGTTTTAACCCCGGACATCGCACGAGGTAGGTCACGAGACAACGACACTTGACGTTTCAACTTTCGCCAAGTGTCGCGCCATGTTGGCAAACAATTAAATGTTAGTATGACAAATAAGATTTTTGCAAAAATATTTTTTTATTTATTAGGATAAAAAATTAGATAGATTTTGTAGGATAAAAAAAATTAGTTTAGAGTTTTTATTTTCAATAAAATATAGATAGATTTATAGGATAAATTTGTTGGTTTAGAGTTTTATTTCCGATAAAATATTAATATTTATCGGGTACAAAATAAATTATAAGTTTAGCCAAAATACGAGACAACAACACTTGAAGTTTTGACCTAGGCATCACACGGGGCACCAAACTAGTTTTATAATAAAGGGAATCTAATATGATCTCTTATACTAATTTATTTCTATTGTATAAATCATAATATGTGGTCAAAGTTTTTTTTTATTTTTTTTATTGACCAGATGAATAGTAAGTGAGTCAAACTTTCAGGAACAAAGGTAGTATATATTTTAGATAAAAAAAATTTCGATAGACAACCCGGGCATCGCACGGGGCAGAAAACTAGTTGAGTTTATAAAACTCAACCTAATATGAATCCAAATGAAACCTGATATATATATAACCTAGCTAGACAGTACAATATCAACAAGAACTTGATATGTCCGACCTTCATTACAACCCTACCAACAATAAGTCTTAGCTGCACGGATAGCTGCAACACGACATATAATATGAACATTTAGTAAAAAAAATGAACACGTAAAAATAATGAACATTCAGTAATCAAAAAACTGAACGCGTAAAATAAAATGAACATTTAGTATTAAAAAGTGAATATGTTACAAAAAATAAAAGATTATTTACTATATTAAAAGTGAACATGATTATCATATATTCATAAAATTGATGGGACATGACCTTAAAAATGAACATTTAGTTAAAAAAAATAATAAATAAATAAAATTGAACACGTAATAATAAAATGATCATTTAGTAATAAAAGAATGAACACGTGAAAATGAATATTTATTAATAAAAAATAAACATATAAAAAAATATGAACATTTAGTATAGTAAAAATGAATATATATATATATATATATATATATATATATATCATACAATCATAGAAGAATAGCTAAATCATACCTAATAAAATGATCATTTCATAAAAATATATGCATACATTATGTAAAATGAACATTTAATACAAAAAAATAATCATAGAAGAATAGCTAAATCATACCTAATAAAATGATCATTTCATAAAAAATTATGAATATTAGTATATTATAAATGAACATGATTTTATATATTCATAATATGGGTTTAAAATCATTGTATATAATAATTAACAAAAAATAAAGATAAAATATATTGTTAAATTTGCTCATTTTTTATATTAAAATGTTCATTTTTAGTGTACTAAATGTTCATTTTGCACAAAATTTTCAATTTTAAAATACCGTATGTTCATATTTTTTTATTTACCAAACACAAATTTGATTGTATAACTCTAATATTTTGAATATTCACCTTAAATCTAATCATAGTTCATCATAAAGACAATAATTATTGATCTATAACATATTTTCTCCGTTTTTAGTTGACACCGTTTGACTTTTACACTATTCACACAACACACTTTGACTCGCTTTTGTGGTTTATAGATACGATAAAACATATTCATGTGAGATCTTGTTTGAATCGTTTCAATGTATATTTTATTAATATCCATATTTTTTTTTATGATTTTACAATGTTGATAATTAGAGATATTAATCGTTAAAAACATGCGTTGGAAAGGGTGATAATAGAAAGGTGTCAACTAAAAAAAATACAGAGGAAGAAATAGATTGGGAATCACAAATGCAAAATTGACAAAAATCAACAATTTTACAACATTCACATACTTATAATTAAATTTTTTTTTAAAAAAAACCTCAAAATTACCTCAAATTTCACAATCGTGACGAAGATGATGATGACGACAATAGAGAATGCTACAATGGTGATGAATTGGAGAATATCAAAATTAGAAGGACAAAGAAGTATAAAGATTGAAAGAAAGTGAGGTACAAAAGGAAATTAACTTTTTTTTTTTAAAAAAAAAGGGAAAAAAAGAGGAGAGAGAAAATTTCAAATTGAGTAGAAAACAGAGGAGAGAGAAAATTAATAGAGGTAAAAAAGAAGAAGAGAGAGAGAGTTAAGATATAAAGAAGAAAAACAAAACTTATGTTCATTTTTGAATCACTATATGTTCATATATAAGTGCAGTGGTGCAGCTAGCTTAGCTACACAAACTTGTGTAGCTAAGAATTTGTGCCCTACCTGATTATTATAATTAATCGATATGAAAATCAAACTCAATTTAACCCACCTAGACTTATTTTATTTTTACCTACATATATATTTAATAGGATTAGATCTATATGTCTCCCTCTAATTACAACATGAGTTGATATGAATCCCAAACCCGCTTTAACCCATTTCCAACCTGGCTCATCTCAACTCATACAGTCATACTATTGAGATAGATTTTAGGAAATATTATTTTGGGGCTAGTTATTATCTTTTTGAGTTCTTTTTCTTATTTTCTACTCCCTCCATTTTTAAATACTTGCTTCACTTTTCTTTTCCGGCCGTTTTTAAATACTTGTTCCATTTCTTTATTTGGAAAGCTTTTACAATATTTAAGTAATTTCTCTCATCAAGTGGACCCAACAATATTAATTTCATATTCTCTCTCCTTCAATTCTCTCCACTACTTTTGGGTTTTTACAATTTTTTATTCTTCCACCAACCCTACTACCTCTATATTTTATTACTTTCTCCAAATTCCCCTAAAACTCCGCGCATGGAGAAATGGAGCAAGTATTTAAAAATGGAGGGAGTAGTTTCCTAATCCTATCACAATACGGTTACTTGTATTTATATATTGGGGGTGTTTGACAATTGACTTTGGGATTTTAGTTTGGTCAAATAGCCATACAATATGTTTGATAGTTAGCTTTTTTGTTGGCTTTTAAGCTAGCTTTTCCGCCAAAAGCTAATAAGAGTAGCTTTTTCTATTGACTTTTGGCTTATTGGCCCACTTTGTCACTAATAAACAACTAACAACTATGAATAATTTACCAAACACTTTTGTAAGCAGCCGGCTTAAACGATAGCTTAAAAAGCTAACCCATAAAGCTAATACTTCCAGTTAGTCAAACAAGCCTAGCAAACAAGCCAACGGCCAACAGCTGATTGCCGATTGCCAAGCAACCCCATTGTGCGGAAGTCATAAATGAGAATTAAGCTTTGACCTGCCTTGATTATTACAGACTTAATTTAAAACTGTACAAAATAATAGTTTGACCTACCACCATATCAAACTTTTTTCAAACCGACCCGTTTTCTACCCAAACCCAAATTATTAATTCAGATAAACATTGATTTCCGTGCCAACGTGTACACGCCGGATGTCGGCATAATCACCCATTAGGCCTTTAGTACACGATGAAGTAGTTGTGTGAATTGCCCGTAACAGTATAGAAATTTAGAATATCGAATTAATTAAAAATTCAAACGATACGAAATCAATTGATTAACTCCGTATAAAACTCCTGAAACTGCCAGCATTTACAAGGTGTCCTCTTTTCTTAACAAAGAGGAGAAACGAAGAAAACTCTCATCTTTTTTTGGACTTCTTATTATTATCTCTCCTCCTTATTTCCCCCTAAAATCCTCACTATCTTTCAATTCAACCTATATTTTTCGATTTTTCTCCCAATTCTTCAATCAATCGATTGATTAAGCATCGTTTTTACGATTAGGGCTTGTATAATCGGCGAAAATGTCCTACGCTTACCTTTTCAAATACATCATCATCGGAGATACTGGTAAGTAATTGATTCTTCATCTGTTTGATGATTTTGCAAATTTTGTTTTCATGATTATTAATTCGCTTTTAATTGATTTTATCTGTGTGATTAAGTCCTATCATGTTGATTGTTGGAGGAATTTCTCTAAATTTTTGTTGATGATTTAATTTTATAATTGAAATTTTTTAGGGTTATTGCTGTGTTATTTGCATGGAATTAAGATTAATTGAAATTAAGCGCAGGTTTAGGTTGTTAGTAGTTTATCACTGCATGATTTGGTTATTTGATGATAATTTTTTGGGTTTAAACATTAGTTCTGGTAGATCTTGGGTTATTTTGATGACCGTTTATTCAGTGAGAGGTTGGTTAAGAGGTTTATGCTGAGAATTCGCACGGTCGGACGGTCCTAGTTCGGAATTTTTGAGAAAATGTAACTAAAACTGCTGCGTTAATGGTTTTCTGGATTAATCAAATGATGCATTGATTTGGCTTTAGGTGAGAACTGTCCTAAAGATACTCATATTAGGAGAGAATTACGCTTTATGTGGGCATTCGTACTAGACTGACACTCTGACAGTAACCAGTCGAGGTTCTTTTTTGATCATCTTAGTGGTTGTGAGAATGAGGTGTGGAAGTGTATGGAATCTGATGTTATTTGTGTTAAAGGGAAAGGATCAAATGTAGTTACTTTCATAGGTTTAGTAATTATTTTACTGTTTTATTGGGAAGGAGTGTGGTGGAGTTTGGGGGAGTTTGGTGCATTGGAACAGGATGGATACTGGGTAGTTTGGTCTGGAATACGAAATTAGCCTATGGACAGTTGATACTCTTTCCCCTCGATCTTTTGTTTGAATGGATGCAATGCTGCTTCATGATGACATTGATGACATTATGATTAGATGGCTTCAATCATTAATTTGTCAATTCTTCCATAGAGGTATGTGTGATTAGATCCTTTTTACTAAGGAACCCATGGAACAAAAACATTCCGTTTGGTCCTTGTCTATGCTCTTCTTGATTAAAGAATGAAGAAGAAATCTTAATTTGTAATCCCAGTAGATAATTTTTTGAAAGCATACCATTTCGATCCCTTATAAATGTCCCTCATTTGGTAAACACCCTACCCTAGTCAAGCAGAACATAAATGATTTGTAATAGATTTTTATTAGAGTACAAATATCTTATTTATTTAATTCGTTTAAGATGACATTTAATTTTATGATGAGATACTAAAACTAAAGATATAAAAGTTGTTCATTGAATGATGTTTAGTAACATTTGAATGTTAGTTTGGATATTTGTAAATAGTGATTTTATTCCAAGTTTGGTGGAAGTGATTATTGGTTTTCTCTTCTAACTATTTCAAGAGCTTAGGTTAACTTTTATTATCTAGCCCCGAGGAATGATGAATCACTTATGGTTGGGGATTTTAGGCCTATGAGTTTCCCACAACCGTTGTTTATAAGATTTGTCTATAGTCATATTTTCTTACCATATTACATTTGTAGAGGCTTAAGGGGGCATTTAAATTCTACGTGCTCAATTTTTAGTAAGGTTATTATTGATTTTTAAAGGAGTGGGTGCTTTGGTATATGTAAACTAGTTTTTGAGAATACTTTTGTATAGGTTCATTTGAAATTTTTGAAAAAAGTGATGGATGAGATTAATTTTAGGTTTTTCGGTTTTGGTTAGAGCTGAACAAGTGCTTATTGCTGTTCCCGGTGCTTGACTAAGAGGTGGTTGAGGCTTCTTGTGGTCCTTTCTTCTTCTTTCTTGTTCAAGTCATGTTTTGAGTCTGGGTATGCTCTTATAAGTATTGCGAAGTTAATATGTCCTTTATGTTTCTCAGTCCTTTAAGTTGCTCTTATATCTTAAGGATCTATTTGTCCAAGTTTTATTTCACCGGTAGTAAGCAGCCCATGTCAAAGATAAATTTGCTCCCTTATGGAGGTTGCTATGGTATCTCTTGAAAAATCTCAATTACTTTAATCCTCTTTTAGGGATAATCCCTTAGTAGTAGTCCTGGGAATCGGTCATTAAGAAGGTTTATAGGAGTTAGTTGGACGAAGAACTTGTGACTTTTTGAGGGGACATATGACCCTTTTTAATTTATTATTTAATAGTAGTATTTCATGTTCTATGTTATCCCTTTTAAGTTTCTTATGGGGGTAGTTAATATGCTGTAGAGGGTTATTTTTTATGTAGCATAAAAACTGCCCGGTTCGGGAAATTGTTTGGAAAACCTCAAGTCCCAACCAATTATGTTCTTCGTGAACACAAGATCTATAAGGTTTTGAAAACAAGGGTATCTCAGGTCCCATAAGTTTATGTGCTTCCTAGTTTATTTGGTTATGAAATACTTTTTTTAAAGTTGAGACTTGGGTGGGTGTTTATAAGCCTGAAGAAGCTTGGTTTTGGTGTTTTCTACAAAAATATGGGGCTAGGGCATAGGATGATGGTTCTACAAGAGGAATGAATGGGATAAAATAAAGGACTTGTGTTAATTTCACTAGCCCATAGAAGTTTCTTTCATATCTTAAATATTGTTCCAAGTTTTTAGGAAATTTTGGGCAAGGTATTTTAGGAAGTTTTTAGGAAATTTTAGGAAGGTTCTAGTATTCTTTTCCACCCTTATATAGATTGTCCACCATTCATTAGGCTTTTAGTTTTCTTTCTTGGTGGGATTTAGTGCTACTTCATCATTGGAATATTTATCGCAGATGATCTGTATGATCAGGAGTAGGGGAGCTGACTAACTTGCTAAACATCCTTTCAGTCCACACCTCAGGTGTCATTCTTTTATAACCATATAAATTATAGATAGATACTTTTTATTTA
This sequence comes from Chenopodium quinoa, assembly GCF_001683475.1. Taxonomy (NCBI): domain Eukaryota; kingdom Viridiplantae; phylum Streptophyta; class Magnoliopsida; order Caryophyllales; family Amaranthaceae; genus Chenopodium; species Chenopodium quinoa. The sequence goes on along the minus strand of NW_018744304.1, from coordinate 5,791,316 downwards.
TACGAGAGGCGTTTTGCTATGAAGGTTGTCATGATATTTTTAATTGACAAATTTATTGGGGCTTGTAACTTTCTAGCCTAACTATCCTAGTTACATAGTTAAAAGAGAAGTGTGTGTGGTAATAAAAGTGTTAGTGGCTTCCTTAGTTCCTTTTTTATTAGTCTAGTTTTGTTGTTGGCTACCAATTTGTAATTCCTCAAAACACGAGAAGATCCAAATTTTTAATAAGATATGAATTTTTCTCCAAAGCTTTTCGCCTAAATTTGATAATGCATGTGTCTCCATCTCATGCCTTGTTCGGTTGTACCTTGGATTTTGAGGACACCTTGTTGCCGTTTTTGGTTGTACCTTGGATTTTGAGGACAGCTTGTTGCCTTTTTTGGTTGTACCTTGGATTTTGAGGACACCTTGCTCCCTTGTTGGTTTTTTTTGTTCCTTTGAACACCCATTTAGAAATATAAGGGTGAAAAAGGTGGGAGAATGGCAAAGTTGCTTTTATGATAAGTGATGCAGACATTAGTGCACGCCTTTGAACATCAAAAACCTGTTCTACCCATTAATAAATTTTTAGGAAGAAATTAGCTTTTGAATGTTTTAATGCCCCTTTCTTCTTATGTGTTTTGTTTTGTTTGCTACACAACATGAGGTTACGGCGTAGCTTTAAGGATCCTACTAACCAAATAAATTTAACTGAATTCCTTATTCTTCGTCATATCATAATGTATTTGGGTAATCTATAGCCTAAAAATAACTTGAGTTCTGAGTATGAGAATAGCCAATTTCCGTTGTCTAATGAATCTCAGTTGAGAGACTTTTGGTTGTAATTTATTATGGATTTTGGCTAGATGGCTTCTGAAAAGAAGGGAGATTAGAGTCATTAGACTAGTGAATGGAACGTTTTTATTAATGAATGAAGCCTTGGAGGATATTGTGCTGTTCTTACTTGTGCTCTTAAAGATGTCATGAATTTTTGTGTTTACTAGACATGGATTCATGTATGCCATTGTACAATGACTACAGACTATACTTGTATGTTTTACTTTTTATTTACTTGTGATAGAGGCTAAGTCGAAATTAATACTATTATCTTTTGTTCTACAGGAGTGGGGAAGTCATGTCTTCTTTTGCAATTTACAGACAAGAGGTTTCAGCCTGTGCATGACTTGACCATCGGTGTTGAATTCGGGGCCAGAATGATTACAATTGATAACAAGCCAATTAAGTTACAAATATGGGATACGGTTTGTATCAATCTCTTCAAATAGTTGGATAATTCTATTTGCATAAGTTCTGACATTGGCTGTTTTCTGCTTTAGGCTGGTCAAGAATCATTTAGGTCTATTACAAGATCCTATTATCGAGGAGCTGCAGGCGCACTTCTGGTGTATGACATCACCAGGTAACGGCGAATCCAAGATTCTCCTAATGCAGTGTTCTGGTTTTCACAGCATGTCTTTCTACCATTAGCAATTATGGTTGACTTCATTACAGTCTACAAATCATCTTATTATGGACCCAACCCCTTGCCCCCATTAAAATGTCATTTAAGCTCTCGATTAGAATCTCTAGTTTTTGAATAACAATTTCAGAAAAGTTTAAAAGGAACTCATAGTATGAACATGTACTCCAAATACTGACACAAAAAAGTTATATTCAGTGCTGGAGAGTGAATGCTTTTGGGTAGTTGCTTGAGTTTTCTGTAGAGTTAAGAGATATCAGCTCCATGCATGAAATTTTTGTTGGGGGTACAGGCTTCGTTTCCAGTGGGTTGTTATACCATCTGCCATTGTTTGTGCAGGAGGGAGACTTTTAATCACCTTGCAAGTTGGCTGGAGGATGCAAGGCAACATGCTAATGCAAATATGACGATCATGCTAATTGGTAACAAATGTGATCTTGCTCATAGGAGGGCAGTAAGTACCGAGGAAGGTGAACAGTTTGCTAAGGAACATGGATTGATATTCATGGAGTGTTCAGCAAAAACTGCTCAAAATGTCGAGGAGGTACTGGCCTTTCTCGAATGTTGTAATGATTATGATAAGTTCACTTAACAAATGCCCAATTCTTTATAACTGATTTTTTTTTTTTTTTTTTGGGGGTTATGTGTAGGCATTCATAAAAACTGCTGCTACAATCTACAAGAAGATTCAGGATGGAGTGTTTGATGTATCTAATGAGGTAGGTTATCGTTGATTTTATGCTTAGACACTGACCACTTTAGCTGATGCCTCTCCCCCCCCCCCCCCCCCAATCATATGGTCTTTTAGATTTTCCATTTTGAATGTGTGAAATTTAAGTGATCTTATACATCTATTTTAGCATATAGTGTTTTGTCACCTTTCAAATACATGTCACTGTCATAAATGCTCATAATATTGGCTGGCTGATAAACTTATTTTTAACAAAAAAAAAAATTAAGAAAAATGAGTAAAATAGGAGTTACTAATCCTCAAATCCAAGATCAATCTTTCTACCCTAGAATAGTTTTCTATCACAATAATTCCAAACTCCAAAAATTTATAATACATTAAGCATATACCGCATACTTTTCTTTGCTCTTCTGCCTCTGCACACCGTCTATGATGGATCATAGTTGGGCCTAGTGTGGTCCCTATGATTGCAACTGTATCAGGATCAGTAGGGAGGTTCAAGCTAGCAATATAAAGATCTTGAAATGAAGATCAAATACATATACAAGTTACAAGTAACAAACATGTGAAAAAATTACTGACGATATCTGTTTAATTTATCATGTCTAAAAGGCAGGTGGGGTATAAAAAAGGAAAGTTATGTTACCAAACTAAGATATTTTCACCAGGAAGTCATATAGGAAAAACACAGGCACACAAAAGATGATGTGAAGTGGGGCAAGCACACTTATAAGCCTCATGAGGGGAAGGGGAGGTGGGGTTTTGGGGGAGGGTGGAAATTTGCTTTGGGCCATATGCATGAATCCTAGAATTTGGGCTTTGGTGAATATGTCATGTCACTTCTTGTTTTTTTTGGGTCCTCCACATTTTTTCTTTTTTTATTTATTTATTTATTTTTATATTATCTTTGGCTTCTTATCAATAATAATTAATAATGGTCATGAGGTCATCCATAAAGTGGTGTGATATTTATTTGGTGTTAATGCATTGTAAAAGTGTGGAGTATATGATTGGAACAGAATGGCTTAATTTTTGATGGAGCTGCTGTCTTGTGTGATTTTCTCTGGGACAAAGTAAATTTGTTGGTGTTATCGTGGGCAAAGGCTGCTGGGGCTTTTAAGAATTAATGGAGTGGTATAAAGGAATTGGATAAAATAATTTTTCTTTCGTTATTCTTTCCTCGTGATATGTACCTTTCTTGGTTGATTATGGTGTACTTTTTCTTATCCAAAATATAATATAATACTTATAAAAATGGTGCAATATGTTTTCGTCACTTCCTCATTTCATCTATTCCTTTGACATAATGAATTTAGTCATCTTAAATGCCTTGTTTCAGGCACATTTAGGAACTTAAATTGACATTCCAAAATCCTAATACAATGGTCTTTGTTTAACCCTACTCGAAACCCTTTGGACTCTTGGGCTTTTCAAATAAGGTGTAGCTTTCAAAGTATCGGTATTGCTTACATTGCAAATTTATTTGGCATGTAACTAAATTGATTTCCTGAGATATTATATGCATCTTTCTTTATTCTTGTTTAAATCCAATTTTGAATGTTAAGACTTAACGTCCCTGCTGTGGCAACTTTGCATCGTAACAGAATTGATATGTTTATATAAAGTTGGATTCTTGACATGTTTTTAGATAAAAGTTGCTTACTATGCCTCTCTCCCTAATTGTTAGTTGTGTTTCTAGTTTCTATTAGTTTTTATTGTAAATGTCTTATATCTGATTTCTCTTCTAAATATCCTCATTCCTTTTGTCCCACAAGTTGAATGTTTGGTAGTCCAATTGTTGGGCAAGTGATTTTATCGAACAGTATCTGGTACACATACTTAGCATCTTATGTTAGTTTCCTTGTACATTGTCACCAAAACTCCCAACATACACATGACACCCTTGCTCTTCAGGAAGAGGGGTAAGGTTTTTGGGAGGGTTTCCAAGTGCATTTGGACTCTGCTGTATGCTGAATGTCACTTGGAAACTTTTTTACTTGTACACTGTTATATATTACTCGTATTGTTTATATCTTTATTTTGGGGTCTCTGTATATTATACGTACTTGCATCATGCCAAGATCCAATGTGGAAGCTGAATAAAATAATCATTGGTGTCATTTAATGTGATTTTGGATTCGTATCAAGTATAATATCATTTAGGATCCTGTGTAGAGTACTACTTTGTATTTGTTTAAATCCTTGGCTTTTGGTTTGTATGCTCTTACCAAGTTACCATTAATTGTACGAGAGTTTGCCACTAAGTTTTTTTTTGTTTTTTTTTTTTTTTTTTTTGTCTGAGGGCAGTCTTATGGCATCAAAGTTGGATATGGAGGTATACAAGGAAATGCTGCTGGTAGAGATGCATCAACTTCTCAAAGCGGGGCGTGCTGTGGGTAAAGTTCCATCTAATGTTGGCGCTGGAATTCTGCTCTTCTTCAGTGGTTTGATAGTGGGGTTTGTTTGTTACTTTAGTTCGACATTTGTGATTACTTATGCACATATTCCTGTTTCACCATCTCTATGTAAAATCTCGCTTCCTTGAAATTTAGCAGTGGGAGACATAATATACGTAGTATTATAATTTGTTATTTCTTTCAATGATTTATGTTCATTTGCCCGTGCAAGGCATGGATTGCTAAGCTTTGTGATTCTGTATTTGTTTGATATTATATAATACTCCCACTATTCGTTGTATCCACTTTACAAATTTTAAGTGACAATTGTTTTTTGATGAACATGAGGGGCAAGCCCCAAAGACGAAGAAACTACAAGCCACAAACTAGAAAGAAAACCGACAGATAGGGTTCGTTTGGCATTGCTGTGCTTTTCTGTTTTTTGGTTTTTTGTTTTCTAAAAGTGTATGATATGAGTCCCATAATGAATAAAAAATTATATAAACTTATTAAAATTATGATACTTTTGAAAACTGACAACAGAAAAGTGGAAACACCTTTTTCTTGTTTCCTGTTTTTGGTTTTCAAAAAACCAGGAAACTGAAAACCAAAACTGATGCCAAACAAGTCCTTAGTTACTTGTATTATTCTATGGAACCATCCTGAGTCTTAATAGAGCGGTTTGAAGATCCTTTATGACAGCTTCAAAGTGGACCTAATTTCTTAGCTGACGAGAATACGAGATGCCATAGTTACATTTGTTGCTACCAATTGATTTTGCGGTGTTTGAATAGGAGGTTTGGGGTAAAAGGTGTAACTAATTCAAATCTCTAACGTGCCTGCTTGGTTTGACAGAGGGCTTGAGAGAGTTTTGAATACAATAGGCTAATATTGAAAAAGCTTAATGATCTTATACAATAAACAAACTTAATGCATCTTAAGTACTCTACAAACCCTTAAAAAAAAGTACTCTACAAACACAACTCACAATGTTTTGTACGAATATGATTTTAGGCAGCTATATATATACTGAAATAGAGGGCATTCTAAGCTCCACTCTAACTATACTTTGACACATGTCGAGCTATTGTAAAAAAATTTCCTGTTTCACTCCTAAATATAGCAACTAAATCAAAGGTTATATGTCATAAAATAATATAAATATTTTATACTCATTTACCTATTACCATAATATACCTACTTCCTTCTTATGATAATATGTAAAATCACAATATAATCTCTGATTATACTTCCTTATAATACTATAAATCTAAATATTTTTATATTTGATGTTAAGATTCATGATCTTAAGCCGAGAAAATTCTTAATTACACTACGAGCATGTATTTTTTAACAATGGGTCGTGGTTTTGCACTTCATCATTATTGATGATGTATTAAATATTATCTTGATCTTAAGATTTTTTTTTTTTTTTTTTTTTGAATAGCAATATTTGGTGTTAAGTTTCATGATCTTAAGCCGTGAAAATTCTTAATTGCACTACGAGCATGTATTTTTTTAACAATGGGTCGTGGGTTTGCAATTCATCATTATTGATGATGTATTTTTAAAATATACTTCCTCTGTTTTTTAATAGATGCAACACACCTTTTTTCACGGTATTTAAGAAAGGTGGGGTTTACATGATATAATACACTTTAAAATAGGATAAGTAGTTGTTAGGAGTGTAATTTAGTGGGTCATGTGCTTTAAATAAGGGAAATAATATATTTTTTCCCCAAAATAACTTTTCATTTATAGTGTGTTGCAAATATTGTTACATTTCCATTTTAGAAAGGTGTTAAGTATTAAAAACGGAGGAAGTATACATTACACTTCTAAAAAGGAAATGTCATAATAATTGCAACACACTATAAAAAGAAAGTTACTTTAGGGAAAAACTATACTATTTCCCTTATTTAAAGCACATGACCCACTAAATTACACTCCTAACAACCACTCATCCCATTTTAAAGTGTATTATATCATGTGAACCCCATATTTCTTAATTACCGTGAAAAGTGTGTGTTGCATCTAAAAGAAAACGGAGGAAGTAAGAATTTTTAAAACAGTGCAATTTATTTTTCTTAAAACCGTGAAAATTTTATTAGATATATTTTTCTAAAACATTGTGGCCTGAGATAGCGAGTAAGTGTTTTAATGTTTGATTAAACCTAAAGTACACATTTAAAGGTAATCATAAACTTTCATATGTTATGTGCTACAAAATTAGTTAAGCCACATTTTAAAAAAAAAAACAAAAAATTGGTCACGGGTTACTCATTCAGTCAGGGGTTACTTGGTTAGGGGTTACTCGGTCACTGATCGGTTAGTCATGGATTACTCAGTCAGGGGTTACTTATCGGTTAGTGATGAATTTTTGGGTCTCTGTACATGATACATACTTGCATCATGCCAAGTTTTACTGTGGAAGCTGAATAAAATAATCATTGGTGACTTGGTATAACTGTGATTTTGAATTCGTATCAAGTATATCAATAGGATCTTGTGTAGAGTACTTTTTTTTATGTATTTTGGTTTGTATGCTCTTACCATTAATTGTAGGTAGAATTTGCTACTAAGATTTTCTTGTCTATGTAGTCTTATGGCATTAAAATTGGATATGGAGGTATACAAGGAAATGCCGCTGGTAGAGATGCATCGACTTCTCAAGGCGGGGCCTGTTGTGGTTAAAGTTGCATCTATTGCTCACGCTGGAATTCTGCTCCTCTTCAGTGGTTTGATAGTGGGGTTTGATAATTTAGTTCGACATTTGTGATTACTTATGCACATATTCCTGTTTCACCATCTCTATGTAAAATCTCGCATCCTTGAAATTTAGCCGTGGGAGACATAATATATGTTAATTTGTTGTTTCTTTCAATGATTTATGTTCATATGCCCTGGAAGGCATGGATTTCTAAGTTTTGTGATTCTGTATTTGTTTGTTATTATATACTAGTAATACTCTTGTATTTTCTCAGGTTGTAAGCTTGTAACCAATTTACAATTTTTTTAGTAACAATTGTTTTTTTGGTGAACACGAGGGGCAAGCCCGAAAACAAAGAAACTACAAGCCACAAACTAGAAAGAAAAACGACAGAACAAAAAAGCTACTCAACTAACAAATGATTAAAAGATTAGTTATTATTCTCTGGTACCATCCTAAGTCTCACCCTTCCTCTTTCCTCTAATAAAAAGCGGCTTAAAGATCCTTTACAACAGCTTTGAAGTTGGCTAGTGCTTAGGCGAGTTATGAATTTAAAGGGCTAATATTGATTTAGGGCTTATTTCGATTCAATGAAAACAATTGAATTGAACTGATTGGAGCTGAATTGAACTGAATAGAGTTGAAATAAATTGTTTATGGGAGAAGCAAATTAGGTGCTGAACTGAACTGAAATTAAACTGAACAGAATAGGCCTTATTCTACTCCCTCCGTTTTTAAATACTTGCTCTATTTTCTTATTTGGATAGTTTTTACTACGTATATGAATTGTTTCGGGGTTTTCTGATGTCCTGCGGGAGAGTTACAATTCCGAGACTGGAACCGGACGCCTGTACCTGCAAAATAACGGAGACTCCTGGTGGTGGGAGCTCCGCCTCCAACGGTCAAGTTAGTACTTGATTAAGGAGTAATTAATGCGGAAATTAAAGTGATTGGGTCTCTCTAGGTGAGAGTGTTTAATGTAGGTAATCTGCTTTGTTAGCGAGATCAGCCGGTTATTACTGTGTGTAATTAATGTGTTTTTTTCGTAATCCCCCTTAATGAGGATTAAGGGAGGTATTTATAACCTTGGGAAACGTGCCCATCCTAGGTTTAGGTTAACCTAGGGCCGATTGGGCTTCCCTCGGAAGTTGGGCCTGGGTGGCCGGTTTCTCCATTAGGCATGGAGTATGCCACATGTCATGACATAATAGGTCCAAGGTGGACGAATAAGCGCGTGCCACGTGGCAAGCCCTGACAGTTCCAACTGGGGGACACTTGGCAGGACCTGATTGGCCCACGTGGCGCATTCCGATTGGTGGGAGCAAAATCCCCTAATCATTTGCCCCTCACAGGTGGCACGTGATTGGTCACGTGTTACCTGTGACAGGTGTCGCACTGTAACAGGCGGCGACCTTCTACAGGTGTCAGTCGGCGAAAGGACGAGAGATTTTCCCGCCCAAATTTTGAATTCTGAAAGTGACCCTTCGCCTTCTCACTTCGCCTATATAAGGGAGGATTGTCTTGAGTCATTTTCAGACTTTGAGAACTTTTTGAGAACATTCGGACCCCTGAACTTGCTCTGACATTTCGGACCTTTTCTGCCTACCGCCTGTTCTGACAAGCCGACTGCACAGGATTTTCAGAACTTCATCAACCGTCACTCGTTCAGGTAACTGTCAGTTCTCTTACTCTTAATTTTCTTTTTATTTTTTGAAATGGCACCACGGAAGCACACGACACGACCTAGGTTAGTGATCAGCCGGTCACCGGGGACGGCTGAATCTAGGACTAGGAGTGCCGCCTGCCCTTTTCCGGACCCATCTTTTCCCTTTATACAAAGTTCGACTGTATCTGTGTCTATGCAGAGCAGGATGGCCAGAACGAAAAAGACTGCTAGGATCTCAAATTCAGACGGCTCCTCCCACAGGGTGCCGCTTAGTGAAACATCTGACCAGGCGCCAGATGTAGAAGTGAAACAAGGCGGCCTGAAAGCCGACAATTCTGAGGGAGGAGTCATAGTGACCCCTTCCCATTTAACAGTTAACAATTCTGTTCCTCTTCAAAGAGAGGAGGCGGGCCCCTCCGGGAGAGAGGAGGAGTCGTCCTCTTCGGACTCGTCAGAGGACGATTCCGAGTCAAGCTCTTCTGGCCATGCTTCTTTGGACACAGAAGAGAAAAACAGCCGCCTGCAAGAGGCGAGACTTTCTCACGCAGTTGAGAAGGGGGACAATTGGGCGGAGCCATCCGCCTCTCACCGAGAGCTAAATACCCCCTATTACTGCACGGTACCTCGGGGCCGGATCACAGCCATGCAAGAGAAAGTGGAGAGCTTTATTGCAAACCACACCATGGGCCCCGACTTTCTAGTGTTTGTGCCGGATCCAGAAGACACAGTCGTCTGGCCGGCTGGTTCCAGTTATGATAGCGCCTGCTTTGGCTGCTACGAGGCGGCCATCAAGGCAGGGCTTCGCTTCCCATTACATCCGGCTGTTCAGCGGATCTTGGATGGGTATGAGTTGGGGTTATGGCAGTTAGCCCCAAACTCCTGGGTCAACGTACTCGGCTATGTGGCCGGGTGCGAACTGCACGGGGTGAAGCCGAGCTTCGAGGCTTTCGCCCATATGAACTATCTCAGCCGGACCCCTAAGACAGGCGGTACCGGCTGGTATCAATTGACAAGCCACAGGGGCTACCTCATGACGAGAGGTAAAGCAAACAAGTGGAAGGACTGGCGGAGCACCTTCCTCATCATTGAGAGTTCAGACATTGAGCTGAACAAGCGCTTTAATAGGTGGAACAGGAATCCGCCCCTTCTTGCAGGCGGCCGTAGCATGCCGCCTGTTCCCCCCAAGGCTAGGAAAGAGATCCTTGATAAAGGACTCTTTAAAGTAGAGTCGAGGGTCGACTCTACTTCAGGGGTACGAGAGCAAGTACCCCTGCACTGCGTCCCGAGCTTCAAATGGCTCTACGACGAGTACTTTTTGGCCGCCTGTGGCCTCAGCAGTCGGTGCTCAAGAGGTAGTCGGCCTGTCGAATACTCTGTTGTTCCATACATTTCTTGTTATGACTTTTATTAACTTTGTTGTTTGTTTTTGCAGCTGACGCCATGAGCAAAATCACCGCCTCCAAGACTGCGGCGGCCATGTTGCGGGCCTCCATCTTGCAACAAGCTTCAACCGACTCCCCCAAGAAGGGGGCACCCTTGGTGAGCTCCGAACCTTTCACCCTCTTTTTGGAGTTGTGTTTATGCATATACTGACTTTTTTCTTCTTTTTTAGACGGGTGCTCCAAGAGCTTCATCTTCCCAACAGCCGGACCCCAAGGCCCGGAGGACGACTGTTGCGAGCTCTCCTGGTTCTGCCAGGAAACAGGTGGCGGCTGAGAAACAGTCGGCCACTTCTTCTAAAACTCCAACTGGGCCGCCTAGAAGTATGAAGTTGTCCTTGTAAATTTTAGATGATCCCTTTTTTACTAGGTCTAATCCGTTTGTTTATGCTTGATGCAGCCGGCCCTCAGGAGCCTGACTTGGTAGAGATGGCCAAGTCTATGATCAGGGCAGTTCCTCCAACTGAAAGGGAGGCGGTCAGGGGTGTCGGCACCCTTGACCTAGACGGGATTGCAGGGGTCCTTGCTGAGGTATACTTAGCATATTTTTGAGTATTTGAATTTCTGGACGCCTGTTTTCTTTTTGTTTGGAAACTGACGCTTGTTCCTTTGTACTTAGGCCCTGCTCCGAGTGAACGGCCTTCGCAAGCCGCTTGATCGGAAGAACAAAGAGGTAAAGGCTGCAAAAGCTATGGCCGCCTCTGACTGTGAAGTTCTGACCATTGATATTCTTTATTATCAGGCGCAGGCTACCGCCGCTGTTCGGGCTCAGTTAGAGGCGGCCCAGAAGAGGAATGGCGAGCTGGAGGCGACCATCACCAATCTCAAGGCCGAGCTGAAACCTCTTCGCCTAAAGATGTACTCATACGAAGCCTTGGAGAAATCCTTGGCCAGCGTAAAAGAACGCCTGGTGACCCAAGAGAAGAGTCTTACCCAAGAGCTCTCGGAAAAGGCCGAGCAAGAGAAGAAAGAGCTGGTCCGGGAGATGATGGAAGACTCCGCTCAAATCCAGCGCATGACTTGGGGCCGCCTCTTCCCTAATGCCGACTTTGCCTCATGGGAAAAAACGTACCGCCAGTGTTCGGATACATATAATCAAGAGATCCTGGCGGCTGCTGAGGAAGAGGCGTTGGAGGAGGAGGAGCCGGTAGTGGCGCTTGTGCCGCTTGGGGGTAAGGCATCAAAAAAGGATGCAGCTGAAGCTGAGTCCAGCAAGAAGAGTGCTGACCAGGCGACAGCTGCTAATATTGAAGATCTGCCCCCTTCTTAAGCTTTATGTATTCTTTCCACGGCCTGCGTGCCGTTTGTTTTGTATTTACCCGGCCAGGGGGCCGGGGCTTTGAATATTTTGCCGGTCTAATGACTGGCTTGTTTTTAATGAATTTTTGTTTTGCCTCAAATTTGTCTAAGTATTCCATATTCTAATATCCAATTGTTCACTAGACCGTCTGTTTTACATGGCCGATAGTTGCAGACAGGTACGGATAGTTAGTCACGCCGCCTATGCCCCTGGACGACTGGTTATATGTTTCCAGGATAGACGATCAGTCGGCCATTTATCCAATCGGCATTCAAACTATTTTGTCTGGATCCTTTTTAGGCAGGCGGTCCTGTCATTTGTAAATTTAACCAAGTAGGAAAGTTGTCTGACCAAGTAAACATGAGTGTTACCTAGTCGCCAAGGAACTGAGTAGTAGAGATAACAAGCGGCGGGTACCGGTTGTTTCCCTTTATTCGCCAATGTTTGTTGGATTTTAACTCATAATTTGTTAACCTAGCAGGAGTAGTGATTGAGAGCCCCTGTTTGCTAAAAACAGGCAGACGACTCATACCTTTTAGGCTCCATACTAAGTTTGAGGGAGTGACTATAAGTTAACATAGGAGTTACTTAGTCTCCGTCACACTCTAGATTGAGAAGTAGAGGTACCAGGCGGCGGAGGCCGGCTGATCCCCTTGATTCGCCAATGTTTGTTGGCTATTAACTCAATAGGTTACCTAGTAGGAATAGGGGTTTGAGTGCCCCTGATTGCCAAAAAACAGGCGGTCTACTCAAACCTTTTAGGTTCCATACCAAATTTGAGGGAGTGACTATGAGTTAACGTTGGAGTTACTCAGTCGCCGTCACTCTTGCTTGAGAAGTAGAGGTACCAGGCGGCGGATGCCGGCTAGACCCCTTGATTCGCCAATGTTTGTTGGCTATTAACTCAAGAGGTACCCCCTGCATTTGTCCCAAGTAATACAGGCGGTCATCTGACTCAGATGTCAACTGCTACCACTGGTTTGGTTAGTGATAGAGTTATCCTTGTCTCAAAAACGGCTACGTGGTTGCCCTTAGGGACAGTCGTATAGGTGCCGTGTAATTAGTTTATAGAACAATGTTCCACCCAAAAGGGAGCTGCTCTCTGCGACGAATTTCATCCGGAGGGATGCCGCCGGACGCCTGCTATGATGTTGGGACAGGTCGTATTAGTTTTGAAGATTGGATCAGTTGGCTTGGCGCCTGGTCTGATCATTCGGCCTGTGGCCTTGGTAAGTTCTTGGTGAACGTAGGTGCTAAGTAAAAGGAGGGTAGCCGCCTGTTAGGCACAGGGTCGACCAGGCCCTAATCTTTTTAGCTAAGTATTAGGGGGGTGGCTATGTGTTTGGAACCAGTCGGCCATCTTCTTATGGAGAGTAGCCGACTATATGTCCAGACGACATGCCCCTATTGTGAGTAAAATACTCAATGGAGAGTAGCCGACTATTTGTTAGTAGGCGTGCCCCTCTTAGTACAAAATTGAATAGTAAGGATGCAAACTTTTATTAAGTAGCTCTTGACTATTTACATCATTCAAAAGAAATATTTCTTAAGATTATCTACATTCCAAGTTCGAGGCAACGGTTGTCCGTCTGGTGTTTCCAGACGGTAGGTACCGTCCCTGACTTCCTCACAGATTCGGTAGGGTCCTTCCCAGTTGGGAGTTAGTTTGCCAGACTCATTAGCCCTACCAACTGCTTCCATTTTTCTAAGTACAAAGTCCCCTACTTTGAGTGGACGCCTGTGTACTTTTTTGTTGTATGATCTAGTCATTCTCAGGCGATAGATTTCATGGCGCAAGACAGCATTGCCCCTCTTTTCAGGAAGTGAGTCTAATGCCAGGCGCATGGCTTCCCAGTTTGCCTCTTCGTCATATAGCATTACTCGAAGAGTCGGCTCGTAGTGTTCTATTGGAAGAACAGCTTCCGCACCGTAAGTTAGGAGGAATGGAGTTTCTCCAGTCGCCCCTTTTTCAGTCGTCCTAATGGCCCAGAGAACATGTGGTAGTTCATCCGCTCATAGGCCGGCTGCTCGTTCAATCTTTTTCTTGAGACCGTCCGAGATGATTTTATTAAAGGCTTCTACCTGGCCGTTTGCTTGTGGACGGCCGACAGATGCAAAGTAGTTTTCAATTCCTTGGTCACCCAACCAGCTTTTGAGAACAGGCGTCTCAAATTGGGGACCATTATCAAAAACCATAGACATGGGAACCCCGAACCGAGTGATGACATTTTTCCAAATGAATGAAATTACATCTTTCGTCTTGATTCCCTTTACAGCCTCCGCCTCTACCCATTTAGTGAAGTAGTCAACGGCAACAAGTATGTACCTCCTTCCGCCTGTAGCAGGCGTATATGGACCCAGAATGTCCATGCCCCACTTAGCAAACGGTAGTGGGCTATGAATGGTAGTGAGGTCAGTAGCCGAACGGTGAATTAGTTTACCAAACCTTTGGCACTTGTCACATTTTTTCACCATCTCCATTGCATCTGTTTCCAAAGTAGGCCAAAAGTAGCCCTGCCGCCTTGCCCTTTGAGCAAGCGTCCTACCGCCTATATGAGAAGCACAGTAACCAGAGTGAAGATCGTCTAGTATCTCTCGTCCCTTTTCTGGAGTAACACACTTTAAGAAGGGTTGAAGGTACCCCCTTTTGTGAAGTTCTCCCTTTATCATTTCAAAACAGGTGGCTCGTTTTTTCAGTGCTGCCGCCTGTTGAGGATCATCCGGCAGTGTACCGTTTGTCAGATATGCCCTGATTGAATCCATCCAGGTTGAGCTTCTGTCTAGGATTTCAATAGGGTTTTCCTCGATGCTTCTCTTCTCCATTACTTCCCAAAAAACAGTTCGAGGAGTATTAGAGGAGGCGGATGATGCTAATTTTGACAGTGCATCCGCCTGGTTGTTTTCTGATCTCGGCACTTGGATTAGATGGAAATCCTCAAGGGAGCCGACTGCTTGTCGGACCGCCTGTAAATACTTGATCATGGCCGGATGGGTTGCTTCGTATTCGCCATTGTACTGACTCACTATCAATTGTGAATCGGAACAGGCGTCTATTTTTCTTGCCCCTGCCGCCTTGCACATGCGGATCCCGGCTAGTAAAGCTTCATATTATGCCTCATTGTTTGAAGCCTGAAAACTGAAGCGTAGAGCATACTCGTACCTGTCGCCCTCTGGCGACTGACATATGACGCCTGCTCCACAACCATTTGAAGTAGAGCTTCCGTCCACATATACCTTCCATACTTGGTCTGGAACTTGAGAGTCAGGAGGACGAGTCATCTCTACAATAAAGTCAGCAAAGGCTTGCCCCTTCACTGCTTTTCTAGGCTCGAAAGTAACTTCGAGGCTCTGTATTTCTATGGCCCATTTGATCATTCGGCCTGACGACTCCATGATGGTAAGGGGCCGCTTGATAGGTTGGTCTGTATACACGACGACTGCATGTGCCAAAAAGTAGGGCTTCAATTTTTTAACAGCCATGAAGAGTGCAAGACCAAATTTCTCCACTAGGGGATACCTCAACTCGGCATTTTTCAGTACGTGACTGACAAAGTAGACCGGGAGCTGACAGCCGTCTCTTTCAGCAAGGAGAACAGCGCTTAACGCATGATCAGAGACGGCCAGGTACATGTAGAGTACTTCTTTGGGCAAAGGGCTGACCAGCCTCGGCAAGGAATGCAAGTGAACTTTCGATTTCTGGAAGGCGGCCTCAGCATCCGGCCCCCATTCAAACCTTGCCTTTTTCTTAATTGCCTGGAAAAAATATAGGCATTTGTCGCCTGATCGGCTTAGAAATCTTCCCAAGGCCGCCAGACAACCTGTTAACTTCTGAACCTCTCGGATGGTACGAGGCGACTGCATGTCAATGACCGCCTGCACCTTCTCAGGGTTCGCCTCTATTCCTCTCTGATTGATAAGGAATCCGAGAAATTTCCCAGACTTAACTCCAAAGACACATTTCTTGGGATTGAGCATGACATGGTGCCGCCTGAGTGTGGCGAAAGTTTCTCGGAGGTCCGACAGATGATCTTTCTGAAGTTTAGTCTTGACAATCATATCATCAATGTATGCCTCGACGTTTCTCCCAATCTGATCAAAGAACACAGTGTTTATCATTCGCTGGAAGGTAGCCGGGGCATTCTTAAGACCAAACGGCATGACCGTGTAACAGTATAACCCCTGATCAGTGACGAAGGCCGTCTTCTCCTGATCTTTCTTCCATAAATGAATTTGATGGAAACCAGAATAGGCGTCCATAAAGCTCATCAAAGCATGGCCGGCTGTTGAGTCGACCAGGTTATCAATTTTAGGCAAAGGGTAACTGTCTTTGGGGCACGCCTTGTTTAAGTCTGTGTAGTCTACACACATTCGCCAGGTGCCATTCGGCTTTTTAACAAGCACCACATTTGCAACCCAGTCTGGGAAGTAACATTGCCGAATGAACCCTGCATCAAGTAATTTTTTAACTTCGGCGGCTGCCGCCTGACTTCTTTCTTCGCCATGGTTCCGCTTCTTTTGCCGTACCGGCTTCTTTTTCGGATCCACGGCCAGTTTATGTACCGCCAGATCAGGACTAATGCCTGGCATTTCATGGACTTCGAATGCAAAGATGTCTTTGTATTCTTTCAATAGTTTGTGAAAGTCGTCACCAAGGTCTCTCAGAGCAGTCGTCCCAACTTTGACTGTTCGGTCAGGACGTGAGTCGTCTAAGATCAGGTCCGCATGCTCACCAGCCGGCTGAGGGCGGAACTCATCCGACCGCTCCTCTGCCACTGATTGCTATTTTCTTTCTTTTCTTGCGGCCCCTGTTTGGGATGCCTTTCTCTTCTTGCCGCCTGCTTCTTGAACAGGCGCACTATCCTTGACATTGTCAAGGTCTGTTTTTTAACCGCCTGACCCAGTGGCCATAACAGTGGGCTTGATATCCGAGAGATAGCACTCTCGGGCCATCCTCTGATCTCCCCTTAGGGAGCCGACTGTTCCATTATCCCTCTCAAACTTGAGCAACATAAGAGATGGGATTATAACAGCCTTGGAATTATTCAGGGTTGGTCGACCTAGAATCATGTTGTAGGCCGAGAGTTCTTCTACTACCAGGAACCGGACTACCATGTGTCGTCCTTCCCCTTTTTCGCCCAGGCGGATGGGTAAATCCACTCGTCCCAATGGGTGGACGACTCCTCCTCCAAACCCTACTAAAGGGTGGGAGGCCGGATGTATGCAATCAGTCTGATATTTTAGTTTCGACAGACATTTGCTACTGATGAGATCTGAGGAGCTTCCGGTATCTATGAGGATTCGGCCAACTCTCTGGCTGGCCACTTTACATTCAATAACGATAGGGTCGTCATGCGACCCTCTTACCTCTCCTAGATCTTCTTCAGTGATGACAATCTCAGGAAATGAATATTTGGAGGGTCGTTCTTGGTGAACGGAATTTACATCTAACCGTCTGATATTGTCTTTGTTGCCCCTAATAGTGGGGCCGCCTCCTGAGAAGCCGCCTGCAATGGTGTAGACGACTGCATCATTTGTATCGGAGCTGTCATCCTGTTGATTCTTTTTGGCCGACTGCTTTTTTGAGGAAGTGTTCCCCGTAGATTTCTTGACATAAGTGTCAAGATCACCTTGCTCAGCCAGGCGGTCCAGATACCGCATGAGACTGATGCAGTCATTGGTGTGATGACCAACATCATCATGATAAGCACAGAATTTATCTTGGTTCCGGTTGTTTGCAGAACCCGTCATGGGGACCGGCTTCTCAATTGAGATCCGTCCCTTGATTTCTTTTAGGATAAACTGGTTATCTTTGTTAAACGCATACTTTGGGGAGTATGGTTTGAATTCTTTTTTCTTTTTCTGGGCCGGCTGTTTAGAGGAATCAGCCGCCCAGACCTCTTTTCTCTTCTCATCTTTGTTTGACGACTGTTTCTGTCGTCCTTCTCTTTTGTCGAACCTTTTCCCGTCCGATTGTTTTACCGTACAAAGATCAGTCGCCTGTATATAGGCTTCTGCTTCAATCAAGGCCTCTTGAAGAGTCGCCACCCTCTTTCGAACCAAATCAAATTTGAAGGTAGATCCGTCTTTGAGACCTCTGAAAAAGTCAGTATAGGCTACCTCATCCGGTAACCCTTGAATCTGTATTCTCATCAGGTTAAACCGCCTGATGTAAGAACGAAGCCCCTCCTTCTCGCCCTGTTGAATTGTTCCTAAATCAAGGGTCGTTTTCTTCGCAGGGATGTTCATGGCGAAGTTGGAGGTGAATAAGTAAGCAAGCGTCCTGAAGCTATTTACACAACCACTCGGCAGGTTGCCGAACCATTGTTGTGCGATTCCTTTGAGAGTCGCTGGGAAACACTTGCACCAAGTGGGATCATCCAATCCTTGAAGGTACATCAGGTTGGTGAATGCCATCAGATGGTCTTCTGGGTTAGTAGTGCCGTCATAGGCGCCTACTAGTACATTTTTCACTTTGGCCGGCTGAGCGGCTTCAGTAATTTCCTTGGAGAAGGCCGACGACTGTTCACCAAGTCTAAGCAACCGTAGCTGCCAATCCATAGGTTGGACGTTTTTTGCTGCAGGTCCACCAAACGGAGGTGGCTGCAAAAAATACTGTTGTTGCGGCACAAATGGTAAGTTTGGTACCGCCTGGTCGCTATGAAAGCCGGACTGACGGGAGGTGCCGCCTGACTGACTCTGATGATACGACTGAGTATGCCTCATCGAGGCATTTCGCAGACTGTCTTGAAAGTTTGAAGTAGAGGCCGACTCTGACAATCGGTCACTCTTCTTCTGCTCTAGCAGTAGCCGAGCGTCTGTGAATGTTTGCTTCGACCCGTCCGCCTGAATATGACGAACAAGTTTCCTATTTCCAGTAGGAAAACGGAATTTTGTGAAATCAAGGGCAGGTGGCTCCCGCTTCCTAGATTTAGGATGAGGAGTCGCCTCTCGCCCTTGAACTGGCTTCCTCTTCAGTGAAGTGGAGGGTTTCTTAGCTGACTGCTCCTTGACTGGAGCAGGCGGCTTCTTGTTGATCAACTCTTGAATCTCTCCCTTGAAGTCCCTCATGAAGGTCATGAGTTCGTTCCTTGTGATGGGAGCATACCCATCAGTCGGCTGTTGCCGAACAGGCGGTGCGCCTGCTGGCTCGCTTCCTGTTTGAAGATGTTCCCGTTCCCTCCTTTCGGTATGACGGGTACGTCGGGCCCTTAGGGTCCCGTCTGAAGCTGTGTGAGCTTCAACTTCAAATTCACTCTCGGTATCATGGTCCGACTGAACTTGAGGGTTGTCTAGGGGACGCCTCTCTTCAGGAGTCGGTACAGACTTGGATGCCATCTCAGAAGTACTCTCCCCACAGACGGCGCCAAATGTTTCGGGGTTTTCTAATGTCCTGCGGGAGAGTTACAATTCCGAGACTGGAACCGGACGCCTGTACCTGCAAAATAACGGAGACTCCTGGTGGTGGGAGCTCCGCCTCCAACGGTCAAGTTAGTACTTGATTAAGGAGTAATTAATGCGGAAATTAAAGTGATTGGGTCTCTCTAGGTGAGAGTGTTTAATGTAGGTAATCTGCTTTGTTAGCGAGATCAGCCGGTTATTACTGTGTGTAATTAATGTGTTTTTTTCGTAATCCCCCTTAATGAGGATTAAGGGAGGTATTTATAACCTTGGGAAACGTGCCCATCCTAGGTTTAGGTTAACCTAGGGCCGATTGGGCTTCCCTCGGAAGTTGGGCCTGGGTGGCCAGTTTCTCATTAGGCATGGAGTATGCCACATGTCATGATATAATAGGTCCAAGGTGGACGAATAAGCGCGTGCCACGTGGCAAGCCCTGACAGTTCCAACTGGGGGACACTTGGCAGGACCTGATTGGCCCACGTGGCGCATTCCGATTGGTGGGGGCAAAATTCCCTAATCATGAATCATATTTTTTTTAATTTCATATTTTCTCTCATCCAATTCTATACACTACTTTTGCTTTTCACAATTCTCTACACTACCTCCATATTTTAATACTTAATCCACTTTCTCCTAAATCTCCGCACATGGAGAAATGGAACAAGTATTTAAAAGCAGAGGGAGTATATAAAGTACCTTAACAAAAAGTGTTTATCCAGTGGCTTTTTTTGTAAATAAGTCAACAACTTTAATTATATGTGGATCCCCCTAATGTTGATTTATTTACAAAAATGTCAGTATAATTGAGATTATTTGTTGATTAACTTACATAAACGCCACTAAATAAACGATTTTTCTTTATTATTATTATGAAAATAAATGCCTTGTTTGGCAAATGGTTGTTGGCGGTTGGTTGTTGGCTGGTTCACTTGGCTTGTTTGACCAGCTGGAATGTTTGGCTGTTTATAATGGCTTTTGAAATTGGCTGTTTAAGATGGCTGTTTATAAAAGTGTTTGGTTAATTAATTGTTGGTTGTTGGTTGTTTATTAGATAATTTGTGGGCTAACAAGCCAAAAACCAACAAAAAAGCTACTCAAAGCAGCTTTTTCATTTTGGCTTAAAAGTCAGCTTTTTCGCTGACTAAAAAGTCAATTACCAAACACATTTTTTGGCTGTAAAAAGCCAAAAGCCAAAAACTAACTAAAAAACCATTAAAAAGTCAATTACCAAACATGATCAAATTGGAACACCCTCACCAATCACGAACAATTTTTTAGAGACGGAGGAGGTAGTACCCGTCAAAAAAAGGAGGTAGTAAGAATGGGCTGATTTTTAAAGCGGGCCTAAATATTGGACCTGAAACACATAAACACATTCATATTCTACTCACCCACTCAAAAAAAAACTCTCTCTTTCTAAAATTCCATTTCCCCAATTAACTCCCCAGAAATTCCAATTTCGCTGGTTTTTCTTCAACCCTAGATAGTCAAAGGAGAGAGAAAGAGAGAACAAAATCGCCATGGAAGCAGCTGCAAGGAAGTCTGGCGGAGGTCTATGGGAGGGCCTTTACCGTGTCTTCATGCGCAGAAACTCCGTCTATGTCACCTTCGTCATCGCCGGCGCTTTCGTTGGTGAACGGGTACGCTTTTTTATCGATTCTTTGATTTCAATTGTCTTTCCTGATTTTTTGATCTGATTTGTTTTGTTGTTTTTTTCATGTTTGTGCTTTTCAATTGTTGCGATTTTTTGCTTTTTTGTTTGTAATTTGCAATTCAATTTGATGATTTATGAGTTTTTGGATCTAATTGAACTGATTGTATAACGATGTGAGGATCGATTTTTCAATTTGGGTCATTAAGAGTTATAACTGTTGATGCTGATTTATGAACTATTGATGATTGCGATTTGCTAATGTGAAAGTCAAAATATTGTTGAAAGGAAGTTAAGCGAGAAATACCAGAAAACGGGGATTTTTTTTATTTTATTTGGGGAAAATAATGTGCAAAATTATGGATTGATCTAGTCAAGTGATGAATTATATCCAAAAGAATAGGTTTAAGCTTTCCCGGTGCTAATTATTCTATTATTAACAAACATCTAATATGATTTTTAGCTGTAAATTCCCTGCGTTTAATATATGTGTGCGTGTACGCGCGCAAGCGAGCCCTTTTTATGAGAGAAAGAGGAGGGGGAGGGGGTATCGTCGATTTTCTCAACATTTAAGACTTGATATTTACTCTTATGTTTATTCGCGTGAGCACCATGTGAACAAAATCACTTCGCTCCACCTCTTAGGAATGCAATTCTTGTAATTTGACGTATCTTGGTTGTTTAATGATGTTGTGCATTTGTTGACATTTTGGAACCCTTCCCACTTCCCATGTGTCATTGTTGATGATGAAATGTGTTGTATCGAAAATATTTGTGATTTAGCTTTTTGCTATTGCAGGCTGTGGACTACGGAGTTCATAAACTATGGGAGTACAACAACCAGGGGGTATGTTGTCTATCTCATGCTTGTTTGTCAAGTTCTATGTTCTTTTTTTGCGGATTTATCTAAATTATGCTTGTATGTTTACTGCAAACATTGATGTACCACATTAATTGGAAATACATGTAATATCACTGCGAATAATTGATGAATCATCAGTTGTGAAATACATTTGATGAATATGTGAGTTGTGTTCTCTATGGTTATTCCTTTTACTGCTCTGATCTTCCCCCCTGGGGTATCTATAATTTAACGAGGGAGAAAAACAATTCGGTTTTTTATTTGGGTGATTAAGAAGGTATTACTGTACTAACTACTAAGTTTTGCCTCTGAGCCCCATCACCTTAATGCTTTTACTTTTTATGTGTCCTTTCCTTTGTTGTTTTTGATCCCAATACATACTCTGCAAAAGGATATCTGTTCCCCTTCTTTCTAGTGTTATTTAATATTTGAGGCTCAGCATTTGCCTCTTGTTGACCTGTGATCAACTAACAGTCAAGAAGAATAACCCAGATAGGTGATATTAGTGCTTTTTATCTGAAATTATCTTACATTTTGGTCTGAGTAGTTTTGGCATAAAGTGTGATGGGGAAAGAGTGAAAAGAATTGGGAACACATGCTATTGCTAGTAAATTGCAGATAGTGTCTTCTGTAGCTTTAAGACCCATATAGGTTTTTGTCGTACTTGTGAGTTTGAGAGAAAAGGATGTTAGATTGACTAAAAAGGATTTGACCTGTTAGGGTGGGGCAGGTTAACTTTTGTATGTTTTTGTTGTTTGTGGTGAGATTGGTGACCTCTGGTGCTATTAAGTCATGTCACTTCGACTTTCCATTTTGTTTTCCATACTCATGATGAACACTTGACACTCTGACTAGGGTGTGGACTTCTAATTGATACATTAATGCTCACCTAGACACTTCAATTATCTTGAATCACATAATTTTAGAAGAAAATGTGAAAATAGAATGTAGGAAAAGAATATTGCGTAAGAAATGTGCTTACAAATGCGTTTGAGATAAGCTTTCAACAAGAATTAACAATCAAGTTCGTGTGAGATGACATTGGAACTCTTGCTAAAAGTCATCTAAAAACAGGAATTTGTTCCATTTATGCCATGTCCTCGTTCTCATGTTCAATTTAAGGACAGTGTCCCTGCATTATCAGCCTTGATACGTCTAAGTTAAACTATATGTCCTAACTTGACAGTGGTGACACGAATATCCCATGTTTGAGTAACATAGCTGTTGATTTAAGTCTCATATCCCATGTCTGGATCGTAGTCTAGATTAAACGGGTCAAAGTAAATGTAACATGGTGTTGAGAGGTGGGAGTTTGATTGGTTTGAAAATTGTTAGGGATTGTAATAATCTAATAATCATGGTTTCATTTTATTTTGGAAATGTTATAAATAGCCCTTGGGGCTACATATAAGCAATAAATTTACACTTGAAAATCGTAAAAAGTTCAAAAATTAAAAATAATTAAACACTAATTACACTGATTTACGCGTGTTTATGTCATGAATTCATAATTTTATACAATTTCCAAGAGAATATTTAATGCTTATATATAGCCCTTACGGCTACATATAACATTACCCTTTTATTTTCTATATTATTTTGTATTTAGAAAATTCATGGGTATGATTTGACTGAATCATTCAATACTAGTTTTGTACTGGGACTATATTAGTACTGTTGCTTGTCTATTAATAAATGTTAATTGTATGATACTTGGTTTCAGGTTTAGAGTATTGTATTTTTAAATAGATCTCTTGAGTAGATCACTTTATGTCAATGCCCTAGTTTGCTCTTCATTCTATTGGAGGTTAGAGGTTGGCATGAGGGATGTCAACAGGAAGGCATAGAATTTTGATAATCTGTAAGTGAAGCATTCTTTGTTAGAGAGGAAGAGGAATGAAAACTATGCAATTCAGACACATGAAAACTGGATTTTCTGATGACACCTCTTTCTTTCGTATCTGTATGTGAAGCATTATAAATTCCGAATGCCTCCCTCAGTCAACCAGACAGTATTATACACTTTGTTACTTCTAGTGGTTTTAAGACGGGGATTGTGAACTTGTGATGGGTTTTTACTTGAAATTAGTTTATTGTTTCTTGAATGAGGGATAATGTTGTTGCTGGCTTTAGCAAAATGAGTAGGGGCGTGTGGATTTATGACATTTATCTGTTGATAAAGCAGAATCATCTTGGTGCATCAAGAATATCTGGCATTACCTAGGTGCAGTAGCTATACTTTGATATAACTTTATCCTCAATTGTGAGTGAAGGGTGGTTGTATTTGAGATCCATGAGGATGCTGAAGTATACTCGGGGAAGTTTGAAACCTATTATTAGCATAGTTATTGTCTTGAACCGAATATTTTTCTTTATCAATATAGGCTCGTAGGCCAGTTTGTAGTATATATATACATATTTTTGTGAAACTTGTATGCCTAGAGTCTCTATGTGCCATAGCATTAGTGCCTTGGGGAAGAAGTTAATTTGCTCAAAATCCCCCTCCCCCTAATAATTGCTGTATATTTTTGTTTTCTTGGACCTAATTTTTAATTCCTTTTGCTAATTATGCAGAAACGATATGAGGACATCTCTGTGCTTGGTCAAAGACAATCAGAATAACTGATCTTTCATTTCTCTGGTGTCACCTTTTGAAAGTTTGTTGCATTTTGGAATTTAGATGGGATATTGAATAGCCAGTTGGCTTATTGATTTTGTAATAATGAACGAGGTTTCAATTTTGATTTTGACCAACCAAAGCTAGTCGATGGTTCGGATTGCAACTTAATATAATGGGAAATTTGAATATTTTCATGTACTGGCATATACTTCCACTGATGTGAACCTCTGTTCCAAATTCACCGATTACTCTCTTTTCTTTGGCTGATGGTTTTATAAAATACAGTACAATTTTTCTTGAGATAATCTCAAATACTTTTTACTTGTATATGTCCAATGTGACACTTCTTTTTTTCTTAAGACTTGTCAGTTGTCACCAACTTAAAATCAGTTATTTGATGTTGTAAGGGAATATAGATGATGTTGAACAAATTAGAATTTCTGGGAGTGTAGTGTGGACAGATTGGTATGGTACTGTCATATTCATGAAAAATTGACAATCATAGTAGAAATGATCTGCTTAAACACCAAAGAGACAATTTTGTTATTAATGGCATGAAGTTTGCTATTCATTCTCGGTTTTGTGGCCACCTTTGCTGTTAAGTATCAACAAGCCTAGCCTTGTAAGTTTGCCATGCAAACAACAAAAAATACTTCAACTAAAAGTATTCGGAGCGTGATTCAGCTTATTACAGAAATAACGTGTGACCACTTTGTAAAATTTACTTATTTCAGAGATATTATTACATACAATACAAATCGCTCACCAAAAAAAAAAATTTAAAAATACAAATCAGAGGTTTATATTCATCAAAGCTTTGCTATCACATGAATATATAATACAAAAGGTAGCAATAGTCGATAGCAGTGGTAATAATCCTCGACATCAACTATTCAACTTGCATTACAGTCTAAGTTACATCGTGATAGTGGGCATTAATATCAACCCAATGGTAAGCTTATCAGTCTTAAGGATTCACAAATGTTTGTAGCTGAGCCAAAAAGAATCGGAATTTTCCATGACAATATGTAAGTATATACTATATGAAGTTTGAACTACTGCTTCACCATGAATGAACTTTTACAACTGCATCCACCTACAGCGCTTGGATTTTCAACGACCTGCATGTTAAACACACTCAGGCATTTAGCTAATTAATACATCAAAAACAGAGCCAAGGAGCAGAAAAGATATCCACAAACAGGCATGATGACAGGCACACAAATAACAGCAAAATAAATTTTCGCCAACCTCATAGATAGGGGGAAAAAAAGTGAGGAACTTAGCCTACCAGCACAAGAAATTTTACCATAGATTCAGGGAAAGGTTATCTACTTATCTTAGAGCTCTAGAAGACATTTACAAATTACTGAGGATCTTACTTCAAAATCAGAATTTTCATAATTCCTGAAAACCCTACAATCTCATTCTATGCATCCCATGATTAAGCTAGCAGCCTGCAAACAAATTTCAAGATGGGATAGTACAGAGCAGAAATGCAGTACTTTTCCACCAACTGGAATTGCAAGAAATGAGCATCTTTTTAGAAAATAGACCTGGAATGTACAAAATTCTATAGCACATAAATCTAAGCTTGTGTGCCTTGACTGCCTTCCAAATTTTTCAGCATTATTAAAACCTACTGTGCCTACATACCATACTTCATTTCTCACCTCTAAGCAGGCATAAATAGATTAAGAAAAGAAAAAGGAAAAAAAAAGCGAAAGTGGAAAATATAATTAAAGGCAAGATTAGGGACACAGTGAGATTTAGTTTCTTCTTTAATCTTAATTATTAATAAATTCAGAGAGCAATAGAGATCAATATTCAGACAAAAATCAAGTGAAACTGATATTGCTAATCAATCCTAAAACTCCTATCATTCAACAGATTTGGCCTTGTTATATATGGTATTACAGTATTACTTCATCATCAGATGGCAGAATTGACAGGAGGTGAATCATACAGCTTCAAACAAGCAGAACCTCACTTGGTTTGCATACAATAATAACAATCCTCCAACTCAATTAAATGTCTCAATAGATAGCAGTATAATTACAAGAAGCACCAATAGTAAAAGAAGCATGGAAAAGTAAAGAGCGAAATTTTCAAAAGAATAAGGACAACAATTATGGCTTGAGACATCCAAATTGAGATGTGAATTTAGATTGTTCTGCAACCTTTACATTGAATATGAGTATCTTAACAAATCGTACAGTATGCAATGTAGTCTTAGGATTGGAATCTTGGATTAATAATAAACAGTAGTCATTAATCATTTACAACTTCGTAGTAAATACGATTTGAGATGTTGAATGTAATATATTCTCAGTCCTTCCACCTCACAAAAGATGCGCAATTTTATGGAATGTGCTCTAATGATAGTATTCACTGATTACAATTAGTTTATAACAAATAATAACATCTTTTCTGACTTAACTTTCCCTCACACCATTCAGTCTAAACATACAATGTAAAGAAAATGGACTACAATTAGCATAAGACAGCAAAGTAAATTGTAAACATATTAGCAATACACATCAAGTTTTGCAGCCACAAAACAGGAAAAGGAGGGGATATGTATCGTCCAACATAATCATAGGCTAACACACCCAAACTCACTGTGGACCCAACCATTAGCAATATATACAGAGCTATATATGGCTACAACCTTATGTCAAACAACACTTTGTAATCATAGGTTATGTTTTAGGCCTCAAAAACAATATAAGCCAGAATAACAGTCACATTAAAAGCATCTGTTTTTCTTTTTTTTTTTTTTTGAATTAAAAAACCAATATCAATTAAGCCCTCAAGTTTGAAATTAATATGAATTTAAGCAACAATAATCTGTGATTTTCTTTTCGTAAAGCTTTAGCCATTGTATTCATTTATTTCTTACAGTGAAAAGGGTTATCCCATGAATTAATAGTAGGCAATTTTAACCATGGAACCATTCCTAGTGCTAACCCTTGTTTCACTTTCTCCTTGACTCTGAGTAAACAAGGCCCATTCTTCACCCCCTACTCCCCTAGTAAAGTAAACAAGTCCCATTCTTTCACCCTCTAGTAAAAATTGCAAGTTCAGAACTTCTCTTCTTCGGAGGTTTAAAGGATATCAACAATGAACCACACTATTGCAGCAACAATATTTACCAATTTTAAGTTATGTTAAAGTGATTGCTAGTCAAATTGAATTGCTTTTTACATAGAGAGGATAAAAAAAAACGACATTACAGGGAGTTTAAGCCAAAGATAGCATCTATAGTTCTTGAATCCACTATACATCAATACCATATATGATATACTCCATACCAAACTTCTCAAGAAAAGAAAACTGACCTGGAAAGCTGAACGAATAAGCTCCTCGACATAATCAATACTCGAACCTTTAACAAAGTCATAAGAAATTTTATCGATCACCAACTTGACACCATCCTTCTCGAAAATTCTACAAAAATCAAATTTCCACATAAACATTGTAATTGTCAGCCAGTTACACAACAAAACAATAAACAATTTTCTCCTAGATAGACCAAACAAATCCACAGAAAAATCATAGGCATGAAAGATATAAAACAAAGCTAATCACATGGAAAACCACCTAACAAATGAGTTTTAAATGAGAACGACAAACAAAAGAAGCATATTATCATTCTCATGAAACAAAAAAACAAATAAAGAAATATCCCACTACCTGTCATCATTGGTTTTGTTATCATCAAGTGCAAAAGCATATTGGAAACCAGAACATCCACCAGCTTCTACACTAAGACGAAGCATCTTTTTTCCATTCTCACTAGCTTGCAATTCTTTCATCCTCTGAAATGCATCATCCTTAAAGTCAATCAAGGTATCCATAAAAGAACATAGTACCCTGCAGTTCACTATGACAACTATGCACGACCACAGATTAACCTAGCAATCCAATGATACAGTCTTAAATAACACTTCACAACAAGATATAGCTCCTCTCCCCTGAACAAAATTGAACGATGAATAGGAATTTGACATTCCTGTTCCTACTGACCTACTGTCTGGAAAGGCTGATTCTGCAGGTTCTATAGATCCAATATTTGAGTACAAATTTTGAGCATTGCTGGTAATATGGAGTTGATGATCTTGATTAATTGAGAAGCAGGGGCACTCACTCCACTTCAAGTCATGATGAGCAACTAACAAATTTTAGGGAGTTAACTATGTCTTCTTATTGTTATTCAATCCTTGTACAAAAATAATGCGATTCAATTTAATTTAAAGATGAAATTGTTTCCCTCACTCATCTAACAACTGGTTTAGCACTTAACAAATCAGTGATTATATAAGTAATCAATGTCATATGTTTTCTCAAAAGCCCAAAATGGGGTGAAGGTGATGACATGTGTCTGAATGAAACACACATTAGGTGGGGAGGGAGGTGCACAGATAAAAGGTTCACATATAATTTCTATACATACTGATTACCAAGACTGTATCATTAATTCATTAGTCAGCCAAAAAAAAAATAAAAAAAATAAAAAAAAAAGCCTCTAATCATTCCTACAATGAAGGATCCAAACATTAGGCAAACTCAGAATAAAAAGATAAATAAAAGGTATATCTAGCCCCAAATAAAAAAAAAAATAAATAAATAAAAGAAAACCCACTTCAGGTCACTTAGAAGCTCACAAGCTGTCCATCAGAGTAGCGCACACTGCCCCACAATTGCTGAAATTAGCTAATCCAACACAACAGCTCTATCTGTATTCCACTTCTCCATTAACATATCCTCAATATCTGCAACTCCAACCATACTCTAAGTGTCCTCATTTTGAAAACTACCATCAGGTGATCCCAAACATTCATCTAAATTTTCAAAATAAGGATCTGTGTTATGCTTACATCCATCTCAATTCTCAACATACACATCTATTTTATCTATACTTAAAGTCTGACATTTCTACCATAAATATTTTTCCAATTAGCCTCACAAATATACTATGATTGAAGTTGCTGCTCTCCATTTGTGTCTCCTCGACTATGAATTGCATCTTGGCGAATACATTAATTTATTTGTAAAATGGACCCAAGGCACTTAAACGCACTTAGGGATAAAATTTTACTATCGAAAAATATTGTCCTCCCTTAGCTCCCCCCAATACTTTGCACTCCATATACTTCAATTGCTACAGCTTAGCATTTACCTTAATCCTAATGAGAATTTAATCTCATCCACCAATTTGATACCATCCGCAAGTGACAGACACCATGAAATGCCATGTTAATTCATCTAGAACTTCTGAAGAGAAAAAGACATCATGCATGGCCTTGGAGAAGTCCAATAGAAATAGGGAAATTCTCTTTTACTCTTCCACAAGTCCATATCTTTTAAAATATATATGGTGCAATTAAAAGTTGATAAATGATAATATATCATTGAAAACTTGTATTAACACAAGATCAATCCTTTATGAGCGCCACTCCATACCTCCATTCTCACCTTTCACCAAGTAACAATCTTATTTTTCCCACACAAACTATGTGGTTAGCTTGATTATCTACTTCAATACCCTTAAAAAGAGTTTTTGATATCATCCTAATTTTACCTCCAAAATCCAATCCCAACATTAAATTTTAACACCGTCCAAAATTCAAAATTTCCCAACAAAATCCACACATAAAATTCCATATAAATAACTACAAAATCATACAGTTTCAAACATTTCAAAACCCTAAAATCAATGCCAGCTTCTTTGACAATCAACACATCCTTAACACAGGTCTCCAGTAACCAAATGGAAATTTCACCAATCGATAAAAATTAAAACTTACAGCGTATATAAAAGAAATACTCGCAACTCAAAGCAGAAATTTAAAATTCCAATTTCACATGAGTAATACAATTAATTGAAGAATTGAATAACTCTATAGTTATTCGATTACTACGAAATAAAAGAAAATTAAATACTATAATCGAGCTAAAAATTGAAAAATGAAAAATTAAGATAGAAATTGCAACAACAACCACAAAAAAATTAAGGAGAGAGAAAGATTACTCGAACACAATTATCAGTAATATGAATGTCATCTTGAGGCGAAGAAGAAGAATCCGAAACAGCAGCAGCAGAAGTAGATGAAGAAAAGGAATTGGAATTCGATGTGAGAATCCTGTGATTATGGCGGATTCGAAGAGAGAAATTTGAAGAAAATCGAGCTAATATTGATCTTGTCGCCATGCCTCTTGAGTTCGTTCCTCTCCTGTCTTCTTCCCTCTCGATTTCTTTCGCTTATTAAATCTAAACACCAAACGCCTACTTCCCGTGTAGAGCTGTTAATTCGGATGTTCGAGTCCGGACCGGGTTAATGTGGGTCAAGTCCGCTCAGATCAGGTCGAGTGAAATTAATAGAGTTGTCTATGCAGGTTAGGTTCAAATTGTTTTATGTTCGAGTCGGGTCATATTAGGTTAAAACGGATTTGGATCATTCTCGGATTCAAATCAAGTGCATTTTAAGTCAATAGTTTGTGAGTTATATTCAGGTCGGGTCATCTCCAAGTCGAGTCATGTTCAGATTCGAGTCTCGGACCCTAGATTAACTCGGGTCTTCAAGTCGGGTTATATCAAATTCAGGTCACTATTCGGCTCATAGCAAGTTCGCATCACCATTTTTTCGGATTTAAACAGGTTGAATTGGGTCATGAATGTTTTTATTCGAATTCAAGTCTTGAGCTTTTTTTATTTTATTTTTATTAACGTATTTCACCAAATACCCTAGTGTTTTTTCAAATTCCACCAAATACCCTTCACCTTTTCGAAAATACCTCAAAGTACCCTTAAAAACTAATGGTCTCAGTTAGTCATCAGGGTTAATAATTACACATTTCATTTATGATTTGTTTTTTTGGAAAAATTGAAAAGAATAATCCCACCTTTCGCACTTCTGCTCAAAATAATCCCACCTTTGCGTATTCCAGAAATAATCCCACCTTAAACCTCCATTTTGGGTAACCTGGAGAAAAGTTTTTTTTTTTTTTCTTTTTTCCCTGTTTTCCCCTCCTACACCGATCTTCAACTAACCAAACGCCAAACACCATCCAACCTCCATTAATCCTTCATCTTCCACCTCAACCACCATGACCATCATCCATCACCACCAAACTGACCATATTCCCACCTTCCTCCTCTTCCCAACTTCAAAGTGTGGCTGCCCCAATCACACTCCCTTGCCCCTTAGCTTTTTATTATCCACCAGTTTCCTCTTAAACCTGCCTAAATCACAACCCACTCGCCACTCTCACTGCACAACTCGTAACACCAAACAACCACCATCACCACCAGCTTAAACGTCAGCCACAACACCCATTTTAATAGCTCGCACCGTCAGTTTTGCCTAGCAACCTGTGATTATCGAAGCATCGTAGCTCCCGCAATTACCAATTTACCACTTGTAATCAACAATCAAACCGCCACGAAAACACCTCGTAGCAGCTCTGTAACAACCTACGGACTGCCAGCTTCCCACAACCCAACAAGGTAGCAACATTAATTCAACCTTCACTAATCACCAATTGCTCCAATCCACCATTAATTATAGTAGTTCGCCTCCTAATTTCAACAATTTTGAGCTTGTGGTGGGTATTTTTTTGATCAATTCCAATCCATCGTCAATTACAGACTTTTTCAAGGGGCTATCCGGGCTGGCTTGGGTCAGGTGAGAAAGTCACAGTGGTGGTGGTTCTTGCTGTTCTGGAGGAACGGGGGTGGCAGTGGTGATAATGGTGGTACGATTAGCTAGAATTGGGGAAAGGGATGGAATCAGGGAAGGAGAGGGAATCGGGGAACATGGTGATTGGGTCCGGATGTTCCGGCGAGTAGTTGGGTCCGAATTTTCCGGCGAGTGGTTGAGTCCGACTGGTTGGCAGGCGATGCTCCGGTGAGGGATTAACTCCGGTAGGGGAAGGAGGAAGAAGCAAGAAGGGTTATTAATTTCTTTTTTTTAATTCCTTTATTTTTAAAAAATTATAAATAAAAAATCAATAAGAAGGTGACACGTGTCATATTACCTTCTAAAACAGGTTACCAATTTCACAAACCGGTAAAAGGCTCATTTTGGGAAGATTGGGGTACAAGGTGAGATTATTTCTGAAATACGCAAAGGTGAGATTATTTTGAGCAGAAGTGCGAAAGGTGGGATTATTCTTTTCAATTTTTCTTTGTTTTTTTTTCACTATTTTACCGTATTTTAATTTATTATAAGTAAAATACAATTTTCCCTTAATTTGAGTTTAAAAAAAATGTTTTGTTATTATTTTGGGGTCCTTTTGGTTTATGATTCCAAATTAAACTCGAAATTGACAAAAAAAATATGTAAATGCCTCGTTTTGCTTATTGAGAAATGTCTCGATTGACATGTCATTATTATTTTAGCTGCAAAAGTTGCTCGAGTAAGGTTTTTGCCTTTTAGGGGTCATTTTAATCTTTATTAAATTCAAATATAGCTAGAAATTTCGAAAAAAATAACGTTAATGCATCATTTTTCTTGTCAAGATAAGTCTCGATTTGTGTGATGTTACTTTTTAGCCTAAAAAATTACTCAAATAAGGTTTATGGGTCCTAATTAAGTTGGGATTGACAATAAAATAACATAACTGTCTCTCGTTTTGCACGTCGAGAAATAACACAATTGATGCATAAAATGAGACAATTAAATTATTATTTGTTGATATCGAGCTCTATTCACTACAAAAATAAAAGCTTTTTAGCAACTAAAATTTTCAATAGATTTTTAAAGTACATTTTGTACCTTGTTGATTACTAGATGACATCATATTTTTGTCTTGTTGCCATATAGCAACAAATTATGGGAACTGATATTTAATTTGTATGGATTAGAAACAAACAATTTTTTTTTACAAGACAAATTATACTCCCTCCGCCCCTTTATTATATGCCTATTTTTCATTTTGCACGGGAATTAAGAAAGTTAAAGATTCCTTTAAAACTAATAATTAGGTGTATTAAATATGCATGTGGGGTTGAAGAGAATAAAAAAGTGGTTGGGAATTAGGATAGAAAAAACATTGGAAATTGATACGGAGTATTAAAATACAAAATAGAAAAGGAAAAAGGGTGACAAATCATAAAAAAGATAATAATATATATTGTAAGAAAATACATTATATATCTCTACCCTTATAAAAACCAGAAGTTGTGTCACTATTTGAAATCTACAGTGTGCTTCCGTTTATATCCTCAAGCTATTTTTTTACTTTGGAAATTGCCCTTCATGCTTGATTTCAGCACTTTGTCTCCTTAGTCTTGTTTTAGTCCTGCTTTTTCCCCTTTTCATTTCATGCTCCACCATTCAATTCTTCGATTTGCTTTCTCTCTCCTTTGAACCAGTCTTTCTCACTATCACTCCATTAGATGGAGTACATCTTTCCTTTCTCACTTCATTTTCTCTCTCTTCACTTCACTGCACTCATGAAAGAATGTTGAATTTTGCTTCAACATGAAAGACCTCATCACCAAGCATAGAGATTTCAATATCACTCCACCACCACCATCATCACAACTACCGTCATATTTTATCTCCACTCTTCGCCGCCGACCTCGCTTCAATGGTGCGGTGGAGTTTGATCAAGCATTAATGGAGCAAGCTTTTGAATGGTTAATGTTGATTTGGGTATTTGATACCCGGCCAGGTGGCCCAATCAGAAAGCGCCACGTGTCCTCCATATAGGTGCCATTTGGACCCATGGAATGATGACACGTGGAGGGCGGACTCTTCTCTGTCCTACGCGGACTGAAGATCCGGAAGGGACCATTCAGGTGGCGACACGTGTCACTCAAAAGGTGCCTCAGAATCCTTTTGGGCTCAGTGACACGTGTCACTCAGGCATTGGCCCTGGGATGGCGGCCTTCAAAGGCCCAAATCCCGAGGCGCCGCAAAACGGCGTGACCTAATTCCTAGGTTACCAGATCCTAGGAGGGGCACACTTTTCAAAAGGACCCTATAAATAGGGATATTCTGGTATTTATGACAGAATAGAGAATTTTACACGCAATACGAGATAATACGTCACTTATCACACTTTACCTGAGCTTGGAATCCGAGCAGATAACTTTATTTCCGCACGTTTTATTACCGAACGCTTGCTAACTTAATCTTCGGAGGCGGACCCCCGACCATCCAGCGGTCCGTTTTCTTTGCAGGTATAGGCGTCCTCAGTTGAATCCAGTTTCAGTGTTGTAACTCTCCCAAGGGACAAAAACCCCTGAAACATTTGGCGCTGTCTGTGGGGAGAGTACCTCTGAAATGGCTTCACAAGTACCTGTACCGAACCCAGAGGCCGAACGACCTCCAGAAGACATATTGGTCCAAACGGATCATGACTCAGGTGACGACGCTGACGTCGAAACCTATGTTGATCCAAATGGATCCCTCATCTCAAAACGCATCCGCAGTAAGGAAAGGCGGGAGCGCCACCATGACCAGGCAGGGCCAAGAAAAACTTCTGGTCAACCAAAGAAGCCCTCGGGGCGGCCGGTTGATCCTTCTCAGGCGGCAGGATCAACTCCCGTCACTCGGGATGAACTAATGACACTCCTGAGCAGCCTCAAGGGTGAAATCAAACAACTCGCCTCAAAGAAGTCGCCTGCCCCTAGAAAGGAGTAGTCGGCCAAGAAGCCAGCCCAAGCTGGCAAACAGAAGTCGGCCAGGGACCGTCATCCAACTCCTCATCCTGCCCTAAGGAGAAGGCCCGGACCCAATTTGACCTTACTCGACTCCGTTTCCCAGAAATGAGCACAAGAAAACCCATCCGGCACGTACAGCCGGATGGCATCAAGAAGACGTTCTCTGACGCTCGGCAATACATCGAGGAGAAGAGAACCCAGCTATCAGAGTCAGCTTCAACGTCGACTTATCATGATAGCTTTCGGAATACCTCTGTGAGGTGTTCCTAGTCTGTACATGAGACCCCAGCAAGCAGCCAACGGGTTCAGTCTGGGCCTCTTATAATTCAGTCCGCCCAGTACATGGCACAACCATTGTACCAGGCGCCAGTTTTACCTTACATGCAACCTACCCTCTATGGAGGACAGGTGGCATACGACTATCAGCCGATGGACTGGCAGCTAAGGCTGCAACACCTTGGAGATCAACCCTCTGCTTTCTCCAGGGAAATAACTGAAGCCGTACAACCGGCTAAAGTTAAAAACGTTCTGGTTGGAGCCTATGACGGGACCTCCTACCCAAAAGACCACCTGCTAGCATACACCCACCTCATGTATTTACAGGGGTTGGATGATGCCGCATGGTGTCGTTGCTTTCCAGCCACCCTGAAGGGCATAGCCCAGCAGTGGTTTGGCAATCTGCCGGCTGACTGCATAAATAGCTTCAAGACGCTTGCGTTCTTGTTTGCTTCAAACTTCTCTATGAACATCCCTGCCAAAAAGACAAGTCTTGACTTGGGCAATGTGCAGCAGGGAGATAGAGAAGGCTTGCGTTCCTACGTCAGGCGGTCCAATCTGGTCCGAATCCAGATTCATGGGCTGTCTGATGAGGTCGCTTTCACAGACTTCTTTAAGGGTCTGAAGGACGGGTCTACTTTTAAGTACGAACTCGTCCGCAAACAAATCTTTACTCTACAAGGAGCCTTGCCAGAGGCGGAAGCCTACATACAGGCGACCGAACTCTGCTCCTCCAATAAGCAGTCGGACCATAAGAAGTCCGACAGGAAGAAAGAGAGTCGACCTGCTTAGCCGGCTCCTAAGCCAGAAGAGAGCAAAAAGAAAAAGCAAGTTTGGGCCATTGATAACTCTGATCAACCGGCCCAGAAGAAGAAAAAGGAGTGGAAACCGTACGTCCCAAGGTACGAATTCCACAAGGACTGTTGCTCCATCCTCTTGGAAATTAAGGATCGGCTGACTCTTGAAAAGCCGACTCCTATGAAAGGTTCCGCTAAAAATCGGAACAAAAACAAGCATTGCCATTTCCATGAGGATATTGGCCATGACACGAACGACTGCTTTAGTC
The DNA here is from genome assembly GCF_001683475.1 of Chenopodium quinoa. Classification (NCBI taxonomy): domain Eukaryota; kingdom Viridiplantae; phylum Streptophyta; class Magnoliopsida; order Caryophyllales; family Amaranthaceae; genus Chenopodium; species Chenopodium quinoa. The sequence goes on along the minus strand of NW_018744304.1, from coordinate 5,755,107 downwards.
TCAAGAGGGAGCTCGACCATCTAGCCGACAAAGGACAGCTGAAGTCCTATGTGAAGTCCAAAGTGACTTCAAAAGCAAATCCGGGGCAGTCCAAGAAAAAGACTCCCCAGCCTGTTGTGAGTGCCGAAACTGACGAAGAACCGGTATACACCATAGCAGGTGGATTTGCCGGTGGTGGCCCGACCATTCGGGGTACCAAGGACCATCTGAGAAAGATGGTCAACTCTGTTGAGGAGGGGGATGCAGCAAGCGCATCCACCTTCCCTAATGTTATCATCACCGAGCAGGAGGCAAAGTCCGTCGGCCGCATGATGACCCTGTTGTCATTGAGTGCAAGGTAGCCAACCAGCTGGTTGGCCGGATTCTGATTGACACAGGAAGCTCCTCTAACCTCATCAGCCTCAAATGCTTATCCAATCTCAAGTACAAACCGGATAGCATGATGGAGGTCACCCACACCCTTGTTGGGTTTGGGGGAGGACTTATGCACCCAGTCGGACGAATTGACCTACCTGTCCGCCTGGGAAGCAAGGGAGACGGTCGACACATGACAATCCGTTTCCTAGTGGTTGAAGAGCTCACGGCTTACAACCTCATCTTTGGCCGTCCCACTCTTAATGAGTGTAAGACCGTCATCATCCCTGCTCTCATGCTACTCAAGTATGAGAAGGATGATGGAACAGTCGGCTCCCTTAATGGGGACCAAAAAATGGCTCGAGAGTGTTACCTCTCGGACGTCAAGCCCGCGGCCGTAGCATCCGGTCGGGGCAAGCAAACAATCGACCTCGACGATGTCGAGGAAGATCAGTCAGCCCCACCAGCCGGAAAGAAAAGAAAGACTGATAGCTGGTGGTGGTCAAAAAAGAAAAACAATAGCAATCACTGACCGGGGAACGGTCGGATGATCTTCGTTCCCTGCTGGTGAACACATTGATATCCCTCTGGACGACAGCCGTCCAGAGAGGACTGTTAAGGTGGGGACGATTGCCTTTGCAAAGCTGGGTGAAAGCCTTCACCAGCTCCTGAGGGAATTCAAAGACATCTTTGCCTTTGAAGTGGAGGAGATGTCAGGCATCAGCCCGGATCTCGCTGTCCACAAACTCGCCGTGGATCCTAAAAAGAAGCCCATCCGGCAAAAGAAAAGAAACCACGGCGAAGAAAGAAGTCAGGCGGCAGCTGCCGAAGTAAAAAAGCTGTTAGATGCCAAGTTCATTCGGCCGTGCAATTTCCCTGAGTGGGTAACGTAGCTAACGTTGTGTTAGTAAAAAAGCCGAATGGAACTTGGTGGATGTGTGTTGACTACACAGACCTCAACAAGGCATGTCCAAAGGATAGCTACCCATTGCTTAAGATCGACATTCTCGTTGACTCAACAGCCGGACATGCCCTGATGAGTTTTATGGACGCCTATTCAGGTTTCCATCAGATCCCCCTGTGGAAAAAAGATCAAGAAAAGACGGCATTCGTCACTGATCAAGGGTTGTTCTGTTATACGGTGATGCCGTTTGGTTAGAAGAATGCGCCTGCTACTTTCCAACGAATGATTAATACGGTCTTCATTAATCAAATCGGAAGGAATGTAGAGGCGTACATTGATGACATGATAGTCAAATCCAAACAACAGGCGGATCACCTTGCTGATCTCGAGAAACATTCGCCACACTCAGGCGGCACAAGGTCATGCTTAACCCAAAAAAGTGTGTCTTTGGTGTTGAGTCTGGGAAGTTTCTCGGATTTTTAATTGACCAAAGGGGAATAGAGGCCAACCTTGAGAAAATACAGGCGGTGATCGACATGCAGTCGCCCCGTACTGTGAAGGAAGTGCAAAAACTAACAGGTTGTCTGGCGGCCCTGGGGAGATTCCTCAGTCGGTCAGGCGACAAGTGCCTCTACTTTTTCCAGGCAATCAAAAAGAAGACAAACTTTGAATGGGGGGATGATGTAGAGGCGGCCTTTCAAAAACTGAAAACTCATCTGCACTCTTTGCCGAGGCTTGTCAGCCCTTTTCCCAAAGAGAAGCTCTTCATGTACTTAGCCGTCTCTGATCATTCCCTCAGTGCCGTTCTCTTAGCTGAAAGAGACGACATCCAGCTCCCGGTGTATTTCATTAGCCATGTTCTGAGAAACGCGGAGCTTCGGTACCCCATGGTTGAGAAATTCGGCCTTGCCCTTTACATGGCCATCAAGAACCTTAAACCCTACTTTTTGGCGCATGCGGTAGAGGTCTATACTGACCAACCGATCAAGCGGCCACTCACAACCTTGGAGTCTTCTGGACGAATGCTCAAATGGGCGATTGAAATGCAAGGACTAGAAATCACTTACGAACCAAGGAAGGCAATAAAGGGACAAGCATTCGTTGACTTTATTGTCGAAATGACAAGGCCGGTTGTACCGGATAATATAGACCAGGTTTGGAAAGTGTATGTGGATGGGAGCTCCACTGTGAACGGCTGTGGTGCAGGGATTATCTGAAGGAGATAAGTACGAATACGCACTACGGTTCAAGTTCCAGGTCTCTAACAATGAGGCCGAGTATGAGGCCTTGCTGGCTGGCATCCGGTACTGCAAGGCGGCAGGGGCAAAGAAGATATCCGCCTGCTCTGATTCTCAACTGGTCGTACTCCAGGTTAATGGAACGTACAAGGCCACTCATCCGGCCATGATAAAATATTTGCAGGCGGTCAAGAGTGAAGTTGGGTCACTTGAAGAATTTCATCTAACTTAAGTGCCCAGGTCTTCAAACAATCAGGCGGATGCTCTGTCCAAGCTGGCATCATCCGTCTCCTGTGAAACGCCTCGGTCAGTTTTCTGGGAGGTCATGGAAAGAAGAAGTATATCTGAGGAAGACCCCATTGGAATTCTTGACCGAAGCTCAACCTGGATGGACAGCATCTGGGCCTATCTTGCAGACGACACGCTCCCTGACTCACCACAGGAGGCGGCTGTTCTGAAAAAACGAGCGGCCATGATTTAAATTAAAAAAGACCAATCTCCATCAGACGACTGGTTAAGATTGTTTTCTGGCAAAGCCAGAGAAATTGTTAAAGTACCCGACCCCTTGGCCGGTAAAGATACATCAAATACTCGGCACGCAGGCCGGAAAAGCAAAGTACATGGCCATTCGGCCGCAGAAAATATAAAAAAAAAAAGCTTAAGTGATCAGGGGAGAGCCTCTTCATTGGCAGCCGGCCTGTTGTCCTTCGGCTGCTCTTCATCATTCTTCTCTTGCTCCTCCATCTGATCCTCCTCCTCGCCACTAGAGGACGACTCCCCAGAAGAGTCGGACCCAGAGCTTTCCTCGGCCGCAGCATTCTCAGCCTCTTCAATAAGGCGATCGTTGAATGCTTTGCTGGCTTCATCAAACTTGGATTTCCAAGTCTGATAGTCTGAGTCCGGCTGTACAGCCGCCCAAGTGTCCCGCATGATGGCATCATAGTCGCTCATCATTTGCTTAACAAGAGCCTCTCTCTCTTGCTCAGCCACGGACTCAAACTTGGACTTCAGCTGATGCTCCTGGTTGCTGAGGCGCTGCTCCAGGCGGCCCACCTTCTGCTTGGCTCTCTCGGCCTCTTCTTTGGCGTCCTGAAGAGGCTCGAGCTTCTCCTTAAGATTTGTAATTTCTTTCTTAAGGGAAGTGATGCGCAGACAGGCCGAGTCCAGGTCCTTCTTCACCTGCATATTGGCTTCCGCCTGCGAATACATCATATCAAGCGTCAGAAACTCATTTTGAGCAATATCAAATTGAGCTCGATCCAAGGCGGACTCGGCCCGAGCTTTGGCGGCTGTTACCTCTTTGGACTTCTCCTTGAGGGGTTGCCTGAGCCCTTTGACGCGCAGCATGGCCTGCAAAAAGAGCCGAATGGTTAAAACCAGGCAGATAAAGACTTGAGCAAAAAAAAAAAAAAAAAAAAAAAAAAAAAAAAAAAAAAAAAAAGAAAAGAGAATTGAGTTGCTTAAGTCAAGACTCATACCTCGCAGAGGTTCCCCAAGATGCCATCCAAATCTAGGGTGCCGACTCCCCTGACACACGCCTTGTCGTCAGGATCAACCGCCCTCAGCATGGACTTGGCCATCTGGATTACAGTCGGTCTCTGCACAGGAACTGAGAAGGAAAGAGAGTTAGAAAAATAACACAAGTATATCTAAATGGAAGAACAAGAAAGGCGAATGGTTTTTACCGTCGTCCTTCGGTTCCTCCTCTCTCCCTCTCTCTCCTGCTGAGCCGACAGCAGTGGTGGGTTGGTTGAAGCCACCCTTCGATGTCCTCTGGACATCCGGTTTGCTGATCTCCCTATCAGCTTCGAGAGAAGAGGCGTCTGGGCCTTTCTTGGGCTTATAAGCAATGTGCTTCCGGTCGCCCTTGCCAGATGCGCTCACATCACCCGCCCTTGTCTTTTGGACCTTAGGGTCGGATGGTTTTGAAGGAGATTTGGAAGGTGCACCCTACATCAACACAAGATAAAAGCAAGTTAGAAATCATTCGAGCAAATTTAATATTGGTCAGAAATGAAAGTATAACAATTTCCTACCTTCGGGGTGCCGCCAATTTTCTGCTCATCCACTTTGGTGTGGGTGGTTGCTTCTGCCCTGTTTAGGACATTCGACATGTATCGAGCAGCACATACAGCCGGCTTCCTTGTGGCCGAGAGCTTCTCCATTGCTTTGTCTGCAAAAATGAACAAGTGTTAGCACCACCAAACAAGTACTGAAAAGAAAAATGAAATTGCATATAAAGCAGACGACCGACTACCTCTTGGCATTTCAGAACTTAGCCCACAGGCGGCTAAGAATGTTCCTTCTTCAAACCATTTGTACAAAGGGAGATAGCATTGAGGGGTGACCTCCTTGTCCCCCTCATCATTCGTCCACACGGACACGGTAAACAACCCCACATCCATGATCTCCTCCTTTGCCCGCCTGGGAATAGGCGGCAATGCACTCCTGCCTGCTAGGAAAGGTGGATTCTTATTCCGCCTGTTATACTTTTGGTTCAGGCGGCTGTCAGCAGACTTAACTATGTAAAACTTAGTCCTCCAGTCTTTCCACTTGTTCTCTTTGCCAACAACCATCATGTACCCCTTGCAAGTGGTCAAGGTGTACCAGCCCTCACCGCCCCTAGCAGGCGCCCTGCTCAGATAGTGCATGTGGGCGAACGCTTCAAAGCTCGCCTCCACCTGCAGCATCTCACAGGCGGCAACATACCCCAGAATATTAATCCAGAAGTTGGGTACAAGTTGCCAGATACCCGGCTGGTATCCGTCCAAGATCCTCTCCACGGCCGGATGGAGAGGGAAGCGGAGGCCAGCTTGGAAGGCCGCTTCATAGCAGCCGAATGCTCCGTCCTGGTAGCTGGCCAGGCTCAGCCAGGTTATGGTGTCGCCCTCGTTAGGGACCGACAAAGTATAGCCATAGCCTAGGACGACCTTGCGCCTAAAATTGGCAAGGCCGGATGCCATGGAGCTCCGCCTGTCGGGCGGAACATGATGATAGTAGGGGGCTCTCTCCAAGCGCCTGGAAGCGCTCAGCTCGGCCCAGCTTTCCCCCTTATCCACTGCCAGGGACTCCTTGGCAGAATCTATTTTTGATCTAGCCTCCTCTGAAGTTATGGAGGCGTTCTCTAAAGAAGATGACGAGGCCGACTCGTCATCAGAGCTCTCATCAGAGCTAGGGGACCGCCGACTGGTGCCAGCGGGGTCCTCCCCTAGACTCTCTTCCGGCGCCTGTCTAGAAGGCCCGGGTTGATATTCCTCATCCGCCTCCCCCGGGATTCCATCACTGGGAGTTCCACTAGATGTGGGCGAATGGTCATAGGTGGGGGTTGGAGGAAGATAGGAAGGGCTGTCAGGATGTTCCGACAGCTCACTTCGAGGCACTCTTATTGAGCCGTCTGAATAAACAATCGACCCATCCGAATGGTAGAAAATTCCATCGGAGCTACACTGCCTTGCTGTTCTTTTGGTTCTTGCCATAGTGTCCTGCACAGACACGGAAACGGTCGGATTCGGAGAAGTTCGCAAAGCAGGGTCTTTGGCCAAGCATTCAGCGCTGCTAGTTCTAGATTCAGCCGTCCCCGGTGACCGGCTGATCACTATCCTACGCCGTGCCGCATGCAATTGGGGAGCCATTTTTTCGAAAACAAAGAAAAAATGAAGAGTAAAAGAAAAAACAGGCGTTACCTTTGGAAGAAGGGTGAAAGACGCTTGGTTGACTAAAGAACGGTTGGACTGTTGGCCGAGTGTCGGATGCTTGAAAAACACTTAGGGAATTTTGAGATTCTTTAAAGTCAAAAAGTCCAAGATTCTCCAAAGATTCCCAAAGGTGTGAATCCAAAGGGGGGGGGTCAAACCTCACTATTTATAAGGGGGTAAAACCCTAATTTTTTCCCTCCAGTAATTTTTGAATCTGACCACTCAGATAATGACACCTGTCACAGGAGTCACGTGCAATGCACGTGACCCCTGTGAGGGGCAAATGATTTGGGTATTTTATACCCGACCAGGTGGCCCAATCAGAAAGCGCCACGTGTCCTCCATATAGGTGCCATTTGGACCCATGGAATGATGACACGTGGAGGGCGGACTCTTCTCTGTCCTACGCGGACTGAAGATCCGGAAGGGATCATTTAGGTGGCGACACGTGTCACTCAAAAGGTGCCTCAGAATCCTTTTGGGCTCAGTGACACTCAGGCATTGGCCCTGGGATGGCGGCCTTCAAAGGCCCAAATCCCGAGGCGCCGTAAAACGGCGTGACCTAATTCCTAGGTCACCAGATCCTAGGAGGGGCACACTTTTCAAAAGGACCCTATAAATAGGTATATTCTGGCATTTATGACAGAACAGAGAATTTTACACGCAATACGAGACAATACGTCACTTATCACACTTTACCTGAGCTTGGAATCCGAGCAGGTAACTTTATTTCCGCACGTTTTATTACCGAACGCTTGCTAACTTAATCTTCGGAGGCGGACCCCCGACCATCCGGCGGTCCGTTTGCTTTGCAGGTACAGGCGTCCTCAGTTGAATCAAGTTTCAGTGTTGTAACTCTCCTAAGGGACAAAAACCCCCGAAACAAATGTCAAATAACTCAGTTGCAGTTACGGCGTCAAATAAAATGTCGTTATTCTTTGGGATCCCTAATTATCTGTTATAATGAATTAGGATTCAGGGCAATGCCCAATTTCATCTAATGGATCCTTAAATCATATACTCTTAGATTAATTTCTTAGCAATGCCCAATTTCTTCTTTTATGTAGTTAGGATCGGTTCATCCTATTTTATTTCCATTTTTCACAAACTCTTCGACTCTCCATTGTAGCGGCTTCTGATCAAGGTATGGTTCTTTCTACATAAAATCATTTGAATATTTTTTCTTCAATCAGAGTATACTGTTTTACATGTTACTCTGATTCAATTTTAGGATTCAGATAATTAAGTACTCTGTGTGAGTAATTTATTGTTTGTATGATTTTATTTTTATTTATTTTTTAAACATTTCTGGATTGTATAGGTAGAAACACAAATGATGGCATACATGCTTTGATTACCACTGATATATAATTTAATCTGATTAGATTTTATCCTGTAATGAAAGCTATCATTTTCTCTTGTTCTGTTTGTAGGTATGCTGAGTTTTATCACAATAATTAGAGATGAGTTCTTTTATCTTGCTTAGGTTCATAAATTTTCCTACACTGTTGATTGCTTTTTCTACTCATGGTTTAGACTTTTTTTTAATATGCTTGGTTGCTGCTTTTGAAAGTCACCAATAAATTAGAGAACAAAATAATTGATGATATAGTCTCATAATGCAGAGAGTTAGGGCAGTGGGTCTCCGAAATTCTGAATCCATATGCTTGCTGATGGAGATGATCAGATGATCCTTATGCATTCAATTAAAGGTAGAAAATTATATCCTTGTATCTTTCTACATAAAATAATGCTATTTGTTTTTACTCGATGTTGGTTATTCATACCTTTGTTAGGTTAGATTAACTGTGTTGAAATCAGAGGGGTGGATTGGAAAAGCTTATGGAGAATCGTAGCCTTCTGTTCACTCAATTAAGGTACAATTTTTTTGCTTTTTTCCCCCCTATAATTTGGGATATAATTTGAGATTCATTGGGTTATATGTGTGGGATGAACTAGGTTATTTTTCATGGCTAAAAAAAGAGATTCTTGGGATCGAAAAAAATACTACTCCTATTGAAATCAATTATTCTGATATGTTGTTCATAATTTTCCTAAATTAGTCTATGGTTAATCTAGCTATTGTGATTATTGTTAAATTCAATTTTATATTAGGGACCTTAAAATATTAGAACTTACGTTATTTTTAGCTTCCGCCCCTACTTTTACATGGTTTGATTGAGCTTTAAAGGGTCATCTTTATACAAACTTTAATTTTTTTAGGTTGTTGATTATGATTTATGACCTTAAAATTTTTTTTTAGGTATTCAATTTTCAGCTCATTTTTTTTGTTGGGTGATCGATTTTCAGTTCAATAATTTTGGTCTGTGTAACAGGGTCATCGCATTTTTTGCTTAGATTTTTCTAGGTTGCTAATTTTTACTTGGATTTTGTCTTGGTGGTCTCTGAGTCTTAATATAGCTTAGTTTTATCAAGGTTGTCGATTTTGGGCTTGAATTTTTCCGGATTATCGATTTTAAGCTGGAAATTTTTTAGGTTTTCATAAAAGAGGAGATGTTTGGGGGAAAGGTTTTTGAAACAGGAATATCTGACGAGAGAGAAAAAGAACGGGGGTGGGGGACTGAATTCATCAATTGCTGCTAAATTTTCATTTTTTTTTTTCCTGTCAGCTCTAATGTATACACGGTGATCTCTGATGAAATTCTGGTGGCGAGAAATTATTGTCAATTCTTGGCATTGATGTTTTAAAGCTCCAAATTCAAAGGGGGAACGAGCTGCAGCTATGTATGTAAACGCTAAAGCCTCATCTACTTTGCTTTATCATCATGGCATTGTCGGCGATTTAGGTCCGATGTTTGAGCTTTTTGTGGAGCTTAGCAGTCGTCTTCGTGTTAATCTTATGGGTAAATTTCTAAATTTTTCTAATCTATGATATGCTTTAGCTTTCAAGGGTTATTAAATTTTTTTATTTATATTTGTTTGCCCCATAACGTATGAAATTTTATACCTCATGATAGACAATTTTCATGTCCTTATGAGTAGATGGTAAACAAGTCCTTTAGGGTTTTGGTTAATTTGGTATACATTAGGGGCATAGATAGCAAGATTTAGGAAAGTCATGAACTGTACGAATCTAGGGTTTTGGATTTGGAGTGTATCTTGAATTTGGAACTTGTATAACAAGTTTGACTGTAATTAAGAAGCACAAGTTATAAACAGAAGTTAAAAATATAAATTTTAAATTTTGATCCTCTTCTCATGAATAATGCTGTGGTAGAAGTTAGGCCTGTTGGTTTGATTTTACTTTGATTTTTACTGAACATCTTATTGCTTTTACAGAGGAAGGTCAAGTAATTTTCCTTCAGATCCAAGATCTGTAGGTCAGGGGATTGTAAAGGTTGAATATGAGAGAAGCTCACTGGAAATGAAGAACTTTGAGATGATCTCGAGAAGATACAAATTCAATTTTTTAGGTAAATTTATTTAATATTTATACTGGGGTAAATTTATTTAAAATATTAGTACTGAAGATACCAAACCAATGGTAGGCCATGCTCACCATCATCATCAATCCCGAATCTCAATAAAATCAACGGTGGAAGGAGAAATTGTTGAAAACGGTATCAAATTGATGATTGTGGGTGGCAGATTGGCGGTAATTGGTGGCGTTGGCTGTGATTTGGTGCGCAATTGAAGAATTGGTGATGTGGAGTTGTTCTGTTTGGTGCAAGGAGATGGAGCAGCATCAGGGCACCAGGGTTGCTGGTGGCTGCTGTTTGTGAGGGAGAAGGGAGTTGTGGTTGGGTGAGGTGGGGGATTCTGGCTCGTTGGTGGGGTGTGTGGGTGTGGGAGTTTTTGGTGGTGAGGATTGGTTACGGTGGTCGGAAATTGGTGGAATCGGGGCTGTAGAAGGGTAGGGGTGGAATAGAGACTGGTTGGTGGGTTGTGTGGGAGGTTTGGCCTGTTGGGTGAGGGGGAGGTTTGGTTGGTGGGTTGTGTGGGAGGTTTGGCCTGTTGGGTGAGGGGGGAGGTTTGGTTGGTGGGTTGTGTGGGAGGTTTGGCCTGTTGGGTGAGGGGGAGGTTGGCAGCAATAGTCAAGAAGGGGAGGGGCGGTTCTGGTGGTGGGATGGGACTGGAGTGGTATAGTGGTGGTGGGGATTGAGAGAGGGGTGGACCAGTGGTGGTGTTTGGGGAAGGAGAGACAAAAGAACAAAAATTGTTTAAGGACGGAGCAGTAGGATCGTGGAGAAGAGTAGGGTCGAGGATTTGGGGGTTAGCGAGTAGGTAGGCTCGGGGTGGGGGAGGTGGGCTGGTCACCAGCAACTAATTGGCACTTCTTTTCATCAATGGCACTTCTCAGCATTATATTGGTGGATTTTCTGCGTAAGATTTTAATTTTATGTTTTGTTAAATTTGAATTTGAAGGGTATATTTAATTTGGATTTTTTTCGAAATTTTGAAGATGTGGTTTTGGATTAGGGAGGAGATACTGACTTGGGCAAGGAAGAAGACGGGTGAGCCTGTTGTTAGATTGAATTCAGTTGCTGAAGCTGAGGCATTTGCTAAGAAATACAGTATGTATGTTTTTGGGTTGTTTCAGAATTTTGAGGTATTTTCTATTCTGTAAAATTTTCCAATTATGTAGTTTTAGTCTTTGGTTCGTAGAATTTTGATGTATTATCATCGGCATTGGCAAATCTGTGTTATCTGTAATATGTTTTTCTGAGTTTGTATGTGTTGGTGTTGTTTATCTTTTGCTTACTGCAGTTGATTGACAAGGAAGTCGATAACTTTTGTTTCAATGGTGTAATGTGGTGCGAGACTGCAACTTAGTAGTGTGATCTGCTGAATTATACTCCATAGTAGATATGATTGGATGTTTGATATGTTCTGATAAATAAGGAGTATTATAAAGTGAATAGGATTGATATAATTAGGCAAGTGTGCACCTGCTTATGCATTTTCCTTGTGATGCCATAGAATCTCAATGACATATCATCGGTGCTATGAAATTACTCTCTTATAGCTCAAGTGCGCTGTGATGTTTGATTATCTTGATATTTATGTTGATGTTTGATTATCTAGATATTTATGTTAGCATTACAGGGTACTCGTAACTAATAAGACCAACATCAATGCTTGCAATTTGGTATCATCTTTTGAAGAGCATAATGACTCGTGAATCGGCAATCTGGCTTGCACCTTTCTAGCTGCAGTTTTTGTTACATTGTTGTCTTCACCTCTTTTATACAAATGTGTAGTTTTAAATTTATGCGTTATTAAGGTTAAATTTATTCAGTATAAAAAGCTTATTCTCGCTTCTATTTTTTTAGCTTTGTGATTTCAAATTTGCACGTGCCATCTCAAAAAAGACTATTTTTCTTCACTCTGTCTAAGGTCGGGCTTATCTGCTGCTATTTGCCTCTTATACGCTGCAGACACCATAGCAAAAAGTTTTACCAGAATGTTGTCTCCTGTTGTATTCATTTGCGGCGCTATGAAAAGTGGCAAAACAACTTTCTGGTATGATAGGTATGAATGTTTTGGGTTTTGTCAATTTCTCATTACTATATTCGTGGTTTAATTCATCGTCTTCTCTTTAAATTGGTTGATTTTTGTGTTTTCTTTTTGCTTGAAATGCTGTTTTTTTTTTTCTTAAAATATGGTGGATAATGCATGTACTGAGCACCCATTATTTGGTGGGGGCAATATCAATGACCTTTCCTGATAGATTCTTGATTTTACATGCCAAATTTCCCAATTTCTTGCTTTTTATTTAAGTTATATTTGTGGGAAATTAACAATATTTTGAATTTTTGTTTTATGTGCAAATTTGAATTATATTTATAGGATTTGAGCAGTGTACGGGAAGTTCCTAATCATCACGTTGAATTTTAATTTTTTTTAAGAGAATTATTTGTAATGATGGGTTTTGTGGGTATGGAAGGGTCAATGTGGTTTTTGTTTTTGTGTGTATAGGAAGCGTTTGCTAACCCTAATCGAGATGAAAGTCTCATTATAGAATTGTTAGAGTTGAAGCAAGAGGTTGCTGATGAAGGTAGTGTTGTTTGGTTCCTACAAGAACTTGCTAGGGAACATGATGCTGAAGGCGGTATGGTGAGTTTGTCAAGTTTTGTTTCGTTTAATTTCTTTTATGTTGGGTAACGTTCAATTATGTTGTTGCTATTTGATTAATTGTGACAGGGTGTTAAATTTGATAATTGACCTATAATGGACTTTATTGTTGATAAATGTGAATTAAGATTAAGGGGTGAGAGAAAATTCCTCTGATAAAATATATCTATTCATGACAGATTTAGTGACTTTCAAAGCAATAAATGTATGATGAAGACCTAATGATGCTAGATATGTCACTTGAACTTATGAAGTAGGCAAGGAAGATCATTTGAAGTTTTGAACGTGGCAGCTTAGTTGTCCAGAATTCAAAGTTGTATATTGCAATGGATTTAAAATATGACCTGTCTTTAACATTGAAGCCACTTTTAGAATGACAAAGTTGATCGTCAACATCTTTTGTTAGGGTGAAACAGGTATTTAAACTACATATCATCATATCACCATCAGTTGTGGTTCATATTCTTTACTATTTTTTTTAGCTAAATCAAGTGACTTGATGTCTTTTTACAGGTTTGTGCTAATGCGTTGAGTTTTTGAAAGAGTTGATGATGATGGACTACAGTGATATCTTCTGCAGTTAGTCCTGGCCCTTCATTTTGAGCACTCAGGTAGATCACACCTATTTCATTTCCTTGATTAAACATTGACAAGAGATTCAGCCTATGAAAAATTAAATAAAATGAATAATTGAAATCTGTGCGTAATTTATGTTTGTATGATTTTTTTTTAAGAATATTGTTATAATTTTTTCTGTTTTTTTTTTCATCATCTTTTTCGGAATCAATATTTTAGTCTACTCTCGAAATTGAAAGGCTTGTTTCCAATTTTTCTTTTCTTTTTGAATATGGGTTTTTGATTTGAAATTATGAGTTTTTACCCTCTTTGATTCTATCTCTGTCCCTATAATTTGTAAATTAATTTGGGGGCTATGTCATTTATTTACTCCTTTTATTATTGGGCTTAGAAAGTTAGTTTAGCTGTACTGCGCTGATTATCTATTTTCGCTATTGCTCTCTTGGAGTTTGAAACTAGCATGCTTCATGTCCAGTCTTTTCCGTTAATCCAAGTAAGTGTCAGGTTAATTTGCTTAATTTGCAATGTTCCTGTTAAATTATTAAATAAAGTGGCACTCTGATAAGCTCTATTCTCTGATTTTAGTTGACAATTGCTTCTGTTTGGTTTTCTTCAAATTAATGGTCTTAACTTGCTCCAAAATCTGACTATGGTCTATATACTAAAAGGGAGGTGTAAGAAGTTACATGCTTCTAATTAGTGATTGTTTGGGCTGAAATTTTGCAGGATGGACTTTGTTTAGCTGATCTATCATGTGACCAAGTAAGCACTTGATCCACTTGCTATGGTGGCTCGACAAACATCAGTTCTCTTCGGAAGCTCTTCATAGGTGTGATATGCGATTTCAAATTCGTCCTATTGAGTTTCTCAAAGAGGTATGCTACATTTTGTTTGTAAATATTTCTTAATCAATTGAACTCATGCAACTACTCTAATATGTTTGAAAATCTCATAATTAATTACAATAATATTGCCTACTTCTATTTCTTAGGGACTTGCTGTAATGTGTCTATGCTTCCTGTTAAGTCTTTTTTATGTAAATGTATTAACTACTATAACAAAAGAAAGTGAATACCAGGTGTAATTTAAAGAACTAATACTTAATTACTACTACTATTTTTTTTTAATGTGAATGCCTCCATTTTAGTCGTCCAAACCTTGGAAGTGGTACTCATGAATCAAATTTATTTTGTCCTTTGTTCATCTTGTGCTTTAAGTTGAAGTTATGAGTCTTTTAGTTCATAACATTTTGACTAAAAAGAGATTATGGATTGATTTGCTTTATTCTTTAACCTTTACAATTAACATGCTTTAAGATGTCAGATGTGTGTAGTTTAATTTGAGGCAATTTGGGTATTTAAGATTGTATCATAGCAATTTGTGTGTATATGAAGGCTATTAGCTTAATTGGTGAAGCATTATGCTATCGTGCATAAGATGTGGGTTCAACACCTTATGCACGATTTATTTAGTATGTAAACTGTTTAGAGGATCATCTTTAGTATGTAAACTTGGAGTTGGTAAACAATACTTTTGAAAAAGATTTTAAATAAGTTTGTAAAACCATATAAGTCAAGTATTAAAATATAAAGGATGATGGATAAATGTGACACCAAATTATCTATATATTGGGGAGTCAAGAGAGGGCATGCCAGGAGAGAAAAGGGCATACCGGAAAAGGAAAGGGGCCGAGAGAGAGGGAGGCAGGAGACAAAATGAGAGAAAAAGAAGGTATGGGAATGAGTTGGGAGAAGAGGGAGAAAGATGGGGGGAAGGGAGAAGGTGTGCAAAAGAGAGAAAAAAAAAGGGACATGGGAAAGAGCGAGAGAGGAGCATGGATAGAGGGATGCATCGAGAAAGAAGAACCCAAGTTAGAGAAGGTCTGGGATAGAGAGAGGGGGTTGAGAGAGAGAAAATAAATCAGGAGTAGTATTACCAGATTCATGTTTCAATTCGGTACGTGGTACGAGTTCATGGTTTGTGGCTTGATCGATTTATTTATATAACGAATAGTTTTATATATATAAAAAAAATAATGCAGTCTGTATTTATTTATAGTTTTTTTATATGAAAAAAATATTCTTTATATAAAAACTATAAAGACCGCATTATTTATTTATATAAAGATTCATGGTTGCAAACGATAATTTCAAATTTGATTGGGATCATTCATCGGTTTTGTATATGAATTAAGATCTTTCCAATTTGAAATAGAAAATTAGGTGGTGTTTACTTAAGGTTTTATAAAATTGATTAGTAATTTCTCCTACCAAAAAAAAAAAAAAAAAAAAAAAAAAAAAAAACTAAATGTGTTTAACTGTGATTTCTGATCATTATAGTACAACTTTAGAAATTCTTCAATTCAATATATAGTGTTTTGCTATAGTGACTGTCCAGCAGCCCGTGCAATTTGGCATAGCATAGGTGCATCTGCCAATTACCCTTCCTTTTGGAATGGTAATTTAAAGGAATGGGTTAGCAAGAATCTCAAAGCGATGGTTTAATATATTCAGAAAAATGGCCAACTTGCTTCTCTCTTGCCTTGTGTTGGAATTGGAAGTGGAGAAATTGTGTTTGTTTTGGAAGGAATGCTGAAATCCCTATCAACCCTGGTAACTTTATCAGAAACTGTGTTGATGTAACATAGGCCGCAATGTATGACAGTGGTTCTTCTAGAAGGAGCTTTCTTGATCAAAAGGACAGGAAGGAAGCATTCATTGGATGGTCAGCACCTCCTATGGACTTCTTTGCTCTCAATATAGATGGGGCTTCAAATGGCACACTAGGACTGGCAGGAGCAGGGGCTGTAATCAGAGATAATCGTGGGATCTTCATCAAGGGCTTTGCTGCTCCTCTTGGTTTATGCTTTGCATTCGAGGCAGAATTAGCTGCTGTTGAGACTGGCCTTGAGATGGCAAAGTGTAGACACCCATTTGTGTCTCCCCAAAACCAAACCCGGTGATGAGTACCTTTTACATTGAATCATAATCGAATGAAACGAAGTGTGGAAAGGTCTAGTGTTGCGGAAAGTTTTATTTCTTTTCTCTTCTCCCTGATTTTGAAAACTTTATTTTAAGAAAACATCCAATCCAGTTTGGTTGGTCCATGATATGGGTCCAATAGTGGTGTAGTTAGATGGGGCTTGCAAAGACCTTTCCAACGATATATTATAAGCCCAATTCCGATGAATATTGAGGAAGTTATGGCCAATTTACTAAACAGGGCCCGGTTTGAGCTTTATGTACGGCCCAATGATCTAGGGGAGGGCCTAATATGATTTATCATTCCTAATGCAATTAGGAATGGTTTTGGTCTTCTAGAATATTCTAAAAGGGTTTTTTTCATTCCTAATTCAATTAGGACTTTTCAGAGTTTTAATCAAGATCAAATAGCATTTTCGAAGAAATTATATTATTTTATCTTCCAGTATGGGAAATTTATCAGATTTTCAAAAACGCGTTGAAATCCAGTTTGGCGTCCAACCCCAAAGGCTTGGCGCCACGCGCTAGCCATTGGTGCCTGGCGCCAGCTAGCCAGGGTTGGCGCCAATCCTGTTTTGCGATTGTCAGACTCTGTTTTGTTAAATTATCTTTTTTGGCTGATTTTCTCTATAAATATCGTATTGAAAACTCTGTTTTCATTCATCAACTCTCTTCATTCACAAGTTTTCATTCACCAACTCTCTTCATTCGCAATTCATTCATCATCTTCATCTCTCTATTCTCAATAAACATTAATTCTTTAGCATTCTTTTCTTTCTTCAATTCTTTCTTGCTTTTTCATACAAAATTCCGCATTCACAAGATCTAGAAACACCTAGCCATATTCGAAGTTGCCTTCGCCCTAGACGTGAAAGGTTTTAATTTCTGAGGGTTTGGTCCCAAATCTCTTTTTCAATTATTTAATTTGATTGTTTTTATTATTTTCCTTGAAGTTACTAACGTGTGTATTTTGTTATTAGAAAGAGGTACGAAGCATCAAAGTAAGTGCTTTACTTGATTAATTGATTTATGATGTAGAAATCATGTTTAGATTGTTATTATGATTCCTAGTATCATGTCTAGGTTAATTTTAATATTAAGTATTATTAAAACTATGATGCTTCCTATGTTCTTCCTAATATTTGTTCATGTTAGTATCATGTTAGGGCTAAAGATTTGATTTTTATTGCTTAGTGACATGCTAGGGTTTGTTATTAATCTTGTTAGTATCATGCCTAGGATCTTGCTATTATGATTTAATATTAACATGAATATGATTATGATTATGATTGTTATAATTCATGATTATTATTATTATTATTATTATTATTATTATTAGTATTTTGATGATGATTATTTTATTTATGATTATCATTATTATTATGATTATTATAATTATTATTCATGATATTGATTATTTATTATGTTGCTTGATTATATTTATTTATTGCTTGATCACACCTTTATTGCATGTTTAAAGGGAATTTGTACTTGTAATCACGCTTAATAAGATAATTAATAATCTTGTTTAGGGTTAATTGTGATTATAATTCAAGTGATCGCCAATAATAGTTTATTTGTGCATTTAATATTCAACCAACATAGATTAAACGGGTTTAGGGTTAATCCTATTGATTGTATGTTAGTTAGAAAGCGCACATGAATACGAGCAGAATAAAGTAGAGGCCTATTATTAGGGCAGGTTCAATCTCTTTTAGGTTGGATTTGTACCATCATCCCTTAACCCTTATTTGGTTCATGACCTTATGGAGTTGACGATCTCTTGGATCGTTAAAGGGTGTAACCTTCACCTCGTGAACGGTTTACAAGTTCCTTAAAAACTTGTTGGCGACTCTTTTGCTCTATCTTCTTCCCTTTTGGACGCCACCATACTTTAGTGTATGATCACAGTGGGGTTCAAGCTAGTGGGATTTTAAATGCTTGAAACTATTCCCTACACAAAGGCAATGGGCATACAGAAGCTACACTTACAGTTGGATAATCAAGCTTGCGTGGAGGCTCTAAGAATCCAGTTACCCGGAGAGGGGAGCGTTGTCATATGTTAAATAGTTGTCATAGGTTATTAAATTGGGAGGGTTGGTCTGTTTTTGTTTTTCATTGTAATCGGGAAGGGAATAAAGTGGCCGATAGTTTGGCTAACTTAGGTGAAGTGGTCGATAGTTTGGCTAACTTAGGTGTCATCCAATCGGATTGTGTGATTTAGTTCGATGTTCCGCCATCGAAAATAAAGCACCTACTCCATGAGGATATCATAGGAGTGGCCTTGCCACGAATGGTTGTATCTTAGTTGTTATTGTGTACGGGTTCTCCCATATTTGCATAAAAAAAAATTACATTTTAAAAATCTAGAAATAGAAAGTATCTTTTCCTATTATGCATGGTATATATATACGTGTGTTGAAACGATTTTTGATTTCTGCTAATCGTTTTTTGGCTTAAACGTCATTTTAAAACAAGTTATCTGTAAATCATTTTAAATGAACATAGGTTAATTATTTTTCATACGATTGTGTTCCGTTTTTATTGAAAATTAGACAACGAGATAGTATCCTTTAATACATTATGTTTAATTTTATATACAAAAACTTATTATCACTCATTTTTAATTTTAAAAAAATAAAGAAGCTCAAATATTGAGCTCATATCCATATTCAATAGAAAATCAAATCATAAAACAAAATTAATAGTTACATTAAACGAATATACCAAATGTACTTAAAATTCAAAATACTTGCATTCGATAACAACACAACTCTTAGATACTAACATTCACAACCAATTTTTTTTGTATACTTTATAGAAATTAGCATTTATCTACATCCAGTTTTTGTGAATTGGGCTATCGCGGCATTACTTTTACACATTTGTTTATAAACCATAGCAATAATTTTTTCTGCTTTATTACAATAGCAATAATTTTTAACAATAACTATAGCAATTACTATTACACGTTTGCTTATACTACAAATTATCAACACTCGGTTCTACTTTACTGGGCTATCGCTCGCATAAAGAGTTTAATATCAATTCTCAAAACTAAACCCAAAACCCAACCTACAAATGAATCGAATTAGTAACACATTTATTATAAACTAAAATTAATAACACTCTAGTGGTGTTTATTGAGCTATCGCGCGCATCGCGCGCGATGGCTCAACTAGTATGTTAAAACAACAAAAACCTTATTACCCTTATTACACCCCTTCTTATTAGCATATATTAAAAAAACGATAATAATAATAATAATAATAATAATAATAATAATAATAATAATAATAATAATAATAATAATAATAATAATAATAATAATAATAACAAAAAAAATTATAACAATAATAATAACATTAAATATTAATAATATATTATTATTTTTTTCATTAATATTTTAATATGCATTTTTGTATATACACTTATATATATAATAATAAATAATCAAAGATCATTATTCCTTAGTTAAACATCACTAATCAATAGTTAAATAGTTCAGCTTGTCTCTTATAAGTTCAGTTCAGTTTAGTTCAACTCAGCTTAGTTCAGTAAATCAGAACATGACTTAAGTCTAGTTAAGTAAATACTTCCTCGTTTTACAAAATTGGAGGAGGCTCAATTTTTAAGATGAGTAGAGATAAAGAGAAATAAAATAGAGATTCATGTGTCTAAAAAAAACCAAAAAATAAATACAATATAAAAAATAAAAAGAAAAAAAAAGAGAGAGAGATTCATGTGATGAAGAGAGACATTAAGAGAAAATATTACAATATTTGTGCAAATTTCTATAATGGTAATTGTTGCAATATTATTAAAATGGAAGCATAAGTTTTAATTAGTAACAATAAATGAATTTGATTATTTAAATATTTGCATTGACAAAGAAAAAGGAATACTAATACCTTCTCCATCCCATAATAATTTTTTGAGGGAATCTCCATCCCATAATAATTAATACACTTTGATTTTCTATTTTTTCATCATTCACTTAATAATTTTTCATCGCGTTTTCAGTGTGGTTGGGGTTACTTATTCAGGGGTTAATCGGTTAGTGTAAGGGGCTACTCAGTCTACAAAGTACCCTCCCTAGAGTTCCCACTATACAACATCTCTTATTCTCTTGGTAGGTGTTAACAAGACACTTATTGGTGTAGACATCTACTTTTGGCTTTCTGTCCCGACATGAAGTGCTATGACGATAAATAAAACCATCATTGTGTTGGATCAACGTGAAGAATGCTTATGGACAATGATTAAGTCAAAAAAAGGCAAAATGACTAGCCTAACCCAAAATAAAATGAATTAAGGTCCAAATTAACTAAGCCCGATCATAATTAGGCTTAAGCCCGAGGTTAAAACCTAATTATGACGGATTTAGAGGCGCCTAGGTTAAAAATCAATGCTGCCGCAGAAAAATCTGCACGCATCTCAATGAGTTGCGCTGGTCCTGCGCGCGCAACTTCTAGTGATGCACTTGCGGAAGATTCATAATTTCATAAAAATATAAAATCGAATCTTACCATAATACCGCGCACAAGACATTCAGTTGTGCTGCCCATAGTATTTTAGTAACTCTTTTTCCTAAGCTAATTTTTCTTATTTTCATAAGTAATCAATCAAGTGGTTTCCCTCTTTTTGTTAAGTGATCTTTCTAAAGTGGTCTATCTCCAATAATTTTCCTTAAATGGTCTCTCTCTCTCTCTTGAGTTCGTTCCTCTTCTGTCTTCTTCCTTCCATCTCGATTTATTTCGTTGTATTAAATCTAAACCCCCAACGCCTACTTCCCGTGTAGAGCTGTTAATTCGGGTGTTCAAGTCGGGAATCTCCATCCCATAATAATTAATACACTTTGATATTCTATTTTTTTCATTATTCACTTAATAATTTTTCATCGCGTTTTCAGTGTGGTTAGGGTTACTTATTCAGGGGTTAATCGGTCAGTGTTAGGGGTTACTTAGTCTACAAAGTACCCTCCCTAGAGTTCCCACTATGCAACATCTCTTATTCTCTTGGTAGGTGTTAATGATGCGTGCCATTTTTGGCACTCTTAGGATAGGTTTTCTACGTATTTTTTATGCTTGTTTTTAGTCTTTTATGTCATATTTTTAGGGAATAATGCTTGATTTGCGTGTTTGTGTGTTAGTTAAGAGAAATGCGTGCTTTTAATGGTTTTCTTATTATTTTATTCATTTCTTGGCTCTCTCTCTCTTTCTCTCTCTCTCTCTCAGGTATTATTTCGTAATTGATCTCTCTCTTTCTCTCTCTCATGTGATCTTTCTTTAGAATTTCACTTAAGAAAATGCAATTAAATTAATTGTTCCAATGAGCCTTTTCCTAAGCTAATTACTCTAATTATCTTAAGTGATCTTTCTCTCTGAAAATAATAATAATAATAATAATAATAATAATAATAATAATAATAATAATAATAATAATCACATAATTCCATGCCACATATGGATATTTAAGTCAAAGCTCTACAACATTAACTTCCAAATAAAACAATTAATAAAGAAGACAAAAAATTACCACAAGATTACAAATATATAAGCTTGTAGGTATTCAATTCCTTTTTTCAAATGTAATTTTACATGATAACTTTAGTACTGTCACGGTGTCACTTCTAAAAAAACTATACTTAAAATCAATGAACATAAATCTAATTCCAAACACATATCTCAGTCTCTCAATATGGCACCAAAGTGCTTCCTATTGGATATAGTGAACCCAGGCTGTCAAATTATAATCCTGTATAACTTTTCAGGATTTGTAAATGCAGTTGTAAATAAAAATCTCATATAGTTTTATACTGAACCCTATTTAACAAATCTACTCTTTTCAAAGCTTTGGTTTTCTTTAGTTACTCATGATATCAGCATCACAACTACATACCTACGGCATGACCTTGACATTTAATTTGATTTAAAGGACTTCTTTCCTCACTAAAAGAAAATGGCCAAGTGCTCTCATGTCCAGAGATAAAAATTTATGTATCTAATATGTCTTTTAATGTCTCTCTTTGTCCCTTACCACTTACACATGCATAGCAAGATAGGTTAACCATCAGTGCTCAAAGCACAATATGTAAATAATAAATGACAACTTGAATCATTCTCAATAAAAAGCCACAATAGCATAGATGAACCAAGGTGTAAAATTTTTGTAAACCTAACAAATCCAATGCGGAAGCATTATATTAATAACTAAATACTAAAAGACACACCAAAATGACATGTGTCATTCTTTGGTGTGTCCGTTAGTTTTTTTTTATAAATCAAATATGTCACATAAATTAAAGAATAAAAAAAATATTCAATGTATCATATCACAATATATATTGATATCATAAACTTAAGTAAAAAAATAAAATCAAATTAACATAAACTGTTACATACATATTATTATTATGTACAACTCTATCATTTTTACAACAAGGATTTTTTTTTTTTTGAAAATTGATTTTTGTATATAATTATGTGTGAAAAGCTTGCTAGGAAAGATATGAAAAAATATTTTTACTTGCTGATTATCGGAAAAATATATTGTATGAGAGAATGAATAATAGTGGGTAAAATAGAGATCTATTTATGGGTTAAATTACATATTATTAACATATTGATTTGATTAACAAGAAGAAAATGATATAAATGTATTGGTGAAATATACCATACATTAATATAAATAAATGCGTAGTTTAAAGTATTTATTCGACTAATAATAGACTCTTTTATAATAAATTTATTTTTAAAAGCAATAATTGAAAATAGCTATTGAATACTACTGTGCAGGACACAGGACCTAACCTAGTAATACAATAGACCTCGTTCTTAAGAGTTGCTCTACTCAAATCAAATCTGCTCCGCTCTGCTCAAAAGAAATCTGCTCTGCTCGACTCTATTTTCAAATAATAATTAATAATAACAACAATAATAATTAATATTCAATAATAATAATTAATATGTATTGATGATAATAACTTATTATTTTGAATAATTATAATAATTATTAATATTAAAAATAATTTTAATAATTATTAATATTAATAATAATTAATATTTATTAATCATAATAATAATTAATAATAATTATCAATAATAATATTTAATAATTCAAACTATTAAGAATTAATATTTAATAATATTATTAATTAATAATTTTTAATAATTATACAATTCTTTCAAAAAAAAAATAGTAATAATAATAATAACAATTAATAACAATTTCTTTTATAAACATTTGATATTAGAATCACAATATTTAGAAAAATTTTATGTGGGTATTGATTGTTAGTTCATAGAGTTAAATTTAATTTTCAAATATTTCCACACAATTTAAGAATTAAAAAAAGAGAGATTGTTTTCAAGTAATACTTTGTATATTATTATTATTTTAGGGTTAAAAATATATGATTAAGAAAAATTTATAAGTAAAATCATTATTACTCATTAAATCATTATGTTTTAAAATTTTTGTGAAATAAATAGAAGTAAACCGTTGTCTTTTATCTTTCTACTATTAACATATATTAAATATGGTACACATATATTTATGTTTTCACTCACCTAAATCTATATACACTTAATAATAATAATAATAATAATAATAATAATAATAATAATAATAATAATAATAATAATAATAATAATAATAATAATAATAATAATAATAATAATAATAACAATAACAATAACAATAATAATAATAGTAATAATAATTATAATTATAATAATAATAATAATAATAATAACAACAATAACAATAATAATAACAATAATAATAACAATAATAATAATAATAATAATAATAATAACAACAACAACAACAACGACAACAACAACGACATTAATAATAATAACATTAATAATAGTATGAATAATAATGTTGAAATCTGCTCTGCTCTGCTTGGCTCGGCTCTGCTCTACTATTCTGAAATCTGCTCTGCTCTGCTGAAATTTAATCTGCTCTGCTCTGCCCAGAAGCTCAAAAGAACAGGGTCTAAGCCCCTTATATTCTTGAGCTTTAAGAGAAAGATAATTACTTATACACAACAATATTATATTCAATATTTCAATGTCAAGAGTGTATCTTGAATAAACAAAGTCAGTGATGACGATTTACATTGTAAGTATAGGAAGCATACATTATTATTAATGTCAAATTTCTCCAATTGACAAAGAACAAACATGCATTACTACATATCCGCGCACCATTTTGTTAATCAAAATTAAGACGCTAACAAGGAAGCACTAAATAAATATATTTGGATTACCTATTATTATTTTGTGTTTGAATTTACAAGATACATATGTAAGACAAGTCATTTAAAAGGAAAATATGTTTGACATTGCTTCCCTTGCATGCGTGGTTTGTAATCACATAGTATTATGTGTTCAAGTAAGTCAACCATTTAGATAACTATTATTTCGTAGTTTTCAATACGTATTGTTGACTTACATGTATCTTAAAAGTATGTGTTATTGTAACAACTTCTAATTAAGTATTGCATGTTTTATATGTCTTTATGTATTGATTTGATTTACTTATTATTATGAATCTCATTGAATATAGAGTAACAATTTGTAAGTAGCTATCTATTGTGTTGTTTAAAGAAGGATGATATACATATACCTTAATGTATTACTTTAGTATTTGTATAAATGTCATTGATGACCATGAATGGATAAAGCTCATTAGTTTAGTAATGGTAGAGATTTACTAATATATAGTTTAGATAGTTGGTTCAGTTTTGAGAAAGATGGCTCGATCTAAATCAACTAGCAATTATCAGTGGGCATTACACATGTAGCTTTGCATAGCATATTGGAGATAAATAAGCTGCATGTGTAAGTTATTTGTAGTGTATCAAGAGGAATATAAGTTAATGATGTATTCATATAGATCATTATAACTTTGATGTATCCTTGAAGAATGTATTAAAGGAAATTACATGGTGAGTTTGGAACTGTGATGTTTGCAAGAAAGTGTTTTGTTCAATCATTAAGGAGAATGGTAACCTCATAATAGTTTCTATCAAGTTAACAAAAAGTGCGTAAAAGTGAAAAGGAATCCATGTAGTTCATTATAGTAGCTGACTTTTTTAAGATCTTTGTATACATGCTTTCTGGATTTCTGAATTCTACTTGAATATTCAAATCAGGGTTGTCTTGTAACACTAACATTGTTTATAGGATCTAGACTTCCTCAACAGGCTGCTATCACAGCCTCTTTCCACTACAACAATATGGAGATAGTTAAATCAAAATTAGGATGCTAACCTGGAATCACTAAATAAATTAATATATTTAGATTAACCATTATTGTTTTGTGTTAAATATCTTGTTGTGGATATGTAGACCTTGATGATCATATTTTTTGGAGTACGTAAGAGCACAAGAATAAGATTGATCCTAATTTGAAATTTTAAGATTGGAAAGTCCAAAAGAAGATGGACCAACATTATCATTGGTTAACTAATGAGTTTTATGGATAGATAAATAAAAGGGATTTGATAACACATCGAGTAACCCCTGATTGAGCTAGTAACCCCTCAAGTAACCCCAAAATTAGTAACCCCTCAAGTAACTCCTGACTTAATCCTTAAGTAACCACTCACTAAGTAACTCCTGACTGAACTCCTTTAGTAACCCTGACTAAATTACTCGAGTAACCCCTAACACAACTCCTTAAATATCCCCTTACCGAGTAACTCGAGTAACTCTTGACCGAGTAGCTGGAGTAACACATGACCGAGTGAACCTTGATAACCCCTAATCAAGTAACTCGAGTAATCCTTAATCGAGTAACCCATGATTGATCCCCTCGAATAACCCCTCCCCCTCAAGTAACCCCTAATTGATTAACCCCTCAAGTAACCCCTGATTGAACTCTTTAAATAACCCCTGACTGAGTAACTCGATTAACCACTGACCGAATAGCTCGAGTAACCCATGACCAAGTAACTTCTCGAGTAACCCTTAACTGATTAACTCGAGTAACCCCACAAGTAACCCTTGACCAAACGAACCCCTCGAGTAACCCCTGTTTGAACTCCTCAAGTAACCTTGATCAAGTAACCCTTGACCGAGTGAACCCCTCGAGTAACCATTGTCCTAACCCCTTAATTAACCCATAATCGAATAACTCGAGTAACCCCTTTCTGAATAAATCGGGGAACCCCTATCCGTCATAGTTCGTTTCATAATAATTGCAACACTACTTTTTTATTTTTTTTATAAGAGTCCACAACTATTTTGTATTTCCCTCTGACCAACCCCATTTACACTTTTTTTTGTTTTGTTATTTCTCTCTCCTATGAACAAATAAATATATCCCAGTACATATACTTTATATTATAAAATCACAAATTTTTGTATGCAACCTGTTGTATCGTACAAAAAGGGTTACTCGAGTTTCTTGGTATGGAATTACTAGAGTTGCCGATGTCACTCGAGTTTTTCGGTCATAGGTTACTCGAGTTTCTGGGTCAAGGGTTAATTGATTGGGTTACTCCTTATCGAGTAACCCCTTAAGTAACCCCTCACCGTGTAACCATTCGAGTAATCCATGACTAAACCCCTCGAGTAACCACTAACCAAGTAACCCCCCCCCCCCTCAAGTAACCCCTGATTGAGTATCCCCTCAAGTAACCTTTGACTGAACCCTCAAGTAACCCTTGACTGAAACCTCAAGTAACCCCTGACCTAACTCCTTAAATAACCCCTGATTGAGTAACTCGAGTATCCACTGACCGAGTAGCTCGAGTAACCCTTGACTAAGTAACTCGAGTAACCCTAAACCGAGTAACCCCACAAGTAACCCTTGAACAAGTGAATCCATCGAGTAACCCATGTCTGAACCCCTCAAGGAACCCTTGATTGAGTGAACCCCCCTCCCTCAAGTATTCCTAACCGAATAACCCCTCCCTAATTAACCCCTGGCCAAGTAACCTTAACCCCTGATTGAGTAACCCCTCAAGTAACCCCTAACTGAACCCTGAAGTAACCCCTAGCCGAACTCCTTGAATAATCGCTAACCGAGTAACTCAAGTAACCACTGACCGAGTAGTTCGAGTAACCCATGACCGAGTAATCCCTCAAGTAACCCTTGACTGAGTAACTTGAGTAACCCTTGAACGAGTAACCCCTCAAGTAACCCTTGACCGAGTAACCGCCCTTGAGTAAGCCTTGACCGAGTGAACCCCTCCCTCAAGTAATCCCTCGAGTAACCCTTGACTGCGTAACTTGAGTAACCCTTGAACGAGTAACCCCTCAAGTAACCCTTGATCGAGTAACCCTTGAGTAAGCCTTGACCGAGTGAACCCCTCCCTCAAGTAATCCCTGACCGAGTAACCACTCGAGTAATCCATGACTGAACCCCTTGAGTAACCCCTAACTGAGTAACTCCTCCCCCTCAAGTAACCTATGATTGAGTAACCCCTCAAGTAACCTCTAACTTAACCCTCAAGTAACCCCTAGTCGAACTCCTTAAATACTCTCTGAGCAAGTAACTCGAGTAAACACTGACTGAGTAGCTCGAGTAACCTATGACCGAGTAACCCTTGACTGAGTAACTCGAGTAACCCCTGGCCGAGTAACCCTTCAAGTAACCCTTGACCAAGTGAACCCCTCGAACAACCCATATCTGAACCCCTCAAGAAACCCCTGATCGAGTAACGCCTCAAATAACCCATCACCGAGTGAACCTCTCAAGTAAACCTTGACCAAGTGAACCCCTCGAATAATCCTTGTCCCAACCCCTCAAGTAACCCCAGACCGAGTAACTCGAGTAACCCCTGATTAAATAACTTGGGTAACCCCTAACAAGATAACTCAAGTAAACCCTGCATAATTGCAACACTACTTTCTTTTGGTACGAGTCCACAACTATTTTATTTTTTCTCTTTAACCTACTCCATTTACACTTCTTTTTTTTTATTTTCTCTCACTTCTACAAACAAATAAATATATCTCATTAACTATACTTTATATTATAAAATCACAAATTTTTGCATGCAGGCTGTTGTACCATGCAACAAGGGTTACTCGAGTTTCTCGATATGGGATTACTTGAGTTGTTGGGGTTACTTAGGGTCTGTTCTCTTCCGTTGAAATTCAGTTCAGTTCAGCTCAGCTCAGCTCAGCTCAATCCTGTTCAGTTCAGTTCAGTTCAGTCCAGTCCAGTCCAGTTCATTTCAGTTCAGTTCAGCTCTTAATTTACGTCTAATGATATTGCTAATGATATAAAGCCAAATTTCATTCTTTTTAGCTCTTATTACAACAACGACGACGACAACAACAACAACAACAACAATAACAGTAATAATAATAATAATAATAATAATAATAATAATAATAATAATAATAATATTAACAATAATAATATTAACAATAATAATAATATTAACAATAATAATAATATTAACAATAATAATAATAATAATAATAATAATAATAATCATCAATAAATAATAATAATAATAATAATAATAATAACAATAATAATTGAAATAATAATACTAATAATAATAACCAATAAATAATAATAATCATCAATAACTAATAATAATAATAATAATAATAATAATAATAACAATAATAATTGAAATAATAATACTAATAATAATAATCAATAAATAATAATAATCATCAATAAATAATAATAATCATAACAACAACAACAACAACAACAACAACAACAACAACAACAACAACAACAACAACAATAATAATAATAATAATAATAATACAGTGATAATAATAAATAAATAATAATAAAATAATC
This sequence comes from Chenopodium quinoa, assembly GCF_001683475.1. Classification (NCBI taxonomy): domain Eukaryota; kingdom Viridiplantae; phylum Streptophyta; class Magnoliopsida; order Caryophyllales; family Amaranthaceae; genus Chenopodium; species Chenopodium quinoa. The sequence goes on along the minus strand of NW_018744304.1, from coordinate 5,726,474 downwards.
AATAATTAATAATAATAATAATAATAATAGTATTATTATTATTAATATGTACAATTGTATATACACATATGTATAGTAATAAATAATCAATAAATAATCAAAGATCACTAATCTGTATTTAAAAATCACTAATTAATAAGTTCAATTCAGTTCAGTTCAACTGAGTTCAGTCAATCGGAACAGGCCCTTAGGTTGATTGGTCAAGGGTTAACCACTCGAGTAACCCCTCCCCGTCAAGTAACCCCTAACTGAACCCTCAAGTAACTCATTATCGAACTTCTTAAATAACCCCTAACCGAACCTCAACTTTAAATAAATTATCACTCCTAAATAGTCTGTACAATTCCCCTAAAGAATTTACTCACTTTTAAAAGTATATACAAATTACATCTCCCATTTGTTCATCACTTTTTTTTACCAATAATACACAAGACACATAATTGAATTAACAAAGCTAATAAATTGATGGTTAATAGGTAGCTTTTGGTTAATAGGCTACTCCCGTTTCATCAAAAAGCCATAATCATTTCCCAAGGAATAGTATTTTCACAATGGGTTACACACTACACTTACACTTCAAATATAATTAAACTTTACAAAATTTAAATAAGATTACATTTTAAAGCATCCAATAATGATTGTTTAAAACTTAAAAAACTAAACTAATTGCAAACACCTTATAAATTGTGCTAAAACCTCAACATTGCAATAACGAAAATTACAAAGTTATTCCATACATGTATCAAAATAGGTGGAACCCCAGTAAAAGTCTGTTGACATAGATTTGAGAGCCAATAAAACAAAGGAGAAATTAATATACGTAGTAATCCGCACTGCTTCTAATGAACAAACTTCAGTTGAACTGCTAGCTCAATCATAAATAGTTTAAGGCTTTAAACCATTAAAACCGAGCCTGCTCCTTATCCCCTAAAAAAAAAGTGAAATTTTGCAAAAGATTACAGATTATGATACATAAAATAAAATAAATACAGTAAGTCCAATCCGTTAAATGACAGGGTATGTCTTCATAGAATTCTTCCTCGGCTTCCACCTTGCAGGATCAGACTTCATCCGAGCATCTCTCTTACCTCCTTAAGCACTGAAAACACAATAAAATATTAGATTGGGAAGCAAACACATAGATTAAAAGGATAACATTTGGAGTTCCCTTGAACTCCAATGATCACAATTCAAACCCATATAATAACATGAGGTCGTGGAGATCTTATAACACCATTCAAAAAAAAAAAAAAAAAAGATAAAAGAGTCAAAAACATAAGTGAATGATGATCCATAAGCAAAGACACACATCAGCGTATGATGATCCACAACTGGACATTAATTTTAAAAGAAAACACACACAAACATGAGGGTATCATGTTAATCACACTGATGATAAGTAGTAGAAGGTTTTCAGCAATTCAAACTCCTTCCAAAATCAAACCCAAATCTCAACAGCTCCCAGAACTCCCAAAGGCTCTCCGCCCTTAAAACCCACTGCCTCACCACTTTCATGTTAGTTTGTAAGTTTAGGCTCATACAAGGACAACTTTGATCTGAATCAAATCGCAAGGATTGCATAGCATATAATTGTACACTCAAGGAGAGAATTAAACTTGGAGAGCCACCTGTTTAAAGGTTTCCTCAATCCAAAAGTTCATATTCTTTCGCCGAGGTTATACCAGTCATGCAACTCAGATGCCATTTTCAGAAAAATAAAAAAAAATATCGCCACTGCAACATATTCAAGATTCAGCAAAAAATCCCCAAAAGTCAGGGTTAGGGTTGTGGGTTTAGGGTTTAGAATTTGGGGGAGGGCCGTTTAATGTTGATGATCATAATCAAAGGAGAGAGAAAGAGAGTGGAAAACTGGGCAACGATCCCCAAAACACCCCAGCAATTTCACACTCATAAAATTCTTCCTCAATTCTCCAAATCGAAAAAAATCAAAGAAATGAGCTCAAAAACTGTCACATAGGAGTATGAACAAAATTAAAATCTAGGTTATCATCAGATTCAGAAATTAGGGTGAGTAAGATGAGCAAAATGCACGATTTCGACTGCAAAATGCAGCGATACTTGAGCAAAATGAGCTCAAGTATCGCTGCAGATTAGACAGCAGCAGTTGCACCTACATGACCATCGGCCGAGGCTCTTGACTTACGGTGATGGTGAATTCGACCAGCCCCACACAGACAATCCACACAAAGTTAATAATTTATAAGAAATTAAACACCAAATGAAATCAAGGGGAATATATAATATGTCAACAATGAGCTCATTATAAGCAGAATGATTGTAAACCCATAGGACAGCTAAACATGCAAAAGGCAGTAGCTAGACTTGCAGAATAACCACTGATAATCAGAATATTTCTAATAGACAGGTAAGTAGTCCATATTAATACAGGAGAATTCTCAAAGGCTTAGAATGTTGCGCAGGGGAAAATCATTGGAGAAAATTGAACTTCACTACTTAACTAAGACAAAGTACACATAATCACTAATAACCAAAGAGAGTTGATTCTTCAATCTGTTTATTAGACTATTAAGAATACTGACATAATGCAATGGAAGAAAAACATTTGATTTCTTTCTAACAGTTAATAAATACCTTCATCCATGCCTAAAAAAAAAATATTATTCAAACATTGCCTCAAGTAAAGCAACTACTCCTTCACAGCTTCATCCACAGACAACTCAAAATCACTACAGTTTATTTTACTTATTTAAGAAAGTTGAACATGATCAGCTTTATTAACCCCAACTTTTTGCTTTTGCAACATAATTGCAGCAGTCTGATTCTATGCGTTAGTATTATTCAATACTTCCTCCGTTTCTATTTAGTTGACGCGTTTGATTTAGGCACATATATTAAGAAGAGGAGTGATAGAGAATGAAAAAACAAGTGGGGTAACTTGTAAATGCAAGGTAAAAAAATTTACCCAAAAAGGAAACGTGTCAACTAAAAAGAAACTTCCTAAAAAGGAATACGTGTCAACTAAAAAGAAACGGAGGTAGTAGTATTCAGCTAAATTCATTCAAGAAAGATAACTTGATCAACCTAGATGATTTTTTACAAAAAAATTGACATGCATAGGGAAAAAATCTATATAATCACTCTAAATACAAAGAATTAACATGGAAACATATTCTAAAAACTCCCCTTAATGTCTCGACTTAGTATTTTCCCTTTTTTCTATGAAACCATTGAATAATGAAGGAGCCAGTAAATAAAACCCAGATAAGTGAAAGAAGCATGTGATATTACGACTTTAAAAAATGTGGAAAATAAGAAAGAAACGGGGTTGAAAGAGAACAAAACTCCTTCTGCAGTAGACTTTTGCTGAGGGAGAAGTATAAGCTGTTTTAACCCTATAAGCAATTGAGAATGTCAAGGGAAATCATGTGGGTAGTTAAGAAAGAGTTAACTGAAAAGACTAAATATAAAACAAGTGAAAGGAAATATAGAGTAGAAGACATCAACAACCAATATATTACATATTTACATAAGAACATAAAGACGACCATCAGACTACTGAAGAATTAAAATAAAATTATACTACAGATGAATCTCACTTCTGGCATTCACCATTACCTCATTAATCATTCCCCATTTCAAACTCACTCCAGGGTGTTGGATGCTTGCACTTCATCTATTTCTTCATAGGCATACTGAGAACAAAACCCACAATGGACAAGCAACATCATCACTTAGAATAACAAATAGCTTAATAACACCAATAAAAAGATTCATGACATCAATTTTGAGAGATTCAACGCTCGCAATTTATAGCTCTTACTCATTATTACGTATTGTGAATTTTAGAAATACACTTCCTACTTGTGTATCCATCAATTTATCTATTAGCTCACTCCCTCATTTTCAAAGCCCTCATTTTCTCACTCCCTTTCTATTTTACCTCACTCATACAGTCATAATGAGCAAAATATATGCGCGCGCACCGTTTAGAAAATTCACACACTTCCAGAGTTGATAGCCCATCACATAATATTTTACAAAATCTGAGAAATAATGTATGAATGCCACATACTTTTTCAACAGGGAAAGGAACTCAAAACCTTCTACACCAGGCACAAATTGTCTGGAAATGAAATTTTATCCCCCCCCCCCTCTCTCTCTCTCTCTCTCTTCCTCTCTCTCACAACCCGATAATATGTATGGATGCCACATAAATTTTCAACATGGAAAGAAACTCTAAACCTTCTACAACAGGGGTATTAATTGTCTGGAAATGTGGTTTTATTCCCCAAACAAATTAAAACCAGCCATTATAATTCATAATTGGTTGGTGCTACCCCTAACTTAGGACCAGCCTCAGTCAATCTGTAAAACCGTACCCCAAATCATGGTCATTGTCCCAAGACTTTACTGATAAATTTAATTAGAAACTCAGTACCATTATTGTCATTAATTAGCATCTATGGATAAGTCCCTATAGAAAATAGCTCATTCACATTCAAATGGATTGTAGCAAATAAAAACTTTCCTTTCAGAAATTAGTATGATCCAAATAGGGGATTAAAAAGGCATACATGGAATTCAACATTGGCCACCACTGAAGTGATTGCACATGCCTTGTCAATCCAGGAGCTGCCACAAAAGTGCTGCCATTACCGCCACCTCCATATCCACCACCGCCATACCCACAACTTCCTCCTTGTGGAGGACCTGGTGTCCTCTCATTTGCAATACTCACACGGATGTTACGCCCATTCAGAACCTGTACGTACATCAGTGCACAAATATTTTTTGTAATGATGATCTGCATGTGTATTTTGAATTTCTGAAAAAAGAAAAACTTTGGAAGTAGATAGGTTGTCTGTTCTCACCTGGCCATTCATGGCAGACAATGCACTGTTTGCAGCTTCAGCATCTGCAAAGTTGACAAACCCAAATCCCCTAGACCTTTCGGTGTTTCTCTCACACCCTTGCTGTAAATTACAAAAAAATGAATGAATTAAAAAGACTGCAGACTTAAAGACCAATATGTAAAACTTGCAATACAGTTGTCTATGAAAAACAGCTTCAATGAGAAATGGCTAATACTCACCATCTACTAATTCACCAAAATTGGCAAATGCGTCCTTCAATGAGCCGCGCCATCAGTTGCAAATGAAAGACCTGACGTGGGCATAATAGTTTAGTTAAAAAGTTCCATACTAAAATTGCATAAATTATTTATTGTATTAATCAATCAAATACCTCCAACAAAAAGCTTTGCAGAAGACATGCATCGAATAGCAGTCATCATAGATGAGTTGAAAGTTTGTGAGATGCTTTGACAAAGAATGCTGTCAATTTTGTTTAGGAACACAATTTTCGACAATAATCTGCACAGAACATAGAAAATCAGGCAGGTACTACAATTTAAAATCTCAAAGGAAAAAGTCCACATTTCACAATATCTTAAATTCAAATTTCAATCTATCCTCAAAAAAATAAAAATAAAAAAAATTAAATTTCAATAGGAGAACCGGCAAGTTTGTAAAATTTTTAATTGCCATACACTATAATCATATGCTTCACACTAAATCATCATAGGGAGAAAGGTTTCCCACAATCTATACGCTAAAATGTATAATCTCATAGGAAGAGCACTCAATGGGCTTTACAATTCACATGCTCAATAAAAATAAAAAATAAAAAAATAGAACAATCTTGCTGTTATAGTAGTTGCTTCAATAAAATGGTTTAATACTCTAGACTTATATATATGACAACATACAAATTGCAGTATTTATACTTCATATGGGTCACTTGAATGTTATATATTTGATTGATTGTTTTTTTCATATTCAGTATGACAACAAACAAATTGCAGTTTAACAAAAATATATCATAAATTAGGAAAGAATACTGTACTAAGTTTCTGGACATAAGATACGAGTAGGATAGCATCATCTTTGCCGAGGTTGAAAACAATGGCATCACCTCCAATTTAAGCAAACCTCATGAGATACGAGTAGGATAGCATCATCTTTTGCTGAATTTTCCCTTTCAATTTGCTTAATTCTTCAATTCCATTTGTGAATTTCAAAAGCTTTATAAATCAGTAATTTACTATTTTCTTTTTCAATTGGTTTTACAACTGTAGAAATTAATTTAATAGTTCACCTGTTAGTAGAACGTAGCTCAACTGTTTAAAATAGATATAACACCAAAGTCTTTGTCATCGGTTAAAGTTGGTAGTAGTACTTATGAACTCCTAATATACTCAACTAAATCAACATTCAACAAAACCGGACCTTTTCTAGATAGATTATTAGCCAAAACACTGCGAATTCGCTGATTCTTTTGGAATAATGGATTAATATTCAAAACCCATATATAAAACCTAATTGAAATTAATGGGTTTTCATGAGCCTTCAATTCATGGTTTAGCGACAAATGCCAATCCTTTCTCGATAAAATCTGAGTTAGGCCAGGTGAAGTTTTTTCAGTCGTGTGTAGTTAATGAAAACTAAAGAGGACATTTTCGATAATCAAAATCGAAGAAGGGGTTTTACAGACTACTTGCATACCAAATCAATTGAACTAAAAACAAAATTAAAACTAAAAAATTAAAGAAAGAGGAGTTACAGATTCATCAACAAAATTAAAAATAAAGAAAATCGAGTACCAGATTCATCCAAACGATCCGAGAAAACCCCCTCGAGACGAAGATTTCCATCGGTCGATGAAGTTAGATTCTGCTGAGTTACTCCCCTAAAAAACAAGAAGATCGAAAATAGAGAACGAAATTAGGGATTGAAATGGGTAAAAATTACAAACATAATGAAATAATTACTCGTTAAATTTCCACCTTGTATGAAAGAGAGAGAGATGAGCAATTCCAGAAGTTCCAGAAGCACCAAAGAACATTACCGTGTACATAAAATCCTATATCAATTACGGAGTACTCAACCCGGTAAAACAAGGTTTATGTCCCTATCAAACTCCGCAAACTTAAACAGTGTATTTTTTTTTTTGGACGAAAAGATAAGGTCGAAGGAGTACATTTGGTAAGTCGTAACTCGTTAGGAGTAGGATTGTATCACAAGGTTATGCCTATAAATATATGATGTACATACTCTTTATTTTATTTTTTATACAGAGTAATTAGATACGCATTGTTCACCTCCGCTTCATCATGGTGATTGATGAAGAATCAAATACTAAGATGGATTTAACAGTCCAAAATAAGATGCATTTTCTTATAGGCATATTAGCAGCACTTTTTGTAGGTTTTTTACTTACGGGATTTGTTTCCTTTATCTTCTTCCTATCAGGCCTGAATTTAGATTTGAGGTTGATTCTCTTGAGGTGAAATCATCAACTGTGATGATTTCGAATAATAATGATAGTGTAGGTTTGGATCTCAATGTAACTCTTTCCCTAATTAACGAGCAACCAATATTGTTCGACTCATTCATGGTATTACTTGCTTACAACAATGATGAATTTGTCCTCTCCTCGATTACACTTGATACTTTTTACGAAAAGAGTCATAACCAGAAGAAAAAGATGCAAATTGGGATGGCGATTGAGAATTTTACAAATAAGGAACAAAACTTCCCGTTGGAGTTCACTTTAAAAATTGCAGGTCGTTATCAGAGTATCAGGGGCCAACAAGAAACTGCTATAGACCGTTTCAAGATTGCTTGCAAAGGCATTAAAGTTATGCTAATTACATCCTCGTCTAATATCACATCAGGAACAATGCTCGATGGGCCACTCCTTTGCAAATGAGTCGTCAAGTATTAGGGTACCAAAATTGTTTATTCTTGGATTATTCAATAAAAAATTGTTGGATTGTATTAGAAATTTGATCGATCTATGTCATATTTTTTTTACTAAGTCATTTTTTTTTTTTGACACACATACTTATCTAATTCAACAATACTTTTTTTTTTAAACGGTAATTCAACAATACTTTGTTGAAGATATTTTAGCTGCTTTTGCTTTTCGTACTTATCTAATCAATATGTCTTCCATCAAGTCAAATTGTTTTTTTTTTTTCCTATTTTCTAGCCTAAATTAAGTTTGTTTGTTATGCCTTCTGTACACCACTACTTCCATATAATATAACCCTTATAAAAGCCAAATTGGGTTGAGGAAGTTGGACGATTTTGCCCCTGCCATAATATTTTTCTGTTCTTGCTGAATGCTTCCCTTCCGTTTTTGCCTCTTCAACTTGTTTTTGGTTTTATCTTTTGTTTTGTCGTCTTTTCCAGCCTTTCTCAGCTTCACTGTAATTTGCTCCTTTTTTTCATCTCTCCTCATCTCCTCTCAACCTCTCTCCTCAATCTATCAAGGTAATCCTCTTCTCGAATTCTAGGCCAGGGTTCTTCATTTTGAACGCTAATCCTATCCCCATAATTCTTTGGTTGTTTAATTTGGTGAGATTGATGGATTTAGGGTTTATTTCTTAGAAAGGAGAACCCATCTTTCTCTCTCCTTTTTTAAAACCCACTAACTCCATTTTCATCCAACACTGAGTCGTGCACCGATTCACCAAACCCAATCAACAAAAGCCTATGATCGCCGGAAAATGGCCACAGCATCACCAACATCTCCACCGTCTCAACATCCACGAATTTCAAGTATATCGCTTTGTTCGTCAATCCCGAGGAACGCCTTCATCTTGAGCATGCCCAGAAACATGCTCATTGATCTTCCTCCTTTTTCAGGTAATTTTGGTTTTGATTGTTTCAAATTGAAATTGATTCTAAATTTTTGTTGAATGAATATTTTTACTTAAAAAGCTTTTGATGCTAAACTACTTCATTAGTCACAATATTTGATGCTTAAGGTTGTAGAGTTTGATTCTTTATGAATTTTGTGTCTCTTGATGTAATGCTTAATGTGTAAGAAACAATTTGCTCGCTTGCATTCTAGGTATGTCAAATTCTGATTTTATATACTCCTTAAAGAGGGTTCAACGATTATAATTTGAGTGTTCCATTGTTTCTGGGTTTGTGTAGAGTTTCAAGCTCAGATCTTTAGGGTTCTTCTTAGCTTGATTGTTTCTGATTTTATTTTTTGGCGAATTTTGTAGGAAACCCAGATGTTCAAGATTGAATTAAAGAAGATATTCTTGATTGAGTTGTCAGTGTTTGTGCCAAGGTGAGTTCATTCGAATCTAATTTAATGTTATATTATTTGCTTTTGTCTTGTAAATATTTGATCTTAAAGTGTTCGATGAATTGCTTGAATGAAATAGATTGTGGGTATTTTCTAATTTAATCTAGGGGTTTATGTTTTCATATCCATAACCCTTAATTATGAATTGCAGGTGATTGATGATCTAAATCTTGCCAATTTACTTGGTGTTTGAGCTCTCCATTAAGTTCTACTTTGACTTGGGGTTGAGTTTTCCATCATGAATCTCATCTGGGTATGTCAAATTCTGATTTTATATACTCCTTAAAGCGGGTTCAAGGATTATAATTTGAGTGTTACCTTGTTTCTGGGTTTGTGTGGAGCTTCAAGCTCAGATCTTTAGGTAGTGTCAGTTTCATGATTTTGTTTGGGTATTTCATCTTTGCTTGATTAATTGATCTGATTTTTCAAAGATTTTATCTGTTATTTTTTGGTAAAAGACTTTTTAATGATTTGTGGTTGCAGATCCGAAGAAAATATAAGGGACCATGCCTCACTAATCACTATCGACCTCACCCAAATCGACTTGGACTCTGTAAGATTTTAGCTTTTATTTTTATTTGTTAAGTTTGTGTAAAAGTTTTACCTTCAATTTCATTAATTGTAATTGATAATTGAATTGAAGTAGTGATGATGAAGTACTAAATTTTGAATGGATTTTGATCTGGAGTTAATTGGTGGAAAATAGAAGTACTTTTGTTTAGAGATTGGGGCGTTGGTCGATGTTTGGTGAATCAGCCTACCAATGACCTGAAGATAAATGCATTGTATTTAATTGGTTGTTAGGTTTAGTTGACAATTTTGCAAACTTAGGGACATCAGTTTGCTGCGACTGCTGTTTTTGTTATAACTTAAGCTTGTGAAAGGTATACAAACACAGTAGGGATAGTTTTAAGTGATTGGTAATCTGGAGGTGAGTTTTAATATTATTTTTAAAATTTGTTTCAGTTGTACTGTTCCTCGTTATCTTATAATGTCAGAAGTATGAGTCTAATTCAACCTTTTCTCACAATGGTGATTTCAGGGCAAGCAATAGTAAGGTGTTTAGAAGGGTGCTATAATGGAATTTCAAGAAGGTTATAGGTATAACCCTTGATTGGGATGTTGTAGGTTAGTAATTTTTATGAATTGTGTTCTTTATGAATTAAAAAGTAATTTTTATTGTTCTCGATGTTGGATGAAAATAGTGAATTGAATTGTACTATAATGATCACCATAGAGGGGTTGGGAGCTCACGCAATTTTTTTACTTTGTTGAATATGATGGTTTGAAAGTGAGAATACGAGGAGCAAATCGTTCATGGGATTATTTTTGAGTAATTATATTTTTTTGGGTCAAATTATGTCTTGTAGTAGTTTTGGGTAAAATTGATAGCCTTTTGAATTGAAATTTAATTAGACTAAGTAGATGGATTTGTGTGTGTCTGATCAACAGGTAATTATAACAGAAGCTTCAAAGGTTATTCGAGATGCTGGAAAGAAGATGAACCTTATGTCTTCTTTGAATCAGAGAATTGCTTCTTCAAGACCACCATCCAAGAAGTGGAAGGTATGTCAATAATGGGAAGATACTTAACACAAGTGACTTTGCCCAAAATCTTGAGAACTGACATGCCTAACACCATAGAATTTTTCCTTCAGCGTCAATGAACATGATGTCTTGCAGTCTCTGATTGCCTAATCTATGTCAAAAGATTTATAGTAATAAATGGCACTAATGTTAGTAATGTTTCTTGATTGTTGTACACTCTTAAACCAGTTTCTAAGGGTTTGTTTGGCATTGTTGTGGTTTTCTGTTTTTCGGTTTTTTGTTGTATAAAAGTATATGATATATGCCCCATAATAAATAAAAAATTATTTAAACTTATTAAAATCATAATAATTTTGAAAACTGACAACAAAAAAGTGGAAACACCTTTTTCTTGTTTCTTGTTTTTGGTTTTTAGTTTTCAAAAAAACAGAAAACTGAAAACCAAAAATGATACCAAACAACCCCTAAAGATCTGGTTTTCAGTTTTTCACTCATGTCACTGATAAATATGATTGTGTGAGACTTGGGTGTCCACTATGTTTAGTCAGAGGGAACTCTAGAAGCTGGGAATATTTATTGGAGAGAAAAGTTGTCCCTTTAAAAGAAATCAGATTTGTTACTTTATCTGCAATGTCTAATCTCATCTTATGTCCTCTTGTGGAAAAACAACTCTTTTAAGGTTTGGGTTATGTGAATAAGCTAGCATGTGAGAGAGAAGTTCATAACAACTGTATCTTTTTGTTTCGAGGTGAAGATAATGGTTGTTTTAGTTTAGCGATCTCCTGATGGGTGATGTTGCTGCCTTCTCATCAGTCCAGACTCCCGAGCACCTCCCAACATGACATGTGACTCTTTCCTTATTGAGGTGAAGATAATGGTTATTTTAGTTTAGCGATCTCCTGATGGGTGATGTTGCTGCCTTCTCATCAGTCCCGACTCCCGAGCACCTCCTCCCAACATGACATGTGACTCTTTCCTTTTTGCGGTTATACCTTCCTTCAATCACTGCCCAAACTAATCCCCTACCCTACTGACCCCAAACCTTTATCACCCCACCCAAACCCACAAAAAAAAAAAAAAAAAAAAAAAAAAAAAAAAAGCGAAAGAATTTAATAGTCTTCACTTCCTGCTGTCATGTAACTGGAAGAAACTGTTCAGAAAGAGGAGAATAAATGGAAATTAATTATGCTAGGGGAGATTGAAGAATGTTGATGCACATCGTATATGGTAACATAATAGGAAAATTGTCTCATAAGCTAAAAGTTTAGTGAATTTTGTATATATTGTCATTTGGTGAGTCAACTTTCTTTTTGGAAATCATCTATGTCAGAGTTGTAGTATGTTTAAATGCAATCTATGAATTGCTTAATTGAGGGAGGGTAAGAGGGTGGGATTTAGATGGATGTGTGAGGTTGTTTATACTTTATAGCTAGGACATGGGTTTTTCAGAACAAGTCTCAGTATTGGCTTCCAAATTACTATGTACGAAGTACTACAGTAGAATCTTTAATCGTAGAGAAAGTGGGATCAATAATGAGCTTTGTTAACTTGTATTACTTGTTGCTAGGAGAATAGGATATGGTTAATGTAAATATATAATGGTATATAATATAATCCATTTACCATGTGCTTCTTGCCGTAGAGATGGGTGGACCATTGGATTTAGACTATCTTGCATTAAGCAAATTGAGATGTGACGATTTGATTTGATGTTGTGTAGTATGATCAAAGCCACAAAATAATGCTGGTGAAAGAATAATGTCACTATTTCCTTTTCCTTGCTAGCATGCTGTGTAATTGCTTTTGTGTGTTGTTGATGATTTTATTTGATGAAATGCATATCTTGAACCCTTTCTTTGTTGTGCTTGTGTGGTCAGGCTATTCTTTATGTCTTAGTTTTTTGTGTGACTGACCCACTAAACATGACCTTAAATATGTTGGTGAAAGTCAATTTTAGAAGTTTTTTGTGGGAAGGTAAATAACCTTGCGTTGGTGGTTAAATTTAAACTTAAAACTGGCATTTCTAATACAAAGGTCAGGTTGGTATAGTGTTGCATATTATATTTCAGAATGTATATGAGATTATGAGTGATGTGCTAAATGCAACATAATATGATACTACTATTTGGGAGTTGTATTTTCCTGTATATGATGATTTCAGCATTTCACCTTGCGAATTTTTTAATTAGAGTAATCAGATGTCATTGATTATGATAATATATCAAATGACTCGCATTGTTATTAGTATTGATATCCTACATAATTTATTTCCTTTCAGGTTGCTTTGGATTTCTAACATAGACGAATTCTGGACAAAGGAGGAGGTGCTGGGCCTGCTTCTAATGGCGTCAATGCGGCTGTTAGACTTGTTTTCTTTACTGTTATCTATTCACTAAACTTGTTATATACAGGTATTAACTATAGTAAGCAGGCAATGCTTTGCAATGAGTTTCATTTTCTAGCATAAGTGATAAGACAGTCGCAATTAGTTTAGTTTTTAAAGTATTAACAATCGTTGCCATTAGATGCTTTAAAGTGTAATCAACTTACAATTTTGCAAAGTACAAGTGTAATAATTTTTTTTCCTAAGAAAATACTTTTTCTTTAAATATCATCGTGGTTTTTTTTAATGAAAGGATAGACATAGACTATTATTCAAAAGTCATTATGGAGTTTTTTTTTTTTTTTTTTTTTTTTTTTATTCAGAACATAACCTATTATCCAAATGTTATGAGTTTTGAATAAGGAATAACCTATTAAGTATTAACCAACAATGCAAATTTATTTAGAGGTGACACAATTGTGTATGATATTTATGGATGAGACAACTATTGCTCCCTTTGTTTTGAATTAATCGTAATATTGGGTGTTGCACAAAAGAAAAAAATAGGATGGGATCAAAAAGTGAATTTTATGACATCATCTATTTGGTGTAGCAGGTCACACCATGTGGGGGGGGGGGGGGGTTTACATCAGTTATTTTGTTAGGGTTATCTGAGTTATTCAGTCATGGGTAACTCGAGTTACTCGTTCAAGGGTTATTTGAGGGGTTGGGACACGGGTTACTTAAGGGGTTTACTCAAGCAAGGGTTACTCGAGTCACTCGATCAAGGGTTACTAGAGGGGTTACTTGGTCAAAGGTTACTTGAGGGGTTACTCGAGCTACTCGGTTAGGGGTTATTTAATGAGTTCGGTACGGGGCTATTCGAGTAATTTGGTTAGGGGTTACTTAAGAAGTTTGGTAAGGGGTTACTTGAGGGTTCAACCAAGGGTCACTTGAGGGGTTACTCAATAGGGTTTACTTGAGGGGGAGGGGTTACTCAAGGGTTGAGTCATGAATTACTCGAGGGGTTACTTGGCAGGGGTTATTTGAGTAATCCCAACAACTCGAGTAACCCTGACAACTCGAGTAATCCTATACCGAGAAAGTCAAGTAAACCTTGATGCACGATATAACAAGCTGCATACAAAAATTTGTGATTTTTTAATGTAAATTATAATTAGTTAGATATATTTATTTGTTCGTAGAGAGAGAAATAATAATAAAAAAAAAAGTGTAAATTGGGTTGGTTAGAGAGATAATAAAATAGTCGTGGACTCTTACCAAAGAAAGTAGCGTTGCAATTATTATGAAACGGATTGTGGCATGGTTACTTGAGTTAAGGTTATTCAAATTATTCAGTCAGGTGTTACTCGAGTTACTCGGTCAGAGATTACTTCAGGGGTTGAAAAAAGGGATTATGCAGTAAATTGATGATATCCTTTTCATCACAAATGCTCTACATTAAATATGATAAATTTTTTTTCTTAGAGACCTATCATTTATGTATGATATCAATAGTAATAACACTAATATTTCAATACAACTTAATTATACTTTACACAATAATGCAATAATTTATAACGTATACAGGCATATATCATGTACAAATTTACAAAAACTAAGTTAATTAGCTTACTTATATGTCTTGCTAATAATTTTCTTAATAAGGTTTACAAACCGGTGCGCGCGCATCGCGCACGGCGCTCTCGGACTAGTGCTTATAAATATTGGTATTCTAATTCTAAATAAAATCATTTAGAATTTCTTTCCTTACAAATACGCAGTACTCCGTTGTTCGTTTTTATATATTTATATACTACATATTTTATTACTTTCATTTTAAATATTCAATATTATCGAACACTTTATTGACCGAATAATCATATTACTCTTAATATAAACCAAAAGTTACTTCTACTGAATTAGTTAGTCTTACGAAGTTTTGTGGAAACATAAATATAAGGATTTTTGACTTTTGCTACGTGTGTTTCACTTTTGCTCCTAGGAATTTTTTTTTATTTTTTTATTTTACTACCTATCAAATCCTTTTTTATAAATTTCGCTACCGGTTAACGTTTTCGTTAGTGAGATCCAATCACCCTAATTACCACCTTTCGACCACCACTACCTCCTTAGCCACACCCTAAATGCCTCCCTGTCAGCCACCAAAATTTTTTTAAAAAATAAAAATAAAAAAAATTTAAAAATCAACCACCAAGCCCAGCCCTCCCGTTAGCCCCCTCCCCCCTAACGGCGGCCGGCGAACCCAACCCCCATCCTTTCCCCCACCACCGCAGCCCCCTCCCTCCCCCCACCATCGCAGCCCCCTCCTTTCCCCCACCACTGCAGCCTCCTCCTTTCCCCCACACCATCGCAGCCCCCTCCCTTCCCCACCATCGCAGCCCCCTCCCTTCCCTTCCCCCACCATCGCCATCGCAGCCCCCTCCTTGTCCCCACCATCGCAGCACCAAAATTGACCCTAAAATCGACCCAAAAATCGATTTCCCCCAAAATCGACCCAAAAATTGAAGATAATCACCAGCCCGAGACCGTTTCCTTCGCCGACGAAGCTGCACCCTTGTTTTCCGGCGAAGTTGAAGTCCTTTTTCCCTAGAAGCCGCAATCTGTGTTGGTTGGGTCGAGGCAGCAAGAACCAGGGGGAAAAGGGAATGGCTGGGCTGCGTTCGAGGGGGAAAGGGAGAGGGAAAGGATCGCCGGCAGAAAGGAGGGGGTTTGGATGCCTGCCGCCGGCAGAGGGGAGGGGGGAGGGAGGTGGTTAACAGGAGGGTTTGGTTTTTTTTAAATTTTTTTTAATTTTTTAATTTTAAATTTATTATTTTTTTTTTTTTAAAAAAAAAAACTCAACGGAACCCATCCGCATTCTGTTAACTGGTAGCGAAATTTTAAAAAAAGGATTTGATATGTAGTAAAATAAAATAAAATTTTTGCCAGGTAGCAAAAGTGAAACACACCTGCTTTAGAGGTAGCAAGAGTAAAAAAATCGTAAATATAATTTGGTTAATTTAGTCATATCAATGTAACAATAGAAAGCCCAAAATATTCCTACAATTTTTGCTTTTCTGCTGTGGTGGAGTTTTCCTCATCGCTTCTTGCTGCTTTCTTGAACCCTGCGTTTGCATAACATAAGATGGTAGGAACAAGTAGTCACCATTGTCACACCTGGACAATAATAATATACAAGATGCCAATTATAGTATGCAAATATAATCAATGGTATTAATGGGGAACAGCAGCAGCAGAAGTAGATGAAGAAAAGGAATTGGAATTTGAGGTGAGAATCCTGTGATTATGGCGGATTCGAAGAGCGAAATTTGAAGAAAATCGAGCTAATATTGATCTTGTCGCCATGTCTCTTGAGTTCGTTCCTCTTCTGCCTTCTTCCCTCTCGATATCTTTCACCATATTAAATCTAAACCCCCAACGCCTACTTCACGTGTGGAGCTATTAATCACCGGTGTTTGGGTCGGGTTAGTGTGGGTCAAATCAACTCAGGTCGGGTCAAGTGAAGTTAATAGAGTTGTTTGATACTGCTAATCAATCCTAAAACTCCCATCATTTAACAGATTTGGCCTTGTTAAAAATGGTTTTACAGCATCATCACATGGCAGAATTGACAGGAGGTGAAGCATACAGCTTCAGACAAACAGAACCTCACTTGGTTTGCATACACTAATAACAATCTTCCAACTCAATCAAATGTCTCAATAGATAGCAGTATAATTACAAGAAGCACCAATGGGAAAAGAAGCATGGAAAAGTAAAGAGCAAAGTGTCATTTTCAAAAGAATAAGGCAACAATTATGGCTTGAGACATCCAAATTGAGATGTAAATTTAGATTGTTATGCAACCTTTACATTGAATATGAGTACCTTAACAATTTAGATTTTTTTTTTTTTTTTTTTTTTTTTTTTTTTTTTTTATTTGTCAAAAAAAAAACAAAGTGTACAGCATGCAATGTACTCTTAGGATTGGAATCTTGGATTAATTCTATAATCTATAATCTATATAAAAGCCCCAAGCACCCTATATAAAAGTCCCAAGCACCCTTACTATTCCCAATCTACTGTATGAACAGGAAATTGACGCTATTGCCCTTAGCACCCTTCCCTGATTGACCAGATTTCCAGGGGTAGTTTGGTCTATTCGGGTTGCCCATTTCTCTCTCCTGCTTTTGCTCCTCTCATTCTCAGTTCCTCACTCTTCTCCTAAGCATCCTCAAATTTCTCTCTCTCTCCTCCATTGAAGCGCACTCTGAGTTCTCCATTAAAGCGCACTCATGAGTCATGATTATTGTTGTTATATTGTCATTAATTTCTTTAATCAAGTTGTCAAGGGTCAACTCAGGAATTAATCTCTCTAAATTGATTAGTTATAATTTAGTCATTGGTCTTAGTGATTGGGAAATATTTGTATTAGCTTCATATCCCTGCTTATTGTTTCTTGGGGCTTGCATTATTTTTTAGCAATTGGAGATGAGAAGATAGAGCAGTTGGAGATGGAGCTGAACAAAGTAGGAAGGTAAAGTTTTGTTTTCTGTTTTTACTTACTGGAATGACATGACATATTATTTACCTATTTGTATGTTTTACTCTTTCAGGAAGTTCAAAAGTACCATGACATGTATGTTTTTAAGCAAGAAGAGAAACTGGGTTTAGATGCTGAGCTCCAAGATTGCAAGGTATCTTATAACTGTCCTGAAAAGCTTCAAGGAAAGGAAATGATATTGGTTCAAAATCTCTTACTCATGCACTAAACTTTAGCACCAATTCTAATCTAAGTCTGCTAATGAAGCCTGTTCTTCACAGCACTATAAAAAATAATAAAAAATGAACCGAAGGACAAGCTACTTCAGTTTTTGCGGGAGCCTCTTACTTAGTTTGTTCTTGGCCTTGTGCTACTCTTCATGGTTTTGGATTGCTGATTTGCTATTCTGTTTTACCTTTCCAGTTTCCTGTGTAATTACTTATGTTTCTATTTGGCTATACATAGTATGCTTGCCTTAGATATGCATGGTTATGGGTGGTTGTTTATGGTGCAGGTGCTGTCTTATTCTTGTTGTTATTCTTGGTCCTTTACATAAAGGAAATTTCTAGCTTTATTATTATTATTATTATTATTATTATTATTATTATTATTATTATTATTATTATTATTATTATTATTATTATTATTATTATTATTATTATTATTATTATTATTATTATTATTATTATTATTATTATTATTATTATTATTATTATTATTATTATTATTATTATTATTATTATTATTATTATTATTGTGCCCGGGAAATTTCCCATTGCAATCTGATTGCATGCCATAGTTTTGGTTTTGTTTTGGCCTGTTGTACCCATGCTTTGTAGTAGGGAATCTGATTTCATGAGTGCTCATTGTTTCTAGGTTGTGCAAGATGATGTGGTCCATTTTTGATCTTAGGGTGTGTGTTGTTGCTCCTCTTGTTAGGAATTTGACCTCTTAAACTGGCCTATATGACCCCTTTACATTTAATTCACACAGTCCATTCTAAGCATAGTTATTGCCAGTTTACAAGCCAGGTTATGGTTGTACAACCGAGCTAAGTCTTCATTCCTTTCCAACCGCTTTTAGACCAGATAACTGAGCACCTTAGGTTTTCAAAGCCAACATATGATCTGGTTGATATGTCTAGGAGCAATGCTTACGTGTGTGTGAGGGAAGCATCTGGTCCACCTAGGTTTTTTTTTTTTTTTTTTTTTTGGGTGGTGCAAAAATTGAAGACTTATTTCAAAGTTCGTGTGGCTGATTTCACATCTGATAGGCGGAAGATATATGAACTGTGTAGAAAGCTTTTCAGCCATAAGGCATAAATGTGTGTGCAGAGCTTTTGCGTTAAGAGGGGCGTCATGGGACCATATAGGCAAGGGAATTTAGATGGGAAAGCATCGGATTCCTGTCCTCTGTTCAGTTGAACGTGTTGGTTGATTCAGGGTATTTGAATTTGAAATATGACTATGGCTGATTCATGGTAATGTTTCGAATGTGAGTGATTCAGTGATGTCAATTTGACTTGCAAGTGTACGCATGTAGCATACTAGAATTGTTTGCGGTTAAGATCTATTAATTTTATGTATTTTGTGCTTTTAGCCTTTTCTTAATGTGACTGACATCACATGTAGTAACTTGTACTCCCTCCATCTCTAAATACTTTCGACACTTGTAAAAACAAGTGTGTAGTACATGAAAAATGATGAATGTTAATATGTAACTACTCCAAGTGGGGTTAATGAGTGTATTTTTGTTAGCTTGTAGAGAAGGAGAACAATAAACGAATAGTGCAAGTGGGGTTAAAAAGAGAGAGAAACATTAACTTAATCATGCTCCTATGTCAAAATAGAAAGTGTTGCAAGTAGCCAAAATATGTGTTTACAAGTGCTTTTTGAGCAAAACATAAAAATTTCATTGTTGTAGGAATCCCATGAAAACTCTGATTGAGATTTATGACGTACAGGTAGCAATAAAGGAATTTGTGTTTGTGGATTTGACAATTTACAAGTGTTACCAAGCTGGTAATGTGGAATGACGTTTGGCATTAATACCGGGCTTTGATGTATTGAGAAAGGTGAGGGTAGATGTGTGAAGGATATTATAGGAGTAAATCGGGGAGGGAATGATATTTCTACAGAATTAAATATAAGGATTAATTTCAAATGGATAAAGGAACATTAGAAGATATCAATAATGACTTGGGATTTAATTTTGAAAGGCATTAGGGTGAAAGAATTTGTATGAGTGTTTGTATAAAGTATTCAAATTTGTCTGCACTATTGTTAGATCTTTCTTATTGCATATGACTGCTAGACCTTATTTGCCCAACTGTGAAACTATTCTAGAAGAATATGATTGGATGCAAAGAAATAAAAGTGGGAAAGAGTAAACATATGAGTTCGCTTTTGTGGAAGTAGTCAAGTTTATGAAGGGATTAAGCTGGAATAAAAGCCTTCACCTATCCTAATAGGAGATATAGAAGAAGATTTAAGATTTTGAGAAGCCTGCAATCTTTCTTTTCTTTTTTTTTTTTTTTTTTTTTTTTTTTTTGTGGGTGTATATATATATTGTATGTTCTAAATAACATGTTTCTAAGTTATTGAAACAGTAACCTGTCAACAAGTGACCAAGAACTAAGGTAACCAAGGTGTTGAAATACGTTAGTAGGCCGAGGAAGTATTTAATTCTTTATTGTCTTAATTAAAATGTCCATAAGATAGGTTGTTTTATACCCTGTTGTAGTTGATTTTATTTTCTGAATATTGTGTGTGAATTCAGCAGTATGGAATTGTGGAGTGTAAACTTGAATGTCTGGATTGGATTTACCCAAATCCAAAACATTTTGGATTGCACCTGTTAAGAGATTCTATATGTTGATTACAAACCTAACCTAACTTTTTTGTTAATTTTAAGCCATCTGTAAAGACTATAGTTTTTATTTGTTTTGGATAGTTATTGCCGCCAAAAAGGCCTGATATTGCTGTTAGAAGGCATTGCATCAGAGATCATGTGTTTTGTATTTTTGATTGCTTAGAAGCCCACCACCTTGTGGATTTATGTGCACTTACTGCCTAAGGCAACATTTTGCTTGCTTTAAGTTTTCTCCATTTGCTTTTTCCTGCTTGCGTTTTTGGTAATGGAATAGAGGCTCAGTCTGCCAATTCTTTGTTGTATGCAGCCTCTTTAGAATATATGTGTAGTAAGAGGCATGTTTGTATTTTTGATATAAATCAATGAATTTATTTATTTCTATACAGTTATTTAAATGTTGTTTTGCATATGATCATGATGGTGTTGTTGTTGCCCTATGGAAGTAAAGTGCTTTAGGTTTCCTCTACATTTTGTTTAACAATGGACACCTTTTCTTTTCAGGGTTGGGATACCAGCTCTGCTGTCAGTGAAATGTCATGCCTGACCAATTTCGAATGGGTATATTGTATTCTATTGTTTTGTTACAACACAAAAACGCTATCATGTGCCTTTTTAAGACTAAATCCCGCTGCTGTGAAGATCCATATAAAGAAATCAATTGTATGTGTTTGCATTGTGATTTGTATTTTGATAGCTGGCCAGCACATGATTCCCCGCTTATCAAAAACTCAGAACTATAAAAGGAGCCGTGCTTTTGATGGAGTCCTTGTGCAGCTGTGCCTGAAGCAATTAGGTACACATCTGTTTAGTTTCTTTTTCATCGTGGTATCGGATAGAAATAAAGTAGCCTTTGTTTTCTTTTATGCAGTGGTTTAAGGGAGTCTATACCGCCAAAAGTTCAAAGGCAATGCACGAGACTTCCTCTCGAGAGTACCATCATTTAAAACTTGGTTGTTAGGTGGTTTTCCATGTGATTAGCTTTGTTTTATGTCTTTCTTGCCTGTAATTTCTCTATGGATTTGTTAATCAGAAGTTTATTTATTGTTTTGTTGTGTAAGAGGCTGAGTGACAATGTTCAATTTGATTTTGTAGAATTTTCGAGAAGGATGGTGTCAAGTTGGTGATCCATAAAATTTCTTATGACTTTGTTAAAGGTTCGAGTATTGATTATGTCGAGGAGCTTATCCGTTCAGCTTTCCAGGTCAGTTGTCCTTGAGAAGTTTGGTACAAAGTATATCATATGTGGTATTGATGTATTGTGAATTCATGAACTATAGATGCTCTCACTGGCTTAAACTCCAAGCAATGTCAATTTTTTTTTTTTAATTTTTAATTTTTTTTTTATCCTTCCTATGTCAAAAGTAATTTAATTTGACTAAGATCACTATTACTTCCTAAAAATTGGTAAATATTGTTGCTGCAATAGCGTGGTTCATTGTTGATATCCTTCAAATCTCATAAGAAGAAAAGCTCGGAACTTTGCAATTTTTACTAGAGGGTGAAAAAATGGGCTTTGTATACTCTAGTAAGGGGTGAAAGAATGGGTCCTACTCAGGGTAAAGGAGGAAGTGAAACAAGGGTTAGAATTAGGAATGCTTATGTGGATTAAATTGCCTATTATCAATTCATGGGACAAACCTTTTCACTGTAAGAAATAAATAATGACTAAAGCTTTACGAAAAGAAATTCACAGATATCGTTGCTTGAATTCATGTTAAATTTAAACTTTGTTATGAGTTGGGGCTTATTTGATTAAGGTTTTGCTTTAAATGTAACTATTATTCTGGCTTATATTGTTTTTGAGGCCTAAGGACATAACCTATGATTACAAAGTGTTGTTTGACATAAGGTTGTTGACATATATAACTCTGTATATATTGCTAATGGTTGGATTCACGGTGAGTTTGGGTGTGTTAGCCTATCATTATGTTGGACAATACATATCCCCTCCTTTTTCTGTTTCGTGGTTACAAAACTTGACGTGTATTGCTAATATGCTTACAATTTACTTTGTTGTCTTATGCTAATTGTAGTCCAATTTCTTTACATTGTATGATTAGACTGAATGGTGTGAGGGAAAGTCAAGGCAAAAAAAGATATTATTATTTGTTATAAACTAATTGTAATCAGTGAATACTATCATTAGAGGACATCCCATTAAATTACGCATTTTTTGTGAGGTGGAAGGACTGAGAATATATTATATTCAACATCTCAAGTCCTATTCACTACGAAGTGTTAAATGATTAATGACTGCTGTTTATTATTAATCCAAGATTCCAATCCTAAGAGTACATTGCATACTGTACAATTTGTTAAGATACTCATTTTCAATATAAAGGTTGCAGAACAATCTAAATTCACATCTCAATTTGGATGTCTCAAGCTATAATTGCTGCCTTATTCTTTTGAAAATGACCTTTCTTTACTTTTCCATGCTTCTTTTCCCATTGGTGCTTCTTGTAATTATACTGCTATAATTACAAACCAAGGGAGTTGGAGGATAGTTATTATTTTATGCAAACCAAGTGAGTTTCTGTTTGTTTGAAGCTATATGATTCACCTCCTGTCAATTCTGCCATGTGATGATGCAGTAAAACCATTTTTAACAAGGCCAAATCTGTTGAATGATGGGTGTTTTAGGATTGATTAGTAGTATCAGACAACTCTATTAACTTCAGTTGACCCGACCTGAGTTAACTTGACCCACACTAACCCTGTTGGGGAATTTGTGTATGATCAAGGGTCACAAAAATAGCAAACAAATTAGAACAGAAAACTTCGAGGCGTGAACGGAATCACTTTCCCAAAAGTATAATTCCGACCCTATACTACAACCGGGTTTCACGGAAAATTACTTAGGAGATACAACGAAGAAACAATTGCAATCACAAGTAGGATGATTACAATTCAATGTAGATAAGCCTTTGTATTTATGATGATGATAATAAATTGCAAAGAGGTTTCGAAGAAAAATAATTTCTGATTTTTCTCAAGTATATCTTCAACATATGTTCTTAGAACATATATATATTAAAGCATAATCTTTGCCAAAAGCCACGAAAATAACTGACCTTCTTCAAGCAAAACTGACGAAACCGTCGGATCCGCTGCCGCCCGATCGGGCGGAAATCGACGTCAACTCCAGGCGTCTTCTCGCGCCCGATCGGTCGGTGGTGGCCCGATCGGGCGGCTGCCCCAAACTCCAGAAGTCCCTTCTCGCGCCCGACAGGGCGGCGACTGCCCGATCGGGCGGCGAAGATTACGATTTCCGGACTACCCTCGCGCCCGATCGGGCGTCTGACCGGGCGATGTACAGGGGCAGCAAACCAGAGTTTGAGTTGTTCTTTATCAATCTTTAATCAAGGTTAATTGCTTTAATATTCTTTATTAATTATACACAACACCTTTGCCTAAGTAATATAATTAATTAACGTGAATTATGTCTCTAATTCTCAAAATTATTCAACAATCCTCCCCCATTTTGAGAATTTAAACTAGACACATTGCAAAAACATCATCATCACAAAACAATCTTATGCATAAATGAAAGTGTACATAGACTTGAACTCCCACTTAGTGAAATATACAATTCAAGAATCCGTATCGATTTGGTATCGTAAAATGTTTGAACCAAAAACAACACATCTTGAAACTTGAGGATATTACACACAAGATTAATTACTTAAATACATATTAGCTTGACACTATAAGCCATGTGTCCATATCTATTCATAAGTACATCAAAGCTACACCCTTAATAGCTTCTTGAAGCGGCTAAACCTCGTACTTATATAGGTAGAGTTCCAACATGCTCCTGTGACAAAGCACTTTTATCAGGAATTCTATTAAGTTTAAAACAACCTCTTTTCATCACAGAAAAACCGGAACTTTACCTTGGATGAATAAACAAGTTCTCAATCATCAATTAAGAGAATTAATCTCATTGAACTTAAGACCCAACGTCTTATTGGGCGTTAAGTTGAGATTCTCCTAATTGTGATTATTTAGGGTTCCAATCCTAAACCGATTGCCATCAACTGTTAACATCTCTAGCCAAAGCCTTTGTAAAACAGTCGGCGAGATTAAGATCCGTTCGAACATAATCAATAGTGATCACACTATCCTTGATAAGTCCTTGGATGTAACTGTGCCGTACTCCAATGTGCCTTGACTTACCATTATAAACTTGGCTATAAGCCCTTGCCAAGGTAGCATTGTTATCACAATGTATCACTATTGGTGATATCGGTTATGGCAACAAAGTAATCTCAAACATGAGATCCTTCAACCATTCGGCTTCTTTACCGGCCGAATGCAAAGCAATGAACTCCGATGTCATTGTGGAGTCCGCAATGCAAGTTTGTTTCTTTGAAGCCCATGAAATGGCACCTCCCCCATACCGGAAAACCCATCCACTTGTGGAGGAATGATCTTTGTTAGAGATCCAACTTGCATCCGAATACCCTTCTACAACCGAAGGATATCCACTATAAGACAAACCAAGTTCCTTGGTTTTCTTCAAGTACTTCAACAAGCGTCGAACCGTTGACCAACTGCATAAGCAATATCAGGTCTAGTACTTGTCATGGCATACATCAAACAACCTATTACTTTAGCATATTCAAGTTGTGAAACCGCATAACCTTCATTAGGTATCAGCTTTATGCTAGGATCCATAGGTGTTGAATAAAGAGAAGTAGTATCTTCACTTACATTGAATTTCTTGAGCACTTTCTCAATATAATGAGACTGTGACAAGAGCAACTTTCCTTTTTCCCTCTTTATCCTTATGCCCAAGATGACATCTGCTTCCCCCATGTCTTTCATGGAAAACTTTGAACTAAGGAATGACTTTGTCTTTTCAACTTGTGACAAATCAGTTTCAAAGATCAACATGTCATCTACATATAGACAAATTATGATACCTTGACCATTTTCATGAAATTTGCTATAAATACACTTGTCTGAATTGTTCAACTTAAAACCATTAAACAACACAACCTCATCAAATTTTTGATGCCATTGCTTAGGTGCTTGCTTTAGCCCATACAAAGATTTAATCAACTTGCAAACCTTTTCTTCCTGACCTTCTACAACAAACCCTTCCAGTTGTCGCATGTAAACTTCTTCCTCTAGATCTCCATTCAAGAATGTTGTCTTGACATCCATTTGATCGATCACAAGATTGTGGATAGCCGCAAGTGCTATCAACAATCTTATAGTTGAGATTCTAGCAACAGGTGCATATGTATCGAAATAATCGATACCAGGTTTTTGTGTAAAACCTTGTGCCACTAACCGGGCTTTGAACTTTTCAACCGTTCCATCAATCCTCAATTTTCTTTTGAAGATCCATTTGCACCCAATTGGTTTACATTTTGGTGGTAAAGTAGCTAAAACCCAAGTGTTGTTTCCCATGATGGATTCCATTTCATCATTAATAGCTTCCTTCCAAAATGGAGCATCATGAGACCTCATAGCCTCATCATAGGTCAAAGGATCATCTTCCACATTAAAAATGTATGGAAATTGTGTCGAAACAGATTCCCTTGATCCTTCAACTAAGTACACATGAAAGTCCGGGCCAAAAGATTTTTCTTTCCTTGCCCTCTTACTTCTCCTAGGTTGTGATGATGATGTAAATGCCTCCTCTAAATGAGTTTGGTCATCCACGTCTTGATCAATGACAATTTGATCAAGACTTTGAGCATTGGCATTTGGAGTTATGTCCTTTGGTCTAGGAATTGAAGAAAATCGATTTTCATCAAATAATGCATCCCTTGACTCAATGGTGGTGTGAACCGACCAAAAGTCATTTTGTTCTATTACATAGAACCTATAGGATTTGCTATGATCCGCATATCCTATAAAAATGCATTCAACTCCTCTTTCACCTAACTTTTTACGTTTAGGTTCCGGTACTTTTACAATTTCCCTACAACCCCAAACTTTGAGATGACTCAAGTTTGGTTTCCTTTTATACCATAGCTCATATGGGGTAACATCTTTCCCTTTCATGGGAATACGATTTAAAACGTAAAAAGCCGTTAAAACGGCTTCACCCCAAGAACCATCACTTAAACCTGAATATGACAACATAGAATTTACCATTTCTTCTAGTGTCCTATTCTTCCTTTCCGCTACACCATTTTGTTGTGGTGTATATGCTGCGGTAGTTTCATGTACTAAACCTAAAGATTGGAAATAACTTGGGTCATAGTATTCACCTCCTTTATCAGTTCTCAACTTTTTAATCTTTTCATTGGTTTGCAATTCTACTTCACTTTTGTAAATTTTAAATTTATCAAGGGCTTCATCTTTAGAGAATAACAAATAAATGTAACAAAATCTTGAATAATCATCAATAAAAATTACCAAATATTTCTTATTCCCTAAAGAAGGTGTGTTATGAAAATCACACAAATCACTATGCACTAAATCAAGCAATGAATTATTTTTCTCAAGAAATTGAGGAAATGGTTTCCTTGTGATTTTGGTTAACATGCATGTTCTACACTTCTCTATTCTTGGATCAAACACAGGTATCATATCATGCTTTGACATAAAATACAACTTTTTATAATTAACATGACCAAGTCGCAAATGCCATAGAGAAGAATTATCATTAACAACATACACAACATCATTCAAAGTATTTGAAATACTTAATCTAAACATACCATTACACAAATAACCAAGTCCTACAAATTGACCTCCTTTAGACAATAAATTTATCTGACTCAAACACCATCTTAAAACCTAATCGATTCAAGATCGCACCGGATACAAGATTCCTCCTAGGTTCGGGAGAATACAATACATCTCTTAAGATAAGAGATTTTCCCGAACTAAAGACTAGCTCCACTTGTCCTTTGCCAAGCACCTTAGCTGTAGAGTCATTGTCCATATATAGAATTTCTCCATCATCAACCTCCAAGGTCTTGAACAATTATCTATCCTTGCACACATGCCTCGATGCTCCCGAATCGATATACCACGAACAATCAACCTGTACACAATTGATTTCAGAAATCATACACATATAATTCATAAATGAATTAAATGAAATTTGTGCACAATTTACCTTGTTAGTCTTGGGATTGGCTAGCATTGCCATTCCCATCTTGAGCATTCTTCTTGCTCATCCTTTTCTTCCAGATTGTGCAATCTTTCTTGAAGTGACCGGGTTTTCCACAAACCCAACAAGCACGTGACTTTGAACCATCACCGCTTAACTTAGACTTCTTGCCTTTATTTTTGTTTGAGTCATTACCCCTTTTTCTCACATTTTGTTTGGCATCCTCCACTACATTTATCGTAGTAGAACTAGGATTTCCATCCTTATTTCCCTCTTGCAACCGGATTTCTTCCTCAATCCGGATGTGAGAAGCCAAACTCTCAAGCTTAATATCATCCTTCCTATGCTTTAAGCCACTTTTAAAGTCTTTCCAAGAAAAAGGTAACTTGTCTATTATAGATGACACTACAAAGGTCTCATCAAGAACTATGCTATATTGTCTAAGACTTCCTAAAATTCTTTGTATCTCATGAAATTGCTCCATAATAGGCCTACTATCAATAATTTTATAATTATTAAATTTACTAACAAGAAACTTCTTTCTAGAAGCATCTTCAGCCATATATTTAGCCTCTAAATCATTTAGCCTCTAAATCGTCCCATAGAGACTTAGCAGAATCATTAAACTGATAGATATCAAAGAGTTCATCAGACATATCGTTGAGAATGTGACCACAACAAATATAATTGACATTCTCCCACTTGTTGCGTTTCCTTGCTTCATCAATTGTTTCCTCCTCCTTTTCCTCGGGTTTTGGAGTAGCAAGAACATAAGCCACCCCAACTGTAGTCAAGAAGAAATGCATCTTCCTCTGCCACCTTCGGAAATCAACACCTTCGAATTTGTCCAACTTTTGAATGTTGGCCATCAATTCCTTAACATTTGCCATCTTTGTCAATTATACTTTTGGATTGTTGGGGAATTTGTGTACGATCAAGGGTCACAAAAATAGCAAACAAATTAGAACAGAAAACTTCGAGGCGTGAACGGAATCACTTTCCCAAAAGTATAATTCCGACCCTATACTACAACCGGGTTTCACGGAAAATTACTTAGGAGATACAACGAAGAAACAATTGCAATCAAAAGTAGGATGATTACAATTCAATTTAGATAAGCCTTTGTATTTATGATGATGATAATAATTGCAAAGAGGTTTCAAGAAAAATAATTTCTGATTTTTCTCAAGTATATCTTCAACATATGTTTTTAGAACATATATATATTAAAGCATAATCTTTGCCAAAAGCCACGAAAATAAATGACCTTCTTCAAGCAAAACTGACGGCTTTCTGATGCCGCCCGATTGGGCGGAAATCGACGTCAACTCCAGGCGTCTTCTCGCGCCCGATCGGGCGGCTGCCTCAAACTCCAGAAGTCCCTTCTCGTGCCCGATAGGGCGGCGAAGATTACGATTTCCAGACTACCAACAAAGGAAATAGTATTTAATTCTCTTTTATTTTGTGGTAATTGAATAACAATAGAGTAATTCCATTAATTGTTGTACTCATATGAAATTGGAACTTTAAATTTCTGCTTTGAAATGCGAGAATTTTTTTTAAATTTTTATTTATTTTTATTTATTTATTTATTTATTATTATTATTATTTTATTTTTTTTATATATCCGCTATATAGGTGATGAATATTATACATCCTAAGTTTAATTTTTATCGATTGGTGAAATTACCAAATGGTTAGTGGAGACTCGTGTTTAGGATGTGTTGATTGTCAAAGAAGTTGGCATTGAATTAGGTTTTGAAATGTTTGAAACTGTAGAATCTTCGACCGCATTCGGAAGCTTTGACTTTTATGGAATTTTATGATAATTTGGGAAATTTTGAACATGGGATGGGGTTGAAATTTATAGGTTGGGATTGGATTTCGGAGGTAAGGTTAGGATGATAATCAACAATTTTCGATGAAGTAGATAATCAAGCTAACTGCATAGTTTGTGTGGGATAAATTAATTTTTTACTTGATGAAAGGTGAGGATGGAGGTATGGAGTGGTGCTTATAAAGGATTTGTCCTTTGTTAATATAGTTATACAGGTTTTCAGTGGTATATAATTAAATTTTAATCGCACCATTTATATTTTGACCTTGCTAAAGATATTTATAAATTTTAGGATTTGTGGAAGAGTAAAAGAGAATTTCTTTACAGTAATTTTTATTGGACTTCACCAAGACCATGTGTTATGTCTTTTCCTCTTCCGAATTTTAGATGAAATAACATGGTCTATCCTCTATCTAGGATGGCATTTCGTGGTGCATGTCACTTGCGGGTGATATCAAATTAGTGGATGAGATTATATTCTCATTAGAATTTGGGTAAATGCTAAAGCAATTGAAGCTAAGGTTGGAGTAAATTCAAGTACAAGGAGTGCAAAGTATTAGAGGGAGCTAAGGGAGGACACAGTATTTTTAGATGGTAAAGTTCTACCCCTAAGCAAGTTTAAGTGCCTTGGGTTCATTTTACGAATTAATTAATGTATTGGCCAAGATGCAATTTACCAGTCGAGGAGGCTCAAACGGAGAGCGCCAACTGCAACTGTAGGTTACTTGTGAGGCTAATTGGAAAAACATTTAACCAGCATTATATGGTAGAAATGTCAGACTTTAAGTAAAGATAAAATAGATGCGTATGTTTAGTATTAAGATGGATGTGAGCATAACACAGATCCTTGTATTGAAAATTGAGATGGATGTATGGGTTCACCTGATGGTAGTTTTCACAATGAGGACCCTTAGAGTATGGTTGGAGTTGCAGATATTGAGGATATGTTAAGGGAGAAGTGGAATATCAATAGAGCTGCTGCGTTGGATTAGCTAATTTCAGCAATTGTGGGGCAGTGTGCGCTACTAAGTGACCTGAAGTGGGGTTTTCTTTGGCTAGATATACCTTTTAATTTATCTTTTTATTATAAATTTGCTTCATCTAAAGTGAGGATGCCTAGTGTTTGGATCCTTAATTGTAGGAATGATTAGAGGCTATTTTTTTGGCTGACTAATGATTACAGTTTTGGTAATCGGTATGTATAGAGATTATATGTGAACCTTTTATCTGTATTAGGGCCTTTCTGGCAATAATTTTGAAGCAACTGTATTAACTCCGCTTCTCAGTCTATGGTGGATGCCACCTCATAAGTGATATCTACAAAACATACACAATTCTTAATGGCCATTGGCCAATGAATAATTTAAGAATTTGAAGGAAAAATGTACATTAGACATCATAAGTGACATCTTGTCATTGTGGTGAAGCTTTCTTGAAGATAGATAGTGGTTTAGTTAAATTATCTCAGTAACTTCTCTCTTTGACTTTTTATTTTTACTTTGTGACGACAGCAAGTGGTGAAAAGATATGGAGTTACAGAATGTGACCCACTTGTGCTTTAAAAGGGATTGATAGGTGTGTAAGCTTCTCGTTCATTGTTATCTGACATCTACAAAAATACACAATTCTTATTTGCATATGAACAGTTCCCCTAGAAATATTGCACTAAGTTACCAAAGCCAAATGCACTTGCAATAACTATTTACGTTCTGTCGTATTAAATCATTAAGTGATTCTAGAGTTGTTTGCATAACCTAACGAACTTTTACTGCTTTTTTTAGCAGGCTCGATACCTGATTATTCCCTATATCCCAATGTTGATACCTCCAAAGAATTGGAAAGGGTATACTTATCTTCTATCTCCTTTTTTTTGTAGAATTGTCTTCTATCTTTTTGTTTTTTAATAATTTATTTAATAATAATGTTTTCAGTAATCCTTGATTAATTTTCTTTCACAGAGAACTATGAAACTTATGCCCCTTTTACCATTTTTAGATCCTACTCTAAATTACTCTAAGTTAAGTAAGCTGTGGAAAATGGTTATTTTGAAAAAGATTGTGCAAATTTGGAAGTTGGATGGAATATCGACTGTATATATATAAAAAAAAAAAAAAAAAAGGGCAGCCCTGTGCACATCGGCGTCCCCGCTAGGCGAGGGTCCGGGGAATATAGACTGTATAGAGTGTAAAAAAAAAACCTATGAGACTCAGAATATGATCAGAAGGAGAGAAGGTATTTTAGTATTGTTTATTTAAGTATAAAACTTAGAATGTGTTGTACTATTTTACCATTAATACCTTTGATTATATTTGCATACTATAATTGGCATCTTCTATATTATTATTGTCCAGGTATGAAATGGGTGGCTACTTGTTCCTACCATCTTAAGTTATGCAAACAAGGGTGGCTACTTGTTCCTACCATCTGTTATGCAAACGCAGGGTTCAAGAAAGCAGCAAGAAGCGATGAGGAAAACTCCACCACAGCAGAAAGAAATGCAAAAATTGTTGGAGGTACAGCAGAATAGAGCTTCTTAGTCTTATTTTAATGGATTTTATTTATTTATCAGCTGCTCAAATTCTTAACTAGCCTGAGTTAATCATGGTGCAAGTTTGCAGTATTTCGGCGTCCCCACCCCCCCCCCCTTTTTTTTGGTTGTGATTACACCCTTAAACCTCTGCACATCTGAATTGTGTACTATAAGTACGTTCAGTTTTCCCTTTGACACTTGGACTGTTTAACTAATACCATTAAGTCTTGTGTCTTGTAAAAAAAAAAATGCTCAAATCCTCCATAATTGTCCTAATCGAATGGATTTGTTTTATTTATTTATACGAAAATAAAAATTTGAAAGATAAATTGAATGTTCTATCCATCCTTAATTAAATTTCAATCATTCCTGAGCTCAAGTTGGAGAGGAGGGTTATAATTTCTCTTGAACTAAATAGCACTTAGTTTGTTTATACACCGTGAACAATGCCAGCTCCGCAATAATCAGAACTTAAGTTGATTGTAGTTATTAGTTTTTGGCTCTACTTTTCTACGAATTAGTTTTTTTTTTTTCCCCTTTTTTTCTTTCTATTTTAGGGGACGCTTGGTTGGTAGAGGGGAAAGGAAAACACATTAGGAAAGGGAATGAGAGAGAAAGGAAAGCAACTCCCCCATTTATAATGTGTTGTTTGTTGTATTAAAAAAGAATGGAATCAAATATGAAGCACCAGCATTCTCCACCACCACTATTGTTCTCCACCACCATCATTGCAATTGTTAGTCATCAAGCCTCCAACACTGCCGCCCCTCCATCCCTCTACTATCGCATCGTCCGACTCCGACACTCACCCCCTGCCGTACCCATGCCATCCTTCTTCTCTCTCTTCTTTTAATTTTATTTTTTTCGTAGATGTGGTATTTTGTTTGTTTTTAAGGTGTTAAGGGTTGTTTATTTGGGTGTTAAGGGTTGTTTATGGGATTGTTTGGGTTGTTTATGGGGTGGTTTGGGTTGTTTATTGAGATGGTTAGCGTTTTTGGGTGGTTTTCATGGTGGTTTTTGAGGGTAATAAGCGGCGAACGTGGTGAGTGTAAAGTTCTGAGTGGGTTTGGGTGGTTTCGAGGAAGGTGGGTTTTGGGTGTGGGTGGGTTTTTTTTCCTTGTTTTTGGGTGGTTTAGGTGGGGAAGGATGGTGGTTGTGTGGTGGTGAATGTTTGGGCGATGTTTCCGGTGGCTAGGCGGTGAATCTGTTGGCGGTTGGGAGCGGTCTGGGACGTATCGTCGTGTGTGCCACGAGTATCGGTGTTTGACACGATGTCTGACACGGACACGATATGTCCGTGCATCCTAGGTATAGACCCTCATGTCCATAATAATATTATTGTGAACCAGGTATACACAAGTTTTGAATTTTTATAAGTTTTATTCATGTAGTGTGTCATTGATTGCATCAACAATGTCAAGTTTACTAAAGGTTGTTTAAATTGAAATTGATGTTGAGTTTATTAATATTTACTGATTTTTGAAATTAATTTTGTTTGAATTGAAGGATGAGGTAACGAGTGTGATTGGTTCGAGTTGCTACACTATTGTTGCTATGACGAGCGACCGGTATCTTTGGAAGCATTTCTCTGCCGCCTTATTTTTTTTTCCGATATGATGCACTGAATAGTATGTTGTGCCTGTTGAGAGGGCTGTGACAACAAAGATGCAACACATGCAGAGCAAACTGGAACAAATAAGCACTCTTGGCAACTGGCAGGTTAGTTGATTACCCCTCCATTTTAGAGTAAGATGTGGTAGTAGAAACTTGAAATTTTGATCTTAAAAACTGCTTGATTTATGCCTTCTCTTCAGGTTCTGAATGAAGCGGATCATATGCTTAACATGGAGTTTGAACAAGATGTCTGTTATGTATTGAGCCAAACAAGCTCTCGTACAGTGGGGTATGTTATGATTTCATCTCTGCATGTATCGAGTCATAATTAGCATTTTTTCCTAATGAACGCTAAATCCATAACCCTTAAAAGCCAAATTCAAGGGTTAAGGTAGCTATTTTTTTTGCTTTTGCTTATGAACAGTAAAATACCAGCCATGCCCTTAATTCATGCCTATTTTTTTGCTGAAAAACCTTATGAACAGTGATTTGGCGACTTTGCCCTTGCTTTATTAATTTTTTTTGCACATGGAGTGGTTTTTTCTCCTTTGGCCTTTGCTCTCTCGAATCATCTGAACTCTCTCAAACTCATACCTCCTTCTTCTATTTCCTTCCTTCACGAGATCGCACCACCACAACAACCATTCTTCCTTTCTAAACGCGCACCACCACAACGCGCCGCCAGCACCGCTGCCCATCCATTCTTTCTTGAACGAACTGACGTCGATTTGGGTCGAAGTTTTTTAGAGGATTCAATCCCGTTCCTTCTAACTCTTATCGCAATCTTGATGAGCAGATTGGTCAGCTTATGTAATGCAAGCCTCCTTCCGAACAAGAGGTTTTCATTCTTTCTCTTTCTACAATTCAAATGTGCTTGATCCATTTGTTCTCTTTTCATCTATTTGTTAATTTTGAGATTTTTGTTTTGTTTTTTAGGGTTTGTGGTACATGAAAATTTTGGGATTTTTGTTTTGTTTTTGAGGGTTTCTGGTACCCGAAACAATTCCCAACTTTCTGCTTTTTTTCTCTCTCTCTTCCGACCAAGAACCAATTCAGGGTTTTTGCGTTTGTTTCAGGCAAGCTTCAACAATCTTCAATGGCGGACGATGATTACAATGGGTAACTTCTCTTCTAATTAATTCATGTTTTTTCGCAAATTATCGTATTTTTCACTGATTAAGCTCTCTCTCCTTCCCCTGCACACTGAACACTGATTAAAACCATACTTTGAAGATTCTAAATTGCCTTGGCACGAGCACGATATTGAAGATTCTGGAACGAGTTCTTCAAGATTCTGGAACGAGTTCTTCTGTATGATTTTCTTTAACTTGATCTATTTTTATCAAATTTTGTTCTGCTTAAATATTGTTAATATAATCTTGTTATTGTTCTTTGATGATTTCTCTCAATTGACTTCTGCATTTTCGATTTTCTAGGTTGGTTATACCCTTAAAATGACTTATTTAGAGAAAGAAATTAATGGGTATTTGATTATTAGTTCATTCAACCTGGCATTATGTAGAAATGTCAAATATTAGCTTGTTGTATGTTTTTGTTCTGCTTAAATTATTGTTAGTATAATCTTGGTGTTGTTCTTTGATGATTTCTCTCAATTGAATTCTGCATTTTCAATTTTCTAGGTTGGTTATACCTTCGAAATGACTTATTAATTAATGGTTAATTTACAGAAAGAAGTTAATGGGTGTTTGATTATTAGTTCATTCAACTTGCATAATGTAGAAATGTTGAATATTTGCTTGTTGTATGTTTTGATTTTCTGCTTCGTATCAGAATCTTGGTGATGTTCTTTGATTATCTCTTGTTAATACGATAATTTTCGTGCCCTCCCTGTTCAATTGGTTATGATGATTTTTCAATACTAATTTCTGAAAGGAAAGTTTTATTTGCTACAATCCATTTGAATGTGAATGAGCTATTTTCTATAGGGACTTATCTATAGGTGCTAATTAATGACAATAATGGTACTGAGTTACTAATTAAATTTATCAGTAAAGTCTTGGGACAATGACCATGATTTGGGGTACGGTTTTACATATTGACTGAGGCTGGTCCTAAGTTAGGGGTAGCACCAACCAATTATGAATTATAATGGCTGGTTTTAATTTGTTTGGGGAATACAACTACATTTCCAGACAATTAAAACCCCTGTTGTAAAAGGTTTAGAGTTTCTTTCCATGTTGAAAATTTATGTGGCATCCATACATATTATCGGGTTGTGAGAGAGAGAGAGTGGGGGGGGGGGGGATAAAATTTCATTTCCAGACAATTTGTGCCTGTTGTAAAAGGTTTTGAGTTCCTTTCCCTGTTGAAAAATTATGTGGCATTCACACATTATTTCTCAGATTTTGTTAAATATTATGTGATGGGCTATCAGCTCTGGAAGTGTGTGAATTATCTAAACGGAGCGCGCGCATATATTTTGCTCATTATGACTGTATGAGCGAGGTAAAATAGAAAGGGAGTGAGAAAATGAGGGCTTTGAAAATGAGGGAGTGAGCCAATAGATAAATTGATGGATACACAAGTAGGAAGTGTATTTCTAAAATTCACAATACGTAATAATGAGTAAGAGCAATAAATTGCGAGAATGAATCTCTCGAAATTGATGTCATGAGTCTTTTTATTGGTGTTATTAAGCTATTTGTTATTCTAAGTGATGATGTTGCTTGTCCATTGTGGGTTTTGTTCTCAGTATGCCTATGAAGAAATAGATGAAGTGCAAGCATCCAACACCTTGGGGTGAGTTTGAAATGGGGAATGATTAATGAGGTATATGGTGAATGCCAGAAGTGAGATTCATCTGTAGTATAAATTTATTTTAATTCTTCAGCAGTCTGATGGTCGTCTTTATGTTCTTATGTAAATATGTAATATATTGGTTGTTGATGTCTTCTTCTATATTTCCTTTCACTTGTTTTATATTTAGTCTTTTCAGTTACTCTTTCTTAACTACCCACATGATTTCCCTTGACATTCTCAATTGCTTATAGGGTTAAAAACTTAAAACAGCTTATACTACAGAAGGAGTTTTGTTCTCTTTCAACCCCGTTTCTTTCTTATTTTCCACATTTTTTAAAGTCGTAATATCACATGCTTCTTTCACTTATTTGGGTTTTATTTACTGGCTCCTTCATTATTCAATGGTTTCATAGAAAAAAGGGAAAATACTAAGTCGAGACATTAAGGGGAGTTTTCAGAATATGTTTCCATGTTAATTCTTTGTATGTAGAGTGATTATATAGATTTTTTCCCTATGCATGTCAATTTTTTTGTAAAAAATCATCTAGGTTGATCAAGTTATCTTTCTTGAATGAATTTAGCTGAATACTATTGAATAATACTAACGCGTAGAATCAGACTGCTGCAATTAAGTTGCAAAAGCAAAAAATTGGGGTTAATAAAGCTGATCATGGTCAACTTTCTTAAATATGTAAAATAAACTGTAGTGATTTTGAGTTGTCTGTGGGTGAAGCTGTGAAGGAGTAGTTGCTTTACTTGAGGCAATGTTTGAATAATATTTTTTTTTAGGCATGGATGAAGGTATTTATTAGCTGTTAGAAAGAAATCAAATGTTTTTCTTCCATTGCATTATGTCAGTATTCTTAAT
Organism: Chenopodium quinoa; assembly: GCF_001683475.1. Classification (NCBI taxonomy): domain Eukaryota; kingdom Viridiplantae; phylum Streptophyta; class Magnoliopsida; order Caryophyllales; family Amaranthaceae; genus Chenopodium; species Chenopodium quinoa. The sequence continues at coordinate 5,689,349 of NW_018744304.1, read as the reverse complement.
AGTCTAATAAACAGATTGAAGAATCAACACTCTTTGTTTATATTATGTGTACTTTGTCTTAGTTAAGTAGTGAAGTTCAATTTTCTCCAATGATTTTCCCCTGCGCAATATTCTAAGCCTTTGAGAATTCTCCTGTATTACTATGGACTACTTACCTGTCTATTAGAAATATTCTGATTATCAGTGGTTATTCTGATTATCAGTGGTTACTGCCTTTTGCATGTTTAGCTGTCCTATTGGTTTTCTAAACAATCATTCTGCTTATAATGAGCTCATTGTTAACATATGATATATTCCCCTTGATTTCATTTGGTGTTTAATTTCTTATAAATTATTAAATTTGTGTGGATTGTCTGTGCGGGGTTCTTCAGTTTCCAGCTGGTCGAATTCACCATCACCTTAAGTCAAGAGCCTCGGTCAATGGTCATGTAGGTGCAACTGCTGCTGTCTACTCTGCAGCGACACTTGAGCTCATTTTGCTCAAGTATCGCTGCATTTTGCAGTCGAAATCTTGCATTTTGCTCATCTTACTCACCCTAATTTCTGAATCTGATGATAACCTAGATTTTAATTTTGTTCATACTCCTATGTGACAGTTTTTGAGCTCATTTCTTTGATTTTTTTCGATTTGGAGAATTGAGGAAGAATTTTATGAGTGTGAAATTGCTGGGGTGTTTTGGGGATCGTTGCCCAGTTTTCCACTCTCTTTCTCTCTCCTTTGATTATGATCATCAACATTAAACGGCCCTCCCCCAAATTCTAAACCCTATACCCACAACCCTAACCCTGACTTTTGGGGATTTTTTGCTGAATCTTGAATATGTTGCAGAGGCGATATTTTTTTTTATTTTTCTGAAAATGGCATCTGAGTTGCATGACTGGTATAACCTCGGCGAAAGAATATGAACTTTTGGATTGAGGAAACCTTTAAACAGGTGGCTCTCCAAGTTTAATTCTCTCCTTGAGTGTACAATTATATGCTATGCAATCCCTTGCGATTTGATTCAGATCAAAGTTGTCCTTGTATGAGCCTAAACTTACAAACTAACATGAAAGTGGTGAGGCAGTGGGTTTTAAGGGCGGAGAGCCTTTGGGAGTTCTGGGAGCTGTTGAGATTTGGGTTTGATTTTGGAAGGAGTTTGAATTGCTGAAAACCTTCTACTACTTATCATCAGTGTGATTAACATGATACCCTCATGTTTGTGTGTGTTTTCTTTTAAAATTAATGTCCAGTTATGGATCATCATACGCTGATGTGTGTCTTTGCTTATGGATCATCATTCACTTATGTTTTTGACTCTTTTATCTTTTTTTTTTTTTTTTTTTGAATGGTGTTATAAGATCTCCACGACCTCATGTTATTATATGGGTTTGAATTGTGATCATTGGAGTTCAAGGGAACTCCAAATGTTATCCTTTTAATCTATGTGTTTGCTTCCCAATCTAATATTTTATTGTGTTTTCAGTGCTTAAGGAGGTAAGAGAGATGCTCGGATGAAGTCTGATCCTGCAAGGTGGAAGCCGAGGAAGAATTCTATGAAGACATACCCTGTCATTTAACGGATTGGACTTACTGTATTTATTTTATTTTATGTATCATAATCTGTAATCTTTTGCAGGCTCGGTTTTAATTGTTTAAAGCCTTAAACTATTATGATTGAGCTAGCAGTTCAACTGAAGTTTGTTCATTAGAAGCAGTGCGGATTACTACGTATATTAATTTCTCCTTTGTTTTATTGGCTCTCAAATCTATGTCAACAGACTTTTACTGGGGTTCCACCTATTTTGATACATGTATGGAATAACTTTGTAATTTTCGTTATTGCAATGTTGAGGTTTTAGCACAATTTATAAGGTGTTTGCAATTAGTTTAGTTTTTTAAGTTTTAAACAATCATTATTGGATGCTTTAAAATGTAATCTTATTTAAATTTTGTAAAGTTTAATTATATTTGAAGTGTAAGTGTAGTGTGTAACCCATTGTGAAAATACTATTCCTTGGGAAATGATTATGGCTTTTTGATGAAACGGGAGTAGCCTATTAACCAAAAGCTACCTATTAACCATCAATTTATTAGCTTTGTTAATTCAATTATGTGTCTTGTGTATTATTGGTAAAAAAAAGTGATGAACAAATGTGAGATGTAATTTGTATATACTTTTAAAAGTGAGTAAATTCTTTAGGGGAATTGTACAAACTATTTAGGAGTGATAATTTATTTAAAGGTGAGGTTCGGTTAGGGGTTACTTAAGAAGTTCGGTTAGGATTACTTGAGGGTTTAGTTAGGGGTTACTTGAGGGGGAAGGGGTTACTCGAGTGGTTAAATCATGGTTTACTCAAGGGGTTACTCGGTTATGGGTCACTTAAGAGGTTACTTGTTAAGGAGTTCCTCAAGTAGTAACCCTTGACCAATCAACCTAAGTAACCCCAGCAACTCAAGTGATCCCGTATTGAGAAACTCGAGTAACCCTTGTTGCATGGTACAACAGGCTGCATACAAAAATTTGTGATTTTATAATATAAAGTATAGTTAATGAGATATATTTATTTATTTGTACGAGTGAGAAAAAAAAAAGTGTAAATGGAGTAGGTTAGAGAGAAATAATAAAATAGTTGTGGACTCGTACCAAAAGAAAGTACTGTTGCAATTATTATGAAACGAATTGTGGCAGGGTTCACTCGAGTTATCTTTTTAGGGGTTACCCGAGTTATTTAGTCAATGGTTACTCGAGTTACTCGGTCTAGGGTTACTTGAGGGGGTTGGGACAAGGATTATTCGAGGGGTTCACTTGGTCAAGGTTTACTTGAGAGGTTCACTCGGTGAAGGGTTACTTGAGGCGTTACTCAATCAGGGGTTTCTTGAGAGGTACTGATAGGGGTTGCTCGAGGGGTTCACTTGGTCAAGGGTTACTTGAAGGGTTACTCGGCCAGGGGTTACTCGAGTTACCCAGTCAAGGGTTACTAGGTCATAGGTTACTCGAGCTACTCAGTCAGTTTTTACTCGAGTTACTCGCTCAGGGAGTATTTAAGGAGTTCGATTAGGGGTTACTTGAGGGTTAAGTTAGGGGTTACTTGAGGGGTTACTCAATCATGGGTTACTTGAGGGGGAGGAGTTACTCGGTTAGGGGTTACTCAAGGGGTTCAGTCATGGATTACTCGAGTGGTTACTCGGTCAGGGGTTACTTGAGGGAGGGGTTCACTCGGTCAAGACTTACTCAAGGGTTACTCGGTCAAGGGTGACTTGAGGGGCTACTCGTTCAAGGGTTACTCAAGTTACTCAGTCAAGGGTTACTCGAGGGATTACTCGGTCATGGTTTACTCGAACTACTCGGTCAGTGGTTACTTGTGTTACTTGGTCAGGGATTATTTAAGGAGTTCGGCCAGGGGTTACTTTAGGGTTCAGTTAGGGGTTACTTGAGGGGTTACTCAATCAGGGGTTGAGGTTACTTGGCCAGGGGTTACTTAGGGAGGGGTTATTCGGCTATGAATTACTTGAGGGAGGGGGGTTCACTCGATCAACTTGAGGGGTTCAGACATGGGTTACTCGATGGAGTCACTTGTTCAAGGGTTACTTGTGGGGTTACTCGGTTTGGGGTTACTCGAGTTACTTAGTCAAAGGTTACTCGAGCTACCTGGTCAGTGGATACTCGAGTTACTCAATCAGGGGTTATTTAAGGAGTTAGGTCAGGGGTTACTTGAGGTTTCAGTCAAGAGTTACTTGAGGGTTCAGTCAAGGGTTACTTCAGGGGCTACTTAATCAGGGGTTACTTGAGGGGGGGGGGGGGGTTACTTGGTTAGTGGTTACTTGAGGGGTTTAGTCATGGATTACTCGAATGGTTACACGGTGAGGGATTACTTAAGGGGTTACTCGATAAGGAGTAACCCAATCAAGTAACCCTTGACCCAGCAGCTCGAGTAACCCCAGCAACTCGAGTAACCCATGACCGAAAAACTCCAGTGACATCGGCAACTCAAGTAATTCCATACCAAGAAACTCGAGTAACCCTTGTTGTACGATACAACAGGCTGCATACAAAAATTTGTGATTTTATAATATAAAGTATATGCACTGGGATATATTTCTTTGTTCGTAGGAGCGAGAATTAACAAAACAAAAAAGTGTAAATGGGGTTGGTCAGAGGGAAATACTAAATATTGTTGGACTCTTATAAAAAAAAAGTAGTGTTGCAATTATTATGAAACGAACGGTGACGGGTTATTTTGTTAAGGGTTACCCGATTTATTCAAAAAGGGGTTACTCGAGTGAGGGGTTAGAACAATGGTTACTCGAGGCGTTCACTCGGTCAAGGGTTACTTGATCAAGGTTACTTGATCAAGGTTACTTGAGGAGTTCAAACAGGGGTTAATCGAGGGGTTCACTTGGTCAAGGATTACTTGGGGGGTTACTCGAGTTAATCAGTCAAGGGTTACTCGAGTTGATCAGTCAAGGGTTACTCGAGAAGTTACTCGGTCATAGGTTAATCGAGCTATTCGGCCAGTGGTTAATCGAGTTACTCAGTCAGGGGTTATTTAAAGAGTTCAGTCAAGGGTTATGTAATCCCCCGTATTTTTAAATATTTTATAAATGAAATTTTATTTTATTTATAATATTTATTTGTACTTTTCCGAAATTTAATTACAAAAGTTTCAAATTATTAATATTGGTCAAAAATTATTTTAGCACAAACTATTTTATGAACCTATGTTCTACAATTCATGATCATACAAACAAAGCCTAGTCCATTTCATTTACCTAATTGGCCCAATAATTTTATGAGGCCCAATCTTCTTACTTACCCTACAACATTCTCTCCTATAAATACCCCATTAATCCCCAAAAATTTCCCACACCAAAAGGTTAGCCTTATTTTCTCTCTCCTTTGTTTTATTAATTTGTATAATTATAATTATTGATTTATGGATTTTGATTTTATTGTTTGAAAGTAATTTAATTAGTATCAAGTTGTATTTTGATGACTAAACTTTATAATTTCAGATTTTATAAGTATCATAATTTTCAGATTTTGTAAATTTTATAACCTAGGGTTTTTAATTATTGAAAATCATGATTTTAGGGTTTTTATGAACAATTGATTTAGGGATTTTATAGTAATGATGTTTTGAAATTTTGGTGATTATAACTAATGATTAGTTTAACTTAATTCCAGATTATTTTGAACATGTAAATTCGTGTTTTAGTTTTTAGATTTTCGTTCGTTAATATTAATCCCGTTTTAATCCCGATCAGATTCTGAACTCATCCGATTTTGATAAAACAAAAAAATAGTGTTTTCCATGTGGAAACAACGTTTTAAGAAAGACTCACTACCTATGGTAGTGAGTACCACCCTCTCGTGGCCAAATTCAGCCTCTAAATATGATTTCGGGCAGTTTTTGATTTTAACGAAGTTTTTTTTTTACTTAAAATATTATCCTTGAGTTTGATTAATAAAATTAATTATGTTTAAAGTTAATTAAGCATAAATATATGTTTTTTTTATTAAGTTTTAAGTGTTGGAAATAGTTTCTAAGTACTACTTTTAATGTTTTATAAAGAGGGTTTAATCACCCATTAAAAAGGGAGATTTTTAGGGGGTTTTATATAATTTTTAGATTTTTATTAGACTTTGAACTTGCTGTAATTTCATGTATAAGAGTGTATTTTAAGGTTTTTATGAAGAAAATTTAAAGAACTATATATAAGCCTTTAATTTTAACTAAAGGGAAGGTTTTAAAGTGTTGTTTGATTTAGATTTTGAAGGTTTTAAAGTAAGTTAGTATTGCTGTAAATTTGATTGATTGGGTATTGATTGAGATGTTATTATTTGGCTTAGGAGAGGAGTTTATTGAAGGTGATTTCTAGTTAGTAAAGTGGCATACCAATTCGTTTGCTCAAGGTACGTACAAGTTACGAAACCTTTCTTTTAGGTGCATGTTTAAGGACGACGGATCGAGAACTTAGTATCATGTATAGGGATGACTGAGTTAAATTGTTTGGTTATACATTGTGAATTTCGTATAACGTGCACTATTTTATATTGCAAGTATTATTTGTGCTCTAATTATGCAAGGTGCGCTTAGAGGCAAAGGTATATTATTGGTGTAATGATTAATTTATTACTCATTCGTGATTATGCAAGCAGGATGAGTAAAGGAAGAATTTAAGTCTTCTAAGACGAGGTTAAGGTTTTGGGGTGCCTTATGCACTCAAGGTGTTTATACACCAAGGTAGTAAAGGTATAAATAATAAATGTTGCTTGCCACTAATAAATCAAGAATTGAAATTGAAAAGTTGTTTTACTTGATTGAATTGATATTGGATTGATTGTATTGTTATGCATATGAGTCATCACCAAGTCTAAATCTGCAAATCACGTAAAGTGCAAGATGGATGAGCAATAAAACTCTGGATTGGTGCACTTCTGGAATAATGACAATCAGGGGTTGGGGTACATGGGGTATTACCTGTGTACTTTTCTCGAGGTCGTCTGATCTACGAGTCTCTTATTTCAAATATTTTTCAAAACTAGGAGTTAGGTGAGATCTCATACTAACTACGGTCACGGAGTCACGCCCGTGGTCGTTGGATGTTTATTGATGTTTCCGAAAGGAGGCATGAGGTTTTTCTTTTATTGATGTTCCAAATGGAGCATGGGTTGGACAACCTTGTCTATTGTGTAATCCAATGAATAAAAATAATGATTTACCTATTATTAATTAATGGATTCTTAGTAATATAAATAGTTGAGTCGTGTGTTGAGTCTATAATTTAATGATGCATGATGATTGATTATTAGTAGCATGTTATGGATTTCTTAATTTATTTTGCAGCTTGTATGTACTCAGCTTTGCTGATTGCGTGCTTTGTGTGTCTTTCTTTGGTCATGGCCTTCGCCTTTCAATGACCCTGTGACGATCCAATTTTTACACTTGTAATATTGGGGAGCAGAATTACCACAGGTTCTTACACATGCAACATTCATCAGGGTTGTGGGATCTTGAGTAGAGAGTTGATTGTTTGCATTTTATTTCTTTTGCAAGTTTGAATTTATTTTAATTCGATTTTATTTGACACTAATTCTTTTGGGTTTGAATTAATTCGAACACTGGAACTAATCACTTACTACTTTTATTGGGTTTTGAATAAGGGCCTTAATGGTTCCAAGTTGTATGACTTAATTTGGTTTCATTCGTTGGTTTTGAAATTTATTTATAACTGATTTAGTTTTTCCGCTACTATTTTCTGATAAAGCCTTAACGTTTGAACACGTGGCGGTAGCACGCCAGTAATTCTCTTGAATGTTGTTCAGGGTCCTCACAAGTTTAAAGAGAGAATTATTGGGGTGTTACAGGTTACTTGAGGGTTCAATCAGGGGTTAGTTGAGGGGTTAATCAATTAGAGGTTACTTGAGGGGGAGGGGTTATTCGAGGGGATCAATCATGGTTACTCGATTAGGGATTACTCGAATTACTTGATTAGGGGTTATCAAGGTTAACTCGGTCATGGGTTACTCCAACTACTCGGTTAAGAGTTACTCGAGTTACTCGGTAAGGGGTTATTTAAGGAGTTGTGTTAGGGGTTACTCGAGTAATTTAGTCAGGGTTACTAAAGGAGTTCAGTCAGGAGTTACTTAGTGAGTGGTTACTTAAGGATTAAGTCAGGAGTTACTTGAGGGGTTACTAATTTTGGGGTTACTTGAGGGGTTACTAGCTCGGTCAGGGGTTACTCGATGGGTTATCAAATCCCTTTTATTTATCTATCCATAAAACTCATTAGCTAACCAATTATAATGTTGGCCCATCTTCTTTTGGACTTTCCTATCTTAACATTTCAAATTAGGATCATTCTTATTCTTGTGCTCTTACGTACTCCAAAAAATATCATCAAGGTCTACATATCCACAACAAGATATTTAACACAAAACAATAATGGTTAATCCAAATATATTAATTTACTTAGTGATTCCCGGTTAGCATCCTAATTTTGATTTAACTATCTCCACATTGTTGTAGTGGAAAGAGGTTGTGATAGCAGCCTGTTGAGGAAGTCTAGATCCTATAAACAGTGTTAGTGTTACAAGATAACCCTTATTTGAATATTCAAGTAGAATTCAGAAATCCAGAAAGCATGTATACAAAGATCTTAAGAAAGTCAGCTACTATAATGAACTACATGGATTCCTTTTCACTTTTACTTTTTGTTAACTTGATAGAAACTATCATGAGGTTAGCATTCTCCTTAATGATTGAACGAAACACTTTCTTGCAAACATCACAGTTCCAAACTCACCATGTAATTTCCTTTAATACATTCTTCAAGGATACATCAAAGTTATAATGATCTATATGAATACATCATTAACTTATATTCCTCTTGATCTGATACACTACAAAGAACTTACACATGCAGCTTATTTATCTCCAATATGCTATGCAAAGCTACATGTGTAATGCCCACTGATAATTGCTAGCTGATTTAGATCGAGCCATTTTTCTCAAAACTGAACCAACTATCTAAACTATATATTAGTCAATCTCTACCATTACTTAACTAATGAACTTTATCCATTCATGATCATCAATGACGATCTATACAAATACTAAAGTAATACATTAAGGTATATGTATAGCATCCTTCTTTAAACAACACAATAGATAGCTACTTAAAAATTGTTACTCTATATTCAATGAGATTCATAATAATAAGTAAATCAAATCAATACATATAGACATATAAAACATGCAATACTTAGAAGTTGTTACAATAACACAGACTTTTAAGATACATGTAAGTCAACAATACGTTTTGAAAACTATGAAATAATGGTTATCTAAATGGTTGACTTACTTGAACACATAATACTATGTGATTACAAACCACGCATGCAAGGGAAGCAATGTCAAACATATTTCGCTTTTAAACGACTTGTCTTACATACGTATCTTGTAAATTCAAACACGAAATAATAATAGGTAATCCAAATATATTTATTTAGTGCTTCCTTGTTAGCGTCTTAATTTTGATTAGCAAAATGGTGCGCGGACCACCAAACTAGTGGTTTGATATGTAGTAATGCATGTTTGTTCTTTGTTAATTGGAGAAATTTGACATTAATAATAATGTATGCTTCCTATACTTGCAATGTAAATCGTCATCACTGACTTTGTTTATTCAAGATACACTCTTGACATTGAAATATTGAATATAAACTGTTGTGTAAAAAGTAATTATCTTTCTCTTCAAGCTCAAGAATATAAGGGACTTAGTCTTTATTGTATAGTATTACTAGGTTAGGTTCTGTGTCCTGCACGGTAGTATTCAATAGCCATTTTCAATTATTGCTTTTAAAAATAAATTTATTATAAAAGAGTCTATTATTAGTCGAATAAATATTTTTAAATACGCATTTATTTATATTAATATATGGTATATTTCACCAATACATTTATAGTTGATTTAAAAAAAAAACAACTAAAGGACACACCAGAAAATGACACGTGTCATTTTTGGTGTGTCTTTTAGTATATAGTTATTGATATAAAACTTTTCGCATTGGATTTGTTAGGTTTAAAAAAATTTCACACCTAGGTTCATCTATGCTATTGTGGCTTTTTATTGAGAATGATTTAAGTTGTCATTTATTATTTACATATTGTGCTTTGAGCACTAACGGTTAACCTATCTTGCTATGCATGTGTAATTGGTAAGGGACAAAGAGAGACATTAGAAGACATATTAGATACATAAATTTTTATCTCTGGACATGAGAGCACTTGGCCATTTTCTTTTAGTGAGGAAAGAAGTCCTTTAAATCAAATTAAATGTCAAGGTCATGGCATAGGTATGTAGTTGTGATGTTGATATCATTAGTAACTAAAGAAAGCCAAAGCTCTTAACAGAGTAGATTTGTTAAATAGGGTTCAGTATAAAACTATATGGGATTTTTATTTACAGCTGCATTTACAAATCCTGAAAAGTTATACAGATTATAATTTGACAGCCTGGGTTCACTATATCCAATAGGAAGCACTTTGGTGCCATATTGAGAGACTGAGATATGTGTTTGGAATTAGATTTATGTTCATTGATTTTAAGTTTGATGTAAAGAGTATATTTGTGTAGCTTGAAATTTAAGAACTAGAATTGGAATTTGAAATTTAGAAGAGAAGAAAGGGAAATTGTAAAATTGATCTTTAGTTTGTTGAAATTAAATTATCAAATGGTGTTCACGTTTCTTGGCCTTGGATCGCCTGACATTGCCAATCTAACCAACTAAAACCATTTAACTAAATCTTTGCCTTTGCGAGTCATGTTAATATTCTAATACCAATGTTATCCTTCCTTTTAAGGTTACTAGGTTAGTTATTAATTAAAATTAATGCATGTGCCTTGGCAGTAGTTCCCTTGTGAGTTATGTCAGCTCCTCCTGCAATTTTCTTTGCAAGATACTCTTTTAACCTTTTTAAAAAATTGTATATGGTAGTATGCAATGAACTATTTAGTGTTAACATTGAATTATAATGTCAGACTTCTTGTAATTTAATATTTTGCTTCTTACCTAGAATTTGACAACTCTTGATACAAAACTTTGAGGCCTCATTATAATTTGAACCTGCAGAGCATCACAATGAATGCCAATTGATCAATCAGTGTTTGCAACATCAAACAACCGAGTAACAATTATCGACTCTGGAACAACTTTTGCATATCTAATTGAAGAAGCTTATGAAATAAATACTCCTTTCCTTTGAAGTTTTAAATTAGAAGTCGGCTGGACTATCTTTATCCTTTTAAGTTTATTTTGTTGGGAAAGGGTCCTCTTGAATGTGGGTCAATCATTATTTTAGCTCGTATGTTGTTTCATCAGGTTGATAATAAACTTTGGTATCACTTTTCTATATGAAAGATTGCCTTATCAGGACATTGTCTCACCCCTCAAGGGCAGTGTTGGAAGAACGAAGTTGAATATTATCTTGAGGTAAGCAAAGCTAACTTCCGATGTGGAGCTCGAGAAGGCTCAGCAATCAGCTCTTTGCATTGTGTCAAATAGTGTTAAGGGGATTTTTGACAAGGCTCGTCAATCAGCATTGTGTCATAATTAATCAAAGTGTATAATGAAAAAAAATAGAAAATCAAAGTGTATTAATTATTATGGGATGGAGATTCCCTCAAAAAATTATTATGGGATAGAGTCATAGAGAAGGTATTAGTATTCCTTTTTCTTTGTCAATGCAAATATTTAATTAATCAAATTCATTTATTGTTACTAATTAAAAATTATGCTTCCATTTTAATAATATTGCAACAATTACCATTATAGAAATTTGCACAAATATTGTAACATTTTCTCTTAATGTCTCTCTTCATCACATGCATCTCTCTCTTTTTATTTTTATTTTTTTTATTTTTATTGTATTTATTTTTTGTTTTTTTTTTTTGTTTTTTTTTTTGAAGACTCATGAATCTCTATTTTATTTCTCTTTATCTCTACTCATCTTAAAAATTGAGCCTCCTCCAATTTTGTAAAACGAGGAAGTATTTACTTAACTAGACTTAGGCCATGTTCTGATTTACTGAACTAAGCTGAGTTGAACTGAACTGAACTGAACTTATAAGAGCTAAGTTGAACTATTTAACTATTGATTAGTGATGTTTAACTACGGAATAATGATCTTTGATTTCGATTATTTATTATTATATATATAAGTGTATATACAAAAATGCATATTAAAATATTAATGAAAAAAAAATAATAATATATTATTATTATTTAATGTTATTATTATTGTTATAATAATAATAATAATAATAATAATAATAATTATTATTATTATTATTATTATTGTTATTATTATTATTATTATCGTTTTTTTAATATATGCTAATAAGAAGGGGTATAATAAGGGTAATAAGGTTTTTGTTGTTTTAACATATTATTCAGAAATACTTGCGTGGACCTAGTCCACAATAATATTATTGTGGACCCGAGGTTTATACACACAACTGACATTATTTTAAATGTAGTGACCCTTATTTTTAACATAGTAACCTTATTTTTAACATAATAACCTTTATTAAAAGTTGTATAATGTTTAATACTATTGTGAACATCAAGTGCGACGTTATGACCCTAATTGTAACATAGTGACCTTTATTATTTATATTAACCTTATAAAATATTTCATAAAAAAATTAACCTTTTATAGCCTATATTTTACCAAAATGATTTTTATTTTCAACATAGTGACCTTCATTTTAGTGACTTTTTTTTTTATTAAAATAACAACCATAGTTTCTCTAATGTTAGTGGTCCACAATAAATTAGTGTGAACCAGGTCTATTTAAGAATTTGTAAATATTATTACTACAGTAAATACTTTGAAGAGTGCCACGTGGCACCATTCCTTTAAAAGGAATGCCTTTTAATATATAGTATAGATTAAGTATTTATTGGTGGAAGGGGCAGAAAAAGTATGGTGGAGGAGGTGAGGCAATATTGATTGAGTTGCTATTTTATGGGTCTAACATATGACATTGATTACTTTTGTTTTCTTTTGGGGAAAGAGATTCGATGTGTCTCTTCCACCAAATCTGCGTTTTAGAAATATCATTATTGATTATACCCATGTTTGATTAGATTTTTTTTTTATTGCAATGCATTTTCTTGTGACGGTGTCTCTTGCTTATACTGATGTTTGATTACAATTTATATTTTGGTTTTCTGTATATTGCTATGTTTTTATCCAAAGCAGATCTAATACTCCCAACAGCAAGTCTGCAACAACTACACCTAGACTTACCAAATTAGTCAAGGCAGGATAACTTAAATCAGATGTTGATTTACCTTCTCATGTTCAAAATACGCGCCTTTTGATTTGAAACCGTCCGTTATTTGATCCACCACCTGAGTTTCGACACCAGAAGTATGTTTTAACTGGTTCATTGATATCTCATTTTCAATTAAAGTTTTTGGTGTTGTTTTATCAGTGTAGGGCATACTTAGATGCTCCTGATATAATCTTTCGAACTCATATGTATAATAAAAATTGTAGGAAGTGATAATTTTGTGGCGGGTATTGAATTTGATTTGTTGAATTGTAAACTTTAAGGTGCTAATATTTTCTTTGTTGAATATATAGGTGTATTTGCAAGTTAATTTGATGATTTTTAGATTTGAAAATTGTGAGAATATTGTTTCAGCTACTTAAAATCGAATGTGATTAGTAGGAATGCTATTTTCTTTTATGGGAATTAAATAGGATTCCCAGGATTGCAATATTCTTTAGTGGGAATTGGATGGGATTGGTTGGACTGTAATACTTTGATGCAAATATTTGTTCATTCAGAAGCCATTGTCGCGTATTTTTAAGCCATCAAAGTTGCACGCTCAGTTAATAAGGCAAAAGGTAAGTGGCTTTAGGACCCCTGATATTTGAAAGCTCTCTTTTTCACTATAAGCAAGATGATAGACAAACTTCGTGGCGGATGCGGGCAGTATGTGGCTTTAGGACCCAAGAGATTCGAAAGCCGAAAGCACTTGCCTCATCCTTGTGATTTATTTACAAGCATCTTGAACTGAAGCTATCAAGATGGTTTTGGGCTACACCAGACTGCATAATTCTTTGGTTTTCTGATTATTTCTTTAATTAAGCTGAAAGAACTTGCCTCATTCTTGTAATTTGTTTACAAGCATCTTGAACTGAAGCTATCAAGAAGTCATGATACTATGGGTGAAGAGTATCGTGTTTACAACTAATTATAATGGCTTCATCTATTAACGAATTGTATATATTATGTTAATGTATGGAAGATTTAGTGTATGCAATTGCTATTTTCATGTTAGTAATCAGATTGCATTATGTCAATGTATGGCAAATTAAATGCAATTGCTACTTTCATAGTTTTCATGTTAGTAATCATATTACTGCAGAAACATGTACCCCTTAGTGAAACATTGCCCAAAAGAAATATTGAAGTTATATGATTATGGACAGAAGAGGATTAAAGAATTACTTCAGGCATTGACCCCTTCATGAAACATTGTGCAAAGATTTTTTTACTGCTGTCTTTTCTTTTGAAGCCTGTTTACATGTGTATTTAATTTATAGGCTTCATCTATTAACGGATTGTATTATGTTAATGTATGGCAGATTTAGTGAAAAGGATATTTGCATAAGAAAAAAAATAAGAAAAAGTAACGTATAGGTAGTACAAGAAGAACAAAATACACTGAATGATTAATTAAATAAGTCATCTCTATTTAATACTATGATAATATTTTATTTTTATCATGAAGAATTTATTATTTAAGTAAATGGTAGATTATTATATGAATATACAAAATAGGAGGTTGTATATTTGATATTTTTAGCCAATTAGTTTTTAAATTCTTTTTTAAGAAAAGAATGTTATGTGTGTTGTTGATGTGTGAGCATTGTGTTTAATTGAACTAGATTAAAAGGAAATTGTTGGGCACCAATTTGTGAATGTAATGCAAAGGATTTGAGCAAAATTATATGAAATTGGATCGGTTATATTCGATTAATAAAGAATTGTTTGTGAAAAATTAAAGGTACTTCGTAACAAGTAAAAATATGAGAATATGTCCACAGTTTGCTTATTAGTCCTAGTCCAAAAAGACAACTAAAATAACTACATGAGTATAAAATATCAACACCCAAGTTAACAATGACCCAAAAAAAAAAAAAAAAAACCCAGAAACTCTTAATTTAAGTCTTGTTGGTAATATTTAACAACTTTCAAGAAATAATCATAATTCACATTTATTAAAACTATAATTGGCATGGGATTGATCTTCATTATATAAATACAATAAGAATTGGTAGCTTAGATTGTTGAGGACATTTGAATCTTATGCTTAACAACAAAGAATGTTATTTTCACATTGAGTTAGTAAATGTTGTAGAACAAGAACAAGTGAACAACTATATAGAAATAAAAGAACAATCATATTCAAATGATTTTTGCTAATGAAAATCTGTATTACACTTGAGAATATGCTACAAATTACAATTTTCGTTAATGATGCTCATCAAACAATGCAACAATTTTTCCTTAAAGCTCAAATCTCAACCACCCCTGCAAAGATACATAATTTTGTAGAAAAAAAAGTAAATAAAAAAATAATAAAAATAAACGTTAATTACAATAATAAAGGGCCATTTGGAATACTATAACACTTCATAAAACTAATTAGCAAAATCATTAGACTTTTATTCATTCAGATCTACAAAAGAGAAAATAAGCAAAGAAATACTATACTACTCTCACTCTGTAGGGACTAAGAAAGACAAAAAATATACATATATAATAAATATCAGTTTTAATTAATGGAAACTAATAAGTATATATAAAGGGTTGCAACTTCTGATTGAAAAGAATGAGTATAAAGTACTTATATTTGCCTGTTTCCAACAAAAAAAAAAAAAAAAAAAGTTCTTATATTTGTCAATTATAATGTCATAAAGGGCCAAAAATGTGATCATAGTAGCCCAAACAATTTTTTAAGCCACATTAACATTTTGAGCCTTTGAACCAATTTTAAAATGATTGCTCTTTACAACCCAATCTTTTACCAAAGAGTCCATAACTTCAACTTTTATCCAATGTTCCCATAGAGTCCACGTCTAAGGGCCTGTTCGCTTCAACTTAATTTCAGTTCAGTTCAATTCAGCTCCAATCAGTTCAGTTTAGCTTTTAATTTTCTTATCTCATTAAATATTCATTTTAGCTCTATTCAGTTCAGTTTAGTTCAGCTACAATCAGTTCAGTTCAGCTCTGTAAATGTAAACATGCCTTAAATTAGATTATATACCTATACATAGTTCAAAATAAATACTCAAGTAAACCAACTTAGTTAATACCCTTATACATATATTATACTTTTAACTCTATTTAAAAACATGTACAATCACTTATTTTGGTTTAATTCTATTTATCAACATATAGATTCACTCATAAATCTACATTTATTCATAATTACACCGAAGAAGCCTACACATTAGCCTTACAAAAACTTAACTTCCGGCCGTGCTCACTAACAACACTACATTGCCCGGCGCGCAACAATAATATTGCAACAATTACCATTATAGAAATTTGCACAAATTTTATAACATTTTCTCTTAATGTCTCTCTTCATCACATGAATCTCTTTTTTTTTTGAAGACACATGAATCCCTATTTTATTTCTCTTTATCTCTACTCATCTTAAAAATTGAGCCTCCTCCAATATTTTAAAACGAGGAAGTATTTACTTAACTAGACTTAGGTCATGTTCTGATTTACTGAACTAAGCTGAGTTGAACTGAACTTATAAGAGCTAAGTTGAACTATTTAACTATTGATTAGTGATGTTTAACTAAGGAATACTGATCTTTGATTATTTATTATTATTATATATAAAAGTGTATATACAAAAATATATTAAAATATTAATGAAAAAAATAATAATATATTATTATTGTTATAATTTTTTTTGTTATTATTATTATTATTATTATTATTATTACTTCCTCCGTGTTTTTTTAAGTGATACATTTTCCATTTCCGGCCGTGTTTTTTTAAGTGATACATTTCCTTTTTTGGCAAAACAATACATTAAAATATTATTTCTCTCTCCTCTCATGGCCCCCACCCAAACCCACTACTACTTTTTTATTATATCTTTCATCTCACATTTATTACTTTTCAATAAACTATTAACCACACTATCTTTCTTTAACAATTTTTTAATACTCCACTACCCCACTTACCTCTTATTTTATTTAAGTCAATTAAATTGCCTAAAATTATGTGCCGGTCAATATGTATCACTTAAAAAAACACGGAGGGAATATTATCGTTTTTTTAATATATGCTAATAAGAAGGGGTGTAATAAGGGTAATAAGGTTTTTGTTGTTTTAACATAAATATTATTACTACAGTAATTTGTTTTAAATTAGAATAGAGTTGTCTTGTCACCAAAGTTCCAGTTGTCATCAAATACAGTACCATCAAAAGCTTGAGCTTTCCATAAAAATGGCGGAAAACGGAAATTCTGGAATTGGTGACTACCAAGAGCTGCTGGAGGCCATTCTACATGAGATTCGCCAGTACCGGAGTTTTGTAGAGACCCGAATGGAGCCTATTTTGGTCTCCATTAGGGATACTCTTACGAGTCGCCTTCCCACTCCCCCACCTGTTCCAGCTCCAACTCCAGCTGCGGTTGCTTCCGTCGCTCGTCCTGCCGCCGGGATTGAGTAAGTTTGTACTTTTGAATTTCCTCTCTTATTGTTGTTGTATCATTGATGTTTGATTAAAGGGGTTTGTAATTAAGGGTTTTTGACTTTGCTGCTGGAGATTTGAATTGGGGTTTTAGTAAATTAGGATTTGAATTTGTTTGTAATTTGTTTGTAATTAGCCAACTATGCCTCTAATTTTAGCTGGAATTATGGGTTTTTCTGGCAAATTTCGAGGGCGAAATCGGGGGAGGTGGTTCTGAGCTAGGGGGATAGTTATTGTAGGGAGCCGAGGGAAGGGGAAGAATGGGAAGCTACCCGGTTATTGAATTTTCGGCTTGAGGATGAATCTCACCAGAAGATTAGGAAAAGGGTACTTCAAAAGTTGAACACATTGTTTGGAGGTTCTGATGATGATAACTTGGCTTGTAGGTTGGGTAGGGTTACTGATATGGAGATGTTCTTTTTGGTGTCCATGTACTTTTCGTTTCCTCGAGGTGAAGGAGGACCGGGGAGTTGTGTGGGAGTTGGATTTGTTGAGGGCAAAATCTGATTATTCTGTTTTACTTTTTTCTTAAGAATCTAGAAGTAGATTTTTTGTTGATAATGGGTTATTAGATGTTGGGCGTACCTTGCTGATTACAACGTTCAGAAGGAGTCCGCCCCTTCACCTTGTCCTCCGTCGCCGTGGTGGTTTCTAAGCTCTTGGTATCGTTCTCTAGTTGTCGGCGTTAAGTTTGTGGCATCGAATTGGTTTCTATTTTATGATTTGTGAATGCATTGAAGTACTTGTTGGAACAATTTCTATTTTAGTTGTTATGAATCATCAAGTTCTCTCATATTATGTTTCTGGTTAGTGCTATGAACTCAATGAAGTTCTTATTGAGTTATGAATAAACTATTTTCTGTTTGTGTCTACATTCTCTTGTTCCTATTTTTAATTGTTATGCTCTGGTTTCTTCTGACATCCCTTGAAACGTGTTTACAGTTCTTGTGATTGATGTGGCCATGATTTCTAACGATTCTATTGCTCAAATATATATTATATTAATGGACCCTAACAATGTGCTCTGAGGTTATGCTCGCAGTTCCTATTCTTTATGACATTATGTCTTGAGTTTAGATTAGATTTGGTCTTTGGACATGGAAATTGATATTTTGATAAGCAATTTTATTAGCGTAGTTTCTCATACAAATCTGGCGAGTTGTGATTCTTCTTGGTTTTTGCAGTTTTAATGATAATATGCTAGTGATGTTCTGAAGTTGAATTGAATTGTTGCCTGCTGTGTGTGGTACTGCCAGATGAATATTTACATCATCACCCAGTAAAATGTGTTTTGACTGATGAGTTAGTTTAGGCTTTTGCAAAATTGTCTGGACTTGGAACACCCTGAAATTTTCAATTCTGAATCAATAAATTAAAGATAACATTGCGCAGTTTCTGTTGTTTTGTTCTTATGCAATTTGGCATATACACTGCTAATGGTTGCTGGGTTATGAAATTTAATTAAACTGGAAAGGGATTAAATCTGTGCCCTAGTGTCACTGGTCCTTAGTTCAATACTTTAGCTCATCTTTTATCTGCAAAGGTTGCTTGCATGAACCCTCTTGAGTTTTTTGCATTTTAGTATGGGATATCCTGCGGGCTTGTTTGACTGTTGCTAGAAATTAGAATGTTTCGGGATGTGTGTGATTTTTCTGAGTGTTATTACTTGTGAATGTGGTATTGCTGAAATTGTGTAGTTAGTTATTACCTGCCTTTGGGGATCTTATCAATGGGCAACTATTCACATGGTAGGTGTGTTTTGGGCTTATTTTTAGTTGGATTATCAATTTCTGGATGAATTGATTTTTTGAACTTCATTAAGTTATATCAATGTGATATTGTGATGTGATTAGTTTTAGAGTAGGGAATAAAAAAATCTTTCATTCGACATCTATAGTTGATTTCTTTGTTTATGATTTTTATACTATATCTTGTTAGCTGTGTGTGTGTCATTGCAAAATGCTAGTTCTCCATGCAGCGAAGATGAGTTTTTCTAGTTTTACTGATGCTAGTAGGCTGTGTTGGTGTGAGCATGACTGTCGATTTTGCAAGTATGTCAATGACTTACCTGAGATTTTAATTTTATTATTTTGTGGGCTTGCTTGGTAAAATAAAGGGTGAACTCTTGGCAGGGACTGTGGTTTAATCTTCATTGGCAATGTTGTTGAAATTGAGATGATATTATCTTGCATTACCAGACTTAAGAAGCATTGGCTCCTAAACTTTTGGCAGGGACTGGTTCATTTTTTTTCTCTCATATGCTAGATTTGAATTTGAACGGGTTATTAAATGTTTTGAGGTTGGGCTCCTCAATGCTAGATAAGAATTCTGTTTCACTTTTTTCTTAAGAATATAGGTAAATTCTGGTAAATTTTTTGCTATTGTGTGTATCTTTGTGTTTTTTTGGATAATATTACAAATTTGACAATTAAATTGTTTCATTTTATAATCATTTTTTTTGTTGTTGTTGTTTTACAGGGACAGGCGCGCTGACTTGACCATCTTCCTGATGGTCATGTCAGCCATCCAGATGTACGCGTCGTACCTTCTCAACTTGCGCATGCAGAATGCTGTGTGAGCGAGAGTAAGTATTTTGTTTTTAATGTTTTTCTAAAATCTTGTTTGTCCTGTTTAATTAAATGCGCTATTGTATTTAGATTGTGGCCTTCCACGTACCTTATAAAGTCCGTAGCTAAGCTTATAGGATCGTATGTAGTTGTTCCTGATCGTCCATGAAGCCCACAATAAAGTTGCAAAAATCAGTAATTCGCTCCTGGTCATTAGAGGACACCTCCGAGGAATAAAGGGGCTTGAGTGAATTCTAGAGGAGATTTAGGGGTGAAGGGACATTTTCTTATTGTAACGTTTTGAATTGCTGAATGAAAATCTCGTTTGCTGCATTTTTGTAACAGAAATGCAAAGATCTAAAAGGTTTGTCACATCGAAAATATTAGAGGATACTAATTGTAGAAGGTTTCCTATTTAAAGTCACGGGTGTGGGTCAGATAATTTAACAAGTCTTTATGCTCCTATTTGAACAACTCCTATTTGTTTTTTTGTTCTAACATAACTGTTTACTTTAACCACATATTTTACAGGTTGCGTACACACTCTTGGCCGTCCTTGGCATTCCAGGGCTCGTGGTGGTCGCGCTTTTCGTCTCGTATTTGCTTCAGCTCATGGGCTTCATGAGACTTTTTCTTCCGAGAGGCAGAGGAGCTTGACTCTGTGGTTTTTAGGATTCTAGGAGTTTTGAGATGTTGATAGTTGCATATTTGTCCATATTTTTACTCCCTTCTTCTATAGTCGTCTTTTATTCATTATATGGAGTTATTATTACTATTGGAGCTTAATTACTATGTTTTGATCATGTCAGCTAGCTATTCAGATGTACACAACACATCATACCTTGCTATTCAGATGTACACAACATATCATACCTTTTCAACTTGCACTGTAAGAGCGAGGGTAAGTATTTTGTTTTAATGTTTTATAAAAATCTTGTTTGCTCTGTTTAATTAATAGAAACATAAAACTTAACTTTTCAATCTTGCTTCTGGTCTTCTAAACCACACCAAGTGGATCGCACTCCAACCAGACCTTTGCATATCCGAAACATCTCACAATCTCCACACCAAAACACGCTATTACGGCTTCAGCAATACCCGGATCCCAACCACCAGCAATCGACGAGCAGCATTGACTAACAGCTCACCATTAGAGTCACGAACAGCAGCTCCCAACCTCACCATAGGTCCATTCATAATTGCATCATCGACGTTGGTTTTTATAACCCCATCAGGAGGACAATGTCATGAGGTTGCAGACCTTGTATCCCTGTATACTACTCTACCAAACACTCTGCTTGCATTTAGATTGTGGTCATCCACGTACCTTATAAAGCCCGTAGCTAAGCTTATAGGATCGTATGTAGTCTCATGTATAGCTTTGTTCCTGATCGTCCATGAAGCCCACAATAATGTTGCAAAAAATCAGTAATTCGCTCCTGGTCATCAGAGAATACCTCCGAGGAATGAAGGGGCTTGACTGTTTGAGATGTGTGGTTTTAGATTATTCTAGGAGTTTGGGATGTTGATAATTCCATATTTCTCTTAATATTGTTAAAATAGAAATTAATTCCCATTATGCTTCGTTTTAAAAACAAATTCCCAAATTAGTGTCCACGTAGGATTGGTTTTCGGTTCAACTTAAAACCGCTACGTTATTAGCGGTTTTGCAATTTTTGTAAAATAAAGTCAAAGAGACATGTTTTTATTGAAAGGCGGTCTCTTTGAAGTTATAAGTGTAATTGCCAGCGCTCTCATTTCTTGTTGCGGGCTAAGAATTAACAAGGACACAAAGAGACCTGTCGTATTGAAAGGCGGTCTCTTTGAAATAATTTTCCTGTAGACTATGCCTTGTGAATTAACCAAGGACGCAAAGAGACCTGTTATTGTTAGAGGCGGTCTCTTTTTTAAAACCGCTATTACCATTAGCGGTTTTAAGTTGAACCAAAAGCAAAAAAAAAACGATCCTACGTGGACACTATGTAGGGAATTTATTTTTAAATCAATGTATTATGGGAATTGATTTTTATTTCAACAATATTATGGCGGACTTGGGCTTAGACCTCACCAGGCCCAAAAAAAAAAATTTAAGTTATTTTTTGAAAAAAAAAAAAAAAGAAAAAAAAACTGACATTAGCTTCCCGAAATCCCGAGTTTTTGTCTTCTTCAAACAATCAAACCCTAGCCTTCTTCTATTCGCCTCTTCGCCATTCTTCAGTTCGCCTCTTCGCTTCGTCCCAGCCAGGCAGCCACTGTTCTCTTCGCCTGGTGGTCGGTGGTCGTGGACTCCGTCCTCTTCGTGGCTTCTCGCATAATCGCATTTCGAAATCGCTACTCGCTAGTAAGTTGATTTCTAATTTTTATTTTTAATTTCTAATCTTCAATTTAATTCAGCCTAATTAGTTAATTTTATTAAACTTTGGTTTAAACTTTGGTTGATTTGTTAATTTGTAGTTGGCTGTGCTGCTGAATTGCTGTCTTGCTGAGTACCTGAGACTTGAGTGCTGCCGACTGCCGTGCTGCGGTGCAGGCCGACTGGCCGTGGCCCTACTGCAGTGCTGCTCCGCCTGCTCCGCTGCTCGCCTCCGCCTGCTCCGCTGCTCGCCTCCGCCTAGCAAGGTAGGTAATCAACTAATCATCAATTGATTCTTTTTTTTTTTTGTGAATTTTTGATCAAATTTGCATTACTTGTCTCTTGAACTTATGTGAAATCTGTTTTGTGTAATTGTGTTTTGTGTAATATTTTTATGTGATTATGTCATTATGTGAAATTGCTTGATTTAGTTGAATATTTATTCAAATAATTTTTCTGGGGAATATTGCTTGATTTAGTTCAATATTTATTCAAATTTCAGAATGAAGAGAAAACGTACTCCAAATGAAATGCAAAACATTACTAGCTTCTTTGCTAAAAAGAATCCTACTCCAACTTCTCTTCCACATCTAACACAAAATGAACAAACTATAACTCCACCTCAAGAAAGTGAACAACTTTCATCTCCATCTCATTATTCAACTTAAAATTCCCCTCAAAATGAACAAGGCCAATGTTCTCCTAATGCCCCAATCTTTGGTGAAAGATTAAGTGAACATGAATTTGCTAATCTTCCACAAGATCTAGGAAAGAGGAGAAAAATGAGTCAATTTCATAAAGATGATAGAGATTTAGTGAGAAGAATTTACATTCAAAGAAAGCCTTGTCAGCCCAAAGACTACATTTCCTCAAGCTTCTATTTTTGGCAAAAATCGTCGCTTTTGTGCTAAGTGGTTTGATACTTGGACTTGGCTTGAGTATAGTGTGGAAAAGGATGCTGCCTATTGTTTCCCTTGTTATCTATTCAAGGATGAAAATGCCTTTGGAGGTGATGCTTTTGTTAGTGATGGTTTCAAATCATGGAATCGATCAGATTTAATAAGAAAACATGTCGGTAAATACTTGAGTGCACATAATAATGCTGTTTTAGCTATGGATTTGTTCAAGAAACAAAATTCAAGCATCACACAAGCCTTGACAAAACAACTCGCTGAGAGTACAAATGCATATAGGAAGCGACTTGAAGCTTCAATTGAATCTATCCAATGGCTTTTACTCCAAGGGTTGCCTTTCCGTGGTCATGATGAAAAAGAAAGTTCCTTAAGAAGAGGTAACTTTCTTTCACTTTTATCCCTTATTTCCAAAGGTAATCCTGAATATTCTAAAGTTGTTTTCAAAAATGCTCCTAGTAATTCTCAACTTACTTCTCCTAAAGTCCAAAAAGATATCATAAATGCATGTGCAAAAGAGACCACTAAAGCAATGCTTGAAGATATTGATGGTGGTTTGTTTTCTATCCTTGCTGATGAGTCCGCTGATGTTTCTGACAAGGAACAATTGGCTCTTTGTTTGAGATATGTTAATAGAAAGGGAGAAGTGTGTGAGCGTTTACTTGGTATTGTGCATGTTGTAAACACTACTTCTTTGACTCTCAAAACTGCTATTGAATCCTTATTAACGGAGCATTCTTTGTCTTTCTCTCAAGTACGGGGTCAGGGTTATGATGGGGAAAGTAATATGCAAGGTTCTATTAATGGCCTTAGGACTCTTATAGAGAATGAGTGTAAAGAAGCTTATTTTGTCCACTGCTTTGCTCACCAACTTCAATTAACTCAAGTTGCACTTGCTAAAAAGAATTCAGATTGTGCTTGGTTATTTGTTGATGTACTTGCACCTCTCTTGAATTTTGTGGGGGGTTCACCAAAAAGGAAAGAGTTTCTTCGTGAAAATCAAGCTCAAAGAGTGGTGGATGCATTGTCTCTAGGTGAACTTGAAACGGGTCCAGGTTTAAATCAAGAACGTGGATTAGGTAGACCTTGTGATACTCGTTGGGGATCTCACTTCAAGACAATCTTGAATGTACTTGATTTATTCCCTGTAATCCTTGGTTCTCTTGAGGATATTGCAAAAGTATCTGATACAATAGATTCTAATAGAGCTCAAACACTTACAAATCTTCTGATGTCCTTTGATTTTGTGTTCGTGGCACACTTGATGGTTAGTATATTTGCGATAACAAATGCTTTGAATGTGGCCTTACAAAAGCACGATCAAGACATTGTGAATGCAATGGCCATGGTTAATGTAACCAAGACTAATTTGCAAAAAATGAGAGATGAAGGATGGGATTCTCATATGGAAAAGGTAATTTCTTTTATTGGTGACTATGACATTGCAGTTCCAGATATGGAGGCTAAATATGTTGTTCCCGGGAAGAGGTTGTTTAGAGGTAAATGCCCACAAGTGTCTAATCTACATCATTTTCGAGTTGAAGTTTTTTTTGGTGCCATTGATCTTCAATTGCAAGAACTTGAAAATCGATTTCCCAAAATAACTAAAGAACTACTTGTGTGTATGTCTTGTTTGAGTCCTGTGGATCGTTTTTCTAAGTTTGATAAGGAAAAATTGATTAAGCTTGCAAAATTCTATCCTAATGAATTTCCAAGTTCAGAATTGATAGTCTTTGGTCATACACTTGAGAGTTACATTTGTTCTGTTAGAGGAGATGAAAGGTTTTGGAATTTGAAGGGTCTTAGTGATCTTTCAATCAAATTGGTTGAAACGGGATTGTCTGAAACTCATGATAGGGTCTATTTACTTTTGAAGTTGGTGTTGCTTCTTCCTGTCGCAACGGCAAGTGTGGAAAGGGTATTTTCTGGCATGAAGCAAGTGAAAGACAAACTACGAAATAGCATGGGAGATCAAATGTTGAATGATTGTTTAATTACTTATTTGGTGAATGATTTGTTTTTGAATGTTAGCATGGAAGATATCATGAATCGATATCAAAACATGAAAACTCGTCGAGAACTATTGTAATAAGTTTGCATTACTATTTAGTTGTCTTGTGTAGTATTATATGAACATTTGGTTGTATTTTGTACTGTTTAAATATTTGGATGTATTTTTTAGTACTATTATTTGGTTGTTCGGTAATTTTTTTTTTTTTTACATACTTGATTATCGATTGTGACCCACCAGTCGGAAATTCCTGGGTCCGCCACTGGTTGCAGACCTTGTATTCCTGTATACTACTCTACCAAACACTCTGCTTGCATTTAGATTGTGGTCATCCACGTACCTTATAAAGCCCGTAGCTAAGCTTATAGGATCGTATGTAGTCTCATGTATAGCTTTGTTCCTGATCGTCCATGAAGCCCACAATAAAGTTGCAAAAATCAGTAATTCGCTCCTGGTCATCAGAGAATACCTCCGAGGAATGAAGGGGCTTGACTGTTTGAGATGTGTGGTTTTAGATTATTCTAGGAGTTTGGGATGTTGATAATTCCATATTTCTCTTAATATTGTTAAAATAGAAATTAATTCCCATTATGCTTCGTTTTAAAAACAAATTCCCAAATTAGTGTCCACGTAGGATTGGTTTTCGGTTCAACTTAAAACCGCTACGTTATTAGCGGTTTTGCAATTTTTGTAAAATAAAGTCAAAGAGACCTGTTTTTATTGAAAGGCGGTCTCTTTGAAGTTATAAGTGTAATTGTCAGCGCTCTCTTTTCTTGTTGCGGGCTAAGAATTAACAAGGACACAAAGAGACCTGTCGTATTGAAAGGCGGTCTCTTTGAAATAATTTTCCTGTAGACTATGCCTTGTGAATTAACCAAGGACGCAAAGAGACCTGTTATTGTTAGAGGCGGTCTCTTTTTTAAAACCGCTATTACCATTAGCGGTTTTAAGTTGAACCAAAAGCAAAAAAAACGATCCTACGTGAACACTATGTAGGGAATTTATTTTTAAATCAATGTATTATGGGAATTGATTTTTATTTCAACAATATTATGGGAAATCGTTATTTTTATTCCCTTTTCTATTTTCGTCTTTTATTCATTAAATAGAGTTATTATTACTAATTGAATTTAATTACTATGTTTTGATGTTCTTAAGTGACATGGGCTAGAGTTACAAATTTACAATAGGAGCAAATAACTACCACTCACCCACCGTTTTCTAGAAAACTGCAGTATTTCTTTCTCTTATTATTTTTGCTTACATTTATTTATGTTTTTTTTTTTTTTTTTTTTTTTTTTTTTTTTTTTTTTTTTTTTGGTTATCATCAGACATGGAAGGAAATCAAATTTATGTCTCTAACAAAATGTGAAATTCCATAAAATTAATTATTCACATCAGTGATCCAAAAAGTCAACACAAATTATGCTTATTGGAGATACAAATTGATAATATGGAAAGTAAGGAAATTGGCAAATATGGCAATTGGTCAATTTAATTTATCACTCAGCAAATTTCATTTATGAATAATAAAGGTCACTACTTTAAAATTAAGGTCACTATATTCAACATATTGTTATGTTTCAGATTTGCAATAATATTAAAAATCATACAAGTTTTAATAAAGGTTACTATATTTAATAATAGGGTCACTATGTTCAATATAAGATCAGTTGCACTGTTGCACACGTATAGACTTAGGTTGCACAAATACAGGTTCTGACATGGATACGGGTACGAATTGAAACGAATACGGAAAATCGTCTATCTCAAAAAAAGGAACACGGGTACAGAATGTTAAAAATCTTATGATAAAATAAATAAAAAAAAAATAGAAAAAGAAAAAAAGAATTTGACCATATATTTGTCATTCGGTCCGCTCATTAGATCATATTGTATCATATTAACAATGAGATTCATATTAAGGCACTCCTATTATTTAATAATTACCTTCTTTATCATAGTTTACTTAAAATTTCTCATCAAAAAAATGGTAGAAAGAGAGATGTTGTAGTATATTTGTATGTTTTACAATTAAGTTGGCATTTGCATAAAATGCTTAAAAACTATTGGAATCCAAGTTAATGAAAAATTATAACTCATTAATGTTAATTAAGTATTAAAACGACATTCATTGTGGAATAAAATAATAAATACAATAGCGTAATATAAATTTTTACTCATGGTGAATCAATGTGAAATAGTTGTTCACTTGATAAACAATAATGGTAATAAAAGTTGGAAATTTCAAAGGGGTGTAATCCTGTAAGGGTTTCAACATGGCTCACGTATTTATATGTGTCGTCATGTCATTATGTATGTGACGCCATATCATAAATTTCATTATGACTTAAGGGATCACACATAACATGTTATCCTATTGAGATTTAATAATATTATAGATATAAAGCTTTGGAAGATTCAAACAGTTTTTTTATTTTTTTTTTATTTTTTTTTTATTATGCTCGCGAGCATTCAATTGTATAAGTGAAGTGGAGACTCTCAAAGGTTGAATCAATCAAAACATGATATTGAAATATTGAAAAATATAAATGAGAGCAAAGCTATACATTACAAATGATTAATACCAAAAACAATCAATCAAAACATGATATTGAAATACATAAATGATAGCAAAGCCATATATTACAAATTGAAGCTCATAGACGAACAAAAATAGTTTATGAGCTCGGATTGATTATTATTATACAAGGTGTTCAAAAGCCGAGCTTCAACACAATATCTCCTAAACAAACTAAACTTGAGCAAAATTTTGAGCTCAGATGAAAGTTCAGGCTTGATCTCGTGCTCGACTAAGTTAAATGAAAATGAATTAGTGAAAATCTGACTTATTTACCAGAAAAGGTTACAACTTAGATTTATACTCTTTGCTAATTGCCATCATAAAGTTGGACCTTCCTTCCATTTAAGTGGTTGTGCTGGTCTAGCATTCTTGATCTTATTGGCCTCACAAAGAGGGGCCTTCAAAGCTTCAACTTGATCCTTTGCAATCGATTTCACCTAAAATTTAAATCAACAACCAAATTAAAAGGAGGAATGTATAAGCCATTTATCACATATGTATTCAATAGCATGTACGTAGCCATTCTTATTGTGTGCATTGAGTTTGTCATCAACTATTCTCATTCGTTACTTGTTATGTCAAGCTTTAGTTATCACATTGTCTTGACTTCTCATAATTATAAATTTGACATGTTTCACAAAAACAATATGTACGTAGTTAAGTATTGTCTATCATCCTTGTCAAATAAAAAAAAAAAAAAAAAGTGTTGTCTATCATCTCCTCATCATTGTACTCAGTTTAACAATGTGTAAACTTAATTTTTTGATTAGTTTAATCAAATTGTTGTCTTGGAAAATATAACAAAATATATTGCATTATGTTTTCTATAAAAGCATACGTGAGTTACAAAGGAAAACACGTAAAGTAGAATACGTAAAAAAACAAAAAGGAATGAAGGAAGTAATTATTGTTGTACAATATACAGTACATACCTTGGTAAGAACATTCCAAGTGACATTCTCATCACAAGGAGGGGTAGTGAGAGAGCCAGGATATCTGTAATATTTGCGAGGCCTCCTTCTCAAGAATCTTGACATGGTTCTTTAGCTAATTCATCCAACTGGGGTTTTAGCTGAAATCCATCGAGATCAAACAAACACGTACACACAATAAATGGATTTTGTACGCCGCATATAATCAAGTTCCAGACCCATACCACCATGTAAAATTTCCCCTGATTTAAAATCCGTGTACACTAGGTAACAAACCAAATCCTCCCCTAAAAGTAGCATATTAAGCTTGATTATATTGAGACTTAAATAAATTATAGCCCATTGCTTATCATACATGTTGAAATTTCCATTTCACTATGCTCTTTTTAAATGATCTGTATTCATATTCATTATATTATTGTATGATTTGTATCTGCGAAAATGCATCTATGTTTTCCTAGCTCGTGACACCCTTCAAATGAAGTTTAATAAGTACAGTACATAAATATAACCCTACAAACATACCATGGTAAGAACAGGATCAGGTTTGCCATACTCGTAAAGGATCCCTACAACAGACCGGCTGCCATCAGCAGCTACATATACCTGGTGTAGCTCTGCCGCGTATCTTTGTAATGCACATACAAATATTCAAACAGAACAATTTCATTAATGAAAATAATTATATCTAAAATTACTAATCACAATAACAATGTCCCAATCCCTCGTAATCAAGTCTTGAAATCTAAAGGACTGAAGAAGAATTTAGCTTACTGGACACCATTAAGGTGATGCTCTGAAGGAGTATGCCAATGCATCTGCTTCAACTTGTATGTTTCTCCATCAAACATCAAATCTCCTCGACCAGTAAATACAACCTGAATGATTACATACCGTTCATAGGAATTCCTTATTCAGAATTAATGCGCAAACATTTTATATGTAACAAGGGCTTTAGTAGGAAAATAACCTCAACTTCAATGCCATCAGTAGACAATGAAGCATTGTAAATGTGGTAGTCTCTAGTCAAAGGTTTCATGTTTTTGTTGATGACAACGTCGTTGGTGTTGATATCGATAGGGGATTGCCTCTTGCCGGTAGAGCAAGCTGTATAGTTCGGGTGCTTGCTTCCCCATTTATCTACTTCTGAATAATTATACAGAGGAAGATCCTCTGATTCATGTAACAAAAGAAAAATATTATAAGGGACTGTAATCATCTATGCTTTGATCATTTTTAACTTTGTAAGATAAGGTCAATTTCAATAGCTTAAACAGCATAAACCAAACATTATAATCTCAAAACGATCAAGTGAAAGAGTTTAATTTTCTACAACGGAAACAACAAAGACATAATATTAATCATGGTAAAGAATGTCCTGATGTACACAACATTATCCTTAGCCGGTTATGCCTTAACTAGTTAAAACGTACACTAAGAGACATTAGAGAAATAGAGTACCTGAGGCAAAGACACCAATGAACATGAAGGAAGCACAAAACAAGAGAAGGGCAGGAAAAGACGAAATCATTGTATTTTCTTGCCCTTTGCTAGTTTATTTCTGAATCACAAACAGAAAAAACTCTCTAGAATTGTATATTGTTCTACCTGCAGAGTTTACCACACTTAGATTTGTGATACCAAGGAATAAATGGCTAAGCTTTTCTGATTTTCTCTTCCTCTTGTTTTATTTAGCTCATTGCATTTACACTCAATGATGGGGAAATTCTGGTGGTTATATATAGCAATTCTTCACCTTAAATTCCTCAAAAAAAAAAAAAAAAAAAAAAACACTATTATATGATGTAAAAATATATGTTTTGCTTAATTAGATGTAACTTGGTGGGCCAAAAGGTCCATTAACAATAGGAAGTTCCTGTAAATTTAATTAGAGATGAGATATGCCATTAACAGGATTATTATTGTTCCACAGTTAAAGTATCTTAATTTTTGTTGCTATAATAGTCATTAATAATGGTAATTGAAGTAAAGCGTCTACTTAAGAGCAACGCAACCAAAATTTGATGCCAATATAGTAAAATCTAAGAGTCTACTAAAGAGCAACGTATCTTATTATGTCTGTCCTTGTCTTGAAGTCGATGCGATTAAACACTAGTTAGGCTTATTAAACACTAGTTGTTTGTATTAATGGTGACACTATATATATGTTCGATTCTAATTACACATATGTCAAAACTATTGATACGCCCAAAAACAAAAAATGTAACAGTTAATTTGAAACAGAGGGAGTAAGTTGAAATGAGCCACACATCTACTATTGAGACGTAAGCTCAAATTGTGGGTTGACTGTTTTACTCATTTCTTTAACCAAGAAAGGGATCACAATCACTAGAATTTAGAAGCATGACATGTAAAGATTATACGACCCAAAATCAACATATTATTTGGTCCAAAATTAAAGAAAAAAAAATGTCATAATATAATATAAGCCACCATGTAAGGATGAAATAAAAAGTCCTAGGTAGCAATTTATAAGTCAAACAAATAAATAAAACCTCCCACATACATATTGGAAGGCATGCAAGCATTTCCTAACACACTTTGAGTGCACAGTGCACTGTTAGTGGTCACAATAAAACAGTTGCACTCTGAACATTGAGCAAGATAATGGTGGTGCCATGCTGTGAAAGGAACAACTACTCTGGAATTTTCTGTTTGTTAATGATATCACAAGTAGAAGAAAAGGCAGCTTAATAATTCTATCACCACATCTAAATGATATCTTCTTCACCTCGAAGCATCGCGATTGTTTCGGTTTCTAGAGCCATGCGACATGGAATCTGATCCTTTTGGTCCAAGCTATCGCTGCATGCTACAAGCCAATTACATGATTTCTCATGTGAAGAACTAACTAAACATGATCTTGGTTCATTCCAGTTCAATATTTTGTGACCTTGGATTTGCACATATTGGGAGAGATAAAGAATGAAAAATGAAAAGTAGGAAGAATTATAAAAGGCAGGGAGAAACAGACTGAAATAGCCTTAGGTTCTAGGTTAACATCATAATATCGGATGTTTAGAGCAGATAATAATTGTCTACCAAAGATGAACATACATTCCCTTCATCGAACCATAAAATCGAAATATTCTTCAAGTGTGGATCAAGATTAAGAATCATGTTGCCCTAGTACAAAGACTGTTGCTGCTTAACTTTCTATAAGATTGAAATTCTTCTCTGTTACAGTCCCCTGTCACCTTTTCATTCTTTTTGTTGATTTTGTTTGAGATTTGGGGAAGGATTTGAAACATTGTATAACATTGCCTTAGCCTTCTTAGAGTCCTCAATGGCTGAACTCCTCATCAGATAAAATAACCTGTGCTCCAGTAGAACCTGCGACACCTACAAGATTGTTGTTTCACACAAGTTATGCCACTGACCCAGTACACTGAGTGTCGTGCTTGCCTAGAAACACAAGCATCACCTGGGTAATAGTTTCTTTGAGAGGATAGAGCATATGCGTGCTTTTTAGAAAGCATTAACTATACGGAACAATTACACATTATTTTAGAGGTTTCTAGGTAACCCTCGTTCACTTAGACAGCTGATGACATGGTGAAAGTCTATGAACAATCTTTGTAATCACTCGATTTGGATGGGATCTCATGCAGCAGGCAATCCAGTTGGGTTAAAGAGACAGGAAACTCCAAACAAGTCGTTCTACTGTTTGACTGCGTTCATTATCCCAGTAACCTAAAACAGAATAACAGCGGCACTGCCGCGCTGGAGCCTATGACCAACCACTTTTCTTCTATACATACAGGCTAAATAAATGAAGAGACGTCACAAAACAGTGTAGAAGTGTTTTCTTGAGACCCACACTAATCCTAGAACAAGCACAACTTGGCTTAGTGAAAAGCTTTGTATCTTAACCATGTGGTTATAAATTCAAACCCCACCAGAACACTTTTTGGGGGTAAGAGTTTCCTTACCCTCCCCCTCTCCCAAGGCACCTAGCAAGCTAACCCAGCTAGGATTCTAGCCGGTAGAACCTTCTCCTTAACCACCCAAAAATAAATAAGTACTGTCCTAGAAGAAAACCAAATTTACCAAACACAAGAAGAGGTACAAAATTATTACCATTATTAGTGATCAAAAGATATATTGGGGTAATTAAATGAAAAAAGTTACCATTTGAAAGACATAATGCCACAACTGAGATTTAATGAACATGAATAGAATCTTTCAGTCAATTTATGGACTGACAATGAGGACAATGTTGAGAATATATTTCTGACTAGATTTAAATGTACACATCACGAATGGCCTTCATGTAGAAAGAAGAACAATTGTATATCAAGCACATTTAGTTATCTACAAGATGAAGAAAACCTTCTTTCGCCTGAGAATATCTGCTACTAAAGAGCATATGTTGCTTTTAAGTAATCTACTATTTCAGCACTCTCGAACATTTGCACTCCGGTATTTGGATCTTCTAAATAAGGCACCTAACAAGACGTTATTGAAACATTGACGATAATGTTAGAGCTTACTGCATCATCGAATGCTACATAAGGGACAAGTTGCTTATTAATTCAAAAAGGAATTTACCTGAAAATGACCAACTCTTGCATACAGATCCTGTCTTTTGGGGCTGCCACGAGCGCAGCTGAAAAAAAAGTATTAAATCATATTTAGAAATATTGATGAAGGTTTACATGTCCTAATATTCAACTATGATAAGAAAACATAAATGTTGATATCGTATGAATTAGGATTTTCTCAAAAACAAAAATTCCATGACTTTCAATATCAATATTTATTTTCATAAATTATGCTCGACGCTTGCTTTCTTCGACATGGAATATAAAAATTCAGACCTTCAATGTCGGAAAAGAATTATTGCTTCACTACATTGTTACTCTGTACATTCAATATCAGGTTCTAAAAAAAATTAACTTCAACTTACTTACCTACCATCTTACTTTCATCCAATCACGTTCTAAAATTTTGAAGGTATTAAATACTTTAGGGCGTACAGTAATAAAAACTAAACAACAATGTCAGGACATCCTGAGAAGAAAATTTAGCAACATAGCATGGAAGGATTATGATAAATTAGACAAATACTTATTCACCATTAGTGTTGTGCAAAGAGAAAAAACATTGCAACTTCGTTCAGTACAATATGAACAAACAAATTAGCTATATAGAAACTTTCCACACAGTACCTGCGTTGAATGTGTGGCAACTCCAACTCCACAAGCACCTCACGAGCAACTTTACAGAAGGGAGAACCCTGAAGTAAATTAAATTCCATAAAATTGATGTTTAAATATAGGCAATACAAGAAGTATAATTTGTCTTCCTATACCCTTTCCCTCCCCTCGACTCTTTAAAAAAAAAAAAAAAGATGGGTACAACGAGCCTTTTTTTTATTACTATTTTGATTTTCTTTCTTTTTCTTTTTCTTTTTCTTTTCTTTTCTTTTTTTCTTTTTTTTTTTTTTTTTTTTTTAACAATTGCAAGTTTACAACAGGTCCCTTAGGGACACATTTCAAGGAAAAGATTAGAGAAGGTAGAAGGACAAATTAGCTAAATTAACTTCAAAACCGATAAGAGGGACATGTTAAATTATTGGTGATTAAGTATTATAGCTAACTTGTTTATTAAATTCTCTAGTCGCTCCCTTAACATGTGTGCCAAGGGGACATGCTGCAATTATTAAAAATAATAACAAAACAGAGATAGTGTTAAAGTTGAAAAGTAATACCTCATATGCCCACAAGACAAGTGGCTTGGGTGGCATTTTTGCTGGAGTATAAGATGATCCCTGGAAAAAGGAAATTGGAAAGGCAGAAGAACAAATGTCAGTTACTGGTATCAGCTACCAAATGATATTTTGCAATCAGAAAATGTTAGCCAAGTGCAACTTACTCTACCCATGCGCCCAATCATCGCAAATCCTTCAGTTAAGGTCTAAATAAGCCAAAAAAGTTGAATTAGTTGTTTATTAGTGTTTCAATAACTACATTTAAAGCAATTGAAATACTAACCGTAAGTAGGCCTAGCGACAACAAAAGAGGGACTTGACCATTACCTGCATAAAGGACCTCAAAGTCATAAAAGTATACAGGACCTCCAGAGAAGTATAGATAAGTTACAATATATTTTAGATTGCACATTCACAGAGGAGATATTTTATCTAGGAAATTCAGGATGTTAGACCTTATCTAAAGTGCAATCGACTTAATTTTACTAATATGTGGCTGCAACTCTGCAAGCCTGAAACTTGTTTGTATCACATAAAATGCTTTTTTCCCCCCTATTAACCAGACAATAGAAACTTCAATAGACTAGAAATTTTTGGGATAAATATAATAACTAAAAGGGAAATAAAAAAAAATAATAATAATAAGTAAGAGGTACAGGGGGGAAAAGTAGGTTTAGATTAACATTTACCAAATAATAATTGCAAGCTAGGAGTTTTCATTGGAGGCAAATTAGTAATTTATAAAGGTTAGGGGTTAATTGCTTCTCTAATAACCAAATTAAATATTAAAGTTTAAGCAGATAGAACTTTTGTTTGAGGGGTAACTAAAAAAAGGAGACCAAGGGTTGGTAGTCTATATCCATAATTCACTCCAATGTTCGAGCGCTTTCTTTACTTCGTTAAACTTTTTAGTATAAAACACTAGTCTCTACATTGAAAAGGGTTTGGAAACTCTGGAACCAACATAAGAAAAAACTTGGCGTCATTAAGATAGTAGTATGTTAGTCCAGCACATAAGCATCCTATACATAACTTTTTTAAAAAAAAAAAAATGGAAAGGTAAACAAGAAGTTAGGATAGGAATCCTATATTTAACTGTTGTTCAATAGAAGACAAGTATAACCTCAACATTATCAAAACAGTCGGCAGGATAGAGGTCATGTATATGTAATCTTATTTGCTATGACAAATAGATTGCTTCTTATTTCCTAGTAATCAGAAGTCAATAGCCAAATGCTACTTCACAAAAGTGCAGCTTAATGAGCTATTAAGATGGGTAAATTATTCATTAGATATCTACTATTTCTTTCTTGTGTTTCAAATCAAAGGCTAAGTTGGAAATAAAAGGTTCTTCGTTTTTTCAGGAAAAGGCTGCATATATCAAAGGCTTTTAGGAATGAAAAGACTGCATAGCATGATGCATGTGACTTCTCAATAAACATTATGAACTGATTGAATTACTGTAAATATAGAAAATCTAAGAACAAGACTAAAGTTTTGTTCTCTTCACCTTAGTCTTATTACTTTATATTTAATCATGTCAAAATTCTAGGCAAGATTAGGGGAAAAAAAAGATCAAATGCACAATATATAAGACCACACTTTACAAAATTCAGATCAAAACACCTTAAATAAAGCTTCATAGCATCAATGGTCATCTACATATAGTTTTACACCTATCACCACATAGGGGCTCTTTTATATATTGAAGATAAATAAATAAATCTTAAGAGATTAAAGTAAAAATACAAATCAGAATTGACTTTCAGCAAATTTTAAGCTAACTCTGCTATTTATTACCTAATTATCATGCCATAAATCCTTTGATTCACTGTTGTTCAGGTTGTTTATTAAATCATTTCAAAATGTTTGATAGGATGGTTTTCGAAAAGATTCTAAAGGTACTTCAATATTGTAACTTGTAACACTCTTGGTTTCCTAGCACAAAAATTACAGTAAGATATAACACAAAACACCAAAACAATTGAAAAATTAAACAAGAAAGCATTATGGCTTAAGAGTGTAACTTGAACTAAAGGTTACCTAATACCTTATTCAATTCTTTAGCTATCACCTAGCATGAATATCTACATAATTTTACAAATACTATCAATAAATAAATAAATAGATAAATAAGGATGACAAAATCGTCATTGGCCAAACAAGCAGAGATTTGAGCCAAATTATTTTCTTATGTTAATCTCAGTTATATCAATTTTCCATCAACAGATTAACTACAAACCTGTTCTTCTATGAGTAAATGTGTAGGTTTATATCATTTAAGGAAGATAAAGCATTTTGGTTAAAATACAAGCGCATCCCCAGCTTACCACTTCTCAAACATGAAGAACCCCTGATAACCAACATGTACAGCTCAATTGGAAAGCAAAGCAAGAAAGGGCAGGAAGAGTCGATGTAAAAGAAGTTAAATTACCAAACTTTATGGGTCAGAAACAAAGAAAACAATGTAGAGCCATATGTAAGAGAAGAAATGGCAGAATTAAGCAATGGGCTTGGCATGCAACCAAGGCAAATGAAATCAAGAAATTTGGACATAATGAGGAGAAGGTGACGAACCATATTTGTTGACCAAATACTTAATAATATCATCTGATTCATACATAGACACTCCAGTGTTAGGATCCACCTGCAATCACATAATCAATGACTGGTTTTAATTTCTTTTATTCAAACATGTATAAAAAAAAAATCTTAACATAATGTCAAGGAGAGGAGAGGTAAACCAGTCCCAAAACCAGACACTAAGAGACTGGATCAATAGGACAGATTCTAAGAAATGAGAAGTTGTACTGATAATACTAAACCAAACACTTGG
Source organism: Chenopodium quinoa (assembly GCF_001683475.1). Classification (NCBI taxonomy): domain Eukaryota; kingdom Viridiplantae; phylum Streptophyta; class Magnoliopsida; order Caryophyllales; family Amaranthaceae; genus Chenopodium; species Chenopodium quinoa. The sequence continues at coordinate 5,652,133 of NW_018744304.1, read as the reverse complement.
GCCAACCTATAAAGTTGGTGGTTCTGGAAAGACTTGTCATCAAAACAAATGCACATAATTGTAATGAACTGACCAAAGGAGGGGCATTACAAGTAGTCTAATATTATTCTGTTAATAGTCATCAGATTTAGTATAAATGGAGAGAGAGAGCTGCCGTCTTTGAATATGAGAAAAAAGCTCATTCTAGAATCATCCTAGGGGTTGAAGCCGTTTACATATATAGAGAAAGATGAGAAAGGATTAGGAAGGCATTTTGTGAGTACAATCATGTTGGAGAGCTGTGACCTAAAGTCACTACCTTGGAGTGGTATTTGGAGAGTGGTAGCCTCAAGCTGTCGATCACTAACTTGGGAGAGGGGAAGACCATATGCTCATATAGATTTAAAGAAAGGAAAATCCTACACCGCATCCTTATGCCTTAGCAAATTATAGCAGTAGGCCAATAACATATTAAATACTACCGAATGACCTCATAGACATGATGTATGTTCTAGAGAAAGTCAGAAAACAATAGTCTGAAAATGGATAAAGCCTGTTTAGTGGTGAAGTGGCCCCTTCCCATCACCCAACAGCCACCACTGCAACAAAAGCCTCCACCATCACCTCCACAACCAGCCACCAACAACAGAAATAGGCCCCTATCCAACAGCCACCACTGCCACTAACATCCCCAAATATATGTCTTTGACGGTCAATTTTGGCATAAATTTCTAATATATAACTATTGTGGTCAGATTAGACCACCATATACTCTCCATCGTTCAGCTCTTATGGTGATTTGTTTTCTTTCCCTTTCTTCGTCGGATTATGGTGATTTGTTTTCTTTCCCTTTCTTAATTGGATCAAAAGGTTTTCTGGTGGCTAGTTCTCATGGAGGGGCTTGTGGAACTATTTAGTGGCCGACTCTCAGTTCAGTAGTAATGGTGAAGCCATGGTGATAAAGGTGTTCTTATGGTAAGGTTTTTTATTGGAAATCTTAAAATTTTATCTGATACATAACTATAAGGTTACTTCACCATATAGAAAATGCAAAAACAAAGGGTTTCAAGGCTTAATTTCTCAGATACAGCAGAGGACTGTTGTCCCTATCTTTTTGGAGGAATTCGATTTCTAAGGGTGCAAAAATTATTACATCTCTTCCATTTACATGACCTAAAATTAACCTGATTACGAACAAAACAATTGAATTTGCCAGAGTTGCCACATTAATGGTGAAATCACATAAGTGGGAAAGGATTTCTAAAGCAAAAAATGGTTTTCAGTTAGAATAACATGGCATCAGATTTGATGGGTATATTGTCATACCATGTAAGGAAACATCTTCTTTCCACCCAACTGAACTGCTTTCGGACGGAAGTTTGGCCCATTTCTAGGGCAAGGATAGTATAAAACATCAAGATCCAACACTGCTACAATTTCCCTGACCTGTATACACATTAGAAGATCAGCTACATGGACAATACCAGGAAAGGTATGCAAATTACATGCTGGAGAAAATTATCATCAGTCAAGCTCCACATATATTGTGATAATGTGAATGAAATAATGAATCATCAGTACCTTTCGACAGAAGGGACAACTGATGTACTCAGTGTGTTGCAGGCCACGTATGGTGATGCCAAAGAAGCAAAGTAATTAGTTAAATTGCCAATAAGCTGTAAAAGGCTATGCTAAAGATGAAGATGCCACAAGCTGCCCATTGCTCTTCAAACACCAATACTCAGAGATGGGATGAAATGCAGTTCAGTTTCAATACCTTTCAAACTCATATATCTCAATAGGGTTTTCAGGACGTGGTCCTAATTTTGAGCTCTCCTTCAACTTGAAACCTTAATCAAATAAAATTGAAGAAGAATAAGCAGTATATATGTTAATCACACACTAAATTTCAAAATATAAAGTATAAACAGTCATTTCATCCAGAAAGGAACTATTACAAAGAGTGGGGAGCAGAATTATCACATAAAATTTATATAAAAAAAACAGTTTTACATCTTCAGCTGACAAAGTTAACACAAATACATTTATACAAACATCACTTTCTTAACCAATCTACATTGTAAGAATCTAAAGCACCTTTGTTGAAAGACAAATGTACACAAAAACAAGAGCATCAGATATAGTTCATATTCTTTCCAAAATTACCAAGAGGAAGTTAAGAAATGTAAAACTAATTTATTCACAAGAAGAGTTCCGAATTCTAACCAATTCAAGCAAATGAGAAGCTAACTTATTAAGTGACCTGATTAAGTTTACATTTTGAACACAACAAGAATTTTAGCGGAGAAACTTTCTAACAGGTTGATCTATGCAAGGCTGATAGTAAAGATATTGATCCAGGAAAAAGAACAAAAAGTCCAAGCTAGCTCAAAAAGTCCAAGCTAGCAAGCAACTGGTGTGCTGCTTGAAAATAGTTGTTCTAAACTTCTAATCCTTAGCTTTCAAGAATCTCAACCAAATCATTATCTTGCACTAAAATCCGGGATTTTAAATTTGTTTTTACAAAAAATTATCTCATTGAACTGTGGAACAGGTTAAGGTAATTGAAAAAATCTGCAAACATCCTTGCATTTTCCTTAATAGAGCTTCTTTGATTCAAAATATCAAAACTTTTTTATAAATATATTATAGTGGGAAACTTATAGAACATTCAAGAACCCCCAACCTCCAAAGAGAGGAACACACATCCAAGGACATTGAGAAAAGAGAACGGCCTCGTAAAGTCTTATGGAAAGCAAACCTTACACAATGAGGGAGTTGAACAAACATATTACCAGCAATTTCCAGAGCATATTGGTCGGATGGGATTTCATCCTTTGAAACAAGGGAAACAGAATACCTGTTAAGGAGTAATAAAAGTAAATCATATATTGGAACCACTGTACAAGCCAAGGTCAGCCATTCTGATCAAGAAATTAGTCAAAATGAAATTTATTGCAGCAGACATTTGAAAAATAGACAGCTGTAGGCACATAGTAAAGGAGCTTAATTATATAAAACATCAAACTGCATTCCCTTGCAACAAGCAGAAAATATTTTCAAGAGGTATATAAGAGGGAACCTAATTTAGATAGATGCAGGTAAGGAACCGGATAATTACATTGGATAAATAGTTCATCAGGTTCCCACTTCAGGTTTTCTGTACTTAACCACCGATATAAAGGAAGCCTAGGTTACTTATTAATGTCAAGACACATAATGCAACAAGCAATTTCACGCTAGCATTGAGTCACTGACAAACTAGTTTTACAGGGAAACATACTTCCTCCAAGAAGGAATGTCCCTTGTTTTCCTTTCCTTTTTGAGATGTTTTAGAAGGAATGTCCCAAGTCCAACCTCCAAAACAAATTTCTCACTATGCATTAATTGTGCTACTTCAAAACGTAATTTTAGTGGCTTATGATTCGCAGACAAGAAAAAAATAGAAAAAGATGCTTTGTTAGTGTATTAGCTCCAAGCTATGTAACTAACTCCAAATTGGCATCACAAGAAGTCAAAGCAAGTTTAGTTGAACATTGTTACATTTCTTAGGAAATCGCAACTTTGAAAAGTTTTCAATTGTTACTAAGTATGGAGTATTAAACATTGTTTGTTGGACATCGTTAGATTTTCAAGTTCTACTTACCTACCATCGACTATATATACAATGATACAAAATCTTCGATTTAAATAATCAATTCAAAATACAAAAATTGCCAAAATACTTCTGCATGCATAATCAAATCAAATAATCCATTCATAACACAAAAATATACTTCAGGAATTATTATTGCATATATTATCATTTAATCATTTATCAAATAATCCATTCAAAATACAAAACTGCAAATTTCTTAAAATAAACTTCTATGCATTCAACAATAATTAACAAAACCACTCTAATATCATCATCTAATTGATACTATAATCATCCAATTACCTCAGAAATTACCAATAAACAGTAATTAAGAAGAAAATTAGAGTTTACCCATCAGCAAAAACGCCGGTACCCAATCGAAAGATGAGAGAGAGAGAAGCGCCAAGAATATCGAGAGTCTTATCCGGTCTAATACCGAACCGCTTCGGCTCCGGCGGCTTAAAATTCGGCGGCGCCGAAAAATTAGGGTTTGATGTCGAAGCTCCGGCATTTAAACCACCTTGAGAGCTCGAATCTACTGTCGATTCTGAGATTTCCGTCGAAGCCCTAATTCGAAATGAGTTTATCGGCATTTTCCGGCCGGAATTCGGCCGGAAAATAGGAATTGGAGTGAAATTCAAAGCTCCGGCCATGATTTTCCGGTGAAATTCCCGGAGATATTATTATTAATATTAAATAAAAATGAAAGAAGTGATGATTTTTTTTTATTTAGTTCACAAAATCACAAGTGTGGTAGTAGATATTTTTTGGTGGCAAATACGAATACACGTACACTGGTACAAGTGTTTAAAATTGGCGGGTCAGCTTACTCTACTCTCGGAACTTGGACTTATGTTATGGACTTCTCTTGTTTCATAACAATTGCAACCATTGGATTTTATCATTTTCTTCACTTATATCAAAATGGCTATGGGACTTGAATATGAGACCAAGAGTATAACTATTGGATTTGAACATATGACCAAAGAGTCAAAGACTAAGGTCCCGACCGTCCTGTTAGGTAATTAGTTGGTTGTAAGTAGCGGATACACATGTAATTGAGTAAATGTCTCTTAATCCTACTTGAGCATGAAAAAAGAAAAAAAAATCTACTGTATGAAATTAAACTTTTACTTATAAAAATTACTTGTATTTTTATTAAAGGAAACTTTTGAAAATAACACCTTATCTTTTCAAAAAAATGGACTATAACACCACCTTTTTTTGTTTTTTTATTATAACACCATCTAATAAAATTAAATTAAGAAATCACCACCAGAAAACGGATTCTGTGACGGAAACTGTGTGTGGGTCCCACGGGTTAACTTACCCTCCAAATTTTTGAGTTCTTGAATTCGATTTTCTCTCTCCCTGTTTCATTACTCACTCTCCCTCATTTATTACTCAACTACTCCCTCATTAATTTCTCAGTGATAAAGATTCAACCACCAAAATTGCAAATCAGAATCAAACCCTAGGATAATTTGTGTAGTTGGGAGAGTGAATTGCAAGGAGAGGTGTCAGTGTTTGAGCGAAACAACTCAGCCATATTCGTCAGCCATTTTCGACCTACATAAAGCTTGTACTTTTCTTGGTTTCTGACAGCGACAGGAAGAAGAATCTGAAAGAGGTACCACATGAAACTTGTATTTTACTTTGAATTTACTTTTGGTGTCAATTTTGCAATATTGATGTTCAGATTAGGGCTAATTTGGGGAAAAATGTCGCTGACTATAAAATAGTCAAACTTTTGTTTGAATTACTATGAATTATGGGTAATTAGGGTTTAATTGGGTAATTTTGTTTATGTAGTGTTTCATTGAACTTAATTGTGTGATTTTTGTGTAATTGAAATCATTAGTTTGTTGCAAAGTTATCTGTACTTTACTTTAATTGAAAATTGATGTAAATCTGAATTGTTAATTATGTTGGAATTAGTGCTTGCTTTGTGGTTGTGCAACAGGGATATAATATGTTAACTTATCTTCCCTTTTGGTAGTTGTGTTGACTGTTTTTGCATTTCTTTATTGTCTAGATAATGGCCACAACAGATGGTGTGGTTGATATTGTTTTTAGAGTGGGGGGTGTTTTTGTTCCCAAGAGAGTGCACAAAAAAAAGAGTTTAATTGTCTACTGTGGTGGGTTATGTTATTGGAGGAGGGGTGTGAAAGTTAATAAGCTTGATGTGTCTTACATTAGGGAAGCTGCAATTCATGGTTTTGTCAACTTTAGTGTCAATGTGCCTACTCTTTACAGCTGTTGGTATAGGGAAAATGGAAAAACCTTCAATACTGGGAAAAGGGAAATAGTCAATGAAGATGAGATTAGGGGACTTTTACAAACAGTTAATGGGCAAGGCTATGTTGAAGTGTTTGTGTCTTCAGATGAATCAGTGAGGCCCAATATTGTTGAGGCCCAACACACTCCAAAGAAGGCTGTAGTACCAAAGGGGAAGAGTGCATGTAAGAGTTTGCAGCTTAGGAGAAGCCCTAGAGTACATAAGACTGATGTATAGGAAAGTCAAAGGGAACAGAGCTCGCCCAAACCTAGATCTATATTGCCTCCCACAAAGAACAAAGGAAAAGGGAAAGTAGATACTTGCAAAGGGCTGTCTGGAGCTTCTGGTAGTGGGAAGGATAAGGATAAGGGGAAAGGGAAGCTAGTTGGGAAAGAATTGTTGTTTGAGAGTGATAGTGATGATGACATATCTGGGAGTGAGGAGTTTTCAAGTGATGATTGTAGTGATGTTGACATAAATTGGGAACCAACTGAAGAGGAGTATGATGATGGTGATGAGCAGTGGGGGTGATTCTTGAGGAGGTTGACAAGAAACTAAGAAAGGGTTTACAGAAAGAAGGTGGGGGCCTTAGTGAGAACTTGGATGTTGCTGAGGTTCAGATTGAAGTAGAAGATGAAGGAGATTCTGATGAGTTAAGAAGTTTAGGTGGTTCATCTGATGAAGAGGACCACAGCCCTGTATTTAATGATAAGGTTGACTTCACCAAGACTGTAAAACTGGTTCCAAACTTGAAGTTCAAGGATGCTACTGTGTTGAGGAAAGCTTTAAGATTGCATGCCATTGAAAACAGGTATGAATTCTACTTCTTACATAATGACAGCACTAGGATCACTATTCAATGTAGGAATAGATGTGGCTGTCAGTTTAGTGCAAAGACAAGTAGGATGCCCCTTTGTACATGTGTAGGTGGAGTTAGGTGCAATTTCAAGGTGTATGCTAGGAATATGCTTAGGCAAGAAACTTGGCAAATTAGAAGTCTGAGATTAGAGCATAACTGTATGAGGAGAAAGGACAACTGTAAGGTGACTTCAGAGTGGATTGCAGACATGTATCTTGAGGACTTTAGGAGTAATCCTGGATGGAAGGTTAAGCAGTTAAGGGATAGGGTTCTCAATGATTTTGGAATTCAGGTCAGTTATTATAGAGCTTGGATGGCAAGGTGTAGAGCTAAGCTCATAATATATGGTTCAGCAAGTGAACAATATGCTAGGGTGTGGGATTATGCTAGGGCTGTGATAAAGCATAATCCTGGGTCAGGTTGTAATGTGGTGGTTGATTCTCTTAGTAATCCACAGCCCCCTTTGTTTATGAGGATGTTTGTTTTCCTCAGGCCATTAAAGGATGGATTTTTAAGAGGCTGTAGGCCTATAATTGGGGTGGATGGGTGCCACCTCAAGGGTGCATACCCAGGGCAAATTCTGGTGGTTGTTTCTAAGGATGGGAACAATTCCATTTATCCTTTAGCTTGGGCTACTGTGGAAATAGAGAACAGAGAAACATGGCAATGGTTCTTAGAGTCATTGATTGAGCTACTAGGAAGTGATGATGGAGCTGGATTCACCTTCATGTCAGATAGACAGAAGGTATGTGTGTCTTTGGTTGAATGTTTATGTATTACATTTACATGTCACATTTAAGTTGGAGTTGATAACTATATAATTTTTTTTTTTCATTTGTTCCTTTAATAGGGATTGGTTGAAGCTTTGAATGCAGTTGTCCCTGCAGCTGAGACAAGATTCTGTGTCAGACACATCTGGGCTAATTTCAAGCTCAGATTCACTGGTTCTGTATACAAAGACTTATTCTGGAGTGCTGCTAGATCAACCACCCATGTAAGTAACTCTGCCCTGTCCTTGTGAACATTTTTTAACTTATTTGGTTCTGTATTATTGTATGGTAATTAGTATAGTTTTGTGTTGTGATTAGTTTGGGTATGAGGTTGCTATGGAGTCCATAAAGGCACTGAATGAAGAAGCCTATGAATACTTGGACAGTATTCCCACACAACATTGGTGTAGGCATGCCTTCACACCCCTCTGCAGGTCAAACATGTTGCTTAACAACATGTGTGAGACCTTTAATGCAGTCATTAAAGATGCTAGAGACAAACCAATCCTCACCCAAATGGAATGGATGAGGAGGTACATGATGAATAGGAATAATGAGAAATGGGAAGATGCTAAGATCATTACTAGCAACTTGACCCCATATGTGAGAAAAATATTTCAAAGAATGGAGTTTGTTTCTAGGAACTGTATTGTTCAAGCATCCAGGGGTGACACTTATGAAGTGAAGCTGAATGATGATCAAGTTGTGGTGGATTTGGGTGAGGGAACTTGCACTTGTTACCACTGGCAGCTTACTGGTTATCCTTGTGTTCATGCTTATGCATGTGTGATGGACCAGAGATCTGATATTGAGCAGTTTGTGCACCCATACTACAGCATGAACACCTACAGGAAGGCTTATGAACCCCCTATTCAGCCAATGCCAGGTCCTAAGCAGTGGGACAGGGTGAATGTCAGAGAACCACTTCCACCAGCTGTTAAGATACAACCAGGAAGACCTAAACTGAAAAAAAGGAAGTTGGAGTAGGATGAAGGATCATCAAAAGGGGCCCAGCAACAGAAGCCCAAGCATAGGAAGAACCAATGCAGAAAATGTGGTGGGTTTGGGCATTATGCAAAGACTTGCAAAACTGAAGCTGTTCCTGAGCCATCTAAACAAAAAGCAGCAGGCAGGCCTCCCTTAAACTCACCTTGGGTAGTGGATCAAAGGAAGAAGAAGGAGGAAAGAGCTGTAAGGAAGGTAATACATTTTAGCTAGCACATGTTGTCTGATTTATGTAAATGTGCACATGTCTGCAGGCCAGTTATGACCTCTTTTTTTAAAAAAAAAAACCTATGACAGAATGCCATTGGAGCTGGGCCAAACAACATTGGCAACAGGACATTTCCACAAGAGAGGCCTGGATGGGAACCTTAGAGCAAAAGGAAGGCTCCAGTATCACAACAACAATCCCAGGATGCAGCCCAAACACGGCCTTCTTCTAGTCAGCCAACTGCAAGCAAAACAGCCACCACCAGCCAAGTTGGAGTACAAACCAGGAGGGGAAAGCTTCAAAATGCTAACAAGCTTAATCTTACTCAGTGATTAATATGTAATCAACTTCATTTTGTATGACTGCAGACAATAATTTAGGTGCTTTATTGTTAGTTTGTTTAAGTCAGTAGGTTGTGGTGTTAGTTTTGAACAAATAACTTGATTTAAGTCTTTTGAATGCCTCTTTTGTTGCCAAACTTTGTGCATATTCTGGCTTAATGGTCAATATAACTACTTTTGTGCAAATTGTTGTTTTGGGTGATTTATTAAAGTTGTTTATGTTATTTGAAACATTCTCATTCATTCCAAACATACATTGCAAACACTTTACCATTCATTAAAAACAAATGTGGATTCAACCCACTTCATTTACAATACATAACAACCAGTGATCCCATGTCCATTGCATATTACTGAATACATTAGTAACCTACTCATACTACACCTACTTAAACATAAAAGACACTACAGCTGCAACAACAATACAAATAATAACAACAAGCCATAGTTTAAACTGTTGATCCATGCATCCCCTGCCCTCACCATCTTTGCTCATTCTCTTTCTGACAGAGTTGAGGGCCTTACATTTTAGCTTCAAATTGTCAACCTCATTGAGTAAGCACCTCATTTGGCCACTTAGATCTTCCACTTCCCTTTTGTAGTCACTAACTTCACCCTTTAACAGCTTCTTATCAAGCAACAAATTGTTGATAACCTTTGTTTGCCAGGTTGTCCCATCAGGTTGATCAGCCCATTCAAAGGCTTTACACCCCTACTCTCAGTCACTGGATCATAAAACTTGCAAGTTCTGAATTTTCTTCCAGGATTCCCCCTTGTCCAGCTTGTCAGCTTTGATAAGGGAACACCACATTGACACTTCTTCTCTTTCAAAGGAGATGAGCTCATGAAAGACATCACCTACAACAAATTACCTTCCATTAAAATCCAATTGATCTGAACTAAATATGGAATTACATATAATAGGACTCAGTCCCCGAAATAAAAAAAAACCCCCAATTTAGATATAGGACGAACCCTAAATTTAAAATTGGGATGATATGGGTCCAATTCAAACAAGTTTAACTCCAATTATAAATCCATTGCATGCTCAATCGAGTATATCAACGATTAAATTGCAAATAGCATTTCAGATTTCCATTAATCAAAATCAAAGTTCTACTCTTATTAAAAATCGGTGTGCATACCTAATTTCAGCACTCCCAGCCAAGATATCTTCAAGGAATGTTAATTCGTAGTGCTAAGATCAGTTTTGGTTAATTAATTTCTGCAATTGAAAAGATTCAAGGGTTTAATTTTTTTCCCAATTGAAAAATATGAACGTTAATGAAGAAAATCGAAGATATGTATAAAGGTTTCCAAAAAGTATCCGTTATAGTGGGCCCCATTAACAGTTTCAATAACGGAGTACTGTTTCTGGTGGTGATTTCTTAATTTAATTTTATTAGATGGTGTTATAATAAAAAAACGAAAAAAGGTGGTGTTATAGTCCATTTTTTTGAAAAGATAAGGTGTTATTTTCAAAAATTTCCTTTATTAAATGACCCCATTAAAATTTATCAAATGTATTTTAACCCTGTTATATATTTTTTCTGGATCCGCTACTTTTGGTTGTACAAGTTGTTTGTACTAGTTAGTTGTAAATAGCTAATTGTGTTAAAATATTTGGTAAATATTTTTTTTTTCTTTTGAAAGGTGGTAAATAGCTAATTGTGTTAAAATATTTGGTAAATATTTGGTAAATTGAAGAAAAATGGGGATAGAGTAATCCCAAGTGCTCTAAAAGAGGTTTTTGAGCCCAAAAAAACTCTTTTGTTATGTTATTTACCAAACACCCAAATTAGCTTTTTAAAAAAGTAAAACCTCTAATAGGGCATAGTAAACTAAAATATTTGTTAGTTGTTTTAGTGTATTTAATTTAATAGCCAAAAAGGTAATTGTTCAATAAGCTCATTTTAAAAAGTTCTTATAATAAGCTCATTTTACCCACAATGGGAGTATCCTCCCAAATTGAAGAAAAATGGGGATAGAGTACTCCCATTGCAAGTGCTCTTAAAGAGATTTTTGAGCCCAAAAAATCTCTTTTGATAAATTATTTACCAAACACCCAAATTAGCTTATTTAAAAAATAAAACCTCTAATAGGGCACAGTAAACTAAAATCTGAACAAGCTAAGGGCCCTTTTCCCTTAGACTCACAAGCATGAGATTTGCAAATATATTGTGAATGAAATAATGGTTGCAAACTTGCAATGCTTAACTTACCATTTCACTGAACTTTTTGCAACAAACAATGTATAAACGGAAGCATGATAAGGAGTCTTGAATAAACATAAAACTAACAAACTTCATTCTTGCATTAGAAAAATGAGTATATTCATTCTTTATGAGATATATTAATACTTGCATCAGTTGCATGCTGCATGTAAAGAAATCTCTTTAACATTTTATTAACCAAATCACGAAACTATATGTTAAGGGCTTGTTTGGTATCATTTTTGTTTTTTAGTTTCCTGTTTTTTTGAAAACTAAAAACTAAAAACAGGAAACAAGAAAAAGGTGTTTCTACTTTTTTGTTGTCAGTTTTCAAAATTATTATGATTTTAATAAGTTTAAATAATTTTTTTATTCATTATGTGACATATATCATATATTTTTATACAACAAAAAACCAAAAAACAGAAAACCACAGCAATGCCAAACGAACCCTAAGCTGATGGTTGAGGTCCGGGAATATATTTCACCCCCTTACACGATAGCCCATTTGGGTTAGAAGTGTGGATGTAGCATGGGCCCTCCTCATACCCAACACTTAATATTCCACTTGAAAGTGGGGGTGGATGAGATTCGAACCCGTGACCTTTATGTCACGCTGGCTCCGATATCATGTTAGAGGACTAACTCAACCAAAAGCTTAAGCCGATGGTTGAGGCCCATGAATATATTTTATACTCTATCACTATATGAATTTAAATTTTCTCTTTTAATCTATATAATGATACAAGATATTTTTTTAAAAGGTTCATATACTGATAATTGATATTTTAACAAATATCTTAGAAGTAATAATTAATTATGCCATTTTTTTTTAAGGGGAAACTAATATATCCCTACCTTTATTTTTATTTTTTAATTTTTTTTTATATAAAAAGTAGAAAATTACTCTAAGGAATAGTGTGTTACTAAATAGTAAATATACCCTCAAAAATATAAGTAGTATACACAAATGTGTACAAAAATGTGTATTTATTTTTTTACCCTCATTAATATTTGTACTCTCATTAATATATCAATGTTTTTTTAATCATTAAACATATCATCAATTAATTCATAGTTTTTTTTACTCCTTTGTAATTGCTCTTCTTATTTACTCCGTACAATCTTATCGTCCTTTAATTACAATTATTGTTAAACCTTATTAGTTTTTGAAATTTACATTGTTTGATGGTGCACATAATTCATATTAAATAATGATATTTGACCAAAAAAAAAAAATTGGTATTAATTATGGAGAGAATTTAAGAGAAAAAATATAACTAATTGATTATTGCTTTAGTATTAAATATAGATATAGATGTTTGATGGTGGTAGAACATTAAAGTACTTACATTATTAAGTTTTTAGCTACAACGAACATTTCACATATTATTGCTCCATTTGACCAAAACTCACAAAGAATTCATTTGAAGAAAAACACACTAGATATTATTGAAACATGCAAATTAATTAAGAGTTTTGAACTAACAATTGTTTAAGATATGAAGGAATGCAAATCAATTAAATATTATTTAATAATAATTTTGAAATAACACTGTTAAATGTTGATGGTTTTAAAAAAAAAAATTGATAAGGATTATGGTGGCTTTCTTTTACTTCTACAAAGCCGCCACATAGGCACATAACCTATATAGTACATATTAAAACTACCAGTTTTACCACCTTAACCAAAGGTGTAAATACACGCCAATATAGTTTCTCTATCTGCAAGAGCTAGCCCCTTTGCGCGCATCCGCGTAGACCACCCTAGTCACTATAAAACTCACTTTGTACAAGAATACATTAGAAAAATTAATAAATAAAATAAAATAACATTAGTACATTACTCATTAAACTCTTTTTTTAGGGGAAAAGGAAATTTAATTAAAAATCAAATTAAGCAGTACAAAAGAGGTCCATAGTTTAGCCTTCCAGCTAGATAACAGAAACAACATACTACATCCCATAACAACTTAGGCACATTGCCTAAGGGGGGAAAAACAACCAAAGAAGAGCACTAATCATAATAATAAAGGAAATGCACCCTCGAACACTACGGGTCAGGCTTGAAACACTAATCATTCAACACTTCGAAGCATGTCCCCTTCATATACATCTCTAATGGTACCAGGGGGATTGTCAAACAGCTTTCCCAGACCATCAATAGCCTCCTTTTCCACAGCAGTTTTAGCAAGAAGATGAGCTACTCCATTTGCGCCCCTTGGTACATAATTGAACTCAAAGTGGCAGCCCTTGGATAGCATAGCTTCCATGTCCCTGAGAATCGCAACCAACTCACTTGTACCATACTTCCCAGCGTCTTCAATGGTGTTTTTAAGGGAAATAGCATCAGTTTCGATGACCACCTTGTCGAAGGAAGCCTCAATGGCCATTTGCATTCCTCCTTTAATGGCTAGTAACTCCGCCTCTGTTGGGTTTCGAGCCTTAGTTTTCCAAGCTTTCCCCATCATCCATGAACCATCTGCATCTCGAATGATGCTACCCGCACCTGCTGAGCCTTCTCCACGCCAAGCTCCATCCGTGTTGATCTTGACATACCCCGGTGGGGGTCTTTTCCAGGTGGACGCAGCTGCCACTAAGGTTGGGTTCTTTTGCTTTCCCTGAAAGGTGTTAATGATTGCAACCAAATCAACCATATATTTGTTAAACATGGAAATAGGGTGAGGCATAGCTAACTGAAACACTGTAGTATTTCTAGCCCTCCAAATGTGCCAAATTGCGACCGAGAATATGGACTTCCAATTAGTGCTAATTAGAGACAAATTGTAGTTTATCCAACTTACCCAACTTGCATTAAAGAAAGTATGATAATTAAAACTTTTATCCAATCTATTACCTCCAAAAATTCTTGACCACAGAACTCTAGAATTGATGCAATCCCTAAACAAATGCAAATGATTTTCATTATCTAAGTTACACCTAGTGCATATAGGGTTGAAGTTATTAACATTTTTAGCTAGAACTGTGGTAACCGGTAGGATTTCATGAGCAATATTCCACATTAACATCTTATACTTATACGGAACAGGTAAATGCCAAATAGTTTTCCAATTAATGGAAGGGAATGAAGGATGATTAGTAAAATTTCAAGCAAGACGGTAGGCACTACGGACTGAGAATTGGCCGTTAGTTTCCTTTCCCCAACAAATAGAGTCCTCCAAATCAACAATAGTTGGGAGGGGAATGTTTTCTAATTCTATTAACGTTAGATAATGTGACTAACACTCCAATGGGCCATGGCTTCCGGAATGGGGGAGTCAGTGAGGCAATAAAGAGGTTTGTCCTCTACCCAATGGTGATACCAAAGGCTAACATCTCTCCCATTACCAATCCTATAGGCAATTCCTCTTAACAACAGCTCCTTACCCTTCATAATATCCTTCCAAAGGGGAGAGTCACAGCAATTTAAGAAAGAAGACTTTTTGAAATATCTTGCCTTTAGAATTCTCACCCAAAGCTTGGTCGGATTGTGTATGATTTTCCAAGAAAGTTTGGCCATAAAAGCCAAATTCCAAAGCCTAAGGTTTCTCATACCCAAACCCCCCAATCCCACCGGAAGACACACTTTTTCCCAAATAGTTCTAGGAAGATAATGAGACCTATCCACCTTGTTCCACAAAAACCTTCTACAACTTTTCTCTAGATCATTAACAATAGATATAGGAAGAAGGGTGGTTTGCATGACATATAAAGGGTACGAATTAAGAACCGACTTGATTAGCGTACACCTCCCAGCCATATTAAGGAGATTGGCTTGCCATCCTTTTATCCTATTTTTTGTTTTAATTAAGAGATCATTGTAATCAGCCTTCCTAAGCCTATTAGGACTAATTTCGACTCCCAAGTATTTCCCAAAGGAAGGAGCCCCCTTAATATTAGACGCATCAAGGATGGCTAATTTAAGAGAAAGACTCATTTTTGGAGGAAAAATGACCTTAGACTTCGATTGACTAATGTAGAGGCCAGATTTAGAACCAAAATCGAGAAGGGTATTCTTGATAACCTCTACATTGTCAATGGAAGCCTTTGCAAACAGGAAAACATCATCAGCATAGAATAAATGAGAGATACTGACATCCTCACCTATTTTAATGGGCTTCCAACTCCCCCTCCCCACTTGTTCCTCAATCATAAGAGAAAGCCTTTCAAGACATAAAACAAATATGTATGAGGAGAGAGGATCACCCTGTCTAATACCCCTGGAGGAGTAAAACTTTCCGTGATTTGACCATTCCAAAGAATGGAGATGGACGGGGTAGTGATACAGCTAAGAATGAGATTAACCAGATTATCGGGAAAATCTAGACCTAATAAGGTCTCTCTAATAAAACCCCATTCCAAACTGTCGTAAGCCTTAGAAATGTCAATCTTAAAAGCCATGATATGTTTCTTGCTAGACTTTTTAATAAACATATGAGCGATTTCCTTAATGACCAAGATGTTCTCATCAATCGTCCTCCCTTCAATAAAACTTGATTAAAGGATTGATGAGATCACCCAGGATCGGTTTAATCCTATTAGCCACAACTTTAGTAATAATTTTATAAATGGAGTTACAAAGGCCTATAGGTCGAAAATCATTCATAGTCGAAGGGTGATCAGTTTTAGGGATTAAGGAAATGTAAGAATTATTTATTTCACTAGGGACTCTTCCTTCTCTAAAACAGTCAGACACCAAATTAGTAATGGAAACATCCACCACATCCCAAAATTTTTGGAAAAAAATGGGTTGAATTCCATCTGGACCGGGGCATTTCATAGAGGCCATTGTAAAAAGGGCATTTTTAACCTCCGATGCATCGATGTCACTTGCTAGAAAAATTTTGTCTTCGTTTTTAACCACAGCATTTGGGCAGAAATTAACATTTCTAGGTTGGGCCAACTATTTTGAGGTAAAGATATTTTTAAAGTAATTAACACATAAATCCTTTAATGCAAGTTGGTTATCAATCCAAATACCCTGCTCATTTTTTAAACTCACAATTTTTCCCCTACTATTCTTAACCTTTACCAAAATATGAAAATATTTCGTATTCCAGTCACCATACTTTCTCCCGTCAACCCCGGATTTTTGAGCCCAATTAATCCTTTCTAATTTTAACACATTGTTCAACTCATGCAACAAGGATTTTTCCAGATTAGAGAGAAAGGGACAGTATTGGTTGCATAGGTATTTTTGTATGCCATGGATACGGGCAATCAGTCTTTTCTTGTTATTAGAGTTAGCGTGGAAAACATCCCTATTCCAAACTTTAACATCCCTAACGAAATGTGTTTTAGCATTAACAAAATTATTATTCCCCTTATCCCACGACTCCTTAAAAAAATTATTAAAACTAGGACTATGAATCCATTGTTCTCTACATCTAAAAGGATGATTACCAATAGCAATTAAGGAACCCGTGTCAACTAGAATCGGGCAATGATCAGAATAAGTTTTGGAAAGATGATATACCTGAGTATTAGGGTGATCCTTTAGCCATTCAGCATTAGCAAGAGCTCTGTCAAGTCTCTCTCGAATCAAGTTCACACCATCTCGACAGTTATCCCAAGTGAACCTAGGGCCACTGTACTTTAAGTCAATAAGCCTGGCAGAATCCATCCATTTCTGAAACTTTTTTCCCTGAACATTAGTCACCGGGCGACCTCCCATTTTTTCATTTTGAGAAACTACCTCATTCATATCTCCGAGAACTAACCAAGGTGTCGAAGCAGGGGGAGCATTATCCTCCAAATCCTTCCATAAGGCCGCCTTATCTTTTACTGATGAGGGAGCATGGATACCAGTCAGGAGAAATTCTGGAATGTCTGGGCTGATCTTAAATAAGGAATGAAAGACATTAGGGGAATCTATGGCAAACTCCAAAAGATTAATTGGTTTCTTCCAGAGCAGCCACATTCCTCCCCTAATTCCGTTGGCCTCAATTGTTCTACAATCATCGAATCCCAACACCCTATAAACATGTTGAGCAACTCTATCCTTAGCCATGGTCTCCAACACAATAAAGACCTCCGGGTTATGTATTTTAATCACTTCCCGAGCATGAGACACAAACTCTCTACTGACGGCCCCTCTAACATTCCACATAATGACTTTCATGGTTGGAAAATTAACATGAATATCCGGAAAAACACCAAGATAACAGTTAGTACTGGACGTTGCTGCCTGGTGCAACCTCTTCCAATCCTCCCATAACTTCATCTTGTCCAATGCCTATATGTCCTCCATTGACAGTGGGTTGGCCATCAATCTGACCTCCGGAACTAAGTTCCCTGTTGCCAGGAAGTTGAGGCTTAGTTCGAAACCTACCACTCCCTTCTTGGTTTCCAGGGCTACTAGAAGGTTTTGATGATGCATTAGGTTTAAATTTACACTTGCTAGCTGTAACGGGAAGGTCGGGGGGCTTTTTAAAGGTGATGCCATTGGTAGAAAAATTGTTCCGTAGTCTGGTTGAGATGGAGGAATTAGATGATTCATTAAGAGTTTCATTCCTAGATTTACATTGTTTAGCTTTTCTACGGGAATTGGGGTTTCGGCTAGGACGGGCCAGATTGTTGGTGTAGGAAAGGTCGGGAATAGGTGTTGAACTCGAGATAGAGGTGAGACCCGGGATAGCAAAGAAGGAACACACCGCCTGGTTATCAGCATTGGTGGCAGAATAGTTGGAGCTATTGTTTGGGTAGGTGAATTCGGTGGTGTTGGTGGGATTGTGTGATCGACTTGGTTCGACAATTGGTTCATGATCAGAGATGGGGGAATGGAGATCGATAGAGCTGGACAACATTCCTATTAGTCCCTGTCTCAGTAGCCTGCTTATCTACTGCTCCTCTGCTCTGAGGCGTGTTGTCTGCATCTCTCCCCTGTTTCTTTTCTCCATATCCTTCTGTCTGAGGATGGTCGTTTGTTTGCTGTTCAATATGCTTCTTCCAAATGCAGCTTTCTCTAGTATGGCCAATTCGTCCGCATCTAAAGCATAATGTATGAATTCTTTCATACTCAATTTTCTGTCAGGCTCTTCCGACCCACACCTTCGATATTAATGGATTATTTAGGTTGATTTCGACGCAAACCCTCGCATATCTACATCTGCTGATTTTATTCGTTGAGTAATCGACTTTAATCGGATTACCCACCACAGAAGCAATACTGTAAAGGGCTTCCTTATCGTAGTACTCAACTGGTAGCTCAGGAAAACGAATCCAAACTGACAAGCTCTGAAAATTTTCAGATGAGGGTCTGAAATTGGGCTTCCATCTTGCTAACATGAGATAATGCTCTAGGATAAACCACGGCCCTCCAAGCAGCGCCTTCTCCAGATCGTCTTGTAATGTGAATCTGAAAAGAAACGAACCTCCCTCCATTTCGATTATCTCTAGCCCCCCCTTTACATTCCACATTCTCTGTACTCTCTGAGTAAGGAATTCCACCCTGATTTTTATTCCTAAGCATTTCCTTATAAGGGTTAGCGCCCATGGCTGCCTGAGGGCCTGAGAATTTAACAGCATGGGCATGCTGTAAATCCTCCCCATCTTCCTCATCCCACTGTTGTGAATTCATTACAATCTGCCTGGCTTCCTTGAACCACTGGGAGGACTTTGCCACTGCCTCTCTGAATGAACCTTTAGTACTCTCCCTTGGTTTGTCACTAACCTTTTCCTGAATGCTACTCATTCGAACCACCTTCTGCTCATCAGATGAGCTAGGCTGAATGTTATCTGCCTTTGCCTTCTCAGAATGTTCTGTTTCTGAAAGTACTTCAGATGTGATCTGCAACTGCTCTACCGAAACTTCCATATCCACTGGAGACTCCATAGGACACTAGGACACCAACTTGACTGATGTGAACTTGATTAAGAAAAACCTGCAAAAGAAAAAACTCAAACTAAGGCTAAGAAATAGCCTAAAATGAACACCCCGACTTACACTCTGCAAGAAGAAAGTTCCCAGGGCCCTAAACACCAAGGTGTTAGGGATAGTCCCTGATGACTACACTTCTAGAGAGAGAAGTCATTTTTTAATTTTGCAGATGGTTCATTCATTCCCATGAGATTGGATGTTTTGAATCGTAAAGCAAATATGATTCATTACTCATTAAACTCACTTCCTAAAATTTTGTGTAAAATGAACGTTGAATTATAAACAAGAGTGCTAAACTAATTTATAATTTTATAGAATAAATCTATTTTGAGCCCAATATAGCTTGCTCATTTGATGATCTTCATCCTCATTTCCCAATAAATCTATTTGCATGCCTAAGAGGATAAAGTGATTAACTAACGAGCAGTATCCATTTAAATTTTTTTGAGCTAGATCATTAGACAAACATATTTATTTTCAATTAAAAAAGCAAATCTATTTTTTAAAAAATGGAAAACACCATCTTCAATGTAGAAATTCAAAGCAGCTTCAGTGGAGGATATAGATCTCAATGCTTTAATGGAGACAACCCCAACAATCATTTTCGGGGTTAAAGTAAACGAAAACCCTAAGAACAGATGGATGAATAAAGGACATTGAAGCTATAAACCTAGTTCAAAGTTTTTTGGCTTCAATGTCCTTACTTTTTGCTGGAAAAAACTATGTTTCTAGTTTGCTACCCCTAGGATAAACACACCAAAAGTTTATCCTAGTAATTTAACTTGTATTTTTTCTCTTAACTAATAGTTCTACGGTGTATTGGCCAATATCTATTAGTTGACTGACTGGCTGTCAATCAGAATGTGTATTCTTAGTTTGTATTGAGAGTTAGTAAGCTATATATACAACCTAAGCCAAGGGCCTAAACGTAGCCCGTTAACCAACTAAATACAAAACATATATACGGGCTTAACACCCCCCTCAAGTTGGAGCATGCAAATTTTCAATGCCCAACTTGCCAAGTAAAAACAAAAATTGTTGCTTGCCTAATACCATGTCAAGAATGTGTATTCTTAGTTTGTATTGAGTGTTAATAAGGTATATATACAACCTAAGCCAAGGGCCTTAACGTAGCTCGTTAACCAACTAAATACAAAACACATATACGGGCTTAACAGTGGCTAATTTTTCCTCCTCAAAGTAAAGCATGAATCATGAGATTAACTGCTAGTGGATACATCATTACTTCATTAGTGGATATTTTCATTATGTATCTTTTACATAAGCACATTCATCACGCTGACATGTATTATAACCTAAATTATTTACGACCTCATTTCTTACCCAAAAAAAAAACACTTAAAGAGTTTTACTAAGTAATTGTGTATTACAGTTTTCAAAAAAAAAAAAAGTAATTGTGTATTACATGGAAAATAACCCTCAATTGTAGTACATAATATACAAAATATTAAAATATAAAAGTATATATTATACACTAAGGGCATGTTCTCGTTGACTGAATTCAGCTGAACTGAATTGAATATATTATAAGAGAAGGAAATCAGTTGAACTGAACTGAATTGAACTAAGCTAAACTGAATTGAAAATAAACGTATGGGAACAGACTCTAAGTATTAAAGTATGAAAGTATATATGAAATTTATTTACTCATAGTTTGAACTTATGTCCATCAATAAATAACTTAAAAGGGGAATTAAGGCTGGCTTAGCTGGTTAAGGACCTTGTCTCTCTTGAAATAACTAACTTATAAGTCTTACTATCTTAGCTATATTTATGCTTTCTTATTTTTACTCAAAATATATCTCCTACGCAACTTTGATTATATGTGTTTATTTTGCGTTTTATTATTTTCCATCAGTTTCATCCAGAACATCGCTCGAATCGCACACTAGTCACTTATTCATTAAAGCTTTATTTTCGGTCATAGTTTTCCTAATAAATACACATTATCAACATAAGTTTGGCCACCCAATGAATAATTTTCAACTCCACCAGCATGCACTATAACATGTTAAGCAATGGCCAATGAATGGGGTAGACTTTGAGAAAACAACAGAGTTCACATACACAAAAATGCTGAGACTTTTACACCATCAGTCCATCACCAAGCACTAATTGAGACAACAGCCAAGACTCGAGCTCCTAATCCAAACCCAATTATGCCATTATTTAGTGGCGTCCAAGAAAGTAATAAGGAGACATAATTAAGGTAAATACAGAATTAATTCAGCAATCAAGCAATACGAATTCCATTACCCAAGTTTCAAATAGTAAAGCAACCAAAAGCAACTTCCACTAACAGAATTTGAAAGCCACAATTGGACGGTAAAAAAGTGCAGCTAGTAATTTTTATCTATCCTATATTTTTCTTTCCTATAGTAGTTCCAATAAATTACACATTATCTACTTTATCCCGAGTATGATTACAATAAGATTGCGTTGTTCTTCATACGGAGTATAATGTTACCTGTAAACTGAATTTAGATAACTCTTATTTTATTTTATTTTTTTATAAAAAAAATTCCTTATTTAACTTTAAATAAGTGAAAATAAGGCAATTAAAAATCTAAAAGAGGGCCAAATCTTTACCAATTACATTTCAAATAGTTTTACAATCTAGAATACTCATGTACATTATATATATCCCGTACTAGATGGAATATGAAATACAGCGTAACAATCTTCCCTCATCTCTCTATATTTTCTCTTCCATATTTAATACGTTATCAGCACCATTGCTAGTCAACTGAGTAGGATTACCAAACTTTTATCTAGAATCTCATATTATTGTTATCATGTAAGTATAATCGCATCCCATAACAATTATAATTTAACATTTATATGTTACTTTTGCATGCTTATTTATTGGAATATCAATATATATAACGAATACAGAAGCATGATATATAATTTAAGGTTCCATTCTTATTTTTCTCCATGCTAACATCTCATATTCTATTTCGTTCTTATTTATGCATGATTTGTATCAGGTTTATTTATGCATGATTATAACGTTTAGTACATATATTTGGATACTATTTATATATACTTATTTTTTAATATTATTTTGTATAGTGAAAGATGTCGAACCTTGCCAACCTTGAATTTGTGGCCCTTGATATTACCGGAAAGAATTATTTATCATGGGTGTTACATGCTGAAATACACCTAGATGCTAAAGGGGTTGGTGAAACAATAAAAGAGGCTAAAGCCATGATTTTTCTTCACCATCACCTCCATGAAGGGCTCAAAAATGAATATTTAACTGTGAAAGACCCACAAATCCTTTGGAGTAATCTAAAGGAAAGGTATGACCACCAAAAAACAATGATACTCCCGAGAGCTCGTTATGAATGGTTGAATTTGAGATTGCAAGATTTTAAATCTGTTAGTGAATATAACTCGGCTATATTTAAAATAACTTCAAATGCTTGAAAAGACATACTCATTCTGATAACGTGTTAAATATGGAAGAGAAAATATAGAGAGATGAGGGAAGGTTGTTACGTTGTATTTCATATTCCATCTAGTACGGGATATATATAATGTATATTACCTAGGGTTCCATCAACGAATAAGACCAAATACCCAACTCTAGAGTATTGTAGATTGTACATGGGATAATAGTCATCCATATTTCAGTATCTTTATTGTTTTTGTGTTTTTGGAGTTTGTAAATTATTAAAATATGAAAGAACATTTAAGTTATCGAAAAAAGAAAGATATAACTTAAAACAAAAGATATAAATTGCTCTGGCTTTTAAAGCTTGATTAACAGCCCTATGTTTATACGAAAGATCAGCTATGCTTTTCAAGCTTTTACCGACCAAGATCAAAGCAAAGACTTAATTCTTTATCTATATCTTCAAGCATGCGTTCTTAATCCAATGAACTTCATTTCCTACAATAAAAAGATAGTCAATTTTTACAATACAATAGTCAAGCAAATCAGGCTGTATACAACCGCCCACTATCTAATTAACCTTAGTGGTTCTAGAAAAAACAAAATATAAAAAATAAAGTAGCTAATCATAACAAATGAATATGGCATACAGTGAATCCAAAAACTATCTCCAACTTGCTCCTCGATGATAAAATCACTACTTGAGAATTACCAACTTGTGCACATATTAACCATCATGAGATTCACGATAATCTAATATACCACCGCGATCATTTAAGGTATTATTGTAAGATATATATTAAAATCATTAAAGTATTTACTGTAAGATATACATTAAAATCATTCAAAGTGTATCTACGAATATGTACTCCCTCTACCCCAATTTGATTGCCACGTTTGATTTTTTCAATGGCTCGACACACAATTTTAATCATTATATTTAATAATTTTCTAGTATGAATTATAAATGAACATACACATCAAAATGATTCCAATATCACAAATATACCTATGCATTCATATATTAGTGAACTGTTGAAATTTTAAATGAACATACACATCAAAATGACTCCAATATCATAAATACACCTATGCATTTATATATTAGTGAACTGTTGAAATTATTATATAAATAGTACAGAAGTCAGTGTAGCGATTAAATTGGGATGGAGTGAGTACGCCACCATAACCAATTAGCCGTGTGCTACCACTATGGCAATTTTCTACCAAAGATTGGATTGTCTTGCCTTACTCCTACCTTGCTAACCAGCCAAAAGAAGTAAAAACAGAGTTTTATTATGTTGTTTAAGTCACTTTCAAGATAACGACAAAAGAGCACATTGTTGCACAACTTATAAATTTAGTGCTTTTTGATGGGATAATCCTGTCTCAACTCTCAATCAAGTCACAATCACTTCACAAAAAGTAAACAATAAACAAAGTTTTTAGTCCAACTCAAAATCAACCAAATCAAGAAGTGGGGTCAGAAGAAATCAGACTTGTATATAAAGCTCTTAGCCACTGGCCTTTAAATTTGTAAATTCCATAACATAATCCTTTGATAGTTCACTAAAAATAGTTCTCATTCTCCTATCAATCTCTAAAATATCCATACTTAAAAGCAATTCAGTCATGGGGAATTGCTTAAGATCACAAGGAAAACTAGTACAGGTTGCGAAACCCGATGGTAAGATACTCGAATACAAAGCATCCATGAGAGTAATCGACGTGTTGTCAGAATTCCAGGGACATGGACTGTCAGATAATCTTCCAGTCCTGCAATATATGAAGCCAAATATCGAATTGGTGGCGGGTCACCTATACTATCTTACACCTCTTCCAGTTCAATCTCCAAAGGTTAAAAAGAAGGTAAGGTTTGCTGAACCAGAAAAAGTGAAAGAAAGTAAGAGCGAAGACAAAAGTTTAACCATAAAGTTGGTCATCAGCAAGCAAGAGCTGAAGGAGATGCTAGAAAAAGGTGCTGTCTCACTGGATGAACTAGTTTCAAAGCCACTGAATGATAGGTGTCGGACTGAGAAGTTCGATGAGCAGAGTTATGGAAGCAAGACATGGATGCCTGCTTTAAGAAACATACATGAAGTAGACTAATACAAACTGTTTCCATATATTTTGTTTCAACACCATACAATCTAACATATTAATACAAAACATTCTGTTAGCTAGTATTCTTACTCTCAAGTGTTGCTTTTGTGTCTTTTTTGTTGGTTGTCCAAACATCTATTAGCTAAATGCCTACAGCATCCAGAACAGTCATCTACGTTGCATGAAAACAGATACAAGAGATTGGTGAAGATTAATGATTTCCATACAACACAAACACAAAAACTAAACAATAAATTAATCTTTTGTTTGTACATCTAAATTTTTTTTAAAAAAATTGTAACTAAACAAAATAATGAAAAGGGTAATTATAAACTAGTTTAGTTTACTCTTAAGATATTATTAGAAAAAAAGAAAAAGGTAATTTTGTGATCCATAGTTGAGGGGAAAAAACTTGCAGGAAATAGAAAAATTAAGATTCTTATCTTCAAAAACAGAAAATGTGACCTTCATACAAGTTTCTTAGTGAGTCAAGGCAGGTCATGTAACTAGTAACACTAACACAGATTTAACAAAGTTGAGTACAAATAAAACTGCAGTTCAGAGCTTCAGACCTGTTGTGGAGGCAAAAGTGTACTGAAGAAGAAGTTGTCTGCGTTGACCATAGATCTTCATTAAATAAGTCTAGTTCAGGCACAGAAAATCAAAGTTAAAAGTGAAAAGAGAATGTCATAACTCGGGTAGGGTAGTAAAAATACTCCTAATTGGTCCACCTATGTTGATGTTAGAGAGCATGCCTTTCAACTGGCATGGCTGTCAACATCTCCAGGACAGACTAACCTAATTTTATCTTCTTTTTATATTCCTTAATCTCTAATTCTCTTATCCATGATAACCTCTTTCTTTGATTATTACTTCAGCACCTACCTGTTCCTCTCAAACTTAACTTTACCAACTAGATTTTAGGACACGTTTGAAAAGTCGAGTTTAACCTAAGGAATAACAAGCTTATCAGGAGGACAATCTACAATCAATAGCACAAATAAATCTAGTCTAGCCTTAACCAGCTTACACTTTCTAAAGATCCGAAACAAAATCAATCTGACTCTTTGAGGAAAGATCATGTACATCTACAATACCCACAAATCATGCGAATAATGAAATCTGCTATAGATGGTGGTAATTGTTGATGCATAGATCCCCAAAGGTAGAGTATATAAGCCATATGATCCCAATTTGATGCAATGCATTTTTACAAGATCATCCAGAGTTATTATATTAAGGAACAATGTCAGTTATAAATTATAAGAAATATTATAATTTATATGTCCAATTCTAGGTAAGAACTCTGCAGTTTATGCAGAAAATCCAAGGAAGAATCACCTACTGATCTCTATTCAAAGGCTTTAATCTCTTTGACAACAGAAATAAATGAATAACACCATAACACACATCAAGTACTTCTCATCATATGCAATACACATGCTTGCAAAGAGACAATTTTTTGTATTTCACCATACCGTTGGCCTGGAAAAGTATAAACTAGCACGATACTTCAAAAGAAGCAAGTACAGTTTAGTCAAAGGTTTGATCAAGTCCATTACAATCAAAGACAACAAAAAACAAAAGGTTTCTTTAGCAATGGCATGTTCAACTCCTGCGAAAATGGATGGTTAATATGTGTAAGTTACAACAAATACTACTTTCATAGTCAAGAAATAGACATCACTACCAGCACCATGATATATTGGTGGTTGACCAGGCAAATTTACTAGGTAGAACTATAATCCCCACCACACTTCTCATAATAGCAACCTCAGAAAAAATTGGTTAAAGTAGTTGTTGCTTCTTACATATTGCATGATAATCATTTTAACCTGGGGCCTTGAAGTAATACAGGGGTTTGACATGTTCAAATACTGATCATCACATACACAGAACTAGTTTCTTTTTTTTTTTTATTTCTCCTAAATTTACTTTTCTATCTTACAAATCATTCACCTTTTGATTCTACATCATCTCGAGTTTTATATTCATACTCCATAATTAAACCCACTACTAGAATCAATTAATTATTAC
Source organism: Chenopodium quinoa (assembly GCF_001683475.1). NCBI lineage: Eukaryota > Viridiplantae > Streptophyta > Magnoliopsida > Caryophyllales > Amaranthaceae > Chenopodium > Chenopodium quinoa. The sequence continues at coordinate 5,625,400 of NW_018744304.1, read as the reverse complement.
CATGACATTTAACATGATAATAATTTTCTGCATTGAATAGTAAATATAGAATGAATGGTTCTTAAATTAAACTGAAACAACAAAAATGTGATAAGATGGAAAGATGATTAAAAAATGAAAAATAGAAAATAAACATAAGTGGAACATCTATCAACCCCATTGGCACCACAAAGGTTATGCTTATCTACCAGCAGAGAAAGAAAAGAAGACTGGTAAAGAAATGAGAAAGCAAACCAAACAATGGTGAACTGAGCCTAAAGTAATCTGCAACTATAAGCAAATATAGTGTTTGTTTGGTTTACGTAATATAAACAAGGAAACAAAACTAATTAAGGAAACAAAAATAATTGAAGGCACCATAATATAACTTCCTAGGAAGTTATAGTTCCCCCTAGAATGAAGTTAAACTTCTTGCAGAGTGTTTTACTTCCCATGATTAACCAAACAACTTTTATCATTATAATGAAATCATATGGTAACAAAATCAACTTTCTATTCGTGCTATGTTCAATCAAAAGATCATGAACATAGGAGCCTTTGGAAGTAATACTTCCTAAGAAGTGTTTTTTCCTAAGAAGTTGACTTTCCTAAGTAGTTCCAGTTCCTAGGAAGAGTAAAAAGTTGTTTGATCAATCATGAGTAATATTACTTCCCACATAAAAAGTTCAACTTGGCTAGAGGTAAGCAATTCCTCACATTTAACGAAAAGTAATACTAACTCATAATATTTTCGTCAACTAAGCTACTCCATAATATCCACTTTCCAAGTTTTTTTATTTTTATTTTTTAATTTTTATTATTCTGTCAACCAAGAAAATACTTGCATTCATTAGGAAGCCTCAATCCTATCAAAGTGCTTAAGAGTAGGGAACTGATGTTTTGAATTCAAAAAAGAGGAGAAATTTTTAAAAGAAATCATTCTATTTCCTGGAGCAACTATCTGAATCATAATCTGTGGTTCTCAAACACTGTTACTGCATGGATTTCACCTAGAAAGGGAATCGAATTCAAACCGTAATTGATATGAAAGTGATATGAAATTGAAAGTACCGGATTAAGAAGCTGAACAAACATATCTGAAACAGGTGCTAACCTTCAGAGCACTTTTCTGAAATGACAGAAGAAACTGACGGTAAACTTTGGGAGCAAACAATAATGGAAATTGCCTTCTGCATGGTAAACATATTAGGAATCACAAATCTAATTGTTCTCTTAGAATTTCAAGCAAACTCGGCATATTGAAGCTCAAATATATTCATACAACTTTAGTAAAAACACACATACACAAAACACAATCACTCCACAATGTAACTATGAGTTTGAAAGAGTACGACAGATAACTAGCACCAGATAATGCCCAAAATTTATTGCAAAGCCCTGAAATTATTTTAAATGATATTCACATCGTTTGAAAGAGTTTAACACTCACAAGATGGTACACTTTTTTTTTTCCAAGGTGATAGGGTAATAGTTGTAAATTGACTACAGGCAGGAAAAAGATAAATACATAAATAAATTATATTACAAGATAATTGTATATATAAACATTCAAAGGATCTAAGCACACTCTTACATCATTTTGTTCTTCATCAAGTCATTGACTATAATCTGGTGCTTCTCCATTCAAGGATCCCGTATGAGCTGTTAAGAACTAGTGTTCCTCCTTTCAACTTCTAGAGAAATTTCATTACGGCGAGTAAATGGAAGTGTGAATGGTGGGTTATACTGCAAAAATAAAACCTTGTTAAATTCGAAGCAACACTTGGAAAAACTCTGCTTATGAAAAAATGAATATTTTTGCCCCAACATTCTACCTCTAATTTATTCACTTGATTAGAAATAGAATGTATTACCTATCTGGGAAAAAAGTAGGTGTCAAAAATTTAATAATTCCACCAAATCATTCTCAGAAACCCTATGGTATTAGTGTATTACCTGTGCAACTTCTACTTCAGCTCCCACTTTAACTTCAAACTCCAAGTCATTCTTCAGAGCATCTCTCAATTTTGACTCTCGTTGTTTGACCTCTTCATCAGTGACATTACCTAGTTTCCAATTATAAGATTACAACAAATTATTTAGAGCAAGTTTACCATGAGTAGAAGAATATCAAACATTAGACTATATGATGCAAATAAGCAAGCATTGCACAGAGAATCAAACAATAAGAAATATAATCTTAGATATCAGAGAAACAACCAAGCTGATATAATCTTATCAAGAAAATATTGTCATACCAACATCCGGTGAGCAACTTTTAAGCACACTCAAAAGTATAAAAACTCTTCAACTCACCCTAGAGTAAAGGTCCTGAGCTTTTTCAAAATTTAACATCCCATACTCAGAGGAGTTTTCTTGGAATATTCTTCTAATACCAATCAATGCTATTCTTCATGTGCAAGATGTGATCTTTCTAACCTGTACTACCTTGATAGGTTTGGCTTTGCTGCTTTTAGCAAAGAGTTCATTGGGTAAAGTTCCTCTAACAAGATAGTCACTTAAATGCACATTGCCAATAGGATATGGCTATATTCTTTTATCCTCAAGGCCACCATCCCTTTAATAATGATTTATGTGAAATGCAGAGGGGGACTGAAACTGGTGTAATAGTTGTCCATACAGAAAACTTAAAAAACTGTCTTTAATTTTTGTTTTCCAATCTATCTTATCTCTCAGACTACTACAGTAAATAAATGGAGCTCAAAATTGACAGAAATGCGATTAATTTGTTACTTGTTTCATAAATAGCCATCAGGAATCTAATTTAAGCATTCATGGACGGCATAACTCTGTGCTGTGAAGATTTTATTCACATCACAACAACAGAAATAATAATAATATAATAAAGGTTTTTTTTTAGATTTTAACACCTGCTAAAAACACGAAAATGGTTTTTAACACCTCCAAAAAAAAAAATGGGTATTAACACCATACAAATTTCCAAAAAATTGGTATTACCACCACTTAACGGTTTCCGTTAAAAAATTCCGTTAAATGTGGTCCACAGTGACACATGTCACTATTTTATTTGTTTTAAAAAAAATAAATAAAAATTAAAAACCTAAAACTACCCCGGCCACCCCAGACCCACCCACCGCGCCACCACTGTCGTCCCCAAACCCAACCCTTCCGGCGTCCAGCGTCCCAGAGAATCGCCCGGCGCCGGCAACCCCACCCCCACCACCCTTTCCTCCACCTACGCACCCCACCCCTTCCCTTTCCCCATTTTCGTTTCCCTACCAACAACCCCGAAACCACCCTAAACGGGTTTTAGGGTTTCGTTTGGGGTGGTAGGGAATCGATTAAGGGAGGGGGAAAGGAGAGGGAGGGCGTTTCCGGGGGAGGAGAAAGGGGAGGAGGGGCATTTTCCGGGGGAGGAGAAAGGGGAGGAGGGGCATTTTCCGGGGGAGGGGCGTTTAGGGTGGTTTCGGGGTGGTGAGTCGGGAAACGAAAATGGGGAAAGGGAAGGGGTGGAGTACGTAGGTGGATGAAAGGGTGGTGGGGGTGGGGTCGCCGGTGCCGAGCGATTCTCTGGGACGCCGGACGCCGGCAGGGGGTGGGTTTGGGGACGGTGGTGGTGGCGCGATGGGTGGGGCTGGGGTGGCTGAGGTAGTTTTAGGTTTTTTTTAATTTTTTTTTAAATTTTTTTTTTTTAATTTTTTGGCCAATAACAAAGCGACACGTGTCTATATGGCCCTACTTGACGGATTTGTAAACGGAATCAGTTACGTGGTGGTAATACCCAATTTTTTGAAATTTGGGTGGTGTTAAAATCAATTTTTATTTTTTGGAGGTGTTAAAAACCATTTTCGGGTTTTTAGCAGGTGTTAAAATCTAAAATAACCTATAATAAATAAACAAAACTCGGATACAAGAGTTACAAGAAAATGTATATGGATGTATACTTCAGAAATATGATGCAGCTGGATTCCACAATAGCGTTGTCTGGTATGTTATCTTTCGGGCTGCATGTGTAGTATACGAATCTTGAAATCAATCACAACTGTATACTAAGCACAATCCTGTTTATTATAGCAACACTAGTTATTTGTAGATAGATATTTCCATGTGTTTAGATATCCTTATTAAGCCATGTTAATTTCAATATGTTTAGTTAAGCTGCCAATGGCCAATTATCAAACATATTATCCTCCAGAATTTTTTTCGGGTTTAAGTTCAGAGTCAAAATCAGTAATGATATCTTTTTTTTCCCTCCATTTCTCCTCATAGAATAATAAGAGGACTAACCTGAGAAGGCAGCAACTGCAACTATTTTCTTTGGCACCTCAGTGACCTTCACAGCTGAATCTTTAGGTATGGGCAAATTGGAACCATATTTTGAAGGCAAGACAAAAGACATCTTCCATTTTTCTTGACCCCTTCCCTAAGAAGTTTGACATATTCCATAAGCCCAAATGCATGAAGAATCATATACACTTGCAGAAAAAAATAATAAATAAATAATGTTCTAGGGCAGCTAAATGTGACAACACAAAAAAGGCCAGTGTAGTTCAAAGTAACCTGTTATAAAAAGAAAAAAAAATAGTGCAGAAACTGTGAGCAGAAAATAGGAACTAGAATGATAAATTCTTACCCTCCTTGTAATCACAGGGGTCGTCATTTCCATTTTCTCTCCATCAGATGTCCTACGGGTGATAACAGGTGTTGTCATCTCCATTTTCTCATTTGTTATATTCTACGAAGTGATAGTCCACGTTAGAGCCACAATCTCAGCACAATATAGTACACAAGTTACGAGAGTGGACCACCCTTTCTTGCACTACAAAAATAAGAGATAACCACTCAAAAGACTGGAAGAGATATTGATGAATACCTTACCAAACAAATACTCAGCTAACATATTGAAGGACTGAGAAGATCCAAAGAAATCAAAGCCTTCTTTCCCAGGCATGGTTGTCTCTGCTATAAAGTAAGGCTAGTGCAAATTCAAAAATCTTTAATTAGTTAAAAGCACTAGCTCATAAGGAATGGACAAAGAGATTGCAAAGGTATGGAGAGTGATGCTACCACATTCAAAGTAATCAACTAGCAAAATCTGATGCTACCACATACAAAGTATTAAACTTGCATAATCAATGCTACTATAAAAACAATATATGAGTTAGAACTTTGCAGATAGTTTTTCGCAATATTAAAATTGTGTAGTGGAGAACTGGAGAATATTGTTTGTCCCATCCAGTGAGATAGTTTTCCACCATGAAAGAACTCACAGTGCTGGAATCCAACACAAAAGGTGAAAATAAGAAATGTTTTCAGCAAAACACTACCCTCAAAGGCTCAATGCCAACCAACACATGAAAATTGAACAAAGATACAGAAAAGATACTAACTAAAGTCTAAGGCTCTAAGCAACATAACAGAAGGAAACAAACTAATAAACAATAAAACTTCTATGCTTCCCTCCTCTCATCTGAGCTAAAAAAAGCTATAAGAAATCCAAACATATGTTTGCACTTTACAAAATCACACATTATTTCTCCTCATACAAATCATTGCACAAAGCCACAAACACATTTGAACTAAGAGTAAGTATTTAGGGTGCATTCTCTTCACCTTTTGAAAATAAGTTTCTGGCTAATCAAGGTTATCAGGTCCAATCAGGTGTAAACATAAGGTAAAATTAGGGCATGTTAGATTCAATCAAGTCTAATTAGTTCAAGTGAAACGAATGCACACATATGTTGGGGAGTAGAGATAGTTCTTTAACAAGTATACACAATTGCAAATTCTCCCTCTATTATACTCATTGAACTCAAATGAAGAACAACATATTCAAAAAAACAATATTTTTTGTAACAATGAAGAAAAGATACTAGGCAACTTAAGTTACAAGTTGACACTCTTAAGTATTCCTTATCAACAAAATAAAGAATGTGGTTTGGAAGTGTTGATACCTCAACTTCTCGGATCTCATACTTGTCCTTCCTACTCAACACCTTAAAATTCACAGTCTCAAGGTCCGGAACTAGAAACAAGACCCAAAAAAACATTAATAGCTTTAGTGGAATGATATATCACAGCAAATAGAAGTTATTCTTAAAAGTAGTACAATTGATATGGCCAAATTCTTCAAAATTTACTGGATTAGAATTAGCCACAAAATTTATCTGCGACCGTTAGGCACTAACGCATGATGTTCTTGCTGATGGAAATCCTCTCACACAAGACAAATGCATCAGAATGGTATCACTTCTTGTGAATACTTTTGTCTACTTTGCCATGATTTCCTTCATTAAGTTTTTCCAACTTTTACCAATATAATCCACAATATCATCTTGTCTCATGCTCAAGGAGGAGGATCTTTATGGATGAACACATGAGATAGACTCTTGGTTCATGCATTTGGGAATAAGGCTATGGTGTTGTTGTTTTTATTTGTTGTTATGAATACTCCACAATCTTACTTGTAATTCTAGCCAATTGTCTTTACTATCAAAGTCAAAATCCCCACAACAAAAGACACCCTCTTCCTTCTTTACTTCTCGAAAAAAAGGACCAACTAGTGACAAATTTAGGACTTGGAATGAGAGTATGCTGATAGAAAATGAAGGCTATAAAATAAAGAAAATTATAGCTTTTTTTTACCCTAAAACAAATTCAATTTTTATTGAAACAATAGGGGTACAACCATCCTCTTATGTTCCTTTAAACCATTCCTTTTCATTCTCTTGTAAGCATAGCAAGCAATAGATAAATGTTATGTGGTGGCTAGATTGTGAAGCTGCTAGACGAGCTGATTTCACCTCAATAAATAAGCGAAGATACACTCGGAAACTCTACTCCCTATCCACCACTTCTCAACAAACACTAGAACACTACAATTAACACTTGTATAATCTTCCTATCAGACTCTTATTTTAATGTCAGAATTTTAGCCTAAGCGAATCTACTCAACTATGTTACTAAACTTTCATCATTAACAGTTGAATCACTTCTCCTAATGAAATAATTTGCACAAACCAGCAACCTTTTGTTATTCATGTAAATTAAATTTCCCAATGCTAATGTAAATTAAATTTCTCAATGCCAATATACAATTACAATATCAAATTTCTCAATACTAATCAAACTTGCTACAATTAGTAAAATAATTAACAAAAGAGGCTAAGCTAAGAGGAAGATGAAGGAGTACCAGTCATCAAAGCTTCTTCGAGATTCCGACTCTCGAATCGCTTCGGAACAACATACTTGCTAGTCTCAGATATTAAATCAGCCACAACTGCATATTATAATCAAAGCACATAAACATACATAAAATCAATCAAACTAGAAAACCTAGAAAATTCAAGACAATAAACTGAAAAATCAATTGAAACTCATTGAATTACAAACAAATAATTTCATAATTAACCTCGCTGAGATACAGAAGCAGATTGCGAAGCGAGCGCGAAGAGGAGAGAGACGCGAGCTTCGAAAGCCGACATGGTTGGGCGTTGCTGCGGTTTGGAAGGAGGATAACGAAGCATGGTGCGATCATTCGCCATTGATTTAACTGTAGTATTATTGAGTATAGATATTGGCAGTTTTGGTGCTGCCATTGTTGTAATGCTGAGAAAGAAACAGAGAGTGCAGTCAGCCCAGAATACGTGAAGATGGAGAAATGCAGTTTCAGTTACCGTTTTGTGGTCATTGGTAAACTTAACTGTTTTCCGGACCAAAACTTATGTGGCCCTATTTTTAGTGTTCGCCTTTTAATTGCACTGAAATAAAATTATATTTACAAATTTTTTTTTTTTTTTTTTTGTTTAATTTCTTCTTAAGATTTACTAATGCCCTGTTCTTTTGAGTTTCTGAGCAGAGCAGAGCAGGGTAGAGCAGAGCAGAGCAGATTGAAGCAGCTATTTTTTAGTACTATTTTTAAGCAGAGCAGAGCAGATTGAAGCAGAGCAGAGCTGAGCTGAGCAGATTTCAGCAGAGCAGAGCAAAGCAGAGTAGAGCAGAGCAAAGCAGCTCTAAAGAACAGGGCCTAAGTTTTGCTGAGCTGAAATTATTTTTGCTAAATAAAAATTTGGTGGAATCGGCTACCATGAACCAAATTTGATTATTTCGTTGATGACTACGTAGAATAATCAAATTTGGTTCATGTTAGCCGACCCTACTTATGGGATTAAGACTTTAATTAATTGATTGAATAATATACGAATTAAACCTATATTTTAAGGTGAAGTGAATATGATCTTAGATCTTTCACCATTAACATTTACAATTACATATAAGAAGATTAAATAGTTTATACAATGAAACACAAATCTCCTGCCAAAAAATAAAACTAAAAATGAAAGACTAATTACCTGACAACATTGGTAAATATATCAAGTTGAGTCTTGTTTGACTTGATCAAACTTTGACTTTATGTTTATGTGTATGATAATTTATAAAGAAAAAATCTATCAAGTTGTGTTTGGTTAGATTCGTAATGATGTACGAATCATATTTTATTAATATCTAGTATTTATAATATTTCATTACAAAATTAAAGGTATTTAGCAATAAAATCTGCACATAAAACGATAATATATATACTCCATATGTTAGAATTTATTATCTCTTAACTGATCTGAACTTATTTTTTCTGATATGCTCTAAAATATGTTGAAGTAAACATGACCTAAAATATGCTCTAAAAAAAAAGGCTTAATAAATTTATAAAGTATAGAGTATTTTATTCATTCTTAAATGTTTTACTCAATGTAAACTATTGTAATTTTTTTTTTTTTTTTAAAAAGGATCAACTAGAGGTTTTTTTTTTTTTTTTTTTTTTTTTTTTTTTTTTTTTTGCACATCTACTAGAGATTGTTGATACAAAGTTATAAGTAATTGAGTTTAACCATAGAGCCGAACCAAAGGCTTGTTACTTGTAATATCATACGCATAATTGAAGTTGGGATTTGTTAAACATCGCCCGCAAATCTCCACATAAAGCCCACAAATTAGACATAGTTTGACAATTTTGCCCATTTCTAAAATCGTACCCAAAGTGAACAAATCTCGATCTAACAAATGTGGAGTCGTACTGGGTTGCCCAGGGAGGCCGGAGAGGCGAGGGTCGCCGGAGATACGTCGTCTTCGACGGAAAACGAGGTGGCGCCTAGTTTGGACGCCGGAACCATGGCAAGGACGTCCAGGCAAGGCGCCACAACCAGTGCACTGGCGTCCAGGCCAGACGCCACAACCAGTGCACTGGCGTCTAGCCCAGGCGCCTCAACCAGTGCACTGGCGTCCAGGCCAAGCGCCACCACCAGTGCACTGGCGTCTGGTTTGGACGCCGCCCTTACTTTTTAATTTTTTTTTTTTTTGCCTTTTTTTTTTTTAAATTATGTTTATTAAAATTTATGTTTTGATTTAGGATGTGGAAATTTATGTTTTTTATTTGATTTTATAAAAAATATATATACTAGACTTATAAAAAATAACACATAAAATTAATAATTATTAAAAAAAAATCAAACACATTAAAAAAAAATTAGAAAAATTTTCTGATTTTCCAAAAAAAAAAAAAATTAAAAAAAAAAAATTTAAGGCAGCTGGGGCGCCTGGCCAGGACGGCCCGTGGCTGGTGGTGGCGCCAGGTCCGGCAGCCACGTCCACCGGCCTGGCAGGACGCCCAGCCACAGTGACTGGCGCCTGTCCCAAACGCCACTCACCGTGGCTGGGCGTCCTGCCCAGACGCCAGGCCGGTGGACGTGGCTGCTGGACCTGGCGCCACCACCACCTTGTCGCCACGAGCCACCACTACCTTGCCGCCACGAGCCAACCACCTTGCCGCCACGAGCCTCGACATCCCCGTACTTTGATTTTTATTGAGGTTGTGTTTTTTTAAGGTCAAGGGCAATATTGTAACTTCAATATAAGTTTGTGGGCTTTATGTGGAGATTTGCGGGCGATGTTTAGCAATCCACTTGAAGTTAGGGCTGGGCATAATAGGTTAACCATACCGTTTAGTCTTAACGGTACAGTTACTGTTATGTCAGTTACTAAAAAATCCAAACCATAACCGTACCATTAAGGAACGGTTACAGGTAAACCACTACCAAAATAAAAATTCATGTTCCAATTCATCTTTACCAAAATAAAATTCATGTTCCAATTAAGAAAACAAACTGATAAACCAAATACATTACAAAGTTTAATTACTAAGTTTTTTTTTAAAAGCCTAACAAAGACATACAATCTAATGATATTAGACATATTAAATTTTCATCTTCAAATTGAGACCATGACATATTGGCAAACCAGCAACCTAGAAGATTAACTTGCATCATTATATATTTCTCCTACAAAAATTAAATAAAACAATATATATTTATTTTCATTAAATATTTTTCCCACAAAAATTATGAAAATATATATATATATATATATATATATATATATATTTTAACAATTAATCATCGGTTAACTGTTTGCTTAAAATTTTAAATGTACCTATATATAACGGTTCGATTAGCCATAACGGTTTAAATTAACGATTCGGTAAATTAACCGTGTAAACGAGCCAATTATATAAGTTAACGGTTACGAGTTTTTGCCCACCCCTAATTGAAGTAGGATGAAAAGATTCAAAGTGGCTACTCTTCTCTTTGTGAACCACTCAACTCCAAATCATGAAATTATCACACTTCAACAAAAAATCCAACAATCCAAAACAAGTACACAACTCAACCTTTGTAATAAACCTTCAAAAGAACCTGTAATGTAAACCAAGCCAAACCCTTTTCTCCTTCATTCAACCTTTCAAATGACATCCATGATTTCAATCTGTCTTTCTTCAACTCCCAAATCCCGCCAATTTTCTCTCTCCAGAAACTTCTCAATTTCTTCTTCTTCTTCTTCCGCCATTAATGTCGTCTTCAAGCACCACCATCCTTCCTTTCAAAAATTCAACTTACCATTGCCAATTCTGAGAAAGAATTCTAGGGTTAGAATTAGGACTATTAGAGCTAGCAGCAGTAGCATCGATGTTGCGACGTCGTTTAAGCCGGGGAAATTGGTGGAGAGCGATAAGCTTCCGTCAGATGTTCGAAAGCGAGCTATGGACGCCATTGATTCTAGTGGAGGAAGAGTCACCATTGGTGATGTTGCTAGCAAAGCTGGGCTTAAATTGAATGAAGCTCAGAAAGCTTTGCAAGCACTTGCTACTGATACTGAGGGTTTCTTAGAGGTATAATCATGAATATGAATTTGATTTTGAAGTTAATTTAATTTTCTAGTTGTTTTATTGTAATTATTTATCTGTTAAATTGTTATTTTGATTGTTTGATTGAATGATATATTTAAAATTTGGCATATATTTTTTGAAGCTAGTTGTTTGTAATTGTAAGATTATTCATTATATGATGTTAAATTAGCAAATTGAATTTAATGGGTGATTGATTGTAAAACTATAATTTGCGAGAACTTTTGTGCGTTTGCTTACGCCATTGGTGATTTATCAGTTTATCACTAGTCGCGCATAATGATGGTAGGAGACTACGAACTAGTAAACATCGAAGGAGGTTTTTCAGTCATACTTCGGGTTACAATCGACTAGATCAGTTCAGTCAAGTGATTAAAGCAATTAGTAAAAAGTATATTACTCAAGGCGATGTCTGTGCATTACTCCCTTAGCTTAAAGGGGCTGGTGGTATCAAAATGGTGTTATTGATTTCTTTTTTTCCTTTGGACAACTAGGTATTTACTGTTTTATCAAAATTTGCCACTTCATGTATGAAGAACAGACACATTTGATGCAAATTTCACTGCCTAATTAAATCCTCAATTACCTGTTTTTGTTGATGTAATTATGAATTACCTGTTCGGTTGGTGGTGATTATACGCTTTGCAGTTTGCACTGCTACTTGTCCTCAAAAATCCCAGCATCTGGATTAGAGAGTTCAATTGAAAGTACTTTTTGTTGATTCATTTGTACCTCTTCATCTTTCCGTGATATATTCCTAGCTATTCCACAATTTAATTTTTCTAATATTTATGTGAATGCCATCTTATTTGCATGTCTTTGGCGTTTATAGGTCTTGATATTCCGTGTTTTCATTGCAACTGTTTAATAGGTATCAGATGAAGGTGATGTTCTCTATGTTTTCCCAAAAGATTATCGTTCAAGGCTTGTGGGTAAATCCTTCAGAATGAAAATTGAACCCTGGGCTGATAAGGCGAAGGTATTATCATCTTTTAATTATCATGGAAATAAATGATTTTTTAGGTCTATTCTTTGGATCTTTTTTCTTTTTGTCAACACCTTTGCTAACTTTTTTGGCAGTCTGGAGCTGAATATCTTATAAGGGTTTCATTTGGGACAACATTAATTGCTTCAATTATTCTTGTGTTTACAGCAATTCTTATAGCTGCTTCAAGTGGAAGGTATTTTTTCAATGCTATGTCCACAAGTCATTGTCATATTATCGTCATTCCCAAATCTAGTACCATGGTCTGACAAACTTCCTATACATACTGGTTTTGACAGTGAAGACGACAGTCGTAAGAGGCGAGGAGGTAGATCATTTGGTTCGGGTCCAAATATCAGCTTCTTTGTTAACCCAGCAGATTTATTTTGGTAAAGATTTGTTCTTTCAAATAATTATGCTTTATTGCTATGGAGTACTTTATTGTTCTCCTATCTGCTGAATAAGAATAACGTTGGATCATGGCTCAATGTTTTCTTTTAATTGATTGCCATCCGTTTTTGGTTATTTAAGATTCTCAGACTTTTCTTGAAGAAGTATATTGCTTGAGAAGTTTCCCTGAGAATGTCCCTTTATATTTGCTATCTGTTTTATCTTTAGAAATCTCAGACTTGTCTGTTTCTGGTGAAACTTCTTTGAGATTTTTGTTTCCATGTTACCTTTTAGGTACACTGATATAAATTACTATAGGAGAACTCAAAGACGAGGGAATAATGAAGGCATGAACTTCATTGAGTCTGTGAGTCAGAATAATGCTTCAATTTTCTGATAGTGGAAAATATTTCATCTTTATGTTTTGGGGGAGAGGGGTTTGAGCATTAAATTATTTGACATGATGCTATGCTGTAGGTTTTCTCATTTGTATTTGGTGATGGTGATCCAAACCAAGGAATTGAAGAAGAGAGGTGGAAGCTGGTAATATTTTAGCATTGCATCTAGTAATTAGTTTCTTTCTAAGCTTTATGCTGTGTTATCCATGTTCTGAGCTGGTACTCCTTCCTGTCAGACTAGTAAATGCTCCTCTTTAATCTTTCAGTTCTAGTTGAGAAGAGAGAGAGGGGGGGGGGGGGGTTGAGAGATCTTATAAATTTGTTAGGTTTTAAAGTCAAGGGTGATGTTTGTTTCATTGTTGAGAAATTCATTTTTTAACTGCCATAGTGTGTTTTTTTCCTTTTCTCTCTCTCTCTCTATTTTTTAATTTTGTCTTCTTTAATTTTTAAAATAATGACCTGAAGCTCAGTCAATGTATACAGGCATGGGATGGCAGATGTCATTGTGTTAGGTTGCTCCTGAATCGACCTAATGAAATATGACATTAGTACTGAATGTCTGAATTTGCATAGACACCAACCACACCAAACATTACGTCTACAAGATATATTGTGAATGATTGATGCTAGTAGCAGAATGTACTAAAAAAGTTAAAAGAAAATCTGTTATCTTAGAGTACATTCTGTCAAACTTCTTGTCTCAGTGGAGGATACATCTAGCACTTTAGCAGCATGACTTATAAAGTAAGATCTTTGATGTAAGATCAAATAACTAGGACTTGATTTGAGAAGAGGTCAAGCTACTAAGGTCATAGGGTTTACCTTCTCAGCTTAGTTAGTTCTCAATCCCAAATCATCTCTGATTTAAGGTTAATAAGATCTGAATCATCTGATAAATAGGTAATGAACAGTATCTTCTCATAGTAATTATCATGAACAAAAATCTTGGTTGCTGTTGCAATCGTGGTAACAGTCACGGAACAACTTTCACAGACAACACAGCTGGTTTGAGGCTGTTGCTGGCTAATGTCCTGGTTACAGTAAGCTCAAAAACCTGTAAAATGTGGTTAAGACATGTTTTGTGGCCAATATTGATCACGATGATGATATGAATTATGAATCGTAGTATATAGTGTTGTTGAACTAATGCCAGATTGCCAGCAAGTCAGCAAACTAATGGATGAACTTTTAGTGAGTAGATCTTCAGTGCTTTGTTTTGTTATCAATTTTCATTTCCTCTTTCTCTGCCCTTGCAAAACCTAACCCTTTTGCCTGTGATTCAACCTTCAATTTTTCTACTATCCTGAGCTTCCTTTTTGCATCGATGGTGTACTGATCTTTTTTTAAAAAGTCAAAATATATGCTAGTCCAATTGTTTCATTTAATGTAAATATGTTTTCATGTGATCATCTTATTACTGCTTTAATGTTTCAATTTAATGATTTTGGCAGATAGGACAGTACATAGCGTCAAATGGTGGAGTGATTACAGCTGAAGAACTTGCACCATATCTGGATGTGCTGACAGAAGAAGAGGTTGGTTCCTGGGTGCTCTTAAACGAGTATAAAGTTGTTTATTTTTATTATTTTATATACTACCTCCGTTACAGGTTATGTGCAACGATTTGACATAAAGCAGAGAGGGAAAATGTCTAATCGTTGCACATAACCTGCAACGGAGGTAGTATATTTGTTTTTGTTGTTGTTGCTGGTGCTGCTGCAAGCAGGATAAAATCTCGACATGCATCATGTTCCAATTTTCTAATTTAAGATGAATCTATGAAAGAAGCTTTCAGAAGTATAAAGAAAATTAAATTAGTGGAAATAATGATATCTCGGGCAAACAAAGACATTGAATGCTAAATGCTTACATTTTGTGTATTATAGCACTTATAATGAAACCTCCAATATCGTTTATTTGAGTACTGGATTTTTGTAAATTTTTGCTATGGTGACACTTACAGTGTGTTTGGATAACATTAGAGGAAGGAAAAGAAGGGGAGGGAGGAGAAGAGGAGGGGAGGGAAAGGGAGGGGAGAGAAGAATGGTGAGTTTTCCTTCCAAATCTCTCCATTGTTGGAGAGATCATTTTTCTACAATTTAATCCCTCCATTTCCCTCCCCTCCAATTTCCTCCCTTCCTTATTTGTTATCCAAATGAAAGATATCACATCTCTCCACTTCCTTCCCCTTCTTTTCCTTCCATTTTCTTCTATCCAAACACATTGTTAATTCCGAAAATAGTTTCTTCCTGAATAATTAAGGCTCATGTAATCAAAATGGCCATGCGTGATCATGTTCCTGTCAGTGGAAAGTTGTTATTCTATCTGTATTCATCTAACTTAAAATCAGGACCTTCAAATTAGAAACCTTAAATTCTGTTTTTTAAAACTTTGAAAATCATATGTTCCTAAACATTTCTCTTTTTTTGCTTCATGGAAACTCTATTATCAATACAGTTCATGCCCTTCCTTCATTGCCCTACCTCCCTCATCAAAATGATTCACTCTTGCATATTTATCATTTGCTAACAAAAATTATTCGGGCAAACAGCCATACATCTTCCTTCATTTCCCTACTCCCCCATCAAAATGATTCACTGTTGCATATATATCATTTGGTTACAAAAGTTATTCGGGCAAACAGTCATTAGTACCTTAAAATAGTTGTACACTTCTAGTAAGAGTCTTTAATGTTAGGAATGGAAAGAGGAATAGAAAACATGGAAACTCTGAAACGAGATCAAAGTCGGAGGCTGGAATTGATTGGGTGGATATTTTTGCCGTGCTGTGTACGCTGTGCCTTCTGAATGCCATGTATGGAATTTAAACTAAAAAAAATCTTGACTAAGAAAGGTAATTGTGGGAAAGATAAGAAGGGGAAATTTGTAGGGGAAGAGACTGTTTAAGATGTGGTGGGACTTCGGCATGTGAAATTTATCTCTGAACTCAAAAGTCAGAACACCTTTTTACAGTAAAGAAGATATCTCTAGTGAAAAGGCTTGAGATCCATAATCAGCTGTTCGAACAGCCAAACCAACCAAAAAACAATAAAAGGTTTCTTATAATTATATTCCAGTTTTTTTTCTTGAAGCTGGACTTTTTTTTCACTACTATCTTTGCAAGCCCTATTCTCCGAGTTTAAAATTCTAAATACTTGTTTAGGTGGCAGAGTTACAATGTTGAAAACTTCTCTCAGTGGTTTTATCTGCTTATCATCTGAAAAAGGGAATAGGTTCCAGGTTTTGTTTTTTAATTTTTTTTTAAATAGTTGCCTAAGTTGTGTATATGCTTATATTGTTTATTCAGTAAAATAGTGAGCCTTTGAGCACATGAAGACATGCAGTGAATTTTTTAACTTGCCGAGGCATTTGTTTGTCTATCTAGATAAACTTTTACTACTTACCATATTGTTGATGATTAAGCTTCCATCGTTGTCTTTTCAGAGTGATGACTCGTATATATTGCCCGTGCTCCTACGATTTGATGGTCAGCCAGAAGTAGATGAAGAGGTTTGAAACTTTGAATTGTGAACTCATATTGCTGTCTTCTCCCTTTATTATTACTCTATATTTGTCATTTTAGCTGTGCTATTTTTATAAAATTGCTACCATGATAGAGTTAAAAAAAAAGGCAATTGGCATTAATGAAGGCAAATAAGTAAATAAATATTTTATAGGGTATAATTGTCCAAACACTATTCATAAAAGTTATCAGACTTTTTAAAAGGTGTGGATGGATTAATTTACTTGGACTTTTCTGGGGCTCTTTCTCTCTTGCAACCGTGGACTTATCTCTCTTTTGTAGACTGTGCATTGGGACTTAAGCATGTGTGTATTTCACAACTTCAATGGTGACAAAGAGAGAAATGACAGCATTTAGGAAGTTGGATTACTTGGATAGATAAATTAGATTGAAAGAAGGCAGTTGCTTGTTGAATGCAATCCTGATTCTAAAAAAAGTTATAAGACATTAAATAAAAGAGTTAAAAGAACCTTAAATAAAAGAGTTAAAGTAGGAAGGAACATACCTTTTATTAATACATTTGATGTCTTGCATAACCAAAGCTAGGTGTAGGTTTCATTAGTGTCATTGGACTTATGGTATTTTATTAATTGTCTTGCAACTTTTCTGTTCATTTTGCAGGGAAACATATTATACAGATTTCCATCACTTCAGCGAACTGCTTCCTCGGCAAGGACTGGAAGGAGAGAGTATGTTGGGAAACGATCATCAATTATGGATGGTATACAAAAGTTCTTCAAAGAAAATAAGTGGCAATTCAGGTATGTTTCATTAGCGTTGAGGACCTAAATACTTGATGCCTTACCCTGCCTGTTTAGCAGTAATTTAAGTTTTTCATTGTATATTTGCAGCAAAACCAGTGCTGCCGAGAGAGCAATGGTCATTGGATTGGGTGGACTGAATTTGTTTGGAGTGGTTGTTCTTAGTACCATGCTTAAGTATGGTTCTATCAAAATATTTTTTTTCTCTTCTTTGAATTAATTTTCATTTTCTAACTTCTAGTCTTCCAATATATTTTTAAATTAAGGGACATGGCTGTAAAACCTAGTGGATTCCTCTCATTAGCTTCGACATTGTTGCCTGCGCTTCAGGTTTGTCTTGATCTTCTTCTATAGTACTTCTTGAGTGAAATTTGTTGATCCAATTACACCTGACATTAGTAAATCTGCTTGAGTGAAATTTGTTGATCTGAGAAATTATCTATTGTAATAGTATATGTTTGTTTTCAATGTAAACTTTGTAGGTTTATGCTGGCTCTTTCTTTGCAATACCCTTGGTTCGCTGGTTTTTGACTCTCAAGAAAAATTCTGAAATAGAAAAACGGAATCAAGTGAGAAAACTACGAGCTCGGGCACTTGAATCACCTGATCTTTCTCTAAGACGCAAGGTAAGTTTTCCGGTGCACATGTTCAATCATAATATTTATTAAATTTTATGTCGTTGCTAGATGGTTTTGCTGAAATTATCATTTAATGTGGAAGATCTAGTTATTTCATGAAGTTTTTCTAAATCTTCTATGTTGGATCCTTCTTGACACCTCTAGGAATGTTTCTGTGGGAGTGTTTCTGCATCTTCTTGACAAATTTTTATCTAGAAGCTCTTATACTTTACACAAACTTTGTAAAAAATCGGGTGTACAATAATTATTGTACATCCATTTTAAATCTCTCTTAAAGTGATCAAAAGTTACCCCTAAAATGAATAAAAGTTACCCTAATATGTATAAAAGTAACCCAGTACAAATAAAAATAATCTACGTTTTATTGGTAAAGAATTACATTTTAAATGACTAAAATTCAATTATTAGTGGTTGAAAGTAATTTTATCACCCTTATAAAACTTTTCTTTGTTCGATTTATAAAAAAAATCATATTATGTTCAAAGTTACCCAAAAAAAAGGCAAAAAGTTACCCTAAATTGGCTTAAAGTTACCCCTATACTGCTTGATGTACACTAATATTAGTGTAAACCGGATGTATACAAAAGTTTTTGTGTACTTTATCTAGGAACTCTTGGTATCTTGCTTTTTGTTAAAGGTGGAAATTAGGTGAAATTTGGCTAAATTTGCTGATTATTAAAGGTTTTATGAGATGAGGTGCTTTGCTAATTGCTATAGGAACCTTTTCTGCCAGCATAGGGCCACACACTAGCCCCATTTATTCTATAGAAACACCGCAATCAATTTAGGATATTCTGCCATGTGGACCATGATGATGTCAGCAACTTTTGTTTTGGTATAGTTATAGATAATTTTCAAAGTATTGACCGGAAGCATTGCTTGGGCCTAATACTAGTTACCAGATTAATAACAAACAGCCCATTTTGCCTCGTTTATTCAATATTGACTTTCACAGAAGTCATGGACAACATTAAAAAACCTTGTTGTAGATTTCCTCTCTGTAATAGTGTGTTTGGATAACATTAGAGGAAGGAAAAGAGGGGGAGGGAGGAGAAGAGGAGGGGAGGGAAAGGGAGGGGAGAGAAGAATGGTGAGTTTTCCTTCCAAATCTCTCCATTGTTGGAGGGTTCATTTTCCTATAATTTAATCCCTTCATTTCTCTCCCCTCCAATTCCCTTACTTCCTCATTTGTTATCCAAATGAAAGATATCACATCTCTCCATTTACCTCCCTTTCTTTTCCTTCCATTTCCTTCTATCCAAACACACCGTAACACTTTGTTTGGATAGAAAGAAATGGAAGGAAAAGAAGAGAAGAGAAATGGAGGGGGACAAAATCTCTTATTTAGGTAAAAGATTTGAGGAAGGAAGGGAAAGGAGAGGGAGGGATCCATTTTCCCTTTCTCTATAATAACCATAATCTCTCCAAAATTGGAGGGAAAATGGAGATCACCTCCCCCTCCCTTTCTTTTCCCTTCCCTTCCTCCATTTTCCCTCCCCTTCTTTTCCTTCCTTCTTTGCTATCCAAACAAAGCGTAAGTCTTTACTAATGATAGCTCTCTTTCCTCATGTTCATGAGAGACTAATAGCCTTAGAGTTGTTGATTTTATTAGTATGCTTGTGCTTTCTAAATTCTAATGGTTACATATGCAGATATGCCCCTTGATATGAATTTGAGTAGCTCTACTAAAGAGTCAAAGTCATCATCTTTTTTGAGTAACCTATATGTTGTTGTGTTGGGTTGGTTATATTAGTTATATGTCTATAATGATGTGAGGGTAATTAGGTGGTAAAAAGACGGTTGACGTTCTAGGAAAATACTAGGCCAGTGGTCTAGTTAGGATAAGTCATATCCTTTTAATGTTTTCTTAGTTCTACTTGGTTCTACTTGTTCTTTTATAACGTGTAAAAAAAGATGTATTTTATTGTTAGGTATCCTAGTTCAATTAGATGTTTATTTTTACTCCCTCCGTATTTTATTACTTGTCCATTTCTCCATGTGCGGAGTTTTAGGAGTATTAGTCGAAAGTAATAAAATATTACGGAAATGGGGTTGGTTGAAAATTAAATAAATCTGAAAAAGCAAAAGTGAGTATAGGTGGGAGGAGAGTGAATATGAAAATTATCAAAATATAATATAAGGGGATCACTAGTGAGGAGGAAATGGAGCAAGTAACAAAATATGGCTGCAAAAGAAAAGTGGAGCAAGTAAAATACGAATAAAATATGGATGGAGTATGTGATTTAGGATCCTTTGGTGAATTGTTCTTGAATTTGTATTGCCACAAATAATCGGCCTATATTCCATTTACTCCGTATTATTTAAGGATATTTTTAAATAATCTTCTTGTTACTAAAATTGAAAAAATTTCACTCAACCCATGTGAAGTGGAGCCTTCTACTAACTCTCTTTTCCTTGCACTCTAACCGCACTTTACAAAATGGAAAATTTGCCAATTACTACCGCAAGTTAATACCACTTTGTAAATTACTACCGCAAATTAAAAAAGTTGTGAATTACTACTGCAAAAATTTTTAAGATGTTGCGATTACTACTAAACCCCCATTAAACTCAACTATGACGTCATTATATCACTTTAACCCATGGTTAAAGCTCTTAACCATGGTCAAACATGGGTTAAAGCCCTTGACCATGACGTCATTATATCCCTAACCCATTTTCTTTTTTTGGGGGGGAGGGCTGGTTAAAATCTTTAACCATGGTCAAACATGGTTTAATAGAGGTTTGGTAGTAATCGCAACATCTTAAAATTTTTTGCAGTAGCAATTCAAACTTTTTTAATTTGCGGTAGTAATTTACAAAGTGATATTAACTTGGGGTAGTAATTGGCAAATTATCCTTACAAAATACGTGTTTCCAAATCTAACAAGAATATTATTTGAGGACGGAATGAGTATGTAAAGGCCTTTCAAGTGTTACTATTTTTTTAGATTTTATGAAGTCTTTTGATCTAGCACATATCACCCCGTGTTTCTTACTTAAGTTGCAATCAAAACATTACTTTTGCAACTTTATTTGCTTCTGCAGAGCTATATCTGGCCATTTTATGTTTCAGTTTTCACCTGTTCTAAGCTCCTGTGTTAATTTGCATGTTTAGCTTTGCCTCCTAGTTGTGAATCTTGTGATTATTACTATTAACTTGTTTAATTTTTATTTTTCATAAGCTAACGTGATTATCATTCAGCTTTTGAGTGCTAGGGACATGGCACAGAGAACATTCATTGGTAAGGAGAGGATTGTATACAGCACAGAAAAGGGTCTAGATGAGCAAGACTATGAAGAACGGGAATGGACCAGAAGATTTGAAGAACTTGAGAGATCTGACTGACAAACACGTACTAACCTGTAAATTTATTATTTTTGCTAGCCCAAGGTGTAGAGTGATGCAGATAGTATATTTGTATTTAAGCAAGGGAAAAGAAAAGCTTATTGGTTTGGTTCACTATTTGTCGACATTGGTTAAAACTGAGTCCCAAAAATTTAGTTGCTTTCATACTTATTCTTTTGGTTCGGACATGGTCAGTCTGTAAAGTATGGTTTATACGTCTGAAGGCAATTACTGTGGAACGGTGGTGGGCTGTGGAACGTCCCGACGAATTCACTAACATCGATGCAATCTCTCTGGTTTGCAGAATAAGTTGCTCTATTAGCAGTAGGGTTGTACATTTTCAGTGTATATGTAAAAGTGATGCACTTTTGGATATTCAATATATGTATTCACTAGTTAAGCTGATTCTTTGGGTGATCAATTGGGATATTCTAGTACTCTTTCTGTCCCAAAATAAAAGTTCCATTTTTTTTCTAGAACTTTTCCTCTATATAAAAGTCTCATTTTACCTTTATGGATTACTTCATTCCCTTTTATACAATCAAGTCCCACTTTTATTTAGTTTTTATTTTTTATTCACTTTTAAGCTGCCAAATCACACTATCCAAATTCTTGGGAACTTTGATCCACAATCCCAAATCTTCATAATCGGAGTTGAGTTTTGCTTAACTATGAGCTACCATATCCAGTTTACATGCAAAACTAGGAGCAAGAATTAAAGTTAGCATCATGCTTAACAATGTCTTACACGATACTATCTAGAATTGATGCCTACTTAAAATGGCCATACATCTTGCATTTTATTACAAGTATGGCATAGCGGAGTCCAGCTTCAAAAGGAAATAATAAGGCGAAAGAAATAATAAAGCCATGACAGGCTGCTAGCACCCTTGCAACATCTACATGACCATCTCCAACACAATCTTTCTTTACAGCACCAACGGCGCAAGCACCTTCATTGAAAGTGGTAGCATCTGAATTGATCTTATCTGTTTGCTGGGGGTATGTGCTTTTCAAAATCCCTACTATTTAAATCACCCAAAATATACACCACCGGTTCTAATCCTTGTTTGTACTTATCACAGAATTACACCAATTCCATAGAGAAAGCTATTTCATTTGTCCAGTATCAACACAAAGGGGAATAATATTATAATATACCCCAAACTTTTTGCTTCAGAACATCAAGCAGCAGGTGGCTCACTGTCTCCTCCTGCCTCCTCAAGATTTGGGCACTGACTGTCAATCCGTGTATCCCTACAACTCTACGAGCCAAACTATCCTTGACTGGAATAACAAATTTCTTTGTTCACCACCCGAAATTACAGACTTTTGGGGGACTTCTGCTGCACAAAATTTTCTCCGAAGCTTCTTTGTGCTTCCATCTGATGCAGAGGCCTGATTTGAATCGTATGATTTTCTATTAAGATGACAGGCATCTATCGTGACTTAATACACCAAACAGTTTTATTCTTCCTAGGAAGTGAAATTCTCGAGAATTTGCAAATGATCAGTATGTGTAAACACACAACCACTTTGTTTATATCTGCATCTGCATCACATATTTGCTTACGTCCATATGATATTTCATCTTCTAATACCTTTTTGACATGGACATGGCAGGGATATGTGGTGATCTAGGACTGCGAGCAAGTTCAGGAGTTTAATCCCTTGCCTTTCAATTTGGCTCCATAATGTTTTAGGGAATCATGAATGTACACCGCTTGTTGGAGTTAACCCATATCCTCAATCCATTTCCTCATAATTGAGGATATGACATGGTAAAACATAATGAAGAATATTTTAACTGGCTAATAAGTACTATTATAAAACAAGTAAATTGAGTACTCGTATTTGGTCATTTTATTCAATTCCTCAAAGTACAAAAATTGTGACCATTCCCTCAAATGGTGAAGTCATGGAGTGTTGTACAATGATTACAATCTGTCAAAATCAGTCTGCCCTCCTATTATTGCAGTAAAGCATACACATATGCAAGAAGTACGAAAACACAAGGAAAACTCTTACTAAGGGAAATACTTTACCATCTGAATTTCCTTTTCCTTAAATCCACATTTCTCATAAAACGCTTTGTTCTCAGTAGAACAGTCAAGGATAACCTTGTAGCATCCCATTGATTGTGCATGTTCAGTGAGGAACTCAATCATTTTCTTGCCCAATTGCTTCCCTCGTGCATTAGCATCAACTACCAGATCTTCGACGTGACCAACCTTACCACAATTTCTAATAAATTTCTTCTCAATGAATACACTTCCTGTTGCTATAATCTTTCCAGTGTCATTATCTTCTACTACACATATAATATGGTCATCCCCCTCAGAGGCAAGCTCCTTAAATCTATCCTCAAATTCCTTGTCCGAGACTGAGTCACAAACTGTGAGCTGACGCAACAGCTCTATAAAACCTTTGTTTTTGTCAGCGAGTTCTAGCCTTCTAATTTTGCACTTTTGGTCATCATTGGAATTGTTAGCTAGCATATCTGCTCCTGGAGCGCGTTTCCTATACAAGAAACATGATCATAATCAGCTTGATACATTGCAGAGCTACAAAGAGAAGGTACAAATAACAATATATCCATTTGGCTGAACACTGAACCAAATAAGCACCCTAGCAATCATGATTCATGGACTCAGCCAGTCTGAACCTGAAGGGTCTAGCATGACTAGAAAGGTTTCTTTCATGGTTAATATATACATTATAAAAAATCAAAATCAAAATACAACAAATAAAAAAATTTAGTAAGGAAAAGACTAGTTCTCTTATACAACAAAATAATACATACTTGTATTAAACTTAGGAATCAATACTCACAAATATATAAACAATACAACCGAAAACCTAACTTGCCTAAAACTCCTAACAAGATAAACTTAACATAAATACAATATTAACAAATATAACCAAACCGACTGTAATACAGAACCCTACAGGTTTATGTTGAGACACCTTAATAAACAGAATAGTACCAACAAACTAAAGATATTGAGTGAAGTAATGGCTACTATCTATCGTAATAAGCAAACCTATAATTTTTTAAAGATTCTATTAATATTCGAGCTAAACAAACTATATGCAAGGATAATATCAGAAAAAATTTCTTTTTAAAATCACCGAATTTGCCAACTTATATCAATTACCGGTTACCTGATTGTAGCATCAAACAAATTTTATTTTGCTCTCACAAAACGAAAATCCAATGAGGCAGGGCAGGAGGGAAAAGAGCTCTGATTTCATAGTTAAATCCGAACATTAAAGTGTTGTGCAATACAATTTGATTCATAATTATAGGGATATTTGATTCAAATATCGATCTCATCAGAGATATTTGATATGATGATAACAATTACAAACAACTTACCTCAGAAGTTGCTTCAATGGGGGATACAAGAACTAGATTCACGCCAACTGCGCTTCAATGGAGAACGTTGAGTGCGCTTCAATGGATATCTCACTAATCTCAGAGAAACCAATTCTATGGATCCCTTATGACCCGTCACTTTTATTAAGGGGATAGATCCGTCTAATAATAATAATAAATAAATGGGATAGCGCATACTCCTTCCGTCAATTTAATGTTAATTTAGGGACGGAGGGAGTATGTTTTAAGGGTTTTGAGTAACCTGTTTTAAAAACTACGGATTATGAAGTATTTTAAATTTACACTTCCTGTCCTCGAAAAAAAAAAATTTACACTTCCTTTCCCAAATATTATCATCACACACCAAACCTTGTACTCCCCCTGCCCCTTTATTACATGTTTGTATTTATTTTTTGGGTCATTAAAATTAAGTGTCTTTTTATTTATATATAGGTTGTATTTTCTTACAATACTATTCTCTCTTTTTTTTTTTATGATTTATCACCCTTTTTCCTTTTCTATTTTGTACTCCCTCCGTCCCAAAATTACATTCCTCCTTTCTATTTTTGGTAAGTTTTTTTTTTAGTAAATCAACTCTCTTTTTCTGCTTTATATTTAATGCTTTCTCACTCATCCTTACCTAATCTCACTCATAATCCTTGTGTCAAATTACAATGAATATGATTGGTTAAAAATTTTCAATTAGGAGCATGTGATTGATCCTTTTTTTTTTTTGCAAAGGATTGATGACATGTCATGAGTAATAACTAGTCTATCTTTGTACTTCCCATTGCATTATCTAATTATTGTTATTTGTCTTATTCTTTTCTCCTTAATTCCCGTGTAAATTTCCAAAGAGGAATGTAATTTAGGGACGGAGGGAGTATTTAATACTCCGTATCAATTTCCAATGTTTTTTCTATCCTAATTCCCAACCACTTTTTTATTCTGTCCAACCCCCACATGCATATTTAATACACCTAATTATTAGTTTTAAGGAATCTTTAACTTTCTTAATTCCCGTGGAAAATGAGAAATAGGCATGTAATAAAGGGACGGAGGGAGTATAATTTGTATTGTAAAAAAAAGAAAAAATGTGTTTCTAATCCATACAAATTAAATATCAGTTCCCATAATTTGTTGCTATATGGCAACAAGACAAAAATATATATGATGTCATCTAGTAACAACTAGTAAGACAATTTGTTTTAAACATCAACAAATCAAAAACACGTAGCCATTATTTATTAAAAAACTTAGGCGTAAAATGTAGTTTAAAAATCTATTGAAAATTTTAGTTGCTAAAAAGCTTTTATTTCTGTAGTGAATAGAGCTCGATATCAACAAATAATAATTTAATTGTCTCATTTTATGCGTCAATTATGTTATTTATCGACGTGCAAAACAAGACAATTATGTTATTTTATTGTCAATCCCAACTTAATTAGGACCCATAAACCTTATTTGAGTAATTTTTTAGGCTAAAAAGTAACATCACACAAATCGAGACTTATCTTGACAAGAACAATGATGCATTAACGTTATTTTTTTCGAAATTTCTAGCTATATTTGAATTTAATAAATATTAAAATGACCCCTAAAAGGCAAAAACCTTAATCAAGCAACTTTTGCAGCTAAAATAATAATGACATGTCAATCGAGACATTTCTCAATAAGCAAAACGAGGCATTTACATTTTTTTTGTCAATTTCGAGTTTAATTTAGAATCATAAACCAAAAGGACCCCAAAATAATAACAAAACATTTTTTTAAAACTCAAATTAAGGTTTTATTTTACTTATAATCAATTAAAATAAGGTAAAATAGTGAAAACAAAACAAGGAAAAATTGAAAAGAATAATCCCACCTTTCGCACTTTTGCTCAAAATAATCTCACCTTTGCGTATTTCAGAAATAATCCCACCTTGTACCCCAATATATCTTCCCAAAATGAGCCTTTTACCGGTTTGTGAAATTGGTAACCTGTTTTAGAAGGTAATATGACACGTGTCACCTTCTTATTGATTTTTTATTTATAATTTTTTAAAAATAAAGGAATTAAAAAAAAGAAATTAATAACCCTTCTTGCTTCTTCCTCCTTCCCCTGCCGAAGTTAATCCCTCACCGGAGCATCGCCTGCCAACCAGTCGGAATCAACCACTCGCTAGAAAATTCGGACCCAACTACTCGCCGGAACATCCGGACCCAATCACCATGTTCCCCGAATCCCTCTCCTTCCCTGATTCCATCCCTTTCCCCAATTCTAATCGTACCACCATTATCACCACCGCCACCACCATTCCTCCAGAACATCAAGAACCACCACTACTGTGACTTTCTCACCTGACCCAAGCCAGCCCGGATAGCCCCTTGAAAAAGTCTGTAATTGACGATGGATTGGAATTGATCGAAAAAACACCCACCACAAGCTCAAAATTGTTGAAATTAGGAGGCGAACTACTATAATTAATGGTGGATTGGAGCAATTGGTGATTAGTGAAGGTTGAATTAATGTTGTTGCCTTGCTGGGTTGTGGGAAGCTGGCAGTCCGTAGGTTGTTATAGAGCTGCTACGAGGTGTTTTCGTGGCGGTTTGATTGTTGATTACAAGTGGCAAATTGGTAATTGCGGGAGCTACGATGCTTCGATAATCACAGGTTGCTAGGCAAAACTGATGATGCAAGCTATTAAAATGGGTGTTGTGGCTGACGTTTAAGCTGGTGGTGATGGTGGTTGTTTGGTGTTACAGGTTGTGCGGTGAGATTGGCGAGTGGGTTGTGATTTAAGCAGGTTTAAGAGGAAACTGGTGGATAATAAAAAGCTAGGGGGCAAGGGAGTGTGATTGGGGCAGCCACACTTTGAAGCTGGGAAGGTGGAGGAAGGTGGGAATATGGTCAGTTTGGTGGGGATGGATGATGGTCATGGTGGTTGAGGTGGAAGATGAAGGATTAATGGAGGTTGGATGGTGTTTGGCGTTTGGTTAGTTGAAGATCGGTGTAGGAGGGAAAAACAGGGAAAAAAGAAAAAAAAAAAAAAAAAAGATAACCTTTTCTCCAGGTTACCCGTAAAAAGGATCATTTTGGGAAGATGGAGGTTCAAGGTGGGATTATTTCTGGAATACGCAAAGGTGGGATTATTTTGAGCAGAAGTGCGAAAGGTGGGATTATTCTTTTCAATTTTTCCAAAAAACAAATCATATAGGTACTACGCAGCGGATATAACATGAATCATATTCAAACAAGTACCAATCCCAAGAATCACATGCATAACACGCAAGACACATAATCATACCTTTGACGCGTGAATTCCACAAAGCTATTCGACAGGCAAATCAGGGAGAGAATAGAGCCCCAAGCGTTGCTCCTCTACTTAGTCCACGAGATTCGAACGAGCAGTCCACCAATACTATATTGGTCGAGTGATTGAGGAAAACCGCGATCACCACCTTTATGGACAACCGACCACCGCACGAACCACCACCACCACGAGACACCACCGACGCCAATAAGGAGGAGGAGAGCCATGCGAGAGAGAAGACTATGAGAGGGGTTGGGTTTCGTGTTTGCTAATTAGGGTTTGATCACACTGATCAGTTAATTCCTTACAACTGCAAACCTAGACACCTAGTCTATTTATAATCTCATTATAATTAGACTAGGGCACGAAGCCCAAAACTCCTTCTAATCCACTACATGGCCGGCCACCTAGAGTGATGAGGCCCATGATGGGCCTCGTCCTCTAATGCTCGATCTAGCCCCTTTGTGTGACCTTATAGGATCCGTCCAATTGGGCTTTGGGCTATTTTACTAGTCCAAAAATCGTTAGTACCTCTAGCTATGGAAAAACGACGACCCAAATGTACGAACTTAATTATCTCCATAATTTGATCCATTTATATATCTAGTAATTGCACACGACGAAGACATAACTCCTTCAATCTCCCACTTGTCTGAGACAAGGATGCAATATTCAAATTCCTTAAGTCAATATATGTGTCGATTTGATAATATGATTGCATCACATGTCAAGATCATATTAATCTACAAATCGTTTCTTGAAATCTGAGTTAGAATTACAAAACCAAATTATTACTGTGTAATGCATTTGAACGCGGCCACGTATTTTCTGAATTCTCCCTCTTCAAGCGGCCATGACACATTTCCTAATTTAATAGGTAGAATCTATCCAATCTTGTGGCAACATGACTCCCACTCAACTTCTGAAATAACCGGGAAACACCCTTTATAATCTCTAGTTACGGCTAGACGTTTGAGTGTACCACAGTCACAACATCCATTGAATGAAATCAATGTTCCACTCATGTCAAAGGAATCCACTACTATATACGGAAGCTCTATACTTGAACTTCAAAGTAGGTCAATAGTTCGATCATGCATCATTCATGCATATCCAAGTGATTGACCGAGCATCACTATGCCCCCATAGCCCATGAAACTACGCTATCCAATCAATCTTACATGCTAGTTCATTTATTGAAATCATTTATGTCCACTTTAATGATCTCGAACTAGGAACTTTAAATAATATATGAATTTTGTTCACCTGTGGGGTTTCAATTCACCAGGTCATCAACCTGATGAGCCCATCAATTCATAATTATTTTGGACATTTTATTTAATTTCCAAAACCATAATTAAATAAGAGAAATAATAATTTCTATTTTAAACATAATTCTGCAAATTGATGCATTTCTCATGTAATATGCTTTCTCAAAACATATACAACTTAAATTACATAACTTGCTTCAATCCTAAGACTTTAATATGACTCTCATATCTTAGTCCATGGAAGGGGTTTAGTGATTTCTCACTCATAATAAAACTTTGCAGAACACGACCTTCCGCTGGTCAATGATCTCATAATTGAGGTGATATCTCATATCCTTTTGGATTTGTGTTGTGACTCTGGCTCCTTTGTTTTTGGGAAAAGGTGACTTGTTAGTCACATGACATTTTAATCCAAACTTCCTCTGTAACTATACACATATTCCGACATTGAGTATGCAACAGTGCTCTGCTTTGAACTCTTCAAGCTCACTGTCCTTTTCCATTCAGACACAAATATGCATTTAGATCACCATCTAGAATCATCTTGCCTGTTTGGAAAACTTGCATTCGTGTAACCTTTTGACAACTTGCTTAAATTACTAGAATTCCTTTTAGTGCTTCTCAAGTACTCAAGGATCTGTTCTTGGTAATTCTCCGTATACTTATTCTGAATTTGCTTGAATTCTGCTACACATGCACAAGTCATATGCAACATCTTGCTTTGTACATTTCATGGCATATATAATGAACCTTTTGCAAAAGCATAAGGTACACTAACCATACAACTCAACTCTATTAGCTTTTGAAGGCACTGAGTCTTACTGAGTATATTATCATGAAATATGGGAAGATATCCTATCTTAGAGTCTTGCTTCATGAACTTGTCAAGATCCTTATCAACATAAGTCTCTCAATTCATTCCAATCATTCTTCAAGATTCACTTCATGGATCTTAATTCCTAATATGTACTCAACATCTTCTAAGTCTATCATATTGAAACAATCTTTCTAATCACTGCTTGACTTATTCAAGCATTGATATATCATTTCATATGATTTGTATGTTAACTACATACTAGACTAAAAGACCAATTGCTCCCACTAAACTTCTTGTCTCTACAAGAATTCTTTCGTTCTACTAAGGAAATCAAACTGTTTGATTGCCTAATCAAAACGAATGTTCCAACTCCTTGATGCTTACTTCAATCTATGAATTTCTGAAGTTTGCAAAACTTTTTAGGAATTTATGGATTTCAAAACTCTTAGGATGTATCATATACATACTCACCATCAAGAACATTTCATGAAAGTGATTTTGATATCCATTACCAGAATAATCCGAATAGGCTTACCTAACTAATAGGTTTGACCCTGTTTGTAAGACTATTATGGACTGACACATCTTTACAAACATGGAGTCCATACTGAATTTCATGGCTTTAAGCCATTTCCTAAGTTGGTATTTATCCAAAGCTTGATTGTAGGCCATGGATTCTAACCGTTCTAATAAGAAAATTTTAGAATCCACCTTTTCTCAGAATTTCAACAAACTGTTTGTTTTGATCCTAAGTCACCTAAGATAGGTATGAGCGACAATAGAATTACAACTCTTTGAAGTCTTTCATTCTAGTGGGACGATAGAAGCCTCGCTAGTTGAATTAGCTTGCTTCGACACATTATTTATCAAATTAGCTGATTTCATATGCCTTCGTCTCTGATGTAGTGTTATCCACATCCATTTGTTGCTCGTCTCGAATCTCATCGAGATCTAACTTTACTCCCACTTGGCTTTATAGGAAGACATTCTTTCTATAAAGACACTATCGCGAGCAACAAACATTTTGTTTCTACGCGATTGTAGGAATAATACCTCTTAGTTTCCATGAGAAAAACCCATGAAGAACTACTTTTCTGATTTAGGGTGTATTATGTTATCTTTGTAAACATTTTACATTGATTTCATAACCCTTAATCCTGTTTAGAAAAGATAACCTTTGGAACATTTCCAAATCATAACTCTTATGACATCTTTTCTACTGCTTTGGTTAAGTTTCTTGTTTAGTTTATCGCAATTGTTGTTGTTCTAATGCATATCCTCAAACGATATTTGTAAATCATTAAATCTTGGATCGAACAATGGCAAGCAAAGTTTGATTCCTTCTTCATAAACATACAATTTAATTGTAATGTTTCTGGATTGTGAATTAATTCAACAATTCCCTTTAGATGATCATTCCTTTTGAGTTAAATATTTATCACAACAATCAAATTGTGGTGTTAAATTGTTTATCTCAAACTGATTTTACATTTCATTTGGAAATTTTTAACTTTTCAATTATTCCAAGCTTTACTTCATTAAGTAATTATCGATATATTTACTTAAATCGTTAGTAAAAGCAATGAAATAGTTAAATCTCTTTGCTAATTTTGAACTTATTGGTTCACATACATCATATGTACGAGTTCCAAAAGGTCATTTTAGCTTCCTTTACCCTTTCTACTAAAAGGCAACTTGGTCATCTTAACTTTTATCAAGCATGACTTCTAATTCTCAAGTGATTCATAATCATATAAGAATGAGAGTCCATCCAAAACTTTGGATGTGCAAATGGTTTATGTGACCCAACCTTACTTTGTTATAAGTAAGTGTACTTTAAATCATCTAAATTATATTTTTGCGATCTACTTATATCAATGTCATAAAACAAAATTAACTCATATCTAGCAAAATGAAAACAATTATTACCTTGGTCATGGATCAACACTTGTCCAAGCCAAGTAAACCAAAATTCAGTATTCAAAACAAGAAAACCGAAATATTGTCTCATCAAAACTGGAAATTGCTCTAAAATCATGATAAACTAATCAAAATTTAAAACTATGAAGCTATCTCTGGCGACTCAAATACTTCTAGTGCACCTTCAAGCTCCATTTCCATGCTAGCTTCACTTATTTGCAGTTCTTGCGCAACATCACTATGTTAAGCACTGCAACTTGGTATCATATACCTAAGTGAATGTTAAAATGTTTATAACATTATACCTGAGGTTGATGCTCCATTCTTCTTGAGGAAGTCATGGTATTTCTGGCGATTTCGCTTCCAATGCCCCTTCTTCTTGCAGTAAAGTATTCACTTTCACTTGCAGCCTTGGGCTTTGGAGTCGTCTTAGGCTTTTCAGGAGCCTTGGCAACTTGCTTTCCCTTGCTCTTGGCACTAGCCTTTTGCCCCTTCTTCTTGAACCCCTTTCCCTTTTGAATCATAAGAACTTCCTTCTTAGGTTCCATAGGGATTTGTTTCTTAGCACTAACCAACATTGCATGAAATTGATTCATAGTCTTTGCAGTGGCAGTCATGTTAAAATTCATGATAAACTGGTTGAAACTTTCTGGTAGTGAATGGAGAATGATGTATGTTGCCATATCATCACTGTATGGGTGCCCCAATTTTTCCATACTTTCAATTAGGCCGATCATTTTGAAAACATGATCATGAACTGTGGCTCCCTTCTCCATCCTACAATCCAGAATCTCACTATGGAGCTCATACCTTTCAACTCTAGCTTGTTTCTTAAACAAAGCTTTGAGTTCTTGCATAATTGAGTAGGCATCCTGGTCCTCAAAACGCTTTTGAAGACTAGGCTCCATGGTAGCAATCATTAAGCAAGTGATAGGTATAGCTCTGTCATGAGCTTCCTCTGTGCTTCTTGATCTCTGCCGCAGTTGGATTTTCTGGCAGAGGTCCTGGTAATGGGGTATCAATTAATGATATCCTCTTTACCCTCAGATTTCAGAACAAGTCTTAACATTCTTTCCCAAGTGGAAAAGTTCTCCCCTATCAACCTATCCTTCTCAAGGAATGGTCGAAGGTTGTAAACGTTGTTGTTATTGTGGTTACGGCTACCCATCTATGTCAAAATAAGGCAAAGTTTAATAATTATGTTTAATTTAAAATTAAAGTACCATAAACGCATTCATTTGGTAACTTTAAAACACTTTATTCAATAATTAATTGATCCCAATTGAATTTAAGTGATTCCAAGATCCTTTATTTGTGCAATGATTGACCGGACTTTTGCCCTACCATCAACCATTACATTTTCAAGGTGAGTAAACTCTTTACTGATTACAACTCTTGTAACTCTTGGTTGAATAATTAATCATCACATGTTTAATTATTTTCCTTTGCTTCAAGGTTCTAAACTCTTTAGGTAACCTTGTTGAGCATAACCAATTAAAAGTGTAAAATTTATTTTACCCCCACTCCCCTAAGATATAATATGACACCCAGCTTTGGCATGACCCATCATAAATATCAAAGGTTTCATCGGGTTTTTAATTGGAAAAGCAATCTTAATATTACTGGGACCTAGATTTATTATGTTGTGATTATTTAGTGAACTCTAGCGCATCATCAATCAACATAAATAAAATCTAACATGCATAATCTACTAATGCAATAAATCATGACATAGTATGGCCCCTTAGTCCTGAGAAAACTAGAAATGAAAAAGCTCCCACTTGAATCATCATGGATCTCCATCCACCTTGCTCCTTTGGGCCTTCACTTCATGGGTTTCTTTGGACTAACACTATTTAAATAACTATTCTATTTACTTTGAATAAAAGTTACAAAAATACTTAACGGTACGCAAACCGTATTTAGATTACAAAAATACATCACGATGCGCAGATCGTATATAAGAATCTATGGGCCATACTAGTCTATATATAGCAACATAATACCATATATTATAAAAGTGTCATATAATAAATCACTCAACATGCTTGTCTAAATTACAACATCGAATGTTCATAATAAAGTCAACGCATTTCCTAAAATATCTCATATTTTAATCATAATTAGATAATATCATATATTATTCATGACCGTTTATAAAATATCATATATTTAATTTAGTCATGAGATAGAATCAAATCATATTTTAATCTAGAAAGATAAATCATATTTAATCTTTCATGATTATCCTAACAAATTTAGGAGATTCTATCCTAATTACTAGCCAATCAAATAATTTTAAAATCAATTATATCCTAATCTAATTATGGGATAATCACATTATTCAAATCAATTATTATCCTTTTGGAATATGCTCAGAATATCCTAGTCAATCTTATCCAAATTTAACCACTTTAATTAGCATAATGACCA
The DNA here is from genome assembly GCF_001683475.1 of Chenopodium quinoa. Taxonomy (NCBI): domain Eukaryota; kingdom Viridiplantae; phylum Streptophyta; class Magnoliopsida; order Caryophyllales; family Amaranthaceae; genus Chenopodium; species Chenopodium quinoa. The sequence continues at coordinate 5,591,044 of NW_018744304.1, read as the reverse complement.
ATTTAACAACTTTAAATATGGATAATATCAAATATAACAACTTTTGAATATTTGATTTAATCCTATAATAAAAGATTTTATCCAAATAAAACCAACTTTATCTTTTAAAAATAAAAGATCATATTTTCAAAATATTCTATCTTATCCAAAATAAAACTGATTTTATCCCAAAATAATTCATAATTATCTTGAAATAATTTTAAAATAAGATAATTTTTTCTTTTTTGAAAAACTGCAAGCCACCACCGCCGGCCACCGTGGTTGGCTAGCCGAAGCTAGCCACGGTGGCTGGCTGCCATAACAGCAGCCACTGCCGCAAGGCAGCAGCGTGCAGCTGCTCTGGCAGCCGTGGCAGCAGCCGTGCAACGCTTGCACGCTACTGCCCACAGCCGCCCTTGATCGCCTACCCTCCCTCCCTCCCTCTAATCGGCAGCCGACATGGCTGCGCCACCCAGTCGCGGTTGCCGACCACCTAAAACAATTTTTTTTTTTGTGTTTTAATTTAATTAAAATAACATTTATTAAAATTAAATTAAATCAGTCCAAAAGATTAAAATTAAATCACATTAAAAATTTTAAAATTAGGGTTCTTCATAAAATTAATCCCAATTTAATTCTAACTTTTAAAATTAAATTGATGATCATACACAAAACACTTTTATGCATAAATCAATCCGATTAAAATTATGAATCATAAAATGAATCAAATTAAATCAAAATCAAGCACAAAAATCATATTTTAGGGCTAGGATTTTCGAAAAAATTCGAAATTTAGGGTGAGGGGGTTCGAAAATTTCGAACATATTAGGGCTAAAATTCGGTCTCTTCATGGCTATTTTGAGCATAATTAAATCACATTTAATCAATTCCAAAATTTTAATCACATTAAATATAATAATTGAACCATAATTAAATTAATTTCTCCCTCTTAATTGATTATAAAATTAACGTGGACATCAAATAATCGTATTATTATGATCTAGCTCGTTCATGCAAGAGGCTAACTGATACCACTGTAGGAGTTTATAGGTACTACGCAGCGGATATAACATGAATCATATTCAAACAAGTACCAATCCCAAGAATCACATGCATAACACGCAAGACACATAATCATACCTTTGACGCGTGAATTCCACAAAGCTATTCGACAGGCAAATCAGGGAGAGAATAGAGCCCCTAGCGTTGCTCCTCTACTTAGTCCACGAGATTCGAACGAGCCGTCCACCAATACTAGATTGGTCGAGTGATTGAGGAAAATCGCGATCACCACCTTTATGGACAACCGACCACCGCACGAACCACCACCACCACGAGACACCACCGGCGCCAATAAGGAGGAGGAGAGCCGTGTGAGAGAGAGGACTATGAGAGGGGTTGGGTTTCATGTTTGCTAATTAGGGTTTGATCACACTGATTAGTTAATTCCTTACAACTTCAAACCTAGGCACCTAGTCTATTTATAATCTCATTATAATTAGACTAGGGCACGAAGCTCAAAACTCCTTCTAATCCACTACATGGCCGGCCACCTAGAGTGATGAGGCCCATGATGGGCCTCGTCCTCTAATGCTCGATCTAGCCCCTTTGTGTGACCTTATAGGATCCGTCCAATTGGGCTTTGGGCTATTTTACTAGTCCAAAGATCGTTAATACCTCTAGCTATGGAAAAATGACGACCCAAATGTACGAACTTAATTATCTCCATAATTTGATCCACATCCATTTATATATCTAGTAATTGCACACTACGAAGACATAACTCCTTCAACTGGGAAGAGGAGGAAGGTGGGAATATGGTCAGTTTGGTGGTGATGGATGATGGTCATGGTGGTTGAGGTGGAAGATGAAGGATTAATGGAGGTTGGATGGTGTTTGGCGTTTGGTTAGTTGAAGATCGGTGTAGGAGGGAAAAGCAGGGAAAAAAGAAGAAAAAAAAAAAAAGATAACCTTTTCTCCAGGTTACCCGTGAACCCTATCCCTTTCCCTGCTAAAAAAAAGGGATAGGGTTTGGTCAACTCACCAAACAATCCATGTGAACCCTATCCCTTTCACTGCTAAAAGACTTTGTGTTGATGCCTCTTTCAGTGAGGATTCTTTATCTGCTGGCTTAGCATGTGTGTGTATAGATAATCAGGGTACCTGGGTAGAAGGAGTTGCTGCCCACTGCCCTACTATAAGCTCTCTTCATGCTGAAGCCTTAGCTATATTGGCTGGTTTATACTTGATTAAAGACAGCAACTGGATTGATGTTACCATTTTGTCTGACTGTCTCAGAGCAGTCACTGGGATTAATTCTGTTGATACCCCAACTGATGAAGCCTCCTATTTATACCAAATATGTAGGGACCTACTTCAACAGCTTGTCAATTGCAGGTTGGTTCATGTTCCGAGGCAGAGATTGCAGCTAGCAGATGCTCAGGCCAAGGCAGCCAGAAGGGATCTAACTAGGAGCAGGAGCGTTCTACTTCCTAATGTACTTTGGCTATAGGATTTTAATATGTTTCTTAGACATTCTACTACTAGGACTAACAGTGATTCAAATATTAGTCTTCTTTTTGGCCCTGCGTGGCAAACTGCAAATAGGTGATGTATCACATGGGAACTACTTACTTAACTCTGATCCTGGCCTGTACTATATTTTGCTACTTATTAATCTAATGTAGTTGCTCCTTTTAACCAAAAAAAAAAAAAAGAATAGGAAGGACACTTTTAAGACCTAAATGGGTCACCAAATGCCACACAAGTTTCCTCAATACAGTTCTTGCCATCTTGGTGCGTATTAAACCAAAGTTTCTAAACATAAAATGTACACATATAGTGAAAGCGGAGGCTTTATAATGGTTTCCTTGTGCAATAAAAGGAACCAATGAGATTTGGTCAATCCAGCCATAAAAAGAATCACTTATATTCCTTTTGTTTTTCTCCATTAAAGTGAAGAAAATCTCTAGAAAACCCCACAGTCCCACTTGTGAACTATGGAGTAAGGCCGTGACCAATTTTACAAAAGTTATTGTGTTCTTTGTTTATTGTCTTTATTGTTTCTTAACCTTTATTAATCGGTAATTTTAATCGGTAATTTGAGTACGTAAATCAAACTCATCTTTTATTTCATGAGAGAAGTCCTATCAATCCCATTCACACATTAACTAATTCATTTCTATATACTATGCACAATTCTTCCTAAAATTGCGTGTAAACTTTTGTCATTTAAATCAAGTATAGGTCAAGGTAAAAAATTCGTATTATGTTTAGGTAAGTATCTACTCCATATTATGTTTAGGCAATAGAATATCTATTCACACAGTTACAACCTACAATAACAACTAATTAATCTGATGAGCAAAGTTTATTTACTTGAATAGTTGAATAGAAAATAAGTAAAATTATGAATGACCAGAGTGCATTATATCCTTTCGAATCATCATATCACCTTCTTTTTTTTTTTTTTTTTTCTTTTTTTTTTCTCTTTTTGTTACCTTTTCAAAAATTCTTTATCAAGATAATTAATTACTATTGTTTAATGTTTATAGAACATCATTTCTATAAATAGCATATTTAATCAGTTAAAAATAAGTTTTAACAAAAATTCCATCAAAATTTGATCATTTAACTATTTAAGCACAATATTATTAGTAAGCAATATTATTAAAAATTGAATGAGTGATTGGCTTTTAGATATTCTAGGGATCAACTAGCCAAGTTTAGCTATATCTCCTATCATCTAGTAAAAATAGTTTAATATACGAAAGGTGGAGAAAATCAAGAAACCAAATCCACAAAGTTATGAGAACAAAACTTGTCAAAATTAAGTTGGTAATTAAATAGTTTTGCTTATCATTTTTGAACAAAAGTCACATTACAATGGCATTCAATTCTATCTTGATCTTCTTCTTTGGTGTTTCCTTCTTGTTCATAGATGCCTTTGCCTCAGGGCCGCCCGCAGGTAGAGTTATTTTTGTTAGCACTCATGCATGCATGTTTTACAAACTAATTGGAACATTCCCTCTCCTAAGGGCCCTAATTTAAGTCTCCATTTGCACTAATCTTTGAATACATTATGATTATATTACTCGTATATTACAATATATTTATATAGTAGGGAAAAGACAAAGTTTAAAAAAGGATAACAATCATAACGTACTTACATAGGGTAGCTAGGTCAAAATATAAATACCTAAAATATTGAAATTGCGGATGTCATCTGATCTAAACTACAAATTGGTTAAGTCTAGATATAGTATGTCAATTATGTTTGAATCTCACACAAAACAAGATAATAGAAATGGGCACCATAAGAATGTTTACCCTTGACTAACATGTGGAGACTCATCAAGATTTCCTTAGTTCGTGAATAATCTATTATACTATAATATTCAGATTTTTTTTTCTCATTTTCTATATCCTTAATTTATACTTCGTATAATATAACATGTTGGATAAAAAAAAAACCACCACATTTTGAAGAGAATGATGCCAAATAAGTTTCATTATTATTCTTATTCCTTGCACAAATTAATAAATTATACCTAATTTTTTTGTTAATGTTCAATTGGTTGGAAATATATGTAGCAAAATAATTGTTGTATTAACATAAATTTTAATGGTAAATTTTGCAGTGTGCTCATCGGGTAAGAGGCAATCCCCAGTAGATATCAACACATATTTTGCTATACTCAACAAAACCTTAGAACCGCTTGAAAGAGAATACCATTTTCATGATACTCACAACACTACATTTGTTACTGATGGCAAACATTTGGAGGTTAATCAATTTTCTATATCTTTTCTTCTAATTCTTTCAATTCACTTGATTTATAAATTACTCCCACAAACTTCTTCCCGCTAGTTATAAGTAATTTAATATGTAAATACTTTTCGGAGAGAAATATAAATTGATTATACGAAAATTAGAATTACAATTCACAAATAAATTGGATTAAGTTGAAATAATATAATTGTCTTTATTTGAAAAAATTAGAATATAGCAAAAGCAAAATAAAATACCTAGTTTATGAAATGACCACTTTAAATGAAGGGTGGAATGAATTTTATGTAATAAAGAATAATATGCTATAGCAAGAAGAATAACCCTTTTGGGCAGAGTAAACCCTTTTCAACATTTCTGTAGCAAGAGAGCAAACAAAAGTTTGAAAATAGAAATCTTAGTTAAAACAATTTGATGATAATGAAAAATACAACAAATCACATTAATATGCTTCAATTTGAATAATTGGTCATTTTTATTTTCTCCATGATTTGTTATTATCTTATTTTTTATCTTTTATACCCTTGGCACGACATAAGAGTGGTTGATAATATTAGCAGAAATTAATCAAAAATAATTAAATAATTTGGAAATGAAATAAAGAAAATTAATATAAATAGAGAGTTTCATTATTAATTTTTTAAGTATTAAAAGTAAATACATTATTAAAATCTAATATACGTATTATATGCTTTTTTATTACATAAAAAATTATGTAATTATTATACTGTCAAGAATAGAGAGAATAGTGATGTGTATTTCATGTTAGACTATGTACAAGTATATATACAACCTAACGAGATTAGATTTTATTAGTTCGGCCCAATTACTATATACTAAACAGGCTTAACATATACTCTATACTAACTAAATAATCCGTCATTTGAAATTTCGACTTGAAAACTGACTATCATAAATTTTACTATAACTAATATTTCGTTGCTTTTTTTATCTCTCTATTAGTATGAGAATATTACCCACTATATATTTATTTTATCACATTCATTGCTAATTTAAATCAATAAAGGTTAAACCTTGCTATTATATTAGGGTTGAAGTTTTGTTTATCTGTACATAAATAATAAGAAATTATTTTGAAATCAAAATGCGTATCCATTATGCAGATATCTTTAGGTGGGAGTGGAGGATTAAAAATTTATGGAAAGACATATAATTTGACACAACTTCAATTTCATACTCCATCCGAGCATCGGTTTAACAGTGTCCCGTAAGTCATTTTTCTCATTACTATTTACTTTGTCTGGAATTTAAACCACCTCTTTCTAATTAGTCATCGTCCTCCTCGTATTTATTAATGGAGATTAGACATTGAAAAAGATAAATAGGAGATTAATTTATCACATATAATAAATATGTCTAATCTCTCACCCTATACTTACTACCAAGTATAATAATGCATATAACATAGCTCTTTTTTTTTTTAACAAACATAGGTGGTTTATTTTATTTTATTTTATTTTTTATTTTTTTTATTTATTTTTTTTTTTTTTAATTTTGTGTATATGCTAATAAAAGTTGGATGTGTGCATGAACCACGTAAGATATGCTGCAGAGCTACAACAGATACACGAAGCCGCTGATGGCAGCCGAGCAGTGGTGGCGATTCTATTCAAATATGGACCACCTAGTCCTTTCATTGACATGGTAATCATACGCTTTAATTTTTTTAGTCTCTTATTATCATTTATGTGGTTAAAATAAAATATGTTTGATTGATAAGAATAAAACTAAACCAATTAAAACATCATTTGAGAATTTGTTGGTTCCTTCCACAATGAAAATTGTTTCAAATGTAAAATTTAAAATCTTAAATTTGTAACTAGCTTTTCTATTAAAATCTTAAAATTTGATAGTTGGTACTATATGGAAAAAGGTTATTCTTTCATACGAAGTACTCTAGAGGTATAAAAGAAAGATAAATGAGATAATATAATTAAGTAGTGTAAACTTCTCTTTCATTTAATAAGTAATGTAAAGTAGTAAAAGAAATTTTTGTACACCTTACCAAACATAGCTTAATTAGAGCCTTTATTTTTTCTGGTGTTCCACCCGGTTCACCCTTGGGCTAATTCGGATTCGGAAATCAGTTTTTGGTGGTTAGGTTCTAATCTTCTCCCAATTGTTGTTGCGGGGGGATCGAACACATGGTCCTTCTACCAAATGTAGCCCTAATAACCACTACACAATACAACAACCAATTGATTAATTAGGGCCTCTATGCATGGTTCATGGTATTTTAATTAGGGCCTCTATGGTTCATGGTAATCTAATTAAACCTTTTTTTACTTCATATCTATCATTGTTACAAAGTAAGCCATTAAGTAATAAATTCAAACAAAATAAGTTTAAATACTATATACTATGTATTAAATAATTAGTCCTATTCTGATAAAAACAATTTTAGACAAAATATTAAGCAAAACAAAGTCTTAACTATTAATCAATAAGGGGTCTAAAACATATTAGTCTTAATCACATGGGGCTTCCACTGATTATTAGAACAAGCTAAGAGCATGACATACGCAATAAATTGAAAAACCTTTGTTAAAATATTAATGAAGAAATAGTTTTTGTATAAATGTTTCCAAATAACAAAAAAGAAAACACAACCACGCTTTTTATGTCCCTTTGCATTATTATCATAAGAGGTCAGCACTTTCCTAATAACTTCATACGACTATATATATATATGGTTCTTGTCAAGCCAACATTCACTTGCGTCGGTTAGGAAGAATAAGCAATCATGCATGTCTAATGTTATTATGTCATTTTTGGAGCCCCAGTTGATCTCAGAGATAAACATTTTAATTTATCTCCTCTCACAGCTTTATGTATTGAAATCTGTGTCACTTTATTATTTTACTTTTATCATTTAAAAAATAAAAGAAAATGATTAAATTGTGAGAGGAGATTTATTCACAGCATTTATCTCAAAGAGAAACTTGAATTTACCCTTTTTTTAATCCGCAATTTTTTTAAATTTCTTGATTTTTAAATCCATTTCTAAGGTAAGTCTTGTATGTGGCTAGCCACATGGGGTGGCCACATTAGGTTATAAGAGTAATCTTCATTTATATGTATAGGTAACCTCAATTTTTTCATAAGAGTAACTTCATGTTATTCATAAAAGTAACCCAAATTCATTATATAAGTGAATTCAAGTATTTTGACGGAAATTTTGTGTAGAACTACCCTAAAGATAGGGTCATTTGTGAATAGCTACCCATTTCTTTTTTATTTGTTTAGAACTACCCACAAGTTTGAAAACATTTGGGTAGCACTACCCATTAACATTTTCGTCCAATTAAAACGTTATCGGAGCTCACTTTTTTCACTTTTGCCACCCAATTAACTCTCCCAATTTGTATAAAGGTTTTAATTTACCTTAATTAACCTAATTAAGGTTTTAATCATAATTTATTTTAGGGTTCATGAGTGTAGTATTATTTGGGGATTTTAATTTATGAGGTTTGGGGGTTTAATTGAATGGAAAAATTGATGGGTTAATCCCACCTTTTGAGTGTTGAAGATTAATAATCCCACATTTGGGATTCTTTTTAATAATCCCACCTTTGATATCAATCCGCTCAAAATACTCCCGGGTGACCAGTGACCGGCTAAAGAGGTAATTTTTTTTTATTAAGTTTATTTTACACGTGTCACAATTTGATTTGTCCCAAATTAAAAAAAAAAAAACACCACCTAAGCTACACCACAGCCACCACCATCCCCACCACCCCACCACCCAAACCCAAAACCACCGCCACCACTAACCGGACCCGAAACCAAACCACCGTACCGCTATCCACCCCAGCCAACCCAACCCTAAAACCACCTTCGAAAATCAACCCACAAGCAACCCCGTCTCCCCGCAACTAACCTTCGTCACCACGCCGCTCCGGCCAGCCATCCCCAACCCAACTCCGACCTTCTCTGTCCCCTATTTCCGGCGCGCCGATCTTACCTATCCCCCATTCCCACCGCGCCTTCCTCCCCTGACCTCCATTCATGTCAAAAACCCACCAAATAAACCCAAAACTACCTTCCAATTTAATAATCGAAAATCCACCAAATCGAAGCCGGAGAAAAGGGAGGGAGGCCGAGATCGGGACGGAGGAAGGGGAGGGCTCGGGATTGTGGCGGAAAAATGATTTTCAAGGGTTGTCGGATGCTTGGTTTTCGATGGTTTTTGTGGCGGTGGAAGGGAGGTTGGTGGTTCGCGGGAGGCGGAGAACGGGCGTCGGCGCTAGGGGAGTCGATTTGGGCGATCGGCGTTGTTGGGTGGTTAGGGCTGAGCAGTTGATTGGTGGCGGGGAGGGTGGCAAGGGGCTGGGCAGCTGATTGGTGGTGGGTGGTGGGTGGTTTTTTTTTTTTTTTATAAAATATCACTTTTTTTAAAATGTATTTTATTTTATTTTTATTTTTTTGACCATTCATAGGCCGCCACGTGTCAAATAACCTGTTATAACAGGTTACTTGACCTGTTGGGACTATTTAAAGTGAATTGATATCAAAGGTGGGATTATTAAAAAGAATCCCAAAGGTGGGATTATTAATCTTCAACGTTTAAAAGGTGGGATTATTCCCATCAATTTTTCCTAATTGAATTGGGGTTTTTGCTTATTTTAGCATTAATTGACCATTGTAATTGAAAAAAGTAAATAATTGGACCAAAATAACGTTTTAATGGGACAAAAAACGTTAGTGGGTAGTGGTACCCAAAATTTTCCAAACTTGCGGGTAGTTCTAAACAAATAAAAAAAAATGGATAGTTCTTCACAAATCACCCTATCTTGCGGGTAGTTCTAGACAAATTTTCCATTTAGAAATAAGTAACTTCATTTGTTCTTTCGAGTAACCCCTATTCTTTTATTTTTTTAAAAAAATGAAATAATAATTCCACTTATTTAAGAGAGTAACCGTTATTTCTCATTTAAGTAACTTACATACGCGTTAAAATAACCTCATTTGCTCACCAACGTAACCCTTTATTACTTGATTAACTTTCTTGTATGTGATTATGTGAAGTGGCCACACTATGTGACCAGCCACATATAAAACTTTGTGAATACAGAGTATATCACTTTCTAAAATAAAGAATTAATCGTAATAGTATAGACTGCATAGATGTTAAACTTTCAAAAGACATTTTTAGTATTAAATTTTAAATTCTTAGAATGGAATTCAATCAAAGGTGGCTTATAATTCAGGAACATAGTTGTGTTATTCAAAAGAATATAATACGTAATATACATACTTCTTATTAATCAATCAAAACAGAGTAAATAATACTTCGTACATATTTATAGAAGAATATGTAGCTTAACAATTTGTACGTTTATTTTAACCTTGTACAGTTGTACTATTGTCGGATTTGATTTTTTTTTTCCTTGTTTTAGTTGAAGCCCCAGTTGCAAGAACTAGCTAAAAAACCTTGCACACAACAAAGGATTGACATCCCAAAGTTTGATTTGAGCTTCTTGAGGAAATGGCCACGCGATTATTATCGATATCTTGGCTCTCACACTTCTCCTCCTTGTGATGAAAATGTCATTTGGAATGTGCTTTGCGAGGTATCTATCTATACTCCAATACTATATACTAAAGTAATCACCAAGAATATTTAAGAAGTATACGTGTTACACCTACATTAAAGAATTTCCCGCTAAAAACTTTTTTTTTTCATTAAGAAATAATTAGATAACGGATGAAAAAAAGAGAATATAGAGCCTACAAAATAAAAACAATAACTTTAAATAAATAAAATATTAAATATATACATGATTTATAAACAAATACAAACTTATAATAATATATAAATAAAAAAAAATTTCCTGTGAATATCCGAGCGTTGCTCGGGCAAAGAACTAGTACTATATACTAAAGTAATCACTATAGTTATCCGTTAGGTACACATGTCACATTCACAACAAAAATTTTCCCGCCCAAATATTTTTTAGCCTTTTTTTTATTTCTTTTTTTTCCCTTAAAAAATAACATGATAAAAAAATTTAATGAATAAAAACTTACAATAATTTATAAAATATTTTAAATAATGTATCTTACATGAGAATTTTAAAGATAGACATGATATGAATTCAAATTCAAAAAAAAAAATTTAAAAAAATGTTACATATAAGCCATTTCATTAAACTAATTCCATTTTAATTATTATCGTCAACTTAGGAAAAAAAAAAGAATTATCGAATTTATCATTTATTCCTTTGTTCTGTACTTTTCAATCGGAATTATAGTCATGTTAACAAATTTTATTTGGATTAGTATCATGACAACTTAATTCTTAAAAAGAGTAAATAAGGGCATGTTCACTATTTCACTTCAGCTTAATTTCAGTTCAATTCAGCTCCTAATTTTCTTCTCTCATAAAATATTCAGTTCATTTTAGCTCAGTTCAGTAAACATGAACATGCCCTAAGTTCTCAGATTTAATTTTTATATGTAAGTTGTAGTTAAAAATTTATCACTATACATGCATATTATAACATAATAACATAATTAAAATGTTTTTGTTATAGGCTAAAACAATATCAGTGGAACAAGTGGGTGAATTAAGTGCTCCTCTTTGTGAAGAAAACAAGAACAATGCACGGCCCCTGCAACCATTGAATGGAAGAAAGGTCGAGATGTATGATGAGGTTTAATTTAGTTGATTTAGCCATTTGTTTAAATGGGGCTTGCAATTGTCTAGCTAGCAAGACAAATTTTTAAAGAGCTAGTACGACTCTTTTTTTTCTTCCACTTTTTAATTTTTATCATTTATTTTTTTAAAAATGTATTGAAAAATTATGAGTAATAAAACAACATTTTATTAGTGTTTTGTGGGAAACCACTTTTAATACATTTTTTTTTACATAATAATACCAAATGCATGCCGGAATTTGTTAAATCCATAAAATTCTGGCGTTAGATCAATCACGTGTTCGCTATTTCTCGTATTAAAATAATTTTATACTTTTTCCATTTCACACACCTGTTTGCTATTTCTCGCATTAAAATAATATTATACTTTTTTCCATTTCACACACCTGTTTGCTATTTCTCGCATTAAAATAATATTATACTTTTTTCCATTTCACACATTGTAATATTTCTCTATTTGCACATGTTTTCTCTTTTTTACTCTCCTTGTTAACAACATAATAAGTCCATATCTTTATTCCTCTCTATTTCCTTCCTCTTCTTAAAATCGGTGTCCCGTCACCATGTTGCAATATTTGGGGAACGAATGAAATATGATACTAAATTTTCTACAATCGAAAGAAAGCACAATCAACTACCAAACCGTCCAACATATAAATGTAATATACAAGTAGTATAAAGAATTTCGGATCCTTGTAACATCTACTCCATTACACGATAGAATTGATCTTAGGAATATTACACCTAAAACAGACCAAAACTGCTAATCATGTAATGACTTCCAAATAGGGAAATTAAATATTTAATTACAACAATAAAGATTGAATGATTGGAAAAGCTTAAATAATTGATATCAGGTGTATAGTAGCCACCTAGTTAGGATTTCATAGTCATAAACATCTATCATGGAGATACTATATTGTATAAAACAACTGTATTTACTACATACTAATCATTGAATTGATCTAGGATTAGTTTCAAATGCATGGCAGTTAGCTTCTAATAAACCACTTTGGTCTGTAGTTAGTGGATTTGGTTGCAAGCCAAGATATTTCATTTGTGCATCTCAATAATAGAAGATGTCACCTTTAACTAACTTAGGGCCTGTTCTCATTGACTGAACTCTGCTGAACTGAACTGAGCTGAGCTGAGCTGAACTGAACTAAAATGAAATGAATATTTTATAAGAGAAGAAAATTAGGAGCTAAACTGAACTGAGCTGAGCTGAACTGAATTTCAACGTAAGAGAACAGGCCCTAATTCGCAAATATTACACATACATAAAAATCTAGGATTAAATTCTATTTATCTGCCTTTGAGAGTTGAATCTTTTTCAAGTCCTATGAAATTTTTCAAACTTAATTGTATTCGGATATGGTTATTAATACTACATCCGATTTTTATTAGTTGCGAATTTGGGTATTATTTAGATGAATACGCATAATTCTATCTTTGTGCACCTAGATACATGTAAAAACATCTCTGAATCACGTGATTATAATGAACTAATGAAATATGTACTAGTATAATACTTACCTCCGTTTTTTATTAGTTGACACGTATTTCTTTTTAGGAAGTTTTTTTAGTTGACACGTTTCCTTTTTGGGTAAGTTTTATACCTTGCTTTTTAAGTGTACCTCACTTACTTTATCATTCTCTCTTACTCTCTCTTCTCTCCTTAATATGTGTGCCTAAATGAAACGTGTCAACTAAATAGAAACGGAGCAAATAATTTGCAAAAGCAAGAACATTATGGGGATATTGTAAGTTTGGAAGCGTGTGAGAACAATTATTAAAATGGAGTAGTAATTGTTCACATACCCTGCACAAAGGTGGTTTTTTTTTTTTTGAACAAAGGTGGTTAACATAGTGACATGTATAGACAAATGACAAACTTGTCTTCAGCATAAACCCTTAGCTCGAGCCAGTGGCGGATCCAGGATTTTATGGGTGCTAGGTCACTATTATCCATCAATCCAAAAAATGGATTATATGAAGGGTGATTTTGTGGAGGAAGAGGATGAATTTTAAGACTAATAAAACTTGATATATCACATGTATTTTTCCTTTCATTCTAAAAATCAAGTTACAATTTTAATGAGATTAATTGATATTACTCATATAATATACGGAGTAGGTTACTATTATGGACTACATAGCTAGGATTAAATAGATAAAAGCACTGGCGACGGATTAAAAAATATCCATTATGGGTTCAGATTTTCGGAGTTATCGAACATTGCATAAGAATTTATTGAATACATGTAATAAAAATTAAAATGAAAAAAAATATACAGTCATAAAAATGAAATGAAGAAATTGTTTTTAGAAATTAATAGGCTAGTATATAAATTGTGAAGTAAAAACAAAATAGTCAAACAAAATGTATAAAAGTTTTTTAAAAAAAATTAAAAATTAAAAATATACATATTCTTTTATTAAAGTAGGAATAATGTGGTGGGATTTGATCCCCTGCCTACCTAAGAAAGACTCCACTCAAAGCATTTACTTTACCGCTGAACCACAAAGCTGCATTGTGCTATTTCTAGCATGAATTAAATTTTTACCGTAAAATTCCTAGGTTACGTGACCCAGCAACGCTGGGTCCGCCACTGGCTCGAGCCTCCTTTGCCACTGAAAGATTAGCGATGTTCACATCAATCATAGTACAATAGTGTTTCATTTTTCATGTTTTTTTGGCCTTCAATTCAAAAGTTTAATTTAGAAATTATAGTTAGTAGTTTCGTCTTCTACTTTACATTGTTGTCAATCTTGTCAATTTTAAGAATCAAGATGACTAATTTTAAACTCTTAGTAGTACTACTTCCGTTACAGGTTATATGCAACGATTTGACATAAAACAATCGTGTCAATGTAATATAGATTATGTACCAAATAAACTATTACATGAACAAAAAAGGAAATTTATGGTCTGAACAAAAAATTAAAAATTTGTGGAGATATCAAATTTGCCTTAAATATTCTATGTCTATTCATTCATGAGGAACATGAACGAAATAATGAATGCTTAAAAACTCACCAAATCATGTCAATGTAATATAGATTATGTACCAAATAAACTATTACATGAAAAGTAGTTCATATGTATATACTCATGTTTACTTTTTAATTGTAACATTTCTCTGATCAAAATGTTATAACTAAATGTAAACGGAGGAAGTAGCTGATTCACTAAACTTATTTGACTAAATAATACGGAGTAATTGATAGCACATCTATTTTATCAATTGGTAGTGCATGAGAGTTGTTAGTAGTTACAAGTTAGTACACCAAATGGTCAACGTTTGAGCAAAACAAACATTTAATTTTTGAAAAAGTCATAACCGAAGCGCCAAATTTTTATCGGAGCATTATACACATACTACTCCGTATTAGAGTTGCTACTTTAACCCAAACATCTTATGCAATCAGTTAGTAAAGTCAGCTAATAATGCACCCAATAAAGCTAATACAAATGACTAATAGCTAATTGTTTACTAGTTATTACCAAGTACAATCTTATTCAAGCAAAGGTTAGGTTGGAAAAATTAATCAAAATATTTGATGCATTCCAACAAGCTATATATGGACCTATAGAACTCCATGATATCACAAATTTATCCAATTTTTGTACATCTAAAATGTCTCACAATTATTGCACCAAAAATAAAATGTCTAACAATAAAAAAAATATGCTTCCCTTGAAGAATCGAGAATTCTTCAATCTTATCATTTGGGGGGAGATAGATGGAAGCAACAACCACTACTCCATTCCCCGATTCTTCACTAATAAATAGAGAACTTACGTATTATCAATAAAGAGCTTATGTATTATGGATAATGCGATATATGATTAACTAAGTCTAAAGTTTTATCTATAACAAGCAAGATTGATAAGTTTACTACATAAATTTCAAATTCACACGCTTAAAACTCCAAAGTCCTAACATTCAATGTTATCGATTGCTCGAGTTAGAATAATTTCAATCATCCATCTTAAATTATCGTGATAGTTATTTTTGATCAAAAAGTAAATTCATAAGATCATGAACTCTATATAGAAGAAGAAATCACAAATTGTATTTACAAACTATATAACAAAATTCTTCAACCATGTGACTAAAAATATGAAAAATCCTATAACCTAAAGTATGAACATATATAAAAACTCAGACGTGAAGTTGAAACAACAACACACACCATTACACCATTGTCAAAAATTGACCCAACAAAATATAAAAACAATAACACTCGAATTTTTCAAGCTCATAAATTTTGACGTGTATATATATAAATCCTGACGTCACCCTATCAAAATGGGACCCACTTACCTTCTCCCACGTCATACAGACATGGGTCCCACCGCCCGCCAATCACGATCCACATCTACCTCTACAGGTGGGCCCACCTCTCTCCGCCGCCAGATCGGACCACCACCCAACGGCTCAGATTTTGCCCCGTCAGCCTCCACGTCACCGGCCCAACTATCCGATTTCCGGCCCGAAGCAAACCGCTTCATTCCCCCTAAACCGGACGGTTCAACCGATCCTACTTCACTCAAACCGCCACAATTATTATTCGAGTTAAACCCGCGTTTTTTCTTCGAGTTATTCCTCTTAACCACTCCAACAAATTCCTCATCGTCTAGTTGTTGAGGTTGTGAACTCAAGTTATTATTACCCCGTTTAGACTGGAAGATAGAACGGAAATTCTTCCAGAACCCGGGTTTCCTTTCCTTTACACTCTTATTCCTAACCAAACCCGACTCAATTCCCTTCTTCCGGTTCTTCCCTCTTCTACTCCCTTTCCTCGACTTCACCCTTCCCATACAAGAAACCTTCGGCGAACCCGGTTCAACCACCGGTTTACCTGCCGGTTCAGACCGTTTCGGAAAAAGCCGCACACTCGACGGCCGACAATGTCGCCGGTTTTTCACTTCAGCGTAATTCTGTTTCTGCGGTTTAGGAAGGGCGATTAACGACGCTTTTGACTTCAAATTCGCCGAATAACGCTGAGAACCGGCGGAAATATGAACCGGATTTAGGTTACTGGAATTAGTATTGGAGCCACCTTTGCCGGAATCTTTCCGGTCGAGAAAAGCGTTGCGATCGAGCCAATCGAGTTCGGCGTCTTTGGAGAGCCAGAATGATTCCGGCGCGTAATCCGGTGGTGGGATCGGTTCCTCCGCCGTGGAATCGTCGTCGTTGGCGGTGATGGCGGTGGTTTCGCAGGTGACTTTGCGGTCGTGTGCGACGCCGGCGCAAACTGAGGCGAGATCAACTTGGGGCATTCTTTGATGAGAGAGAGAAAGAGAAAGAGAGAGTTTGAAATTATTTGTGGGATTTTTTTTGTTTTTTTGGGAGGAAAGGAAAGAATAATGTAATAAAGGGGAAATTAGAAGGTGTGATGTAATTGTAAATTGGATGTTTTGTGGGGTTGGAGTGAGTTGGATGTGTTTGGGTTTGGTGATGATTTTTTTGGAGGGAATTTCAACTATGTTGACTTCTTGTGTTTTGTAAATTTTATGGGTTTTTTTTTCTTCTTCTTTAACTAATCCATACTTGCTTTAAAAAAACAAAATACTCCATATTTTGGGTTGTTTTAATTTATTAAACTGAAATAAACTAAATTGTTTATGAATGAAGAAAAATAGAAATTGAATGGAACTGAAATTAAGTTAAAGAGAAGAAGTACTTTATATAAGATCTTCATTCATTATGAGAAAACTACGGAGTATGTATCACTCCTTTCCTTTTCATTTCCAAATTTGTGAGGGATTTGAATAATTTTAGACAATCAAGCTATTTAGAATATAATGTAGAGGTCACTTTTTTATTTAATGCAACTTGATTGTCCAGGGGTTTATTTGTGTATGTACATCCCGAGAGAGCGAAAGGCTATTAAATATTTATGATGATAATAATCGAGGAAAAAGAAATGATGATGATAATGTAAATTTTACTTTCTAAAGCGTTAAATTTAGGGCTTGTTTGACATCAATTTTGGTTTTCAGTTTTCTGTTTTTTTTAAAACCAAAAACCAAAAACCAAAAACAGGAAACAAGAAAAAGGTGTTTTCACTTTTCTGTTGTCAGTTTTCAAAATTATCATAATTTTAACAAGTTTATATAATTTTTGATTTATTATGGGACACATATCATATACTTTTAGAAAACAAAAAACTAAAAAACAGAAAACCACAACAATGCCAAACGAACCCTTAGTAAATTATTTTCATTCTTTAATTACCAATTTTGACAAAAATAAATAAATAAATAAATAAAACCTTCAATAAGACTACTTTAGGCAAACGAAAAAAAAACGTCCTTTATTTGTCAAAATTGGTGATAAAAAATGAAAATAAATTTACCAAATTTAACACTTTAGAAAGTGAAATTTACATTATTATTGAAGTTGATATCTCAACTTTGTCATAATTAATACTCCGTAATTTATAAAATTTGTACTCCATATTCTTATTTTTTTTGTGCGATAATTTTTTTAAATACAAGTTGTAGAAGGGAGAATTCATTCATGGATATTACATACAAATATATGAAGTTATTGTGTTGATAATAAGTACGAGGTTAGAACCCGTGCGATGCACATTTTATATAAAGACTATTTTTAATTTGTACATTTAAAAAATAAATCGCTATTATACATGAATATAATAAGATTTATGTATATTTTGTAATTTTAATCAAAATTAGGATATAGTATCTACGCAACGTTGTCCAATTCATAGTTCAATGTTGGAGGTCATTTATTAGTGTGCTATTTAAAATTGTTTCAATTTTCTACGATAAATAGATAGATTTTAGTTGTAATGCATAAGCTTTTGTTTAAATTTCAAAAATGTTAAATATAGTAGCTTTCCAAAAAAAAAAAAAAAAAAAATCAGCATTGCATTTAGGCGGGAAATTTTTTATTGACAAAGCAAAACTTGAGCAATGGTGATGTCAACGACTTCTGTTTTAATAATATTTAATAGATAGATACACTTTTGTAACCATCCTCCAACCAAACCTATCCACCTAAATCACTACTAATCGAAGATTAGCTAAGAAGTGGGTAATTGTAGTACTTTCGTTTTTCAATATTAGACCAAACAAGATGAATTCATTAATGTAATTGCATCCTCTAAGATAGTACTAATTATAGATTATTAGAGTAACAAAGAACCTTTTTTAAAAATTAAGACAACAATACAATTACAGGAATCACTCTTGATATGCTAAATTCAAGAGTAGAAAACTAGACTGAATACAAATTATACCATTTACGATATATCTGATCCTTGTATGGTGTATTCTAGTTTTATTCACTTGATTTTTACTTATTTGATCTTATTTGAACTTATCTGATAATATCTTATTTGAACTTATTAGCTCTTATTAGAGCTTATTTTAATTATAAATTGAACTTGGCTATCCCTGATTAGCCCTTATCATAACTTATCTAAACTTATTTTTCTTGAACTTATCATATCTGAACTTATTAACCTTTATCTAAACTTTTTTTCATGAAATAAGTGAAAATAAGGTGAAGAGAACAGGGCCATACCTGAACTTATCTAAACTTATTAGACCTTATTTTAGTTGTAATTGTAATTAGGTAATCCTTATTGTAGACGTCGTTCGAAGTGGCAATTGACATAATACGATTAGGGACAAGGAAAGTATGGAGCCGCCAACAAGTTTTTTAGGAACTTGTAAACCGTTCACGGATCTTAAAAGGCAAACACGAATAAAAGGGATAATGATAGGCAACAAAGATTGACCCGTGAAGGTTACACCTCATTCCTAATCCATGAGATTACTAACTCCATATGGTTCGGACCACAAAAGGAGGTTCGGGGATGATGGTACAAAGTGAGTCATGGAGTCACATTCGCCCGTATTGGCCTATACTCGATTCTTATAGTGCAAAGTATTCCTGCAATCTCAAAGGCATACAAACAAAGATTCAATTCGCTTCAAACTATTAATATGCCAAATTGTTTGAATATTAATGCAACACACAATTCTAAAATATTTGTGATCACTTGATTAAACAACAAGATTAAAAAGGAACCTAAACCGGTTGTCCAAATTATCTTATTATGTGTGATTTTCAATTACATATTCCCTTTAAACATGAAATATGGTGATCAATAAATATATAAGAATAAAAATTAATATTGGAAGCAATTTAACAATAAATTTTTAGTCAAATCAAATATAAATTAACCTAATCATGATACTAGCAATATAAAAATAAAATAAGTAATTAAAATAATTAATTACTCACATTACGCGCGTTCCTAAAAATTGCTACATCATGAATAAATTGTTAGTAACTTCAACAAAAATATAAATCAAATTGAAATTAAATTAAATAAATGTAGAGTTGATTTGGTCCAAACCCTCAGTTAATTATACCTTTCACTCCTTGTTTTAAGGACGGAACCTCGGGTGTTGTATGGACTCATTGGAGTGCTTAAAGGAAGGAATAGGGAAGAATAGGGAGGCTAGTGTTTAGGTTAAAGAGGGAGAAGAGAACGATTTTGTGTAGAGGGAGAGAGAATGATTTTTGATGCCCCTAAACTGCAGAAATCAAGTCTGTATTTATAGAAAAGATGAATAGGGGGATGCACGAAACCCTAGAAGAGATAAGGCCGCATAAAAACCCTAATTTGGGCACCGTGACACAGTGTTGGGCTCCGTGACACGGTCAAGTCCACCGTGGCAGGCACGGTACATAATGTCGTGTCGCGGTGTGCAATCTGCCCAAATCACGTCCAGATTCATAAGCGCGTGAAAAAACACGAAAAAATCACCGTGACACATTGAAAATTACCTTGTCACGACACCAGGCACCGTGCCACGTCAGATTTTGCCGCGACGCGGCGTTTTTACACTGTGCGTTTGTGTATGGTAATTTCAATTTTTACGCGTTTTTAATCTATGATAACTTTTTATCCGTAACTCGGAATAAGACAAATAATATATCGTTGCAAAGCTTATCTAGTTTAATTTCAAACCCAATTGAATCAGGTCAAAATCATTAGTAAATTTTAGGATATGGTTGTTTTATTGAAAGGGTGTCGGTTTTGGGCCGAGTTTAGTACTTTGCTCATATCTTCTTCGTTTTAAATCGAAATGGGCTTATGATATATTGTTAGAAAGCTTATTTCAAGGCATATCAAACTAAATAATAATTGGATTAAAATTATAGGGCCACAAAATCAGTTTCTCTTGATTTTGTGATGTGGACACGAAAAGTGGAAAGTAAGTTTTGTTTTAGGGAAATAAATTAGGATTTGGATTGGTTTATAAAATGTATTGAATGGAAACATGGATTTAAGAACTCCAAAGATTAAATACTCAACCCGGACAATAATGGCGGTGAAAGGTTGTTGATCATCGGGTTTGGTTTCTGGGAGACATTTTTAGGTATCTACACTTATCGAAACTTATTTTCCTAAACTGAATTTATATGAACTTAACTGAACTTATTAAACCTAAAATATCTGAAAATAAGGTGAACAGAACAGATAGATTTTTTTTTTCATGTCATGTTCTGTGCGGACTATGCCCAGGCTACGAACCCAAAAAAAATAAAAATACAACTGTAGTGTAGGGAATATTTCAAGCATTACGCCAAACTTGAACCCCACTGTATCATACACTAAAGTACGGTGGCATCCAAAGGGAAGGAAGCTAGAGCAAAAGAGTCGCCAACAAGTTTTAGGAACTTTTAAACCGTTCACATGGTGAAGGTTACACCCCTTAACGATCCAAAAGATCGTTAACTCCAACAGGTCTGGAACCAAGACTGGAAGTTCGGGGATGAAGGTACAAATCCAATCTAAAAGAGAAAGAACTTGCCCTAATAATAGGCCTCTACTTTATTCTTCTCGTATTCATGTGCGCTTTCTGACTAACATGCAATCAATAGGTTTACCCTAATCCTTTTTAATCTATGTTGGTTGAATATTAATGCACAGACAAAACTAGTATTGGCGATCACTTGAATTATAATCATATTAACCTTAAACAAGATTATTAATTATCTTATTAAGCGTGATTACAAGTACCAATTCCCTTTAAACATGCATAAAAGGCGTTATCAAACAATAACAATAAATAAGTATAACCAAGTAACATAATAATAATCATAATTATAAAAATTATAAAAAAAAATAATCACAATAATAATAATAATTATAATCAATAATCATCATAATCATGTTAAAGCATAATATCAAGATCCTAGGCATAATACTAACAAAATTAATAACAAACCCTAGCATGTCACTAAACAATAAAGATCAAAGGTTTAGCCCTAACATGATACTAACATGAATATTAGGAAAGAAAATAGGAAGCATCACAGAAATCATAATTGATATAAGCAAATCACCCTAAACATGATACTATGAAGCACTAAAACATCCTAACATGATATTAGGAATCAAAATAACAATCTAAGCATGATTTCTATATCAAAATATCAATAAAGCAATTAAAGCACTTACTTGAATGTCTCGTATCTCTTTCTAATAACAAAATACACGCGTTAGTAACTTCAAGGAAAATAAAAAATCAAACAATTAAATTAAATAAAGATTAAGAAAGTTTAGACTAGATTTGGGACCAAACCCTCATAAATACCAAATCTTTCATGTCTAGGGCGAAGGCAACTTCGAATTATGCTAGGCGTGTCTAGATCTTGTGAATGCGGAATTTTGTTTATAAAAAGTTGGTTTAGAATAAGAGAGAGAGAGTATCAAGAATTTCTTGAAGAGAGTTGGTAAGTAAAAACAGAGATTTAAGGAGGCTATTTATAATGAAAATAAGCCTGATTATGATAAAAAGGAATCGGAATTTCAAGAAGAATAAAACACGACTGTAGAGCCGCAACTGCTTCTGTCGCCGCGCGACAGGGCCTGTCGTCGTGCGCAGAGCCTGTTATGCGGCGCTGCAGGCAATTTTCCCACGCGTTTTCATATTTTTTTTATAAAATTAAGCGTACAAGGGGTAAATCGTAATTTTATTTAAAACATTTCTTTTATTCTAAATAAAACTCAATTATCAATGCTAATCACATTAGGAGTCAAAAGAAACTTCTAGAAGATTCTAGAAGACCATAATCAATCCTAATTGCATTAGGAATGATAATTCATAATAGACCCTCCTCTAGATCATTGGGCCACATATAAAAATCAAACCGGGCCCAGTTTAGTATTTTGGCCATAACTTTCTCATTATTCATCGGAATTGGGCTTATAATATATTGTTGGAAAGCTCTTTTCGAGCCCAATCCAACTACACTATTATTTGACCCTTGCCATGGACCAAACTAAACTGGATTGGCTATTTTCATAAAATAGGTTTTCAAAAACAGAGAGAAAGAAGAGAAATAAAAACTAACCGCAATACTAGACTTTCCACACTTTCACTTCATTCGATTATGATTCGACGTGAAAGGTACTCATCACTGAGTTTGGTTTTGGGGAGACACAAATGGGTGTCTACATGTAGCAATGCATACTAGAACCTTGGGGCTCATGGAAGTGAAAAGAAGATATTGAATTTGGACTCCAAAGCAATGTTGTATTCGAATTTTTTTTTCTTCTTCTTTTTTTGAATAGTTGTATTTGACTCATTTAATGTAAAGTAAAACTTATAAGGTCCTGTTCTTTTGGGATTTTGGGCAGAGGAGAGCATGAGTCAGCAGAGCAGAGTATAACATAGTAAACTAGATTTCAGCAAAGCAGAGCACATTAGAGCAGAGCAGAGCGAAGTCGAGCCGAGCCAAGCAGAGCAGATTTCTATTACTATTATTAAATATTAAATATTAAATATTTATTATTATTATTAAATATTTATTATTATTATAATAATTAATAAATATTATTTATTTATTTATTATTATTATTAAATATTTATTATTATTATTATTAATTATTTATTATTATTATTATTAAATATTCATTTTTAATATTATTACAATTATTATTATTAAATATTAAATATTAATTATTATTAGCTAGGGCAGAGTAGAGCATAGCAGATTTCAGCAGAGTAGAGCAGCTCTAAAGAACATGGCCTTATTTTTCTAGAAAATTAATGGGAAAAAACACTTATTTTGTTTGAAATTGCATGAATGTATTATGTGAAAGAAATCAAAAGTCAAGCACAATAAGTGAAATTTCCTGTTTCTCATAATGAGAAAAGAAATTTGTTTCTTATAAGGGCATTTTTGTGAATAAATCAATAAATTTTTCATTATTGTGGAGTCCACAATTAAATAAAGTTGAATAAAGTTGTTGGTTTATTTACGAAAATGTTATGTGAGAAACAAATTTTATTAGAAATTGGGGCATCCCCCACAACAATGATAAAGTCTTTTTTTTTTTTTTAAGAAAAGACTGAAGTCTAATTGTTTTTTTAACACAGATTTTTTTATAGTTACAACACTTCTCTTTTCACCCTTACCGATGCATTGCATGTTTTGAATCGTTAATATCTTTGATTACCAATATGTAAAAATTATAAATTTTAGAGTTTAAAATTGTGCAAATTGAGACGAATCTAACAAGTTCCCACATGACTATAATTTTTTTTTTTATGTACGAATCGTCAAATCTAGTCAAAGTGAAACAGATGAATAGTGTAAAAGTCAAACTGTTATAACTATTAAAAAAAAAAAGGAAGTATTATTTTAAACAAGACTATCTTTGATGTAAGAAGGATTTATTATCGGACTTTCACACCGGTGGTTTAATAATATGGATAACACTACCTTAACATCATCTCATTATTTAGCTCTATCTTTTTTTTTTTTTTGAAAAAACTCTATCTAATATTCTAATTCACTCACATTTTAAGAGAAGCTAATCTAGTTTCTCATTCAAATTTAAAGAGAGACGTTAATCTAAAACTTGGTCACACTATTTTTAAGGATCGTCGCACCACACAAGATATTGACATTAAGGCCCTGTTCGTTCTCTTCACTTTAATTTTGCTGAACTGAAATAAACTAAATTGTTTATGAAAGAAGAAAGTTAGAAATTGAATGAAACTAAAATTAAGTTAAAGAGAAGAAATCCTTTATATATGATCTTCATTCATTATGAGAAAACTACGAAATATGTATCACTCCTTTCCTTTTCATTTCCAAATTGGTGAGGGATTTGAATAATTAGACAATCAATCTATTTAAAATATAATTCAGAGGTCACTTTTTTATTTAATGCAACTTGATTGTCCAGGGGTTTATTTGTGTATGTACATCCCGAGAGAGCGAAAGGCTATTAAATATTTATGATGATAATAATCGAGGAAAAAGAAATGATGATGATAATATAAATTTTACTTTCTAAAGTGTTAAATTTAGTAAATTATTTTCATTCTTTAATTACCAATTTTGACAAAAAAAAATAAATAAAAAAAAACCTTCAATAAGACTACTTTAGGCAACGAAAAAAAACGTCCTTTATTTGTCAAAATTGGTAATAAAAAATGAAAATAAATTTACCAAATTTAACACTTTAGAAAGTGAAATTTACATTATTATTGAAGTTGATATCTCAACTTTGTCATAATTAATACTCCGTAATTTATAAAATTTGTACTCCATATTCTTATTTTTTTTGTGCGATAATTTTTTTTAAATACAAGTTGTAGAAGGGAGAATTCATTCATGGATATTACATACAAATATATGAAGTTATTGTGTTGATAATAAGTAGGTTAGAACCCGTGCGATGCACATTTTATATAAAGACTACTTTCCTAAACTAAATTTATATGAACTTAACTGAACTTATTACACCTAAAATAACTGAAAATAAGGTAAACAGAACAGATAGATTTTTTTTTTTTCATGTCATGTTCTGTGTGGACTATGCCCAGGCCAAGAACCCAAAAAAAATTAAAATACAACTGTAGTGTAGGGAATATTTCAAGCATTACCCCAAACTTGAACCCCACTGTGATCATACACTAAAGTATGGTGGCATCCAAAGGGAAGGAAGCTAGAGCAAAAGAGTCGCCAACAAGTTTTAGGAACTTATAAACCGTTCACATGGTGAAGGTTATACCCCTTAACGATCCAAAACATCGTTAACTCCAATAGGCCTGGAAGTTCGGGGATGAAGGTACAAATTCAATCTAAAAGAGAAAGAACTTGCCCTAATAATAGGCCTCTACTTTATTTTTCTCGTATTCATGTGCGCTTTCTGACTAACATGCAATCAATATGTTTACCCTAAACCTGTTTACTCTATGTTGGTTGAATATTAATACACAAACAAAACTAGTATTGGCGATCGCTTGAATTATAATCATATTAACCTTAAACAAGATTATTAATTATCTTATTAAGCGTGATTACAAGTATCAATTCCCTTTAAACATGCATAAAAGGCGTTATCAAACAATAACAATAACAATAGTAGAAAAATACAAAAAGGTAACCCCCAATTGGCACCGGTTCAAGCCGAACCGGTGCCAAAAACTGGCTTACAATTGGGCGGGGATTTAGACCAAGAACAATGGCACCGGTTCAGCTCAAACCGGTGCCAAAAATTTAAAAGGCCACTGGTTTGAACCAGTTCCACTGAACCGGTGCACCAAAAAAAAACCGGCCTTCTCCTATATATAAACCCTAAGCTAACCTACCTCCTTCTCTCTCCTCTGATCTCGACGGCGCTCCTCCTTCTCTCTCCTCTGATCTCGACGGAGCCTCTCCTCCCCTCCTTCTCTATCGGCACTCGGCGTTCCTCTCCTCCCCTCCTTCTCTCTCCGACCTTTCTTCTCTCTCCGACCTCTCTTCTCTATCTTCTCTCCCCTCTCTGTCCTATTCTGTCTCAATCTCTGACCTCTCTTCTGTCTTCTTCCCACCACCACCGACGCCACTAACCACCGCCACCACCAAGTCCGCTTATTTTCAGGTCAAGTTTGAGGTTAGTGCATGTTTCTGGGTTAAATTATTCGGGGTAAGGGTTTCTGGGTTTAATTATTCGGGGTAAGGGTTTCTGGGTTTAATTTTTATGTTATATGCCTTAATTTTTTTGGGTTAGATTGTTGTAATATTGTTCGAAATTGATTGGTGTAATTGATCTTCGAATTATTTGGGTTAATTAATTTTGTCATTTTTTGCACTTAATTGATTTTTTGAAATTTCTGGGTTTAATTGATTTTCGAAAGTTTTGGGGTTAATTGATTTTTTGGGTTTGCTGGGTTTAATTGATTTTCGAAAGTTTTGGGGTTAATTGATTTTCTAGGTTTGCTGGGTTTAATTGATTGCTGGGTTTGATTGATTTTCGGGGGGTAATTGGAGTTCGTAGATTTGTTGGGTTTTGATTGATTTATTTGGGTTTAATTATAATTCATTGTTTATGCGGTTTTCTGGGTTGATTTTCTCTTTCTCTTTCATGCATGAGTTTTCTGGGTTAAATTATTGTTTCTCGTTTTTTTTTTAATTTTTTTTTTAATAATTTCTGGGTTTTAATTGATGCAGGTGTTAATTCATGCAACAAGGATTCAAGACTTTGATTTTGGAATATTGTTTTGATGTTGTAATTTTTTTTTTTAATTGTTTTACAATATCAATTTCTGAGTTGAATTTCATTATAATTCATTGTAATTTTTTAATATTTTTTTTTGTATTGTACAATAACATTTTACTGGTTGAATATAATGTGATTTACCATTGTTTTGATCTTGAATATAACAATTTCAAGACTCCGTATTTTACCATTTATTTTTGTATGGGTTGTATTTCTGATGCTTGTTTTTATTTTTATTTTTTTATTATTGCAAGAAAAAAGTAAAAAAAAACAAGGCACCGGTTAACCGGTGCCTATAAGTGCTTCCACTAAAAAAATGATATTTCGCGGAACTATTTAAGGCACCGGTTATCCGGTGCCAAAACCGGTTTATGGCACCGGTTTTGAACCGGTGCCAAAAAGGGGGGTAATTGGCACCCCCCACATAGGCACCGGTTCAAACCGGTGCCTTAAGCCGGGTTTGAACCGGTGCCCTTTGCTATTTTTCTACTAGTGAAGTATAATCAAGCAACATAATAATAATCATAATTATAACAATTATAAAAACTAATCATAATAATAATAATTATAATCAATAATCATCATAATCATGTTAAAGCATAATATCAAGATCCTAGACATGATACTAACAAGATTAATTAATAACAAACCCTAGCATGTCACTAAACAATAAAGATCAAAGGTTTAGCCCTAACATGATACTAAATGAATATTAGGAAAAAAAATAGGAAGCATCACAGAAATCATAATTGATATAAGCAAATCACCCTAAACATGATACTATGAAGCACTAAAACATCCTAACATGATATTAGGAATCAAAATAACAATCTAAGCATGATTTCTATATTAAAATATCAATAAAGCAATTAAAGCAATTACTTGAATGTCTCGTATCTCTTTCTAATAACAAAATACACGCGTTAGTAACTTCAAGGAAAATAAAAAATCAAACAATAAAAATAAAATAAAGGTTAAGAAAGTTTAGACTAGATTTGGGACCAAACCCTCATAAATACCAAACCTTTCATGTCTAGGGCGAAGGCAACTTCGAATTATACTAGGTGTGTCTAGATCTTGTGAATGCGGAATTTTGTTTATAAAAAGTCGGTTTAGAATAAGAGAGAGAGAGTATCAAGAATTTCTTGAAGAGAGTTGGTAAGTAAAAACAGAGATTTAAGGAGGCTATTTATAATGAAAATAAGCCGGAATATGATAAAAAGGAATAGGAATTTCAAGAAGAATAAAACACGACTGTAGAGCCGCAACAGCTTATGTCGCCGCGTGACAGGGCCTGTCGCCGTGCGCAGAGCCTGTTATGCGGCGCTGCAGGCAATTTTCCCACGCGTTTTCATATTTTTTATAAAATTAAGCGTAAAAGGAGTAAAATCATAATTTTATTTAAAACACTTCTTTTATTCTAAATAAAACTCATAAAACTCAATTATGAATGCTAATCACATTAGGATTCAAAAGAACCTTCTAGAAGATTTTAGAAGACCATAATCAATCCTAATTGCATTAGGAATGATAATTCATAATAGGCCCTCCTCTAGATCATTGGGCCGCATATAAAAATAAAACCGGGCCCAATTTAGTATTTTGGCCATAACTTTCTCATTATTCATCGGAACTGGGCTTATAATATATCGTTGGAAAGCTCTTTTCGAGCCCAATCCAACTACACTATTATTGGACCCTTGCCATGGACCAAACTAAACTGGATTGACTATTTTTTCATAAAATAGGTTTTCGAAAACAGAGAGAAAGAAGAGAAATAAAAACTAACCGCAATACTAGACTTTCCACACTTTCACTTCATTCGATTATGATTCGACGTGAAAGGTATTCATCACTGAGTTTGATTTTGGGGAGACACAAATGGGTGTCTACATGTAGCAATGCATACTAGAACCTTGGGGGCTCATGGAAGTGAAAAGAAGATATTGAATTTGGACTCCAAAGCAATGTTGTATTCGACTTTTTTTTTTCTTCTTTTTTTGAATAGTTGTATTCGACTCATTTCATGTAAAGTAAAACATAGGTCCTGTTCTTTTGGGATTTTGGGCAGAGGAGAGCATGAGTCAGCAGAGCAGAGTATAGCATAGTAAACCGGATTTCAGCAAAGCAGAGCACATTGAAGCTGAGCAGAGCAGAGCGAAGTCGAGCCGAGCCGAGCAGAGCAGATTTCTATTACTGTTATTAAATATTAAATATTTATTATTATTATTAAATATTTATTATTATTATAATTCAATATTTATTATTATTATAATAATTAATAAATATTATTTATTTATTATTATTATTAAATATTTATTATTATTAATTATTTATTATTATTATTATTAAATATTCATTTTTAATATTATTACAATTATTATTATTAAATATAATTATTAATTATTATAAGCTAGGGCAGAGTAGAGCATAGCAGATTTCAGCAGAGTAGAGCAGCTCTAAAGAACAGGGCCTTATTTTTCTAGAAAATTAATGGGAAAAAACACTTATTTTGTTTGAAATTGCATGAATGTATTATGTGAAAGAAATCAAAAGTCAAGCATAATAAGGGAAATTTCCTGTTTCTCATAATGAGAAACGAAATTTGTTTCTTATAAGGGCATTTTTGTGAATAAATCAATAAATTTTTCATTATTGTGGAGTCCACAATTAAATAAAGTTGAATAAAGTTGTTGGTTTATTTACGAAAATGTTATGTGAAAAACAAATTTTATTATAAATTGGGGCATCCCCCACAACAAGGATAAAGTCTATTTTTTTTAAAGAAAAGACTGAAGTCTAATTGTTTTTTTTTAACACAGATTTTTTATAGTTACAACACTTCTCTTTTCACCCTTACCGATGCATTGCATGTTTTGAATCGTTAATATCTTTGATTACCAATATGTAAAATTATAAATTTTAGATTTTAAAATTGTGCAAATTGAGACGAATCTAACAAGTTCCCACATGACTATAATTTTTTTTTTATGTATGAATCGTCAAATTTAGTCAAAGTGAAACACGTAAATAGTGTAAAAGTCAAACTGTTATAACTATTAAAAAAAAAAAGGAAGTATTATTTTAAATAGGACTATCTTTGATGTAAGAAGGATTTATTATCGGACTTTCACACTGGTGGTTTAATAGTATGAATAACACTACCTTAACATCATCTCATTGTTTAGCTCTATCTTATTTTTATTTATTTTTTTTTTTTTTTTTTTTTGAAAAAACTCTATCTAATATTCTAATTCACTCACATTTTAAGAGAAGCTAATCTAGTTTCTCATTCAAATTTAAAGAGAGACGTTAATCTAAAACTTGGTCACACTATTTTTAAGGATCGTCGCACCACACAAGATATTGACATTAAGGTCCTGTTCTCTTCACCTTAATTTTGCTAAACTGAAATTATTTTTAATGAACTGAAATTATTTTTGCTGAACTTAAATTATTTTTACTGAAGTGAAATTAATTTTACTGAACTGAAATTATTTTTGCTGATTTTCTATTATAATTCTTCTTTAAGAAACTGAATTTTAATGAACCGAACTTATTTTTACTGAATATTATTTTTTAAAGGTGAATAGAACAGGGCCTAATTCTAATAGGATAGAACTCTATGACTCTTTGTCATGTTACATTAATTATGCAGATTAATTAGCTTTCTAAATTAAGAGAATGATATATATCCTAAAATATTCTTAAAACTTTTGAAAAAAATCTAGGTCTTTAAAAATCATGATTATCCATGAGCAATCATTGAATTCGCACCATAGATTCTAGAAACCACTGCTTTTATTTAGAAGTTCTAGAACTTAATGCTATGAATAAATCAGTGTGCTCAACTAGGTAATTTCATGTGGGTACTCGTATGACAAATCTAAAAATCATTGAGTAGAACATTATCTTAAGGATTCTAGAAACTAAAATTCAAACAAGTCAATATACATATGCTTCTCATTTTCTTTTACTCCAAAATTTGAAGTCGATGTGCGTGTTAGTACGTAACGATACTCTCACTAATTCGCAACATTTGTCCTTCCTCCGTTTCAAAATAAATGTTCCATTTGATAATGCAGAGCTTTAACCAATAATTATCAAAAAATATAAATTATAAAAAAAATTTAGCTGATATTTTAAAACTATACATAAAAAATAAGTACTCGGCCACAACATAACTATAAATAATTTTAAATACTCCTTATAAAGCACAAGTAGAGATGAAAGTGATGTATATGTACATATTCATATTGCAAAAGTCAAAATGGGACAAGTATTTTGAAACGAGGGACTATCAAATTGACATTTTATACTTCCTTTGCCTGCTAATATAATTTTGAGAAACTCAATTGCAAATGAAATATAACAACATACGGACTATTTTTTGTTAAAATAAATAAATAACTTCACTTCTTCAAAACATTGTCACATTAAATCTTGTCGGATGGTATATTACTTGCACTATGCAACACTAGACATCATTATTTATAATTTTTGTTGGTTTAAACTCAATAAATATAATTATAATATAATTATAATTATAAATATAGCTATTTTAGGTTTAAAAATATGTTTAATAAATGTATCTAATCAAAATAATGCCATTGTAAGCTTGTAAAACGAGGGAAGCATATAATAAAAGTACCGTCGGCTATTCTAGAAAAGTCACTTTCTAGAATTGAATAATACGAAGTGGTAACTACTACAATAGTGGAGAGTTTAATGATTTGTAAAATCAAAACACACATTTCTTTTTCAACTTTACTATAAATAAAACAACATTACTTTAGAGGATTGTGATAAAATTTTGTCTTAGGCCGTCATCCACGACTAACAAGTCTCTAGCTAACCTTATGCATAATTGGATTCTTGATGATGACTACACGAAAGCTAAATATATAGAAGCAAATTGCAAATTCTAAATCTCTACAAGTTATTAGCTTGGGCAATGCTTCAGGGTCATGTAGTTGATTCCTAAATATAATTTAATGCGGAGTACCAACACATTGTGCATGCACATCTAGCTAGATGATATTACCAAATTTTATATGATGAATTATAAGAAAACAGGAAATTTCACTCACAAATTAAACATTTACTTGCTATAATCATCTTGAAGTACAATTTTGAAATTTTTGAGTTTATATATTACTAGGTTAGAATCTGTGAGATGCACGGTTTATATAAAACCTATTCTTAATTTGTACATTTTAATTATAAATCGCTATTATACATGAATATAAATAAGAATTACGTACATTTTGTAATTTAAAATCTTTTATTTTCATCAAAACTATGCTATAGTATCTGTTCGACGTCGTCTAATTCATAGTTCAACATAGGAGATCGTTTATTAGTGTGTTATTAAAAATTGTTTCAATTTCTTTCAATAAATTGATAGGTTTTAGTTGTAAGATATAGAAGCTTTTAATATTTAAATTTCAAAAACGTTAGATAGGATATATATATATATATGACATCATCATTGCATTTAGGCAGGAAAATTTTTATTAAGAGAATGACACGTGGGCAGTAATGATATCATCATCTCCTGTATTAGTAACAGTTAATAGATTAGCTCTTTTCTAGTTGCAGATTTTTACACTATTCACACACTTTTTTTTTACCATCTTTTGTAATTTTATTTTTGTTTGTTAAAAAAAATACAACAATGTGTTTTTTTGGTGTTTAGAGAGCTACAAGGGCAAGTAATGAAAATCGATTCCAGAATCACATGGACACATGAATCCTCTAACCACTTGAGTTATGTCTCACTCACACATGTGTAATAGTGTTAAAATTCGTCTCTGTATATACATTGGAAATATTAAGTTTATTTATGTGTAATTTTTACAAAAAATTAAAATATAATAAAAGATATTTATAGTAGTATAATTTATGCATTGACAAGTGTGAAACACCACCACGTGTTGACAACATTAGTAGAAGATGTAATACTTACCTTATTTTTTGCTTAAAAAATGAATAATGTTATATGTAGCCATATGGGCTATATAATACAGTAGCATTTAACACACTCTTGGAAATTGTATATAATTAGGTATTCATGGAAAAAACACACGTAAATCAGTGTTTATATTTTTATGATTTCCTAATTTTTTTTTTTACGATTTTCAAGTGTAAATTTAATGCTTATATGCAGCCTTAAGGGCTATGTATATCATTTTCCTAAAAAAATTACCTTAACTTTCTATAATTTAACTGGCCTTGTTCCCTAATATTAATTTATTATACTGTATTATTTTTGAGCTTATATTATTATTACTGAACTAATTTTTTTTGTAAATTTGTTTATACCGACTATCTTATTATTTATACAAATTTGCTATTGTAAAATTTAGTAAGAATAATTTAAATTTGGGGTAAATACAAGTTAAAATTTGAGATACTCAAAATTTGTTTATCATGGCAATCTTGTAAATAAATCAACAACTTTTTCAATAAAAGTGGGTCCCACGATGATTATGACTGGATAAAGTTGTTGATTTATTTACTAAAATGCCATGTAATAAACAAATTTTGTTTATCCTAGAGATCAATTGGGGCTCCCTCTTTTTTTTTTTTTTTTTTGAAAGGACACATAGATCAATTGGGGCTCCCTCTTAAATTTAACAAATTACATTTTTTTTTGAAAACCAATTTAGCAATTTACTAATATTCAAATATCACAACAAATTGTTAAGCTCGAGAAATATTTGGAGAAAACGGCTTGCCCTCTGTATTTTGTTAATCACCAATATATACCAAAATACAATAGAATACCTAACTTGCCTAAAACTCCTAAACAAGATAAATTTTCCAAATATACAATATTAACAAGTATAACAAACCAAACTCTAATACTCCCCCTCAAGTTGGAGCATGTAAATCACGAATGGCCAACTTGCGTAAGAGAAAACCAAACTGTTGTCGTCCAAGAGCCTTGGTGAGAATGTCTTCAAACTGATTACCTGTCGAAACATATGAGGTAGAAATATTACCGTTTATCAACTCATCACGAACAAAATGACAGTATACCTCTATATGTTTCGTACGTTCATGAAACACCGGATTCTTAGCGATATGCAAAGCCGACTGATTATCACAAAACAACTGCATAGGCTTTGAATGTTTAACACCAAGAACAAACAACAACATTTTCAACCATTTCAACTCACGAGAAGTGAGAGCCATAGACCTGTATTCGGCTTCAGAGGAGGATTTAGCTACAGTAGGTTGTTTCTTAGTCTTCCAAGAAATAGGAGAACGACCTAAGAAAACAAAATAGCCTGACAAGTCAATTGTAAATCCGTTGTAGGTCGCAACAAAATACCTTGACCCGGACTACCCTTAAGATAGCGCAAGACACGAATGGCCGCATCCCAATGAGAAACCTGTGGAACACTCAAAAACTGTGCCAAAACATGTACCGAATAACTCAACTCCGGTCGAGTGACCGACAAGTAAACCAAACGACCAACCAAACGACGATACTGTTTCGGATGGGCGAACGGCTCACCGGAAGCATGTGCAAGACAATGATTCTGCTCCATCGGAGTATCAATGGGTTTACAACCTAACATACATGCCTCAGTCAAAATATCAAGAGCATACTTTCGTTGAGAAAGAAAGATTCCCTCTGGACTTCGATCAACCTCAATTCTTAAGAAATACTTAAGCAAACCTAAATCCTTCATATAGAAGCATTTGCTCAAATAGGCTTTAAATCGAACAATGGCATCATGAGAGGAGCCTGCAATTATCAAGTCATCGACATATACAAGAACATGCAAAGAGACACTGCCCCGTACATAGCTAAATAGAGAGTAATCAACATGTGAGTTTTTAAATCCAAAACCTCGCAGAGCACATGAAAGTTTTGGAAACCACTGTCTCGGGGCTTCTTTCAAGCCATATAAAGATTTCTCCAACCTGCAAACTTTGCCAGGTGTCGGAGTACCTTACCCTGGAGGAAACTGCATGTATACTTCTTCATACAAATCACCATGAAGAAATGCATTATGAACATCTATCTAATATAACTCCCAATTCAAAGATATAGCAACAGCTAGCAAGATACGTACCGTAGTCATCTTTGCAACTGGAGCGAACGTCTCATTATAATCAACACCTTCGACCTGACGTTTGCCATAAACAACCAAACGAGCCTTTAGACGTTCCACTTTTGATTCGTCGGTGTACTTGATTTTATACACCCAACCACTGCCGATAGCCCTCTTGCCTGGAGGAAGATCTACAACAGACCATGTGCCATTGCGTTCTAGAGCATCAATCTCATCTTGCATAGCCTTACGCCAACCGACGTCTTTAACCGCCTCTTTGAATGAAGACGGTTCCTTTCCCTTTGTGATAGTCGCCAGAAAACACCTGTGTCTATTAGAAAAACGATTATATTCAGCATGACAAGCTATAGGGAAAGGTTTACCTGAGGAATATAATGTGATTGAGGAGGTTCGATAGTTGATGTAGAGGGGTCTATGTTTTTAGTGATGATAGTATGAGTAACATAGTTCCGATGCCACGAAGGAGGCCGCTTTTCACGATGACCACGACCCAAATTATCCGACGAACTCCCCCTCAAATATTCCGAATTTATAAAAATATTATCCCCGTCCAATTCCAGCTCAACAATACTATATGGCCGCACTTCACTATTCAAAACATCACCGGACATCTCACCACCATTGGAAACTAACATCGGCTGCCGGACCACCGTGGACTGAGGTGGGGTCTGACCGGCGCCAGTGGCCGGCGGGGACTGCCGAGCCAGGCCAGGCTGGGACTGCCCAACACTGGCTGGCTGGGTGCGGTAGGCCTGCTGCGAGGCTGCTGGCCAGCGCCCGCTGGAATTCCAGCGTGTTAACCAGTGGCTGGCTACTGGTAGCTTCCCTGGCCAGCTGCCGCTGGATTTCCAGCGGGCATTGCAGTGGCTGAAGCTGGAAAATCCAGCGGCTGACCAGCAGACGCTAGTTGCCTGTGGGGGGGGGGGGGGCGCTGGGCAGACCGTGCCACGGCCTGGCTGTGGCTGGGCTGGTCGGTTGTGGTGCGGGCTGCTTCGGAGTTCACACCCCCCACTTGCTCATCATACGTACCAAAATCATCCAACACATCGTCCTCCCACACCGGCGGAGTCGCAAAATACTTTTCCCACAATAAACGTCGATCATCCGGAAGAGACTCTAAATACGGGAATTCATCTTCAAAAAATTGCACATCCCGGCTCACAAAAAAATCATTCGTCTCCAAATCAAAGAGACGCCAACCCTTTTTTTCCGTGTGGATAACCGAAAAATAATACACTTACGACTCCGAGAATCAAACATGTCCTTAACCCGAGGACGGATTCGCAACATAAGCAAGGAAACCAAAAACGCGAAAACTATCATAAGAAGGTGACTGACCAAACAAAAGCTCATGAGGGATTTTACCTTTCAAAACCGGAGTAGGTGTACAATTAATAAGATTCACCGCAATCATAACACATTCACCCCAAAAGTACTTTGACAACTTTGCCTGGAACCGAAGACCACGGGCCACATTTAAAATGTGACGATGTTTACGCTCAACTCTACCATTTTGCTGAGCGGTGTCAACACACGACGTTTGATGCAAAATTCCCTTCTTTGCAAAGAACGACCCCAAACTCAGAAACTCTTGGCCATTGTCACTTCGAACCACCTTCACTTTCTTGCCAAATTGAGTCTTGGCCATAGCACAAAACTCACGAACCAACTGACAAGCCTGATATTTACCAACCATAAAAAATACCCAAGTAGCACGAGAAAATCATCAACAATGGTTAGGAAATAACGAGCATCACAACTAGAAACAATCTTGTTCGGACCCCAAATATCACAATGAATTAAATCAAAAATTCCAGATGCTTTATTCATACTTAACAGAAAAGAGTTTCGGGGTTGCTTCCCTATAAAACAAATGTCACAATCAAAAGAACAAACAGAGTTACTACTATGAGTACTATGACAACTAGAAACTCCCGATAGAGAGCTCACAACTTGCATTGACGGATGCTCGAGACGCTTATGCCACAACAAACTTGCATATGAAACAACCACTTTGTTCGCCTGCAGATTTCGAGCACGAACCGGGCGAAAAATATTGACCCCATCACATTGGACCCCCGCTCCAATCAGGTTCCTCAATCTGTGGTCCTGAATAATGCATACCTTGTTAGTGAACATAATAAAATAGCATTGTTTTTCTAACAATTGAGACACAGATAACAAGTTGCATTTAAGAGCAGGAACATATAAAACATTATCAAGAGTTAAATTATCAGACAAAATAAATCTTCCTTCCTTCGTTGTCGTCGTGCTCTTCCCATTGGGTAAACCAAAAGGCGAAGAGATGTCATGTAAATCAGTGAAAAGATCAATATTACCAGACATATGATTTTTAGCTTCAGTGTCAATGAGCCAATCAATGGAATTATACGTACCAAGTTTGTTACCATCTAACGAAGAACCAGACTTGGCACCCTTTACCGCAGACATGAGTTCCTTCCATTGAGCATCAGTAATCATAGGGACACTCCCACGATCAGAATCAGAAACCGGCTCATTACACAAAAATTTCCAGCAGCACCAGCAAACTCACCCTTGCCCTTACCAGACGACCGACCACCACTACCTCCACGACCACCACGACCTCCACGCCCCCCACCCGGGAAGCCATGAAGATGATAATAGTGGTCCTTATCATGACCAGACCTTTTACAATAAGTACACTCAATCCATTCGGAAGTTCGACCGAAAGCCGTACCTATTGCATTAAAACCAACAGTCGTAGAAGAAGAAGAGGTCTCATGTGCCTCAGACACAGATTGCTTACGCTCATCAGCAACAACTTTAGCATAAGCAACATTCATAGAAGGCAAAGGATCACTCATCAACAAAGTAGACACAATAGAACCAAACTTCTTAGAATCCAAACCAAGACAAAACTGATGCAACAACTAATTCTCATGCAACTTAGCATATTCTTTCGCAGCGGAACAAGTACAAGCAGGAAATTTCACATAACTAAACAATAAATTTTGCAATTTATTTAATTCACCATAATAAACTGCAACAGAACGACCAATTTTCATACAATCAGCAATATCATGTTTCAATTCAAAAATACGGGGACCGTTACCAAGAGAATAACGATCACGCAAATCATCCCACAAAGTCTTAGCATCATCAGGAATAATAACAATAGAACGAATACTAACATCAAGAGTATTATAAATCCAAGCAACAACAGTAGAATTAACAATACCCCACTGTCGAAAATCCGGATGCTTGGGATCGGGTTGAACAATAGAATCATCAACAAAACCGAGCTTGCTCTTGGACCGGAGATTGTTGTGAATTGACCGCGACCACTCTTCATAGTTGTCGACGGTAAGGAAAACAAGTTATATCACTGTAGACACCCATTTGTGTCTCCCCAAAACCAAACCCAGTGATGAGTACCTTTCACGTCGAATCATAATCGAATGAAGTGAAAGTGTGGAAAGTTTAGTGTTGCGGAAAGTTTTAATTTCTTTTCTCTTTTCTCTGTTTTTTAAAACCTATTTTAAGAAAACAGCCAATCTAGTTTGGTTGGTCCATGATATGGGTCCAATAATAGTGTAGTTGGATGGATTTTGATAAGAGCTTTCCAACGATATATTATAAGCCCAATTCCGATGAATATTGAGGAAGTTATGGCCAAATTACCAAACTGGACCTGGTTTGAGCCTTATATGCGGCCCAATGATCTAGAGGAGGGCCTAATATGGATTTATCATTCCTAATGCAATTAGGAATGGTTTTAGTCTTCTAGATTCTTCTA
Organism: Chenopodium quinoa; assembly: GCF_001683475.1. Lineage (NCBI taxonomy): Eukaryota > Viridiplantae > Streptophyta > Magnoliopsida > Caryophyllales > Amaranthaceae > Chenopodium > Chenopodium quinoa. Next base: position 5,552,166 of record NW_018744304.1, on the reverse strand, counting down.
GAAGGTTCTTTTCATTCCTAATTCAATTAGCATTGATAAATTGACTTTTGTTGACTTTTTAAGAGTTTTAGTTAGAATCAAAGAACATTTTTGAGGAAAATACGATTTTATCCTCCTATACAGCAATTTCTATCTGATTTTAGAAAACGCGTCAAAAACGGGATTAGCGCCTAACGCCAGGCATTGGCGCTAATGTTGGCGTCTGGCGCTAATGGCCGGCGTTGGCGCTAATCAATTTTTATCCACGTCAGAACTCTGTTTTGGTTTTTTATCTTTTTGGCTGATTTTCTCTATAAATAGCTTCCTAAAAACTCCGTTTTCATTCATCAATTCTCACCAATTCTCACCAACACTCATCAAGTTTTATTGATTACTCTCTCTCTCTCTCTTTTCTAAACTAGCCTTCTCTCAAATATTAAAATTTCGCATTCATCAGATTTAGAAACATCTAGCCATATTCGAAGTTGCCTTCGCCCTAGACGTGAAAGGTTTAATTTCTGAGGGTTTGGTCCCAAATCTCTCTTTCAATTATTTAATTTAATAGTTTGTTTATTATTTTTCTTGAAGTTACTAACGTGTGTATTTTGTTGTTAGAAAGAGGTACGAGGCATCCAAGTAAGTACTTTAATGATTTTTATTGATATTATTATATAGAAATCATGCTTAGGTTGTTATTATGATATTCCTAGTATCATGTCTAGGGTAAATTTAATAATAAGTATGATTGTTATGATGCTTCCTATGTTCTTCCTAATATTTATGATTGTTAGTATCATGTTAGGGTTAAAGCTATGATTTTTTATTGTTTAATGACATGCTAGGGTTTGTTATTAATCTTGTTAGTATCATGCCTAGGGTCTTGCTATTATTATGCTTTAACATGAACATGTTTATTTTTATGATTATTATTGTTATAATTATTGTGATAATTATTTATGATGATTATTATTTTGTTGCTTGATATATTTATTTTTATTGCTTGATCACACCATTTATGCATGTTTAAAGGGAACTTGTTACTTGTAATCACGCTTAATAAGATAATTAGTAATCTTGTTTAGGGTTAATTTGATTATAATTCAAGTGATCGCCGATAATAGTTTTATTTGTGCATTAATATTCAACCAATATAGATAAACAACTTTAGGGTAAACCTATTGATTGCATGTTAGTCAGAAAGCGCACATGAATACGATCAGAATAAAGCAGAGGCCTATTATTAGGGCAGGTTCAATCTCTTTTAGGTTGGATTTGTACCTTCATCCTCGAACCCTATTTGGTTCAAGACCTTATGGAGTTGACGATCTCTTGGATCGTTAAGGGGTGTAACCTTCACCTCGTGAACGGTTTACAAGTTCCTAAAAAACCTTGTTGGCGACTCTTTTGCTCTATCTTCTTTCCCTTTGGACGCCACCGTACTTTAGTGTATGATCACAATGGGGTTCAAGATAGGGTTAATGCTTGAAATATTCCCTACAGTTTTTGGCGACTCCACTGGGGAGGATTTCTATTTTAATTCCTAAAATTTATTTTGGCAATGATTTAGAATGAGTGGATAAGAATCGAAACGTTCTAAGTATTTCATGTGCGTAATTTTGATTAACATTATTTTCATATGCATAAAAAAGATCTCATTGGAAAGACCATCCGTAATGAGTTAAAACATAGGATTTTACACGTAGGAAATTTGAGAAATATCTTTCACAACTAGGACCGAAATAACACTGCGCGAAACTGAAAAATTTTATCGAGCACAGAAAGCTGCTGAGGCATGTAGGAATTAGCGTCAGCGAACAGAGTATTAGCGCCAGCCATTTAACTGTAGCGCCAGATGACAGCTCTGTTATAAATTCATGGCATGGATAGTCCTCTCCTTCTTTTATAAATTGGCCATTAAGTGTAAGAAGGTACTGATCCATTGGGATTGCTTTCTTTTGAATGCGAGCGTCTCTACGTGCCTTTGACTTTTCCTGGGCTCGCTTGAGATCTTTCCGAGTTAGTTCGAAACCAAGTCCGAAAGTGTCTAACTTAGGGAGGCCAGGTGACTCCAGCGATTTTGCTATTCCTTTCTTCTTTCCTAGGGTCATCCCAGGAAAATGTCCTTATTTCTTCAGCATAGCATTTACAATCATGTTGGAATGGGGGTCATGGCAAAGAGGGGTCCTTTCATCCTCCTGGATCAAGGAGACTTCTTCGTTAAAGCCCCATAAGTCTTCATCATCCTCGTCATGCTCCACGTTAATGATTGGATTTTCTATAGACTTCATCCTCATAGGCGAAGCATCGATGGTGATAGGAATTCCCCCAATATAGCTTTTACTTGTTGGTGGAGATATGAGGGGACGACCTTTAGGTCATGAAGCCAAGGGCGCCCCAACAGTAAGTTGAACGAAGCTTTAATGTCTACCACTTGGAAAGTGGTAGCATGTTCAATGGCTCTCGCCGTTACGTTCAGGGTAATTTTACCAAGAGCTTGACGTCAAGTGTTGTCGTAGGCCCTTATTCCTTGTGTAGACGGAGTTAAATCTTCATCCCTTATGCCTATCATTCTCGCAGTTCTAAGTGGACAGACGTTGATGGCCGATCCATTGTCTACAAGAGTCATAGGAGCATTCATTCTCTTGCAAACTACTGTGAGGTTTAATGCCTTGTAATGTTTGTCACCTTCTGAAGGTAAATCCTTGTCAGAAAAGGTGATCAAATTAATTGGACTAGGAAGATCACTTGTGAGGAAGTTGGCTAACCCCTCAGGAGTAGTGTCAGAATCTATCCCTATTTTGTCCAAGGTGTTCATTACAGCCAACCTATGTTCTTGAGATGTCGCCAAAAGTTTCCATACGTTCATCTCAACTTTTGTCTTCTTAAACTGCTTAACAATATCATTGTCTTCAATGATAGGTATGGGAACTTGTTGTGTGGTCGGCATAGGTTGTGTTGAAATGGGAGGTTGCATTCTCCCGGATCTTGTGAGGACGTCTATCGATGAGTCTTCTTCAGCCCAAAAGTCATCCATGGCGTACGACACAGAAGCTGGGGATCCTACTATGTCTTTTAAATAGACATCTTCTTCCTCATTGTCCAAAACTCCATTAATGGTTGCATCGTCTTCTTGTAGAACTTGGACTAGTTTCTTTTCATCAATCATTTTTTGAACTAAATGCTTAAATTTAAAATAGTTTTCGATAGTGTTTAGGGTAATTTTACCCCGCCACGTGGTCCAATCAGAGGATGATACGTGTCAGCCCCAGGATGGCCCAAAGTGGACCTATTCCTGCTTGACACGTGTCACTCCAGAAACTTGGGGGAAATGGCGGCCTTCAGGCCCAAATCCCAAGAAAGCCGCAATGCCGCGCAACCCACCAATGATTAGGGTTCAGTGACCTAATCAGGAGCACAAATCCCGAGGACCCTATAAATAGGGAGATTCCCCTATTTTGGAGGACACGTTTTACCATTTATTACAAACTGTCCTTGTGATAGAGACATCTGAGCTTGAAATCCGAGCAGATACCCACCTAAATTTCCGCACCTTTTTCTCTCCCTTCAAGTTACTAACTTGTTTGTCGGAGGCGGAGCACCACCCGACTGGTATCTCCGTTTGTTTTGCAGGTACAGGCCGCACCAGACCAGTCTTTGTGTTGTAACTCTCCCGAGGGACAAAAATACCCAAAACATTTGGCGCCGTCTGTGGGGAGAGTACCTCGAAGATGGTTCAAGAGTCTGTACCACCTCCTAACCGTCTGGGTGATGACCCGGAAGTTTTTACAGACCAGGAGGATGAAGATCCTCAGGTCGAAACCTATACAGCCGATGATGGCTGTAGACACCCATTTGTGTCTCCCCAAAACCAAACCTAGTGATGAGTACCTTTCACGTCGAATCATAATCGAATGAAGCGAAAGTGTGGAAAGTCTAGTGTTGCGAAAAGTTTTAATTTCTTTTCTCTTCTCTTTGTTTTTGAAAACTTATTTTAAGGTAACAGCCAATCCAATTTGGTTGGTCCATGATATGGGTCTAATAGTAGTGTAGTTGGATGGGGCTTGACAAGAGCTTTCCAACGATATATTATAAGCCCAATTCCGATAAATATTAAGGAAATTATGGCCAATCTACTAAACTGGGCCCGGTTTGAGCCTTATGTGCGACCCAATGATCTAGGGGAGGGCCTAATATGATTTATCATTCCTGGAATGGTTTTAGTCTTCTAGATACTTCTAGAACGTTCTTTTCATTCCTAATTCAAATAGCATTGATAAATTGACTTTTGTTGACTTTTCAGAGTTTTAATTAAAATCAAAGAGTATTTTTGAGGAAAATATACGATTTTATCCTCTTGTACGGCAAAATTTATCTAATTTGAGAAAGCGCGTCAAAAACAGTGTTGGCGCCAGCTCTATTTTAGGTGCGTCAGATGCTCTGTTTTGATATTTTATCTTTTTGGCTGATTTTCTCTATAAATAACGTCGTAAAAACTCCGTTTTCATTCACCAATTCTCATCAACATTCATCTAGATTCACCTACAACCAGTTTTCAATTCTCTTTCATTCTCTTTAATCATTCGCTAAATCTCATTCTCTTCTCTAATCATTCATTCATCTCTTTCTTTCTCCTTTTCTAAACTGGTCTTTATATACAAAATTCCGCATTCGCAAGATCTAGAAACACCTAGCCATATTCGAAGTTGCCTTCGCCCTAGACGTGAAAGGTTTTAATTTCTGAGGGTTTGGTCCCAAATCTCTATTTCAATTATTTAATTTAATTGTTTTGATTATTATTTTCCTTGAAGTTACTAACGTGTGTATTTTGTTATTAGAAAGAGGTACGAGGCATCAAAGTAAGTACTTTAATGATTTTTATTGATATTTTGATGTAGAAATCATGTTTATATTGTTATTATGATATTCCTAGTATCATGTTTAGGGAAAAAGTTATAATATCAAATATGCTTAATATGATTGTTACGATGCCGTTTATTCTTATCCTAATATTTATGATTGTTAGTATCATGTTAGGGCTAAAGATATGATTTTTATTGCTTAGTGACATGCTAGGGTTTGTTATTAATCTTGTTAGTATCATGCCTAGGATCTTGCTATTTTTTTTATGCTTTAATATTAACATGAACATGATTATAATTATAATTGTTATAAGTTGTGATGATTATGAATATTATTATTATTATTATTGTGATGATGATGATTATTATTATTATGACTATTATAATGATTGATTATAATTATTTATTATGTTGCTTGATATTTATTTTTATTGCTTGATCACACCTTTTTATGCATGTTTAAAGGGAATTGGTACTTGTAATTAGACCTGGAAATCCTGACCCAGACCCGATGACCCGACCCGAATGACCCGAAATTGACCCGAAACCAGTGACCTGAAATTGATCCAAAACCCGAATTAACCCGACCCGAAGTGGAACTGACTCGACCTTGACCCGAAACCCGAAATGACCCAACCCGAAACGACCCGACCCGAGATGACCCGACCAAAAGTTGACCCGAGACCCGAAACGACCCGACCCGAAGTTGACCCGAGACCCAAAGTTGACCCGACCCGAAAATGACCCGACCTTTAACTTCTTTTAGTAAATAATTATATAAGTTATTACCTCCGTTAACTTTTATTTGCAATTTTGGAACTTTTTATATCTCACAAATAATACCCCAAAGTTACAAATAAAAGTTAACGGAGGTAGTATAAAAAGTTTATATTAGGAAATTATACATTAAAATAGACCCAACAACATCTTACATGACTACATTGACTTTCATATAATAGCTAAAAAAGATGGTCAAAGTGAGATGTGTGAATAGTGCAAAATGTCAAATCGTTAAGGTTGTGTTTGGATACTAGTAATTCATTTCAAATGCTTGAATTGAAATTCAGAATTTGAAATTTTAGAATTCAATTCCAAAAGATGTGTTTGGAAAACATCATTATTTCAAATCTAGAATTTCAAATTCCAAGTCATGTGTTGGGGTGAGTTGAATTTGTAAAGATGGAATTGAAACTTTTATGAGTAATATCAACACACTCCATGTTATTCATCAACAGTGGTCAGTGACTAATAAAATTGGAGGATACCACCCGTCAAAAAAAAAAAAATGGAGGATACCAAAAAAAAAAAATTACAAAAAATAGCCAAATTAGAAGACTTTATCGGCAGTGGCCATCATCATCTTCATCACTAGCGTCAGATCATACAAGAGCAAATTATGAAGTAGATGCTACAACTCAAATTCAGGTAAAATTGTTGCATAAATTTCAGATTTTTTTTTCAAAAATCGTATTATTTGATGTTTTAACATCAAATTATAAACCCTAATTTTTGCCCCCTTTTTAACGAGTGAATGAATAAAAAATGACTTCAGATAAATTGTCAAAAATAGATTAATCCAAAGAAACTAAAGCTTTATTACTTTTAATTTTGGAAATAAATTTGATACTTGATATGAGCTTCAAATTGACGACACTCCGGCGTTTGCGGTGGTGCAGTGGTTGCCGTCGGAGATATATTGTGATATTGTGGCAGTGAGCAGGAATAGCTAGCAGAGGAGAGAGACTGAAGAGGATAAAGGAGGTAAGGAGTAAAAGGGTGATGTATGTTTGAAGAGAGAGAATTTAGAATGACGTATATTGGGTTAGAATTTGAAATTCATAAAACATAACTGATTTATGTAATCTTGGAATTGGGCCAAATATAATTCCAAAATTTTGAAGTATCCAAACAAGATAATTGTCCCAATTCTTGAATTTGAAATGAAATCATGCCATCCAAACAGGCCATAAGAGTAATTTGGGACGAAGGGAGTACAAGAACAATTCAAAGAAATTATTACAACAATGACAATGATAATAAGAGTACGTATTAAAACTAAGATCAATAAGAGAGTGAGGTATAACTCAATTAGTTCTTCTTAGTTTCAGGAGATCCTGAAAGTGATTCTTAGCCTAAAGTTCTAAACACACAAATAAAAAAAAAATTAATAAAAGTCAAACAATTACTATAATCCATGAAAAAAATAGCCTTAATAAATATAGTGAGTTTTTCGTCAAAAAATAAATAAATATATATACAGAGTTGAACTTAACCCATTGAATCACCCGAATATGACTCGACCCGAAGTTGACCCGGAAATTGGACCCGAAAATTGACCTGACCCGACCCGAAAATTGACCCGACCCAAACTTGACCCAACCCGAACTCGAGCAGAACTGTTGACCCGATACCCGACCCGATTATCAGTCGCCCGAAATCAACTCGAAACCTGAAATGACCCGACTCGACCCGAACTTGACCCGATAATCTTTTGACCCGACCCGAAATGACCCGACCCATACCCGACCCGAATGACCCATTTTCCAGGTCTACTTGTAATCACGCTTACTAAGATAATTAATAATCTTGTTAGGGTTAATTTGATTATAATTTCAAGTGATCGCCAATACTAGGTTTATTTGTGCATTAAATTCAACCAACATAGATAAAAAGGTTTAGGGTAAACCTATTGATTGCATGTTAATTGAAAAGCGCACATGAATACGATCAGAATAAAGTAGAGGCCTATTATTAGGGCAGGTTCAATCTCTTTTAGGTTGGATTTGTACCTTCATCCCCGAACCCTATTTGGTTCAAGACCCTATGGAGTTGACGATCTCTTGGATCGTTAAGGGGTGTAACCTTCACCTCGTGAACGGTTTACAAGTTCCTAAAACTTGTTGGCGACTCTTTTGCTCTATCTTCTTCCCTTTTGGATGCCACCGTACTTTAGTGTACGATCACAGTGGGGTTCAAACTAGGAGATTAACGCTTGAAATTATTCTCTACAATGGCTCTCTGATAACCAAGCGCATCCGGCCCAGAGAGACTCTGGAGCGGGGTGCCTCCCAGGCGGGTGCAAATCGACCCCCTGGGCAGCCGGAAGGGGAAACCCATACGGCAGCTGGATCAACACCTATCACCCGAGACGAACTCATGAGATTCATGACAAGTTTCAAGGGTAAAATTAAAGAATTGATAACTAAGAGCCGGGCTGGCCCAAGTAGGGTTCAGACGGTCAAGAAGACTCCTCTGGAAAAGGGGAAGTCAGTCAGAGATCGGCAGCCCACTCCTCATCCAAAGGAGAAGGCAAACGGGACCATTGATTGGTCCAAAATTCTTCTTCCTAAGAGGAATACCAACAATACCCGCCGGACTCAGCAGCCGGAGGGAAGTAAAAAATCAACTCTTGATGCCCGGGAGATCATCAACCGGAAGAGAAATTAACATTTGTCTAAGTTGGATTCTACGTCGAATTTTCCAGACAGCTTCAACAATACTTCTGTAGGGAATGCACTTTCCTTGCATGAGAGTCAAACAGGCGGTAATACCGTCCACTCTGGCTCTCAGATGATCGGGACTGCGCCATATGTACCGTCTCAGGTCTACGGTTAGTACCCACCTTACTATATGCAACCGACTTTCTTTGGAGGTCAGGCGGCATATCACAACGTCCAACCTCTAGACTGGCAGCTCCGGCATCTCAAGCTTGGTGAACAACCCTCTGCGTTCGCCAAGAATATAACCGAGGCGGCTCAGCCGTCTAAGGTTAAGAATGTGTTGGTGGGCACCTATGATGGTACCACCGACCCAGAAGACCACCTGATGGCATACACCAACCTCATGTGTTTACAGGGTTGGGATGATGCCACCTGGTGTCGATGTTTCCCGGCTACATTGAAGGGCATTGCCCAACAATGGTTTGGCAACTTGGCAGTCGGTTCTATTGACTGCTTCAAGAAGCTAGCCTTCTTGTTTGCCACCAACTTCTCCATAAACATCCCTGCTAAGAAAACAAGCCTTGATTTGAGCACCGTTAAGCAGGGTGAGAGAGAAGGGCTACGCTCATATGTCAGGCGGTTCAACCTGGTCAGAATCCAGATCCAGGGACTGTCTGACGAGGTAGCATTTACAGGGTCTGAGAGACGGGTCAAATTTCAAATTTGACCTCGTCAGAAATGGGGCAGGCGGCCTGAGGGAGGGGGAGAGCTATATTCAAGCTACCGACCTCTGAACGCCTAGTGGTCAGTCAGACTCCAAGAAGTCTGACAAACAAAAGGAAATCCGGTCTGCTCAGCCGACCAACAAGAAAGAAGAGAGCAAAAAGAGAAAAGAAGTCTGGGCGGTTAGTGATTCTGACCATCCGTCCTAGAAGAAAAAGAGAGAGTTTAAGTCGTATGTCCCCAAATACGAGTTTAATAAAGACTGCAACTCCATCCTCATGGAGGTAAAGGACCGGCTGTCCATTGACAAGCCGAATCCAATGAAGAGTTTCGTTCAGTCACGGAAAAAAAATAAATTCTGTCAGTTCCATGAGGAGGTTGGCCATGACACCAACGACTGCTTCAGTCTTCAGCGGGTGTTGGATTGTCTGGCTGACAAAGGGCTGTTGAAGTCCTACATTTCTAAGTCCCCAGCCGGGGCAAAAAAGAAGAACAAGGGTCAGTCCTCCAAGACTACCCACCAGCCTGCTAGTAGCTCGGATACCGACAAGGATCTGGTCTACACAATAGCAGGCGGGTTCTCATGTGGTGGCCCTACCATCCGGGGCACCAAGAGCCATCTTCAAAAGATGGACAAAGATGATGATGAACAGGCGTCTGCAAGCTCCTCCTTCCTAAATGTTCTGATCACTGAGAAGGACAGGGGTAGTGTCCGCCGTCCGGATGATGACCCGGTCGTCATTGAATGTAAGGTTGTCAACCAGCTGGTTGGACGGATCCTTATTGACACCGACAGCTCATCAAACATCATCAGCCTCTGGTGCCTGCAAAAGCTGAAATACAATGACAACATCATGCATCCGGTTACCCACCCCTTTGTTGGTTTTGGGGGTGGAATGGTTTACCCAGTCGGAAAGGTTGATTTACCAATCCGGCGGGGTGAGAAAGGGAAAGGGCGATACCTGGTCGTCAAGTTCTTGGTTGTTGAGGAGCTGATCGCCTACAACATTATTTTGGGCCGGCCAACCCTCAACGAAGCCAAGGCGGTAATCATCCCTTCCCTCATGCTCATCAAGTATGAGAGGGATGACGGCTCTATTGGTTCCTTGAATGGGGATCAAAAGACGGCCCGAGAGTGCTACCTCTCAGTCGTCAAAGATAATGTGGCCCCAGAAGGCCAGGAACCAATAGACCTTGACAATGTTAAGGATGCCGACCCAGTACCCGCCCCACCAGCAGTCGGGAAGAGAAGAAAGACACCTTTGCTGATGAAGGTGAAGAAAGAGAAAAAATAGCAATCACTGACCAGTGAACGGTCAGACGAGCTCCGTCCCCAACCGGCTGGTGAAAACATTGATCTCGCACTGGATGACAGCCGTCCAGAGCGTACTGTAAATGTTGGGACGGTTGCTTATGTTACTCTGGGTACAAGCTTGCACCTTCTGCTGAAAGAATTCAAAGACATTTTTGTCTTTGAAGTGGAAGAGATGCCAGGCGTCAGCCCGGATCTCGCTGTCCACAAACTCGCCGTGGACCCAAAAAGAAGTCCATCCGACAAAAGAAAAGAAACCAGGGCGAGAAAAGAAGTCAGGCGGCAGCTGCCGAAGTCAAAAGGCTGCTAGACGTCGAATTCATTCGGCCTTGTAATTTCACCGACTGGGTGGCCAATGTGGTCCTTGTTAAGAAACCGAATGGGACCTGGTGCATGTGTGTTGATTACACAGACCTCAACAAGGCGTGTCCAAAGGACAGTTACCCGCTTCCAAAGATTGACAGTTTGGTCGACTCTACAGCCGGTCACGCCTTGATGAGCTTTATGGATGCCTATTCTGGCTTCCATCAGATACCCCTCTGGAAGAAAGATCAAGAGAATACGACCTTCGTCACTGATTTGGGGTTATTCTGTTATACTGTGATGTCGTTTAGCTTGAAAAATGCGCCTGCCACTTTCCAACGGATGATTAATACGGTCTTCATTAATAAATTTGGGAGGAATGTGGAGGCGTACATTGATGACATGATAGTCAAATCCAAGCAACAGGCGGATCACCTTGCTGATCTCCGAGAAACGTTCACCTAATCAAAAGTAATTCCTAAAACCACTAACTAAAATAGATAGGGAAGTAGGGTCGAATCCACAGGTAAACGAGTCTTTCTATTCCTAATTAATTATTATAATCTAGATTATAGAGTAACAAAATATTATAATCGAAGGAATAATAAACTACTAAGAGTAAAGTAGGAAGAATAAAAATAGAAGAAATCAATGAATAAAAGACCTAGGGCATAGGTTCACCAATAAATAACATTCCAGGATAAAACATAATAATCAAACATCAATGCATCAATTAATCAGATCATAAAGGGTTTTCACTACGTATTACAATCACAGAATTAATCTACCGGTATTAAATCTCATCTCTAGAATCTCGACTTAACCATTTATAAATTAACCTGCCTGTTGACACTAAGCCTAAACATTAATTCTCATCTCTCGAATCTCGAATCAATAATATTGCATTACTCATACAATTAAACCAGCGCTAATCTAATTGCATAACATTAAATAAATCAATAGGAAATCAATTAAACATTAACAATTAACAATAATAAATTACCCTTTCATATTAATCATGGATCCCCATAACCCTACAATAAAACTACTCGTGTATAATTAAAATTAAACTAATCAAAGCGATTAAAGAAAACATATTTAAAACAATAATTAACCAAGCTAAAATTAAACAGAGTAATAACGAAAGTCTAAAGAAATATATACGAAGAAACAATGAAAACAAACTGAGATATGATAAATATTAAAGTTAATGAAAAGCATTAAACTTAATTAAAGAAAACAAAAAACGTTTGGAAAAACTAGGAACCAAAAAGTCAACTTAAACTAATTCTCCAAAAACTAATCTTATGGAAATTAATCAAAACTAAGACTAAAATCAAAAAACGAAAATAGGCTGCTCCTAAAAACTACGGAGTAATAATAAAAGCTTGCCCAACTTCTCTAACAACCCAGCTTTTATAATTCCCCATATGTTAGATAATGAAACTATAGCCTAAAGTCTTCATGTGTATAATTAATAATATAAGTACATACATTGATCAGGAAATTAAGGAACGCAATCATTTGGATTCTAAGCAAAGCGTCAAGTATGGCCTATCCTCTGTTGTATCTTTATTTATCTAACCATAAACATTATTGATTTTTGGACTAGCCTCTGTTGTATCTCATTGTTACCGCAACTATTTATATAGTGCACAGCAATACATCAACATACATCAGCCACGAGGATTGAGAATAAACCTAAGATAGCTTAGGTGACCTCTTGGGAAATCCTCGTAATGATTCATGTAGCCAACTCCACTTATGAGATTAAGGTATTCAAACAAGCAAACAAAACAATAATACATCAACAATATTGCTAAAAATCTCTTTCCTTGTGTCAATGTTTCATTGTACAATAAATGAGAAAATATAAGTTTCTCAACATAAGAAACATTGTATGTTTCTGGAAAAAAAGGCATTTTGGTTTTTTATTGGTTGAAAAATACCCACCACTCTCAGCTTCTCTTTCCTCAACCATGAATTTTGAGCGGTTTACAACAATGGAAATCGAATATTTCTTTAACAATAGAGGCAAAAATTTCAAACAATGGCAAAACTCTTCTATTTGGGGTTAACCATACCCTTAATTCATACTTCCTCTGTTTTTTTTATTGTTGCAACACTTCTCTTTTTACCCTTTGCCGATACATGCTTTCAATCATTAATATCTTTAGTTACCAATGTATAGAAATTATAAACATTAGATATTAAAATAGTACAAATCGAGACGTATCTAACATAATCCCACGTGACTATATTTTTGTTAACATATAAATCATCAAAGCGAGTCAAAGTGAACCACATAAATAGTGTACAAGTCATAGTGTTGTAAGTATAAAGAAACGGAAAAAGTATATTTTTCTTAGGGTTTTTCATTAATTTCAACGGCGAATCCGCCAGATTTGATGGTGTTGTGGTATTGGTGGTGTCGGGAATGGTGTTGAATATGGTGATGGGGCTTGTCTTCCATGGATGAGTCAAAAGGTTAAATAAGGAATGATGAAAATGGAAGGGGGAGGAAGAAGATGACTTAGTAAGATAAAAATAATAAAGTTGCCACTATTTACAGACTCGCCTTGAGAAACAGAGGCAAGCTCACAATAAATTATCATGTACTTTCTCCGGTTTTTTTTTTTTAAGCTAGAGATGGGATCGCGCTGAGTTTTAGGAGGTTTAATAAAATAAGATGTTAGTGGAGTATATAAGTTTATTATTTTTTTTATTGAAAAGTAAGTGGTGTGAGAGGGAGTAGAGACCATTGAAAAAGTCATAATTGATAAAGTAAGAAATTGTAGGGACATTAATTGGTAAAGATATATTATTAAATTGTAAGAGATTGTGGCTTTTACAAAAACGTAGGGAGTATAATGGTTGCAGTCCATGTTAGGCCATACCTCGTGCCAAGCCCACGTTCTTTGGGATTAGATAGGCCAAGCCCTTGACCCAATCACGAGCTAAATGTAACACCCTAGAAATTCCTTTCTTTTAAAATACCTATTTTGTCTTGTTTAAAACTTTAAATAGGAACATTTAAGATATGACCGCCACCGTGAAAACGGCTAAGGCAACTATCAAAGACACACGGCGAAAGACTAATTTCAAAACCGTTCAAAACAATTCAACTTGAAAAGTCAACCAACGAAAGTAAAGTCAAACCAAAGTCAAACAAAGTAAAATGAAAATCAGCCTACAACTTGGAAATAGGCCTTTATTAAAACCAAACCAACTTAAAAACTTTGCGTTAGTCTCATGCATAATAATGTCATAAATCATAAAAGCTTAAACACATCATATACTTATTGAAACCAGCATGATTCGCTCTTCACTCATGCATATTCATGAATATGCTTCATCACCTAAAAAACGTCTCTCAACTTGTTTCCACTAGTCTCCATTAAAAATGGGTCATCATAGGGCCAAGATAAAGACAAGGCCAACAAACACACCAAACACACACAATCAGCAAAACTGAGTACACAAGCGTAATTAACACACTAACATGCATTTATTGTTGCACCTGTTTTTCAAGCATACAACATCTAACAAACTTCTCAACTAGACAACTACATAATTTTTTAGCGTTGATTACGCATCGAACGGGTTTCCCAACTAACCTCCCCCAATAAATTGAGGTTACCGACACGGAAACTAACTGTGCCAGCATCAATAACCACTCGTAAGTGGTGGAATTCCTGCGCATAATAATAATAATAAAAGGAATGTACAACTCCTATACTCTAGTAGAAGTTATGGTTAAATATAAAACCCCATATGTAATACCCCAAATTTTGGAGTATTTTTAGTCAACGATTTCTTTTTAAAAATAAATAAATAAACTTTAAAACTAATTATTATTATTTTCAAATTGTAAAAATTATTATTATTATTATTATTATTATTATTATTATTATTATTATTATTTTCGGATGTGATTAAAAAAAAAAAAAAAAAAAAACTGATTTTGGATAACATACAGAGATTGGTTTGAAAGCTGATAAAAAGTAATTTTGAAAATCTGTTTACTGAGTTTATGTAACAAACTCAAGATAAGTTTGACCCTTATCTTGTGAAATTTCTAGAGTGCTAAACAACTCAAATTACATAAACCCCCCCCCCCCCTTAACCTCAAATTTCAATAACCTACTTTCAATCTTTTCTCAGGTAAACTTCCTCTTAAAAAAAAACCCCAACCTTTCCTTTCACTAGGAAATCACAGCACAACACCATAATTGTTTTACATCCAAAAGCTTTTCATAAAGAGTAATGGATTATTTAAAAAAAAAAATAAATAAATAAATTTCGGAGCCAAATTTGCCGAGTTCGGAAGACACCTGCAACTCGTCACTTTCCATTGTTTTGGTTTTAATATTTGGTCCATTAAATTTTTGTGTTAATTGATTTTTTTTTTTTAAAAAAAAGGGGGGGGGGGGGGGGAGACTTCGTAACCCGTAATCTAGTGATTTGACGCCATCACTAGGTTACAATTTGCTAATATTAGACTCGAATTGATACTAAGGGCCCATAACCCACAGGTCCCATGATATTTCCTGCGAAAAAAGTACACATAGACATAGTCTATGTGTACCCCACATAGACAAATGTTTTTATTGGCTAATGAACTAGGCCCACTTAGTCCCACCCCAATAGTTTTGAAAATTTCATTCTGAAAAATTTTGAAAAGAAAATTTTGAAAATTCAAATTCTAAATTTGAAAATAATTGTACTTTTGGGATGAATATTTGCGAGTAGAGACTTAAGATGGCCGACGACGGTGGCTTAAGGGTGAGGATCGAAGACGGTGGGTTTAAGGCGAGGGTCAACGACGGTGGCTTGCTTTAAGGCGATGGTCAACGACGGTGGGTTTAAGCTGAATAAGGTGGCTTCAAGGAGAACGACGGTGTGTTTAAGGTGAGGGTGGACGATGGTGACGGTGGACGACGGTGGCTATAAGGTCAGTAAGGTAGTTGAGAGTAAAAGAAGGGACAATGGTTCGATGTAATGAAAAATTGATGTGGTTTAGAGTATGAATTGATGTTCGGCGAAATCATACACTGATGTGGTACATAAGATGGTGTAGAACAACGGAGGGTGAAATAAAAGGTGCCGGTGAGCAAGCGAAAGAGACGATGGTGTAGAACAACGGAGGGTGAAATAAAAGGTGCCGGTGAGCAAGCGAAAGAGACGACGACGACCAAGTGTATTGTTGTAGTATTGAATTTGTTTAGAAAAATTATGTAATGCATCATTTGTGTTATTTTAGTATAAAAATATATTGTTTTAGGAGTATATGTAATATATTCGTATAAAAAAGAAGAATGTTTTATTTTATAAATTCATATCAAATTCTTAGTTGTAGTTATTGATATAAATGACAAAAAATGTTATGATGTATGCTGGTCAATTTTGTTAATTTTATTGTTAGACTAGTTGTATAATATGTGATTTTGTACTTGAGAATGAAAAGAGTTTGTGAATGTAGATTACAATTAGTGAATTTAGAAAAGTTAATTATTGTAGATCTGTTAGATGATGAATTGTGTTTTAGTATAGAATTGAAAACTTTTGAGAAGAAATGGTGGGTATGTGATCGTTGTTGAATTGGTGATATGAGTTGATGGTAGACATATAAATGGAGGAAGTGTTACCATTATGGTGGTTTCAAAATAGGTGTAATTATTGTTGGGTAACTAAATTATTATGAAAAATTGAATAGTGTAATGTAAATTAGAATTTGGACATGTATATTTGGTGAAAAGTTATATAGTACCTACAAGAGTACAAGGTGTGGAATGAATTGAATTGATTTGTGGGTTATTAGGCCTAATTAAAAGGTTAGTTATTATATTTGTGGGTTAGTGTCTGTTATCATCAGATTACTTAGAGTTTAGTTCATAAGAGTTCAGTTTATGTCTAATGATATTGCTAATGATATAAAGCCACATTTCATATTTTTAAGCTTTTATATATGACAATAATAATAATAATAATAACAATAATAATAATAATAATGACTATTAAACTTTTATTCCATATTTCACTTAATGACAATTATACAATATTTCATTATTTGACGAGGTAGGAGTTAAAAACTTAAAATATGATCGAGTTAGTTTTTAACTAAGACCGGGCCAATTGTTTGGTTTTTTTTTTATTTGTTACTAATTTATTTTTTTATTTCGAGAATTTTTTAAAAAGAGTTTTGTGTTCATGTGTCATTTTAATATTTGATTTTTTTTTATTTATGTAGTATATGTTTTTTAAATGTTTTGGGGTTCCAACTCTTTCAAATGGATGTTCCAATACATTTATATATATATATATATTATATATATATATATATATATATATATATATTGTTGGTAGTTTATATATGAAAGGGGAAAGTCGTTGGATAGTTGGAAAAAGAAAATCGGGCTTAAAGTAATGGGTCGAAATTCGGTTTGTAATTTGTCTTTTTGTTTTTATAACCCCAAACCGAATCCAATATGTAATATGAACTTAGGGTGTGTTCTATTCACCTCATTTTGTCTATTCTGAATTTCTCTTAACTTATCTGAAGTTACATGAACTTATCTGAAATTATTAGACGTTATTCAAAGTTATTTTAGATGTAATTTTACTTTAGTAACTCTTATCTAAACTTATTAAACTTGTACCGACTAATGTGAACTTGTTACATCTAAAATAAGTGAAAATAAAGTATACTAAACATACCCATAACTGAATTTATCTAAACTTGTTACACCTGAAATACGTGGAAAAGAAGGTGAACAAAATAGATCTTAAGCTTAGATAAGTTCTCTGAAGTTTAGATATGATAGTTTATTATTTTAGGAAAAATGAGTTTTGATAAGGGTTATCCATCCTTTTTACTAGACTCTATTAAACTCAGTAGAGGAAGCCGGTGCGATGTATGGTTTGTTTGAGTTCTTTTTATCATTTATTTTTGTTTATGTGCTAAAATTTGTTACATATTAAGATAAAATTCCTAATATGAAAAGATAATATTATATATTTAGTTAGTATATACTTAAAAATCTCATTAGTTTGGTTTGATTAAGATAAGGTTGATCTGTACCCTTGATTCATCATTAGTATTCAATTTCAATTCAATTCCTTTTTGTGCTTGGCTGGATTTTGGTCGAGTTGACCAAATTCAAATCCGAATAAGGTTCCTTTTAAACTAGAGTTATTATTGAGTTTTTACCTTATTATTGGGTTTATATGAAGTCGTATCATATAAGTGAAACGATAAAAAATATAATGAGCTAGGATATATCGACAAATGATAGTTACATATAGTGGTATATAGTATACATATAAGAATGTCATCTTTTTAAGGTTATTATAAATCTTGAATTGTACAATCTTCAATTTCATCTTTTAAATGAGACAAATGTAAAGCTTAGAAAGTAATTTTATACAATTGGTATGTACATGAAGTAAACTTGTTACTCTGGAATATTTTTTTTGTAGTAAAATAAGTTAACTTATTAGTAATTAGTTAATATAGTAGTATAAGAACTAAAATAAAAAAGTCGATAATTAATTGTGATAGGGTTTTTCGGATCGGATAAAAATTAAATTGAGTTAAAATCGGGTTGTGTTTATCAGTTCGGGTCAAAACAGATCGGATTTGGTCAGTTATTTTTCGGGTCAACTTCGGATCGAGTTGTACTCGGGTCGGGTTAAATTGGTTCGATTTAAGTTTAGGTCGGGTCAAATCGGAGTCGTGTTGTGTTCAGTTTGGATCAAATCGGTGCCGGGTTAAGTTCAGATCGGGTCAAGTTCGGATTCGGGTCGAGTTCGGTTCGGTTACTGATCGGGTTTGGGTGTTGATTTTATCGAATCAAATCGGATCGGTTACAGTTCGAAACCAATAATTATTTTTGGGTCGGTTTGGTTTTGACACCTCTAATCCTACGTCGTGGGTCTCTAAAATGAAATCCTACATTAGATTGGAATTTATAACACCTAATTTAGCTTTATTGGACCTTATTAAAGACCTTTTAGAAGTTATGAGACATTATATAACTTATTGGAATTTGTTAGGTGTTATTTATGTTATCATAACCTATTGGACTATATTGAAGTTATACCACTTTATATATACTTGTTAGAGATTATTAAAGTTATTGAAATTTATTAGATGTGAAAAAACTTATGTAATTATAGTTAACTAGCCTTCCGGCCCGTGCAATGCACAGCTTTTTCATAGAAAATTGCATTGAGAGATGAGTAAGGAAATACCAATAATTATGAGTGTAATATGTAACTGAAAACATAATTAAAGAAATAAAATTTTGGGACTTTAATTTAAAATAAGACTTAATAGAAAGAAGACGGAGGGACTCAAATCAAAGAGAGAAAATAAAAAGATTGAATTAAAGAGGGGAGATGAAGATAAAGTGTTTAATGAAAGAGTTAAGAAGAATTGTATAATTAAAAATATAAAATATAAAATGACATGTGGCACATTGAGTTGAAGAAGATGATAGTGAAGTGTAATAGAATGATGACATATGTTTTTTTTGGTTTGGTTTTTTAAATACTAAGTATAGATTTAATTTCCATGTTTAGTTAACAAATATCTTCCAAATTATTTTATTTGATATATATTATACCTTTCATATTAGGTAATTCTTAATTTTCAAAAATGATTACATACAAAATCAACAATATAATATAAAAACAGACACCGGAAATGACACGTGTCAATTCCTAGTGTGGTATTTTCCGTCCAAAAAAACCCTTCTCTTTTTTGCTAACATTTTTTTTTGAAAAATTTGGTACTCCATATAATTTGAAATATTTTATACGAACTTTTTGTACTGACTCCGTTTTTACATACTTGTTCCACTTTCCTTTTGCGGCCGTTTTTAAATACTTGCTCCATTTTCTTATCTGGAAAGCTTTTATAATATGTAATTCATTTTTCTCAACTAGTAGGACCCAATTTTATTACTTTTAAATTATCTCTCCTTCAATTTACCTTCCACTAACCCCACTACCTCTGTATTTTAATACTTTCTCCAAATTCTCCTAAAACTCCGCGCATGGAGAAATGGAGCAAGTATTTAAAAATGGAGGGAGTAGTAGATATATTGCTTTTATTTAATTGTAGTACAAGTGTTATTATTGCAACCCAAATCATCAAAATATATATATTAAACGAGCATCAACAAACACTTTGCACCCTATGACGTTTGACCCTTTGCTTTGTTTATACCCCCTCTTTTTACATTTAAATCTTAATCGTTGCATCATATGGTACATTGTCTCATACTTCCCTACCCCTGTTCGAGTAACACCTTCGTCTTTGTACTCATCCATTAGTTTGCTAGTTTCAGTAAAGAACATGAAACCCTTTTTGAAAGCATAGTCGTGGCAAAACTGGGCATACTCTTCTCCTGATACAAAGGTCATTCCAACTTCTGGGTCATTTGCTATTCCCCGTTCCTCTTCTTCACAGTCCTCAAACACCTCGTTTAGATCAATGTTTCTTTCTGAATTGCCCTCCACATTTGCCATTACACTACAACCCAACCCTGCACTGTAACACCCTAGAAATTCCTTTCTTTCAAAATACATGTTTTGCCCTGTTTAAAAATTTAAATAGGAATATCTAAGATATTACCGCCACCGTGAAAACGGCTAAGGCAACCATCAAAGACACATAGCGGAAGACTAACTTCAAAACCGTTCAAAACAAGTCAACTTGAAAAGTCAACCAACGAAAGTAAAGTCAAAACCAAAGTCAAACGAAGTAAAATAAAACCATCCTACAACTTGGAACCATTGTAGGCCCTTATTAAAACCAAACCGACTTTAAAACTTTTGCGTTAGTCATGCATGATAATAATATCATAAATAATTAAAGCGTTAAACACATTATATACTTATAGAAACTAGCATGATTCGCTCTTCACCCATGCCCATTCATGAATATGCTTCATCACCTGAAAACCTCCTCTCTACTTGTCCCCACTACTTGCCATTAGAAAATGGGTCGTCGTAGGGCCAAAGTAAAGACATGGCCAAACACACAAACACACACAATCAGCAAAGCTGAGTACATAAGCGTAATTAAACACACTAACATGATTTCACCTATCAACACACACTTACCTCATTGCACCTGTTTACAAGCACACACAACAATCAACAAGACACAATGACTAGACACTAATTAATTCATTTAGCATTGATTACGCATCGAACGGGTTTCCTCCTCCTAACCTCCCCCAAATAAATTGAGGTTAACTGACACGGGATCTAACCGTGCCAGCGACAAAACCACTCAAAGGTGGCGGAATTCCTGCGCATAATAATAAATAAAAAGGAATGTACAGTGTCCGGTACTCCATTAGAAGTTATGGTTAAATATAAAACCCCATAACTCCCCCCATTGTTCATACTCAAGGTATATACGTTCCAAGAGTTTTGGTGTGTAATCTCTTTCACTTTACGTTATTTACATGTTATTGGACTTGGTGATGACTCTCAAAGCATAATAAATCAATCAACAATAATTATTCAATCGACCTAACATACCAATTTAATTCTTGAATAATTAGTGACCACATATTATTTAAGGTTGAACCCTTTTTAATTCTACCTCAGTGTCAAAGACACCTTAAACGCATAATGCGCCAAAAATCCTATCCCTCGGTGTTAAAAACACCTTAAGTGCACAAAGGCACCAACATACAATTTATTCCTTGTGTACATAGACACTTATATAGCTCATTCCTCATGCTTAAAGCATCAATAAAAATTATTTGAACCATAATAAAATTCCTTTTCAATATTCCAAACATAATTAAACATGTAGTTTAATTAATTATGCCTTCTAACATGCCATAAATAAAAATGTGGTTCAAACACAACATGCCCAAAATATAATTTTCCAATCCATAACCATCACAAATAATTCATGCTTCACAATTCAATCACAAACACCATAAATTCACAATCCCATACATAAACCTTAGCATGATACTACTTGTAATTGATTGAAATCCAACCTAGCATGATTCTATATCATCAAAATATGCTAAGTACGCGTACGTACCTCAAATAAACTCTTAAAATAACCGAGTACTCTACAACAATTCTCGAACCAAGTCTCCTACATAATGGGACATTAATACTATATTAATTACCCTTGTATACACAATTTCCAGCAACTTAAACTCACTTTAAATAACTTATAATAATCTGAAAATTATTTAAAAACCCCTAATTAAACTCCTTTTTAATGGATAATCACACCCTTTTATTAAAAATCACAATTATACTACTTTAAATAAAATTCCAACATTTTAAACTAATCAAAAATTCTTTAAAACTTCATCAAAATACATCTTTATATTTAAATTATCCATAGAAACATTAAATTATCTCTAACCCCTTTTAAACTCAAAGATAAAATTTAAAGCATAAAAAAAACTTCGTTAAAAATCAAAAACTGCTCGAATATTGTATTTAAAGGCTGAATTTGGCTACGAGAGGGTGATACTCACTACCAAAGGTAGTGAATCTTTCTTAAAACGTTGTTTCCACTCGAAAAACACTATTTTTTTTATCAAAACCGGAGGAGTTTAGAACCTGATCGGGATTAATATTAACGAACGGAAATCTAATAATTAAAACATGAATTTACGTGTTCAAAATAATCTGGAATTAAGTTAAACTAATAAGTAGGTATAATCACCAAAATTTCAAAACATCATTACTATAAAATCCCTAAATCAATTATTCATAAAAACCCTAAAATCATGATTTTCAATAATTAAAAACCCTAGGTTATAAAATTTACAAAATCTGAAAATTATAAAGTTCAATCATCAAAATACAATTTGATACTAATTAAATTAATTTCAAACAATAAAATCAAAACCCATAAATCAATAATTATAATTACACAAATTAATAAAATAGAGGAGAGAGAAAATAAGACTAACCTTTTTGTGTGGGAAATTTTTGGGGATTCATAGGGTATTTATAGAGTAGAGAGTGTAGGGTTAAATTTGGGCTTATAAAAATGTGGGCTTGAGTTATGGGATAGGGCTTAAGTTATAGGTTTTGAAATGGGTTATTCCAATAAGAGTATGTAGGAATAATTTACATTGCCCAATAATTAATAAATGTTTGGCCCAAAACATATTTTACTTTTATAAAACTTTATATTTAAAATACTTTAACCCTTTAGAATATTTAATTAAAATACTTGAGTCCTTGACAATACATTTTATTAATACTTAAATACTTTATAAAAATACATAAAAATACGGGGTATTACATGCACAACACAATTAAACTCATAAATAATTCCCCACCACAATTAAATAATATACATGTAATAATACATAATCATACCACTATAATTATATTCATACTAAAAAAAATAATTTCACACAAAGATTGTTTAAAATCAATTTTATAAATTCACGATAAAGGTACATTATACATTATTAACTACAAATCAATAACTTCCATATTTTTTCATAATTTAAACCATGGATTGGAATTTAATAGCAAAACTATAATCATATCTATCTTCTTCAACCCAATTATATTTCCTTATAAATAACTTTTTCATCATATATAACATATTACCTTATTACTCACTAGGGCTGTTCAATTTCGGATATCCGATCCGACCCGATCCGAAAATTCGGATATCCGAAATTTTCGGATCGGAGAAATTGCGATCCGAAATTTTTGGATATCCGATCTTTCGGATCGTATATCCGGATTTTCGGATCGGATAGTCGGATCTTCGGATCGGATTGTCGGGGTTTTCAGGTCGGGTAGTTAAAATTTTCGGACAAAATTCAATCCGTATCCAATCCGAAAATCCGAAATTTTTTTCGGATATCCGATCCGAAATTTCCGAAACCTTAAAAACCGGATCAGATATCCGAAATTTCGGATCGGATCATCGGATTTTCGGATTGGATATTTTGGACCGGATATTTTTGAACACCCCTATTACTCACTATAACTATGTCAAATCAAGAGAAAAACTTTCAATTAAAAATACTTACTGTCAATGCCCCAATAAAGTTTTGAGCTTCTTACTTCAGCTTCGATTCAACAAATGACTTGAACTTTATTCGCCAATACCGTAGAAATTGTTTCTAAAACTATATTAACATACCTTGGTGGACTAAGTAATCGTATGCTGAGAAAGGAGAATACCCACTTCTGGTCAAATAATTGAAATTTTTGAGTAATACTTTTTAGCAAAATGGCGCCATCTAAAACTATATTAACATACCTTGCTCGACTAAGTAATCGTACGCAAAGAAAGGAGAATACCCTCTTCTGGTCGAATAATCGAAATTTTTGATTATTATTTTTTAGCAAAATGGCGCCATAATTTCATCCTTATCGCTGATCTCTTCTTAGGCGGGAATCTCACTCATTTTTACCACTCAACTATCCCGCTCAACTCTCTTTCTTTCTTTTTTTACAAAATTGATGTGTCACCATTTCATTGGCTGTCTATGTGGGGCTACACATAGACTTTGTCTATGTGTATCACCTCCCTATTTCCTGTGCTATTTTGGAGTTCTCCTCTTATTCCTTAATGATCGCAACTTTATCTAATAATAATTATTATTTATGTATACTAACTAAAATAGCACAATATCAGCAAATAACCCGTATTGATTGTTAGTAGATTTTGGGATTTGGGTGATGATGATAATGTCGGTGATGATGATGATGATGGGCGATGGTGAATTGGTGATGATGATAATGATGGAGATGATGATGATATAATACGATTTATCTAACTCTATAATTAGTTGTTTATATTTTGTTTTTGGGGTGACTAGATTACGGGCTATGATAAATTAATCACGCTCAATTTTTTTTATATATATAGTCGTATAATTATCTAACTTAGAATCGTTTATTTATAGACAGAGGCTACTAGGTGACCGTTTCGGAGGTTAATTACCTTGAGTTTTACGCACGATCAAGGTAATTTTCAATGTCTATCATCTTTAGAATCCCGTTAGGAAATTGTTTTGAAATATTATGTGTCAAATACGTGCTTATGTAATTATATGTGATGAGTGTGTTATCGTATGATATTATGGAATCATATATTATATATGAGTTTTCTATTTTGTGTACTAGTATATGTAATTCAAAAAAAAAAAAAAAATATGATTATTTGTTTTCGTATGAGTTTTTTTTTAAATATAATCTTGGGTATTGGATGATTGATTATACGTGATTGATGGTCATGTAGGATGACTATGGTCTAATAATACTGAAATTGAAGTATTGTTACTTGAAATTAAATTGATTTGTGCAATACTTGTGAACAGTGTAATAAGATGATATAATCTAATAAAATGTACAGTGAAATTTAATTTAAGAAGGGAAATGAAACCCGAAAGGGTGAAGAACAGGTTGCCCACTAGTAGTGATGGTTGCTACTAGTTGGTTTAAATTATTGTATATTGTTGTTAGTCTTCCTCCTAATCACTGGGTATTAGTGAGGGGTGTGCACACTAAGGACATTCTGTTTTATTTTATGGCCAATTGAGGTTACGCGCGACCCTCTGTAAAGTAGGTGGTGACAGGGACTAGTTCCGACTGGCGTTCTCTTTCCCTTTCTTAAATAAAGTAATAATATGTTATGTGACTATTTGAACTTGGTTGAGTATTAAAATATTTATGAGACTATATTATGTATAAAATGTTTTGAACTAAAATTATTTATTTTACGGGATGGAGTTGGAATTACTCAATTTATCTGATTTTTGGGAGTTTTCTCTCTTTTCTTGTTTCTGATTTATTTTGCAGGTAGGTAAAAAGGGTACCCGGTTACGTGTGAGGAGACGTTAGAATAATCACGTAGCTAAAACAATTTAGTTTATTCCCGAAATTAATTATTTCCTCTCAATTATTGGTTTCATATAATTGCAGTTTTGATGTAACGACTATTTTATTTTGCCACAACTTAGACCACTAAGTTTATTTAAATATTATGTTATTTTTGCTTTGCATTTATTTTCTACGGAAAATAAATGTAGCAGTAACACTCCCAGAGTTCGATGGTTGGGTTTTTGAAAGTTAAAGGTTACTCTTATTGTTTTAAAGACTCGAATTTTGGGGGTGTTACACCATAACTCTCCCCATACGTTCATACTCAAGGTATATACGTTCCAAGAGTTTTGGTGCGTAATATCTTTCACTTTACGTTATTTACATATTATTAAACTTGGTGATGACTCTCAAACCATAATCATACAACCAACAATAATTATTCTAACAATCAAACATACCAATTTAATTCTTGAATAATTAGTGACCACATAATATTTAATGTTGAACCCTTTTAAAATCTATCTCGGTGCCAATTAGGGGTGAGAAAACCGGGTGCCTGGTCAAAATTTTAGGACCCGGACCCGGAATTGATTGGAACCGGGTCCTAAAATTCGAAACCGGAATTGAAATTGGTTCAAACGGGTCCTAAAATTTAGGACTAGGAATTGAAGCCACCGGGTACCGGCTCCGGTTCCGGGTACCCACTTATGTAAATAATTATTAAAATATAATATAAATTATGATACTTATTTAAGTTTATTTTTATTTTTAACGTTTAACACTTGTATTTATATGTACATTAAGAAATTTTATTTATGTTAGGAATTAAAAATATTTTTTTTTATTTTACTAACTAGATACATTTAACATAATTTTATTGTAAAAAAAACTTATTTAGTGTAGCATATGTTAGTTAACCGGGTATCCAACCGGTTCCGGGTCCAAAAAATCAAGAATTGGAATTGGAACCGGTTGCAACCAGTTCCTTAATTTATCACCCGAAATTGGAACCACCGGATCCAATTCCGGCTTCGGACCCACCGGTTCTGGATCGGTTCCAATTCCAATTCCGGGTACCCGGAATTTTTGCTCACCCCTAGTGTCAATGACACCTTAAACACATAAAGCGCCACAAATCATATCCCTTGGTGTTAAAAACACCTTAAGTTATTTCTCTTATACAATTACACTAAGGCACCAACATAGAATTTATTCCTCGTGTACATATAGACACGTACATAGCTCCTTTCCCATGCTTAAAGCATCAATAAAAAGTTATATGAACTATAATAAAATTCTCTTTTAATATTCCAAGCCAATTTAAACATTTAGTTTAATTAAACATGCTCTCTAACATGCCATAAATAAAAGTATGGTTCATAAACAATATTCCAAACTATAATTTTCCATCCATTAATCCATCATAAATAAATCATGCTTCATAATTCAACCACCAAAAACAACCAAATCATAATTTCCATTTCAAATCTAGCATGATACTACTTGTAATCAATTAAACACATTTAGCATGCTACTACATCAAGAAAATTATGCTAAGTACGCGAACGTACCTTGTATACGATCTTAAAATCGCCACGACTAATAGAAATCATTCACTTCGAAGTCTCCTACAATTTAAAATCATAGAATAGTATTAAAATCCTCTCTACACAAATTTCTAGCAATATTTACCATTTTTAAACCCCTCATAATTTAATTAAAATAAGCTGAAATTATATTTAAAACATCATACTTTAATTCCAATTAATGGGTAATTGAAATTCCTTGAAGAAACTTGATTTTTATTGCACTACCAAAAATTCCAGCATTATAATTTAATGAAAACTTGCTGTAATTAGGCCTTAAAATACTTAAATCAAAGATTTAAACCATTATATATCATAATCCTTCAATAATTAATAATTTAAGAATCTAGGGTTTCAAAAAATTGGGGCTTTTCAAATAAAAATAAAATCTGAAAATTAATTTACACGATACTCATAATCAAACATCATAATCTAATCACAAAACTCATAATTAATAATTAGATCTAGGATTAAACTAGTTTTTAAAACAAAATATTTAATTTTTTTTTTTTTGTTTGAATAGGGTCGAGCAGCGATAGCCACTGTTGGCTGCTGCCAGCGCCGGTGGCAACCTGCAGCTGGCGGCTGGTGCTAGAGCTGGCAATCCTTACCCAGACTCGATGACCCGACCCATGACCCGAAATCGACCCGAAACCAGTGACCCGAAATTGACCCAAAACCCGAATTAACCCGACTCGACCCATACCCGACCCGAAGTGGAACTGACCCGACCTTGACCCGAAACCCGAAATGACCCAACCCAAAACGACCCGACCCGAGATGACCCGACCCAAAGTTGACCCGAGACCTGAAACAACCCGACCCAAAGTTGACCCGAAACCCGAAGTTGACCCGACCCAAAAATGACCCGACCTTTAACTTCTTTTAGTAAATAATTATATAAGTTATAAAAAGTTTATATTAGGAAATTATACATTAAAATAGACCCAACAACAACTTACATGACTACATTGACTTTCATATAATAGCTAAAAAAATGGTCAAAGTGAGATGTGTGAATAGTGCAAAATGTCAAATCGTTAAGAGTAATTTGGGACAGAAGGAGTATAAAAATAATTCAAAGAAATTATTACAACAATGACAATGATAATAAGAGTACATATTAAAACTAAGATCAATAAGAGAGTGAGGTATAACTCAATTAGTTAGAGCATCCCTCTTAGTTTCAGGAGATCCTGAAAGTGATTCTCAGTCTAAAGTTCTAAACACAAAAAAAAAATAATAATAATAAAAAAAATGTTAATAAAAGTCAAACAATTACTATAATCCATGAAAAAATAGCCTTAATAAATATAGTGACTTTTTCGTCAAAAAATAATTAAATAAATACATATACAGAGTTGAATTTAACCCAATGAATCACCCGAATATGACTCGACTAGAAGTTGACCCGAAAATTGACCTGATCCGAACTGACCCGACCCGAAAATTGACCTAACCCAAACTGACCCGACCCAAACTTGACCCGACCCGAACTCGACCCGATACCCGACCCAACCCGATTATCAGTCGACCCGAAATCAACCCGAAACCCGAAATGACCCGACCCAACCCGAACTTGACCCGACCCGAAATGACCCGACCCATACCCGATCCGAATGACCCATTTTCAAGGTCTAGCTGGTGCTGCCGGTGGCCGGCGGCCTACCGATGGTGTTGGTGGCCGATGGTAAGGGTGAGGGCCGAGAAGGGGAATGGAATAAAAGAAAGATAAAGAAAAAAGAAAAATTAGGAGAAAGGGAGAGAAGTTTACCTTGGGTTTTCTCCACTCTGGGCAAAGTTTGATTTGCCTCAAGTGTTGAATATTTATATCCTTTCTCTAGAAACCCTTCTTCCTAAACTTTCCCTTTTTAATCTTTTCTAATCCCTTCCCTAATAAAAATTTACTAAAATAAAACTTTCTTAAATTAAACCCCAACTTAAATAAAAGGAAAATTTGTCCGGAAGGGACTTATATGTTCACTATTTTGTCTGGAAGGACCTTATATGTTCAAAGTGGTTCTAAAAGACCTTATAAGTATGTTTTGTTGTCTAGAAGGACCTTGACGCCAGATTCCGACGTTTGACTTTTTTTACTCCGACGTTGACTATTCACGTGACTCTCACATGACTTAAAAACTACCCTCCCTCTTTTTTTTCCCCTATTTGCCCAGATTTTTCCCCAAATTGCTTCTCTCTCCTCACGAATTGGGGTTCATCAATTTAATGAATTGTGTTCCTTAAGTTTTTGAAGAAATTAAAGCAAGAATCTTTCGATTAATTCCTTTTCGCATCAGGTAAGAACATTGCTCACGGGTTTTTTTCCCCCAAATCCCAATCTTTTAAGATTAAGTTAAGTTGTTTGCAAAATTCAATTCATGAATCCAATTAAACAAATAATTTCCCAAAATTCAACATTAAACAAATACTCAATTCATGAATCCAATTACCAACAAGTAATTCAACATACACGCATGCAACCAAACAATTTTCGTTCACAAAAAACAACATCGCAAAATACTCCAAAAACCCTAATTTTCGTTTGCCATTTACAAAATTAAGTTCAATTTAGTTGATTTACCTAGTTTTATAGACTTTTTAGACAGAGAACATAAATTCCTTGCCACGTTTTTCCCCTTTTTCCCATTCGCCATTGTAGACCAAAAAAAAGAAAAAAAAATTGAAGTACAAACGCGCAACTGAAAATAAATTAGAGAGAAGAAGATGAGAGCAATGAATTATGGACTTAATCTTCACTCCTTCATTGATTATTCCTCAGAGAATACCAGGGGAGAGAGAAATTAGGGGGATTAGAAGAGAGAGAAAGAAGAATGGTGGGAAAAAGGGGAAAAAATAAAAGGGATGGTAATTTTTTAGTCACGTGAGAGTCACGTGACTAATCAATGCCGGAGTTAAAAAGTCAATCACCGGAATGTGACTTCAAGGTCCCTCTAGACAACAAAACAAATTTATAAGGTTCTTTTAGACCACTTTGAACATATAAGGTCCTTCCAGACAAAATAGTGAACATATAAGTCCCTTCTAGACAAATTTTCCTAAATAAAATAATTAATTAAATAAACCTTCCTTTTATAAAATATTTCTAAACTTATTAAAATGAATAATTAAAATACTTTAAATAAAACATTTCAATTTATTTTAAATACTTCTCAAAATACTTATTTTAAATAAAATATGTATAAAAATATAGGGTATTACTTGAAAATTTTCCAAAGGTCGCCCCATCAGCCACCATGTTATGTTTGCATGCTTGAACCAAATTTCATTGATTTATATCATGTTGTGCTTTATGCTTCTTCCAAATAAAAATGCCTCAAACCCGTCACACACATTAACATTTCATGCCTACCTCATGGCTGTTTTGTATTTTGTCATACTTGGTCATGACATGCCTCTAGTCGCGAGGCGAGTGCCATCTTTTCATGTATACATGTATCAATTAACTAATAGGTCGGATTACATAGTGTAGTAATATACTTTGTGTTAAGAATCATTATTGAGCCATAAAATTATTTGTTACTTGTTTGTAGATATTCATTTGTCTCCCTATGGTGGAGTCATTTGTTTTAGTTAGTTTAGTTGTTCGTTTATGTATAGGGCTTGTTTGTGTGTTAAGGTTTATCAATAATGTAATCATCTTTTGCCCTATTGTTAGTTCTTTGGTAAAGATTTACGTAGTATTTGGGATCGCAACGATTGTCAAGTTTTCAAATGCTTTCAAGCGAATCTGGTGAAAATCATCCTTATGGCTTAACAAATCGTTAGAATGTACTGTCTCTCCGAAAAGGCTGTATATATATTCCAACGATGTGTGTGAGAGATGTATCACAGTGCAAGATCTTTTCAACGATCGTAACTTTGATGAAGGAAACCTCCATTTCCCCATCAACGTCGGCGCCCAAACGATCCAACCTCCATTTCCCCATCAACGTCGGCGCCCACACGATCCTCCGGCGTCGGCGACCCCACCCCTCCCTTTCCCCCATCAACAGCGACAAACACAATAGCAACAACAGTAAGTGTAGTCGGGTTGGCAGCTGCGAACTCCACTAGAAGCCCACCTCCTTCACAAACGCCACCAATACCTCCTCACCTTCACACAACCACCAACAGCGCACCCATCCTTCCACCACCAAGGCTGCGAACAGCCGCAATAAACTCGCTACCAATTCCTCCGCCACCAATACCCTAACCTAAATCGAAAACGGCCCCTTTTCTTCTTTCTCCCAACCGAAAACAACCTATTTCCCTTTCTCCCAACCTGAATCGAACCCTCGCTCCTTCTCCCACCCCAAAACCGCCACTAATACCATAGATTCATCCCCCAAAACCACCCAAAACGAGTTTAGGGTTTGGTTTTCACTCGTTCAGGGTGGTTTCCGACAGCTTGGAGTTTGGGAAATGGTCGAGGTGGGGTTCGCCGGCGTCGGGAGAGCGTTTGGGCATTGGCATGGATGACGGAAGCCGGCACAAGGAGGGGGGGGGGGTGGTGGCTGACGGGGAAGGGGATGTGCTTGTAGTTTTTTTTTATAAATTTTTTTTTTCTTGTTTTTTAAAAATAAATTTAATCATTATTTAATGAATAATGGGTCCCACTTAACGGAATCCTAACGGATTACGTTAAGTGGATGCAATATCTATAACTTTGGGATTTGGGTGGTAGTAAGATAAAATAAAAAAAATTAAATCGATAGTAAATGTGAAGCAAGGTACTTTTGCTGGTAGCAAATGTCAAATTTTCCTAATAATTTTACACATATACCCCCCATATATAGTTTACATTTCAAATACAATATAAATACCTTCATATTACAAACTTCCATTGAAAATATTTCTACTACCAAAATAAAAGTATATATGTATTCCCAGAACAACTGTGGAGTACGAGTTTTATCATTTCTCTTTATTATGTGATTAGTAAATATTACTCCCTCCGTCTCTAAAAGAACGATCTTTTTAGGCATTTTTTACTAGTATTAAGAAACTTAGGTGGATAAAATAAATGTATGGGGAAGATAATAAAAGTATATTGAAAAGGTAAATTTATATAAAATTTGTAAAAAAAGTAGAGAGAGAAAGTAATAAAAGTACATGAAAAAAATAAAATTTTCACGAGAAGCTAATTTTGCACAAATATTATTGCAAATTGAAGGGTATATTAATGCAAATCTAATATAAATAAATAAAGTAGGCAAACAATATGATAATTTTTTTTTTAAAAAGTTATTATTATATAGATTTTTATGGTGTAATTATCAAAATGAAACATGATAAATTAGAAAAAAAAACCATATAGGATAATTTATATATATATAAATCCGGTTTAGATGATCTAACAACTGGGATTACTCATGCCCTTGATCTAACAGCTCAGGTGAGTTACTTTAGAGAGGCTTTAGGAAAAATGGAGAGAAATGTGGGTCCGGAGAAAACGAATTGGACTATAGAAAATGCATATCCTTAATATTGATTGGATCAAATGATATGGTGATTAACTATTTTGATTTTCCAACTCAAGCTTTGTTATATAACCTTCAAGTTACTCGGATCTTTTTATTTCTTTAAAAAGAGAATATTTATGGGTGATATATTTTGACGAATGAGATACCATATTTATCATCGATTTATTAATTTAAATACAATTTTCACATAATTAACACTAATGAATAATAATTCACCTTCAATAGATGGGTAGCAATTTAAAAAAAGAAACACCAATGAATTAATATAAACTATTCTTTTCTAACAAGAAAATTAATCAAAATATTATATGGTATAATTAAGAATATTATCTTTTCATAATATAAATAATAAAAACTATATAATTAAATTTATCTTTTTCTAACAAGCAATTTAATCAAAATATTAAATGGTTTAATTAAGAATATTACCTATTTATGAGATTTAAGTACTCAAAAAAAATAATAAAAAATTACTGTAATAAAATATCCGTGCATCGCACGGACTTTCATCTAGTTAAATAAACATTTTAGGCCTAAAATTTGACTAAAAAAGGTCATTCTTTTTAGGACAGAGGGAGTAAAAAAAGATTTTTAATAAAGGGGCGGAGGGAGTACATATTTTCAAAGAAAATATTTCCATTTACCATTATATTTACGTACTCCCAAAATAGATGTTCTCATTTCACAAATTTCTAAACTTTTTTTTTCTTAATACCTGGTGTTCTGCTTAAAAAACTAAATTTAATCACTAATTCTAGAATTACCATAATACATAGCACATATTCTTGATTAAGGGGACGTTTAAAGTTTGCTCTAAAAATATTTAAAGTTACCCTTATATACTATACTACAAGTACAAAAGTTACTATTTTTCTGACATAAATTTTACCCTTAAACAACACTTATAAGTACTCCGCAATAGATTAATCATATTATCCCTTATATCATGTATCCATTAGAAATCACACAATAAAATTCAATTAGAACTGGGTTAAAGTTACTATAAAAAAACAGATAAAATTCCCTTCAAACTAACAATAAGATTAATGTAAGCGCTTTGCCGCTTTATACGATACTTATTGTATATATTAGATCCAACAATCTTAATCCTGACACAGACCCGATGATTAGACCGAAATAATCCGACCCATGCCTCAAAAGCGACCCAAAAACAGTGATTCGAAATTGACTCAAAACTCAAAATCAACTCGATCGGACCCATCCCAGAATTGAAGTGGAATTGTACCGAATCCGAAGTTGACTCGACCCGAAGTGACCAGACCCAAACGATCCATTTGTCAAGTCTTATTATAGGAGTAATCCGTAGCATATAGATTTACTTCGATGTTAAGGTTTCAATTAAGATACACGATACGCCACTCCAGTCTCCGTATTTATTTTCAGGCGTTGTCTATAAAACCTCGTCGACGCTTTAAGTCCCCCTAAAAATTGTAATTTGAAGAGAGAGAAAATACTTGTGTGCTTCTTTTTCGATAACCCAAAATCTCACAATATTGTTACCAATCAGGCAATCATCACCTGCAAATCACTATTACAAGGTTCCCTTCACTTCCTTTTATATTTCTTTGTTTTTCCCTTATAAAAAGGATAAATTTTGTGGCTTTTATTAATTCTTCCCAATAGGTTTTCTTAATGATTTTCTATTATATTACTTTATGATTTTTTTATTATTGGGATTTTATATGTTTTTTCTTGCTTTGTTCATGTTGCTAGATTATTGACTCTAAAAGAATATGGGTTTAAGATTAATTTTGTGTTTATTTTTCTGGGTAATTTTATGCTGATGCCTGGTTTGTTTTTTGGGTAATCTTTGTCTTGTTAATATTATGTCAAATGATTAAGGAATGCGTAATTAGTATTTATGTAAAAGGGTTGTTAAGATTATGGCAAATGTGAACATGTTTTGCAGTTGAGTTAACTAACAGTTAGTTTAATTTTGGAGGTGGTATGTCTTAAATAGGGTATGTTGGGGAATTGCTCAAACCAGTGATTAAAGGGGTAGTTTTTGTGATTTGTGAAATTCTGAGTAGTTTAGAATGTCAGTAGCAATGTTTGATTGTATTTTGAGGAAAAGAGATGAATGTCCTTTCCTTGGCATGAGATGTGGGTTGGCTATGTTACTTGGACTCGGGTACTTGTGTCTGACTTGTGTATGTGTTCAAGTGTTTGGCTCGGCTATTTTATGTGGCTCATGATTTTAGCTCAAATTGAAGTTCAAGTTGTCATACTCATACCAATGTGGGTGTGTCTAGAATTTGACATGGGTGTTTGAGATGAAATGAAGAGTCCTAGTGACATAGGGGGTCGGTGGACTAAGAATAGTCAAACAATCTCTAGCCAGTGATTACTTACTTGACTGCTTTTCATTCATAGTTTGATTTTATGAAACAACTTGGAATGTCAGTAGCAATGTGCCAATGTTTGGTTTGAGTTAGAGAAAAAGAATTGAATTCCATCCCTTGGCCTTTAGATGGAAAATCTGGGGACTAAGCATTCTCATAATTATTTGTGTGGAAAGCCAAAACATTTGCTCTAAACTTACTCTACTTTTATGGATATGGTTTGTTTTCTTTGTGTGTATGTGTATTTTCTGTGTGAATAGATTGTAGGAGTGTTATATCGAGACTTCATAATGAAACCGAATTAGAGCCTTTTTGTTGATTAGTTGCAGGGTTATGTTTTTTTTTCTAAAGACTATTAATGAAGCCAAAACATAATCATTCTTTAGGGTAAATGCAGGTTTATTGGTTGTGGTTTCAGTATTTCTGTTATGCGACAGCAATACACACTCATTTTGATACTTTTGGTTGCTTTAGAGAAGAATAACTTATAACACCCTAAACTGAGTTGTTAGATTGGGATGATGTGGGGGGTAAGGACTGCCACTCTTTTATGTTCACCTTTGCATGTAATTTGTATTTGGAAGTTTGCAACTGTGTTAGAATGGTGAATTGGTGATGCAAATTAGCATTGATAATTTTCAAGTAACATTCTACCATTGACTGTAGAGAAATTTAAACTAATTGCTATTACTATTTGTTTTCTTTTTCTTTTTATTTTTATTGCAGATGTCTTTGCATCTTGCTAATCTGTCACCTCGAATGCGTAAGGATCAGCTGGAACGTATTTTCAAGAGCTTTGGCCGGTGCACTGTGCAACTGAAAGATGGATATGGGTTTGCAGTGTATGACTTCCGTGGGGATGCTGAGCAGGCTTTAAGGACTCTGAAGGGCAGGAAGATTTGTGGTGAGTCTGTATATCTTTCGTGGTCAAACAAGCAGCCTAAGCCATCGCAAAGAGATGCCAGATCCCATGATGTGCGATATGGAATACATTCTGACCGAGGTGATGATTTTGTTGGTCGTAGAGATTACTTAATGAGTGGCAAAAAACAACCTGATAAAGGTCGAGAAAGGCACAAGTCTCCTGAGATACATGATGATAGGCACAGGTTTAATCTTAATGATGCAGGACGTATAAATTATGATCAAAGGGAAGTATTTTTGGAAGCAGGCGGTCGTGTTGTAATTAAACCCAATCAGATGGATGATGGAAGGTGGGGAGAGCAACTTGATAATCTTCGAAATGATACTAGTTATGATGCACAGAGGGGATTTGATCGATATGACCCTGGTCGTGTTGATGAAAGAGGTGAAGAATATGAGAATCGTGGTTTGGAACATTTTGCTGGTTCACATTCTGTAAGGACATCACCAGACAAGAACAGGAGAGTACATCCTGATAGAAAAAGAGGCCAGCAAACTTGTTTTAAATGTGGAGCTGTTGGTCACAAGATGCGTGATTGTTCATCAAAAGAGGCTTTGCAAGAGAAGAGCATGTACCACCCATATCATAGGCAAGATGTAAAAGCTAAGAATGAAGTTGAAAGGACAGAGATTAGATCTGGAGGACGATTGCAGTCTTGTCATCGGAATTCGAAATCTGCAAAACAACCTGACATTCACGGGGAAATATCTCATTCAGAAAAGGATGGAGTTAAACACTCTCCTGTAGAAAATGAATGTGGGTGGGATAAGAGAAAGAATTATAATAGAGATAGACAAAGGGTGAGTGATGATAAAATTTTAGAGTCGCATGATGATAAGAAAAAGAGGGGGTCTGCTTTGTCTCATCTTCATTCTGATTATGCATCTCCTGAGTTGGGCAGATATTCAAGACCGTCAAAGCCTTTGGGGGGTTTGAGCTCTCACTTTAAAAATGGATCACCTAGATTACATTCCCTTTCTGCTAGATCCAGATCCTATTCAAGATCGCGCAGATCCAGGTCCCATTCAAGATCGCGTAGATCCAGGTCCAATTCAAGATCACGAAGATCCAGATCTTATTCCAAATGGCGCAGATCCAGGTCCAATTCAAGATTGCATAGATCCAGGTCTAGAAGTGTTAAGATCAAGTCTAGGTCAAGGTCAAGATCACCATCCTCTTCCCTGTCTATCTCTATTGGTCGGTCTTTATTCTCCTCCCCAAACAAGGCAGAGGTTAATGTGAATGCAAATTCTGAAGGTGGACCTAGTCCTCTGTCCAGGGACGCGCATACCGAAGTCAGGCAACATGACAAACCTGAAATATGTGAGGAAAACCTGTCCATTGCTAACAAAGCAGAGAGAAGTTTGAGTGGATGTATGGATAGTCTCACAAGTTATCAAATCATGGATGTTCCAATAGAGAGGAAGGGATCTGAACATAACTCAGATATTATGACTTCTACAAAGCATACAGAGGAAAGCTTGAATGGTTTTGGGGAAGATGATCAGATTCCACAATATCAGGACATTCAGGAGGCAATGCTTGAGGAGAGTCAGTGGTTAGAGCCTCAGCAGAATTTTGAACCTTCACAAGCAGATGCTCCTCTAGGAAGCAAATGCATTTCTACTTCTAAACAGATGATAGATGGCATGAAGCTGGACAAAGTACTTACTGATGCTGATAGTGACTCCACTGCCCCTCATGTATTATGTGACCTCAAGGCTCCTAGCTCATCTTTGCTTGAGAAGGGTGACGGTGAATATGCTGCTGTAAACATGTCAGCTGCAGAGCTAAAAGAAATCGAAGAATTTGAAAATGCCAATGTAGAAACGACTAAATCAATGGAACCAATCAATGATATCTCAGATCTGGAAGCTTCACCTAAATCACATGTTGGCAGCCGTTTAAGCATATCTGCAGAGGAATTGTCCAGGGTTATTGAACGCTATGGTTTGAAACTTCCAGAAGAGAATGAACAGCACCTTGATGTTGGAGATTACTTTGGTTCTTCCCGACTATGGCCTTGGGAGATAATTTATTACCGGAGACTGAAAAAGGGTCTAATCTCAATGGAAAACTATGCTAGGCGAGTAGCACAGAATGAAGCATTCCACATAACTGATAAATATATTAGAAGTAGTAGTGGTTGGGAGGAATTGCTTGAAGAACATTGTTAGAAAGAATTACCTTTTTGATGCTTCTTGTGCGTTACTTGAATATAAGTGGTGGTTAACTGTTTCACTTTCCTTTTGAAAGGTATGCTCTTCTTTTTGATCTTATATGTTTTTGGTTTAGGAGTAGGTTTTTGCACGAACGTTAAGGAAGAAGAGAGTAGAGAATGAGTAGTTGCTGTTGGGTAACTCTTTGTGCTACTTCCATAACTTGTAATGCATTATAATTCACAGTATGCTATTTTAACGTGAAGCTGAGCGAGTTAGTTTGTTCTTTTGCTTCTTTATTACTTCATGAATCTTATTGCTGGTTATTAAAGTTCACCTTGGACCTTGTCATTTCTTTCTTTGAGTACGGAGTATCTAATATTCTACTCATAATTCTCATCTATTTAGTTCTGCTATCAATTGTAATGCTTCACGCTCTTTTGTAATTTCTGTGAAATGTTGCGGTAGATTATTAGAACAGAACCAGAATCACTGAGTATTAAGTTTAGAAATTCCAGAGTTATATTTCCAACTGTATGCTATATTCCTATTGGTCACTGGTTTTCATCCTTAATCTCTTGCAGTGGTTGCTGAATATTACAAACGAAAATTTGGTGAAAAATGAATTTTGCACTTCTATAACAGAAAAATCTAGGTCAGTGCCCTCTATCTCTCTCTCTCTCCCCTCCCCTCCCCTCCTATACCCCCTCCCCATGTCTTTCTTTGACTTGCTTGTCACCATTCAATATTCTTCCTAAAGATTGCCTCTTCTATCCGGTCTTGTACCAACAATTTGTCACGGATGAAGGAACTAATGACCCGGGATTACTACCTTTGAATCTATCATTGCTTAAAACATCGTTCATCAGAATTAAGAATATGCTAAAAATTATAGCAGATAGTTTATGATTTACTTTTTCCCCTTCTCTGCTGCTTATGTGACGTTTATGTTGTGAGGTTGTTTGATGTGCAGGGCTGCTTTAAATCACTAAGAATAGGTGGATTTTGATGTCAAGATTGGTTACGTATTACCAAGTGTTATTATCTTATGTATTGTATGCAGGTTATTGCAGAAACTTACCATGAAAGAGAAATTGATAATCCAATATAGGGTTTATGATTTTGTGTAGCTCCTTGTTTCTTCTTGTTTAGTACCATCATGCATGTTCGAAATAAAATCCATCTTTATCACGTCCATCTTGTTGAACCAGCTTGAGTGATTACTTAGGATTTTGGAACATTAATCTGATTATTTTTGTCAGAACTTAAAATAGTTTCATTTTCTGCTGTTTGCTATCTTCAGTTGCAATAAAATCAGCACATAAATCTTTTTTGAGTTAGACTAGAATGCCTGATAAGCCTCTTTCTAGCTCCATTAATATTACTATTGACATTTAAATGATATATTTGAGTTGAGCTATACATTGTGGCAATGCCATGAAGAAAAGAGTTGAGTGGGCTCATTTTTGACATTGTGAACCTGAAGTTTTGTATCCATGTGAGAGGTGGTAAGGATATTCATTGTAGGGCTATAATTGATCTGGTATCTGTATTGAAACGATCGTTAATCACTTGAATAATTCTCTGTTCAATGGTCATTGTGAATATTTATTTGAACTGGCTACATTAGTAAATGAAGACACATGTAGGCAAAAGTTTGGAAGAAATTGTGAGAACTGTTGTTTATTGTCCTGGCAGTCATTACCTGTCTAATATATTTGCACACAGTTTGTGTGGAGAGGGTAAGTGATTAGAATGGTTGAGTGGAGATGGCAATTGTGAGTAGAATGAAATTTTGGGGGAAAAAAAATAAATTATTTCCATTATTTCGTCCGTTGGAACCGCTTTGCTTCGACTTTCGAGCTTGGTTTAGAAATTTCTTGCAAGCTTTTCTATGATATTTGATGGACCAAATAAAAAAAATGTGGCAGCCCATATGCAGATTAACTCAACTAAGATGTGTTATGAAATGAAACAAACTGCCTGACTCAGGTGCAATAGATAACTGAGTATTGCTGACTTGAAGCCCCAGATTTCCCTTTAATTTTCTGTCAATTTGAAGGACTACTAGTTGGTGTAATTAGGAGTAGGAATGGTACATCAAAAGTTTCTCCTATCAATTCAATGGCCACTAGCCAGTCGTGCTAATTGGGCCAAATCATTTCCATCCTTCAGAGTTGTATATTCACCTGTAGTCTCAGGGGTCTGATGATGGTCCGCTAGCAAGTCATGAGTTCGGCCTGGTAGATATGACCAGATAATCAAAACTTTTGATGCCCTAGCTCCTGCTCAAAACCAAAAAGGTCTAGTTTCCGAAGCATTGCTGCAACGCCTGCTAGCCAGTACCCATTTCCTGATATGGGGTGGCTTATTTACGTTGCAGCTTGGTCGTAGCGTTGTCTTAAGTTGGCTAACTGCACTTACCAATTACCATGTTTCCAAAGGGTTACAGTTGCAAATTGGCGCCACCAAGTAAAGTAGTTTTTTGGTTTTAAGAGTTGACATCCTCAGGTTTCAGGAGATCTTAAGGTTTCTGACTGTCTTAAGAGATTAGATTTCCTGGAAAATTGAGCTGATTGTTACTCGTAGTACTTTTCAAGTGTACGTACCTTTGTAAATAATATTGTGGGGTATACATAGCAGCAACATACTGTATTTAATTCACAAGACCAAAGTGGTAGATTTGAATTAAGCCTAACCTCTCATTTGGGGGTCTATCTGACTCAGCTTGTCTAACATATTGTACTTTACGTAGAATTTTTGGGACCAATATCACAAATACAGGTATTATTTCTTCCTCCATTTCTAAATATTTGAAGTTTTGATGTATTATCTATGAATTAAT
Source organism: Chenopodium quinoa (assembly GCF_001683475.1). Lineage (NCBI taxonomy): Eukaryota > Viridiplantae > Streptophyta > Magnoliopsida > Caryophyllales > Amaranthaceae > Chenopodium > Chenopodium quinoa. The sequence goes on along the minus strand of NW_018744304.1, from coordinate 5,511,333 downwards.
GGTTCATTTATTCGGGTTAGTTTCTCTCTCTAATTATTATGAATCCTAACCCAATACAAATAATTCTATGAATTATCTAACCTTTCATTCGATGAAAAGTTGTAGTGTGTGAGAGCCATACTTTCACGAGTTTCATCACTTCATTAAAAATGCAACCAATTAGCAACGAATGAAACATATCTTTAGCAACGATAGTCATTTTCATATTTTTTTCGTTCTAAATGAGCGTACTAGTATAACTCATTTCTAAAGATGGGAGTGAGTACATGAATTTGAAAGTCACTTGTTGTATTTTATGGGTGATTTAACTATCTTATTATAATGTACTCCCTAGCTCCGTCCTTTTATTAGAGTCGTAGTCATAATGAATAAATTGATATTTAATATTGTGATATGCCAAACTTTTCTAAATGTTATGTGTACATGCACCTACCCTTGTAATGCAATAAGTATTAGGATGAGAAAATTCTCCTAATATAATTGTATGTTATGTCTTCTGCAATACTGTTAAACTATCCCAACTTCTAAAAGTCTCCTTATACTAGAGGTAAAGATCACCCCATAGCCTTGGAAATAAGTCAATATTTGTATTCTTAAAATCATTGGATGATAAGCAAAGTTAATTATAGGTCAAAAACTCCCATTAAAGAATAATATTACTCCCTCCGTTTTTAAATACTTATTCAAGTTCTACTTTTTGCATTATTTATTTGTCCTATTTTGACTAATGTTTGTGATTTACACATACGAAGTAAGAAAATATATAGCCTTGTGAATATTTGTTGAAATCGTGTCAATGATTAGATTATTAATTATTAATTGTTAGAATTTATACATATTGTTAATCAATTATATTATTGATAAAAGATTAGCATCGATATGCATGTTCGGGATAATTGGAGCAAATATTTTAAAATAGGGCGTATAAAAATACTTCAAATATGGAGCTTTCAATTAACCGACCCAATTAAAATGACCATTTTACCGACCCAACATCACACAAAAGTCTTGTTCAAAGGAAAAATAAAACTTTGTACAAAAGTCAATAATTGTATTCTTGATATTATTGAATGATGTTAACCAAAACTATATATATATATATATATATATATATATATATATATATATATATATATATATATATATATATATATATATATTTTTTTTTTTTTTTCAGAATCACAAAGCCTTTTTTATGCTAAAAAACGTTATTTAAAATTAATAATAAAGAAATAAATAAATTGAGGAAAAAGAGTAAGAAGGGAAATAAATAAATAGAGAGGGGAAAAAGAAGTTGCCCAAATTGACAACAAAAGGAAGAAAAAATGGCATTAAGTGATTAGTGTGAAGAGGAAGAAAAGGGATGAAATCAATTAATATTTGGTATTTATCACCTGACGTGATGCAACTCTCTTCATTATTCTCCAAGTCTCAACTGCCTCAATTACTTTTGCATTTAATTCCTATTTTTAATTTTTTTTTTAATGATCTTTCAATCAAATTTTTGTTCTTCAATGCCTTTGAACTACCTCTACCTATTTTTCTAAATTACTAAAATTATTATTTATTTATTAATTTCCCAAAATTCATTGTTTCTTGTTAATTATTCTTCTTTTCCTTAATCTTAAAAGTTGACTCTATTTTCGTTAAAAATATGGTTAATTTTGGGGAGTAGATTCTCTGTATTTCAGAAATAGAATGTGTTTTAATTTCATACTCTCATTACCTCATACAAGGTTGCGCCCACACAAGTGACACAACACAACTCAAATGATACTCTTCTATTTTTCTTCCTTTTATAGCCAACTTGTTGATATTTTGTTCAACGTTTTTCTTTTCTCTAAAAAATTAAAAAAATAAAAAGAAATTAAACTATTTTTTAGGTCAATAAAATTGAATCAATTGTGCAAGAAGAGTGGTTTTATTTGGAAATTGAAGTGTATTCCTACAACCCTTAAAGTTGCATGATATAAGGAAGGTCAAAAGCAAAAATATAAATTACGAGTAATATTAATTACACTGATTGATGTGTGATTTATCAAGTACTCGTATTTTCATATTAAAGTTCTGTGTCGGAAATGCATTAAATGTTTTTATGCATTCCATTAGATCCTAAATGCTCTTCCCATTTTGATTGTACATGTGTGCCAATGAATTACTTTTATTATAAAAATCTATACTATGTAGTATTTAAAAATGGAAAATGTTATACATAGCCCTTAGGCTACATATAAGCATAAAATTTACACTTGAAAATCATAAAAAGTTAAGAAATCATCAAAATATAAACACTAATAACACTGATTTACGCGTGTTTTTGTCATGAATTCCTAATTTTATACAATTTCCAAGAGTATATTTAATGCTTATATATAACCCTTAGGACTATATATAACATTACCCAATAAGCTTTTTAAATCAATAATAAATTATATTCCATTGAAACAAGGAAAAAGGCATTATAACATGAAATTGTTCTTTAAACAAACCCTATCAGTTGTATTGTATCTATATATATCTATACCTCCATTTTATGAAATACAAGTGAAACATATAGATTGATTTTCTCTCCATCTCTCATGTTTTCTACATATTTTATAACATGAGAGTATTTTATCTATTGGTTTTGTGCTAACGTGTGTGGCGTTGATGTATGTTCAATGTTCAAGGAGGTAGCTAGCCGTAATGTATTATTATACGTTGAATGTATGAATACTTTTTCAAGGAGAGGTTTTTATATGGTTTTTTACATTAATTGTTTTCACAAGTAGCATTTTTCAAGGAGTGGTTTTTATATGGTTTTTATGTCTAAATAAAAATGATTTAGACATATACGTTGAACAATACTCAAAGATAAATGTGCGAGCTTTTTTTCATGCTTTGTTAGTTGGACTTTAGAAGATCTTTAGCTTGGCTATATTAATTACACCATTTAAGTAATCATAAAGGCTAATTAGTAAGGCTGGTTTACCTGTATTTTGTTAATTAGTTTTAATAACTCGGTTGTTGGTTAATCTATAATTGAATTGGATCCGTTTATTTCTACCCCTTTTCTTTTGTAACTATAAAATCCCTATATTTAAGCATTGTTGTTATAGATAAGGCCAAATTGTTTTTAAAGCTAATTTTGTAACCCTTGTCACATGTATGTTGAAAATCTTGTAACATTATAGAATATAATATGATGGCAAAAGCTAAAGAGCGTCCCCGAGACGTTAGATAAGAGAATTAAAAGTGGGAATATTAGAGTAAAAATAATATTAATTACACCGAACAACGCGTGATTTTGTCATGCATTTTTAACTTAATACCATTTCAACCAATAAAAATATTCCTTATCTAACGCCCCGAGACGCTCGTTAGCAATATCCTAATGTGATATATTGCCTATAATACTCTGTAATGTTATGAGAAACAAGAAGTTTATTATTATGATCCCAATAAATCTAAAAATGACCTCATATTATCATTCAAAATTTCAAAATCACTCTATGTCCGACCATTTAAAAATTAATAGTCAATTTAAAAAGTCAACCCTAATTATTGACCATTTTTCTTATCCAATCGGTGACATGTGTTTAAACTAGCTACCATGATATCCATGCACTTATAAATTTGATTTTAAAGTAGGGTATTAAATGACCATAATGTATAGTTGTTCTACCCCTTTGGCCGCCTTTTTCGGTTGTGAGCATGAACCAAAATTGTTCGGAAAATAATTTGGATGTTTTGTACTCCAAATCTTTATAAATAGCACTATGAATACTCATAACTATTTTTCTTGCTATTAAATTATGCTTGTTAATTGTAGTTGTTACTCATTCAAATTCAGGTTTGATCCTCATATTTGTGTAAATCACCATCCAATTTGACCAAAAAATATTTTAACATTGCTATCATAATCTTATGTCTTGAGTTCTTGACAAGTTAGGTTTACATACATTGACCCTTCTCAAGGAACCTTAACAAGTTAGGTTTACATACATTGGACCTTCTCATATCTTACGAGCTATGAAAGATGAATCCAGAATAAATAGCTAAATTTGTACATCGAATTTAGCATGAAAGGTAGGTCAAAACTAAAACTTGATCTGATTACACAAGTAATCAAGTACGGATTACTAAAGAGAATTCAACCCAATTAAAAAAAAAAGTAAAAATTGTGTAACTATAATTTATGGTTGATTAGAGATATAATATAAACTTAATTATATTAGTGCCATGCAAAGTTAATTTAGGACTCATAAGAAGAGCTAGGTTAATAAAGTTGTACATCTTTAATGAAAATGACCAACCTCTTGAAAACACCAGTTTCCTACATAGTATTCAAGTCCCATGCATTTCATCTACCAAGCTTAAATTATATGAGTAAAATATTTCAATTATACATACTTGTATTAAGGTAGAAATAAATAAAATTAAAAAAAATTAAATACGTAGTAAAATACAACAAAAATAATGTGGGGTCAGATCATGTCACAAATCATAACCTAAATATATAATTAATTAGAGGTTGCTGATATACGTACCAAATAATTTAGTACAAATCCAATAACCCATTTTTTTTTTCTCATTTTTTTACATGATGCATGGCTAAAATAAGACACAAACACGAAGAATCCTACATCTAAAACTTAAAAAGGTTAAAAAAATAAAGAAAATTAGTTAACAACCTTAATTAGACTTCCAAATGCTAAAAACAGAGCTACTAAAACAGAGTTTACATTAATTTTTTTCGAGTTTAACCCTTCTTAGTCTTCTTAGAGCTTCCACTATTTCCACTCTTATTGTTGTTGTCGTTGTTGTCGTCGCTGTTGTTATTGTTATTGTTATTGTCATGCACGAAATCGAGCAAGACGGTGCTCTTACATTTAGGGCACTTGGGATCATCCTCCGATAGCATGACATACATTAGACATCTTGGACACCCGACTAATACCATAGAGGTGGCTTCCGGGCTGCTCATCGATACGTCCGAAGATACACACGAGCTCGGTGGTGACACCGATGCTGATCGGCTTGGTGATTCCATCCTCGGGTTCAGGTTCAGGTTCGGGTTTACAATCATTCTTGAATTTGGTGGTGATAAATTTAACTTTAAGTCCAACTTTGGCACGTTGTTACCATTTCTCCTGCTCATGGTCTCCTCCTCACTTTTATGATCTTCTAAACCCCTCTTTTGCTTACTCTACACAACAAAAAATTTTAAAAATTAAAAATCAAAAATTAAAAATTATAATTAAAATATATATAAAGTTAAAAACACTTAAAAAGTACACAATACCAACTTTTAAATTAATCACGTAAGGAAATTAATCACGTAAGCAACATGAAATGACCGATCACCTTTAAATTGTATTAAATATCATAATTTATATATTAAAAAAGATATATATCATCATAATAATGAATTTCAAATAAAAATCATACAAGTATTGAAGTGTTACATACAAAATCTAATAAACACAAAAAAAAAAAAATGATGAAAAAATTACAATTGAAGTACCTTGTCGTGAAGAAAATGAGTGCCCCGTGCAAAAACAGGGCACGGGGGATGAAATTTGGTCCGAGGTGGAGATTGTTTGAAATCGAAGAGATCAAGGGTGACGGGAGCGACTTTAGGCACTAGAACAACATTATTATCGGCAAGTAAGTTACTAATAAGAAGAGATATTTTTGGTTGAGGATGAGGATGTGAGTTTTCAAGTAGAAAGGACATTATATAGAAAGTGAATTCAATAGAGAGAGAGAAAGAAATTAAAGATGGGTTTGATGGGAGGAAGGGTTCTCTTTAAAGCTTAATTAAATGGAGTTGAAGTGATGAGAACTTGAAGGCACCAAGGAAATGTATTAATTGTAAGGAAAAAATCCCAAGGAAGAGAGATGCAAAATAAGGAAAAATATTTAATATAAAGTATAAAATAGCATTAAATAATTGTTTAAAGTCTTTAATAATTTTGCGAGACAACCACTGTCAAAACAGGGAGAACTTTTAGAGACGGAGGGAGTAGTAATATTAATACGAGTAATATCGTAGCAGAAGAAGTGGGAGGAAGAGGAGGAGGAGGAGGAGGAGAAGGAAAAGGAAAAGGAAGTGATAGAAAAAATTGAAGTCTTAGGATTGAATTGTCATTCATTATTGCTTAGGAGAGTCGGTGTTAATTTATAACTTGAGTAGTACTAGAAAACTACAACTACTCACTATAAACCCAACTGCTTTTAAAGCCAAAAATATTTACTACTATATTAACTATCATAAGTTCATTTTTTATTTAATTTTTTTTAAAAAATGAATTTTAATAACAATAAAATGAAGAAATTATAAAAACTATCAAACAGAAAACATTTATATGAAGATCAACCATAAAAATTAAAGTCTCTGTCTCTATCTTCTGATAATATTAATGACCTCCCTTATAGTTTGAGCATTTATTTATGTCCTTTTTATCTAACTATGTAGCTATATTAGTATTAGCAACTTCTTGAAAATCTAATTTAAGTTAATTTGGTAGTTATGTCTCTTTTGAGTTATTATGACTACCTTATGACTATCTTGAACTTGCTTAGGATCGATGATCAACTAGATCAATTATCTGTTTTTGAGTAGCAAATACGATTATATAGGTCATTTCACAAGAATGTATACTAGAAATTCCGAGGTTCAGTGTACATACATAGACATTGATAACCTATTTTAATTTCATTTTATTCATTAAATTTGCTTATAAATTCATTTTAAAACTACCTATCCATAAAATTCAAGTTTATCAATATGATAAACATGAGTTGTTTATCAAAGGGTATATTGGATTATTTACTCATGAATAGTAGGGACAATTTTGCCATTTAATATTTTTGTTAGGCAAATTTAACTAACAACGTTAGCCTTGTCGTTAGTCAAAATTTACAAGTAAATTCATCTTCTTCACTAGAGAAAGTCGGCGAGTCGACCAAACGCCAGTGGGTTTGTAAGTCGATTTTCTTCCGATTTGGTGTATGTATAATAGAAAAAATTCAGAAAAGTATAATGGAGAAATTCAATCTTCAAGCCCAATTTTAGCTTTAATGGAGGACATGGTCACCCTACCCTTTGGGGTTGACCATGCCCTTAATTTCACCCTTATTTCTAGGGTTTTTCGTTTAAATTGGCGCCGGAGGCGCCGAATGGGGTCATCTTCAATGTCACCGTCTTCAATGGTGTCGCCTTTGATGTGAGCTTCAATGGAGGAGGAAAGAGGAAGAAGAAGGATCATTATTGCAATTGACGACTTCATTGTTGAAGAAAATATGGTGATGAAAATGGTACCTTCCTCCATTGTTGAATGGAGAACCTGAGTCTTCTTTCTCTTTATTCTGTTTAGAGGGAGAAGATGAGTAACTTCCGTCAGTTAGGGACCAATCTTCAGCACGTGATTACAAGAGGATGAAAATATTTTTTAATTAGCCAGCACGAGATTATATGCAAAATAATTACCAAATTGCCATTTGATAAACATTTCAAGTTTATCAAATTGATAAACTTGGGCTTCCTCCTAACTATCTCTCGAATTTTTTGGTCATATATAAAATGAAGACAACTAGCCTTCTTATGTTATGTAATCATCCTAGTCTCCTTTAAAGAATTAGAGAATACAATAATTAAAGTGATAACAGAAGCGCATAGACCAATCACCAATCAATCATATTGATTGTAGTCTTGAATTTGGAAGGAAAAGTATAGCAATGTCTTCACTTTTTAGAAAGGAAAGGACTACACATTGCTTGGAATTAGGAGAGATTTATCACAAGGCTAATTTTTATCTAGTTTGGTGATACAATTTTTCAATAAAGTCAAATGATATATAAAGTTAGATTAAATTAGCATCACAATACAACTTTTTAGATCAAACATACGTATAACTAATCTTTCATGAGTTTCATCTATGAGTGGTTATTGAAGCAGTAAATTTGGAACAAGGATGAATACTAGAAATTCCGAGGTTGATCATGTACACATTAAGATGATGTGATACACCTGATTTGATTGCCTATTTTAATTTCGATTTTGTTAATTTTCAAGCCAGGAACTAACTAATACAATAATATCCTCATATTATTGGTGTATCATATTCTTGGTCTAATTGATGTAGCCAAGAACTTGTGCCTCTACATTTGATTAGAACCTTAGCACTATCCTTAGGCTCCACCGAATACTCTACAGGTTTCTTACAAGTGAAGTTACTAATTATATGGACTTTAGTATTCAATGATTCTCGGTTTGGGCCAATACAAGTATCTCCAATTTGGACCAGCCCGAAACTCTTTACAAAGTTTCATGTCCTTAATGTCCAGTATTTTCTAGTTCTTTTAGGCTAGAAGCATAGTTGTGAACTTGTGACAGAGTATAGATTGATACTCTCTCCGTCTTTAAATACTTGCTCCATTTCTCCATATGCGGAGTTTTAGGAAAAATTGAAAAAAGTAATAAAGTATGGATGTAGTGGAATATGTGGAAGAATAAAAAAAATTGTAAAAAAACAAAAGTAGTGGAGAAAAATTGGAGGAGGGAATATGAAAATAATAAAATATTATCATGGTAGGTCCACTAGGTGAGAGAAATTAATTTAATATTGTAAAAGTTTTCCAAATAAGGAAATATGGCAAGTATTTAAAAATCGGCTATTTCACCAAATGCCACTAAGCACTTTAAAAATTCACTAAATGTCATCGAACTTTTCAGAATTCACCAAATGCCACCGAGTTTTTTAAAAATTCACCGAGTGCCATTAATGACTAACGGCAGTTAACTCCGTTAGTCATTAAGGCTAATTATGCCACGTGGTGGCTTATGATTGGTTGCTTATTAAATTAGTATGTTAATTACTTAATAAAAAACTAAAAAAAAAAAAAACCACCCACCCACCATGACTCAGCCCGACCAGCGTCTATCACTTCCACCACCATATCCCCACCTCCAACCAATCCCCACCGCGGCGGCGACCCACCCCTGAACAACCCAGCCGGCAACCCAGCCTTGAACAACCGCACCGCCGGCGACCCAGCGTAGCCAGCCCGCATCGACAACGCACCCAGCCGATTCGCAAACTCTCCTTCTCCCTCGAAAATCCCTCCCCTCACCACCGCCGACGACCAAAGCCCCCTCCCCACGCCGGAGAACCCAAATCAGTTCATCCCCTCCGAGCTCCACCCTTTCAACCACCACGCCGGAACCCTAAATTAAAATCCCCAAAAATCGAAATCTAGGGTTTCGACACCTTAAGCCCCAACATCGATTTCCCTAAATTCGTAACCCCCTCCACTCCATCCGTCCTGCTCCGACGAACCCAAACCACCTCTTTCCCTCCCATCTCCACCCCCTGAACCACCTTGCTTAAAATCGACAACCAAATTTGGTTTTCGATTTTGGAGATTTCGTTTTTGGGGTTTTATTAGGGTGTCGAGGATGGGTGTTTAGGGGGGGGAGTGGATGCAGATGGTAGGGGGCATAGGGTCAAGGGGAAGGGTGGCCGCCGACGATGTTGGTCGCCGGTGGGGGTGGAGGCAAGGGGTTGGGCTGGTGTAGGGGCGGTGGTGTGGTGGGAAGAATGGTCGGGGTTCAGTTTTTTTTTTAATTTTTTTTATAAATTTATTGATAAATAAAATAATAATAAAATGAACCAATTAGAATATGCCACGTGGCATAATTAGCCTTAATGACTAACGGAGTTAATTACCGTTAGTCATTAATGGCACTCGGTGAATTTTTAAAAAATTCGGTGGCATTTGGTGAATTCTGAAAAGTCCGATGGCATTTGGTGAATTTTTAAATTACTCAATGGCATTTGGTGAAATAGCAGTATTTAAAAACGGATGGAGTAGTTCCTCACAAAGTTACAAGTGCACAACTTTTTCTAGGTAATTAGATTAATTAGAATAACTTGTCATCATAACAAACTATTAAGAGCTATCTTGAAAAAAAAAAAACAAACGAACAATACTCTCCCTCTGTATCACTTTTTAAGTACTCTAATTTGACTGATACATTTGCCAACATGGAATTTTGACCAATACTATCTTTAATTATCAATAATTATAAATTATAAAAAATTGATTTTAGAAATTCTACGATGAGAGGATTCTGACAATTACTCACATGACTGTGTTTCATTTTATGTATAAAACACAAACAATGGTCAAAGTGATGTATGTGAATAACAAAAAATCAAATTAAAACACTTAAAAATATAGAGGGAGTATGATCCACCAAAGGGTACTCCAAAATCCAAAGTATGTTGTGCAAAAACTAAAATTAGGAATACAAAGCCGAAGTGGGAAACCATGGATCTGATAGCCCGGTGCACGAGGTTTATTACTTAGTGCTAATAATCACGCATTATGGGTCACAAGAAACAAACGTATTTTTGAGGGAGATAATAGATATATGCGCTCTTTCTTCATTAATCTTGACTTAGCTCTTACACTTGTCCAAGATTTTATGTCTACTGGCACTAGGAACTTGCGAAGTGAGTCGACTGCTGATCAAGATGTGCATCCCCCACCGAGGTTCCTTCAAGTAAATCTGGGCATGGCTCCCCTCCTTCTTTGCTATGAAACCTCAATACAACCCTATACTATTCGAGTATATGGTTCCTGGAAGAAATCGACAAAGTTATATGGTACAGGTTGGATGATCACTCTTTCTGATCAAAGGGAGAGAGATGCGGGGGGACATCTGGCATTGCTTCCTCGGCACTTTAGGCTGAGGGTCTGGCTTGTTTGTCAGATATGGGTTGGGCCCGAGATAATGGATATGCATCCATTAAAATATATACAGACTCTACAATGATTATCCTCTCGCTAGGCAAAAAAGGGATTTTAACCATGGACCTCTTTTGGATAGTTAAGGAAATCCGAAGGCTAGGACAACTCTTTCAACAATGCGTCTTCCTTAAAGTTGGTAAAGAAGAAGTCAATCGTTCTCATCAGCTTGCAAATCAATGCCGTCAGACTGTTTCAACTTTTGCTACCTCTATTCCCTTTGATTTTTTTAAGTTTCTTTTTTTTCCCTTTCTATTTGTTATTTAGTGTTTCCGCTGTTGTAAGAAAAAAAAATCAGAACCATTTAAAGCTCAAGCTTTGTTAAGTGTCATGCACAACCTTCAAAGTTGTGTTCAAACGAGACTCTTAGATTGTCGCCCTGTTGTGTGCGAGTCTATGGGTTGGCGTGTTTCCTCATAAAATTGAATTCCAGACTCTTTATGAGACTGATAGGGAGGGGATATGATTCTCTTTTTAATCAAGTTGTTGTAGAAAGTCACCAATAAGTTTTTTAGGAAATAACTCATAAAAACTCATTTATACCGCCCTCAACTGTAAAAAGAAGTGGTTGAACCAGCCCCAATTCGACATTTACTAGCCTCTTCTTATTCACAAGTTCACAATATCAGTTTCTCATATTGATAAACAAAACTCGTAAATCAAAGGGTTAAAATTGGAGTAATAATACAGGCAAACCGCTATTTCAAGTAATTGTTATACCAAAAAAGTTCATTTAAATACTCCCTTCGTTTTTAAATACTTGCTCCACTTTTCTTTTCTGGTCGTTTTTAAATACTTGTTCCATTTCCTTTTTTGGAAAGCTTTTACAGTATTTAAATCAATTCTCACACTTAATTATTTTAATATGGTGAGTTGGCAACTCACAACTGGACAACATAATTATTTTTGTCCATTTGTATAGTCTCAAGATGGGTTTTAGAATCCAAAACTCATCTCAAGACTATATGTAGTCTTGATAGAGATTATTGCTAGAATCTTGCTCAAGACTTGTCTAAAGACTCATCTTAAGACTAGGGATAAACTTACCCTAACATAATACTCTCTCTCCTCCTATTCTTCCACTACTTTTGTTTTTTACAATATTTTATTCTCTCAACTACCCCACTACCTCCATATTTTATTATTTTCTTCAATTTCTCCTAAAATTCCGCGCATGGAGAAATGGAGCAAGTATTTAAAAACGGAGGGAGTAACATATTTTGATTATCAAAACTTGAAATTTATCATCACAAAATATACATGTACATACACTATTTTATTTAATATTCATGATATAATTGTGTAAAAGATATTTTTTAAAAATTGTTTTTATTTATTTAAAAATAATTTCTAGAATATGTCAAGTGCTACTATTATTGGAATGCCACTCTTAGACTCTAGCTCAATCTGTATCCCGAATAAGAGGTTGGTTGGAAGTGTACAAAAATCAAAGGACAAAGAAAGAAAGAGATGGGCAATTCTCAATCATCTTCAACCAACCCTCGTTTCGTTTCTGCTTCAAGGTTTTCTTTCTCAATCCTTACTAAATTTTCAATCTTTATCATAATTATTTTCATTATATAATTCTTCTTCATTTGATCATATATAGATCATTTACACAACATAAATTGGACGAGCTTCAATCTCTATTTAATTCTCTTGCTACTGAATCTCAAAGCAATGGCAAATTCATCTCTCCTTCAGTTTTCAAGGTCAGATTTTTAATCTTTTAATTAGTTCATTTATTAATTTCATAGCAAAATCACTAGTTGATTGGTGTTATTAATGTAGTTTGTTTGTTACCCTATATTAGGATTATTTCAAAATTCCTGATTCTCTTGGAGATCGAATGTTCGATTTGATTACCCAGAAACGCCATGATCAAAAGCTTACATTTGAAGATCTTGTGATTGCTAAGGTGATTAATTTTGTTGTTGGGTTTTTAATAAAGTTTAATGGGTTATCTTTAATTCTTATTATAAGCTATGAATTTCATATATAGGCTACTTATGAGAAAGGGACCAAAGATGATATTGAAGAATTTATTTACCAGTTATTAGATGTTTCTGATGATGGCAAAGTGGACAGGTATTGCTGTCTGACCTTTCTGGTTTATCAGTTAATTAAATTAGTCTCAATTTATTACTTGCTTCGCTTGCTATGTCCCAAATCAGTAATCCATGTGAATTTTAAGCAAAAGAATTTATCTGAAGGCTAAGAAATTGATTGAATATTACTCATGTGGTCCTGTTATCCAGAAAGAAATAATGTCTCCTTAGTACTATTTGCTGCATCCTGGGAAAAGTTCCCTTACCTGAGACAATTAGCAAAACCCGGTTGTGGGATGGAATATAGCGGTGGCCTGTGCAAGTGATAGTTTGTTTACTAGCTTCTAAAATTCTGAGAGGGACAAGTGATAGTTTGTTTACTGCTTGACGTGATTTGCAGTTGATTATTCCATGATACACATGCAAATATATAGTATGTTAAGTAAGTGGCCATCAAACATGAATGTTTTAGTTTGAAAAGCGTTTTTTTTTCACATCATATAGAATGCTCAGTTGCTCACTCGTGGAATCGAGCAATGTGACTGTCATTTAAATGTGAGTGTTATCCTTCTGGAATCAGAGTAATGTATGTATGTATTTGTTGTTCAGGGTCATTGGCAATAACGTAATTATGCATTCGTTGCTTAGTTTCTTTACTGTGTGGTGTTGATTGATTTAACTCACAGTTTGACAGGTCTGATCTGCAAGCTGTTTTAGCTGCAATTCTTTATGACTTGTTTCCTCTCAAGGATGATGACTCTGAAACGAAATCCCATCAGTGCATAATAGATGCGATCCTAAATGCTGCAATATTCTCAAAAGATGACGAAGTAGGTGATACAAAAAGTATGTCGTTTGAAGACTTCAAGGACCTGTGTGGCCATATTCCATCTCTAAGGAAGTACCTTGGAAGTTTGTTGTCGCCACCTGATCCAGGTTCTTTCTTTTAATCTATTTGTATTTCTTGATACTACTACACAGGCTATATGGAAACGTATAATTTGCTATCTGCTCTTTGGATTAATTCTCCTCCTGCTATGGGATGCTACAAATGCTATGTTCTTGTATTGTTATACACTGCCATTAGGCTAACACAAAGCAGAGAGTTGTAACAGATTATTAACTATGTATGACAGTGTATGCTTGATTTAATTTATCCTTCAATTACCTTCTCATATTTTTGGCGTGTAAGAATGATCAAAGGTTGAAAATTGCAGCTTCTAAAAGGATAGAACTTGTTAGATAGGGAATGTTTCTCATTGTCTTCAGGGATTGTTACATGCTATTCGAAAAAGTTAATTTTATGTGTGCTGCTTTGGTGGGGTGTTGGAATAAGCCTTTATTTCATTATGGAGGACAAGATATAGAGCTAATTATTTGTAAGTTTACAAAGAACCACCAAGCTTGACACTCTAAAGTATTGGGGTCTGAGAAAAAGAAATTATTAGTGACTTAGATTGAAGAATACCCAGTGACTTAATTTGAAGCATACCACAGTTGTCAAATATGATATTAGCTCTGGTTGCTTTATGCAAGCTGTTCATCATGCACCTTCTAAGCTTTCACAATTTTAGATTTCCTTCTTAGAGATGTGCCCATTCTTACAGAGCACTAGATGCTCATTGCTCAGTGTCTTCTTTCACTTGAAAGACAAGCAACCTCTAGAGATGTTCTCCTTTCAAGAGAGTAGTTCTCTAGGTTAGCAAGCTATAAGAGTATGTGTAGACCTTATTTATGCAGGAGTCTGATAATTTTATGCCACTCGAACTTTTCTGCTGGCTACCTTACAGTTGAAATAAAAGATTAGCACTGAACAATTGAAACCTTTCTCTGTATTTTCAATTCCTGTAAACCCCAACACCACTTCCCAAGTACAATTATTATGTAATTCCACACACAATAGCTTTGAGCAAATCTTCTCGTTCATACCCTGAGAGTACATTTGTCACTTTCTTTGGAATAGGATAAACTATAGTATACTTAACTGTCTTTTCCAGATAAAATGTAATCAATGAGTTATCTTGTTCGAGTATCTAAGATACTTCTAGTGCTTCTAGCGCACTAGAATTGGATCTTAGCTCTAGTTCTTATAACAAGTGTAAAAAGTCATATCTTTTTTCTATGGTGGTAAAGTCATATCTTTTTTTTATGGTGGTAGTTATAACATTCCAAACTACTATGCAAACTTTTAAAAAGGGCGAGGCATGAGCACAAATCTAAAGATCCAACAGTTTAGTTCAAACTTTATGGCACTAGGATATGATCAAATGAATTTCTAGAACTTTTTTTCACATGCCAATACAACTTCTTTTAGTATCTACAAAAATTATTTCATAATTTTTTTTTTTATATATTAGAATGAGAGGGGAACAAGATAGATTCTACTCCGTTTTAAATTAGTTGACACATTTACTTTTAGCACACATATTAAGTTAAAGTGAGATAGAAATACAAAAGACACATATTAAGTTCATTTGATTGTTTTGTTTTCCCAAAGCCTTGAAACTTTGGTGGAACTCGACCTCCATTAATATTATCTCTGCTGATGGTTTCCACACACACACACACACACCAAAAAAAAAAAAAAAAAAAAAAAAAAAAAAAAAAAAAAAAAACCACCCTTTTCTTAAATCCACAAAATTACTCAACCTTTACAAAATGTTCTAAAAAAACTTCACAGCCCCAACTTTCTTCACCATCACTACCTTTTCTCTCTTGAAAAGTCTCCCAGAGAAGTTGAAGGTGAGAGATAGTGTATAATGGTTTTAATGATGGCCAAGGTGAAACATTTCCTCAGTCTCACAGAAGCTTAGTGTAGCCCTAAACTTAGTCACTCACTCAAAAGCTTAGTGATACAATTATATAATAAGAGATTGGACAGAAATCATCCACAGTTATTGGACATTTGAACTTGGGAACTAAATTAATTTAAGTATAGCAGCTTATAGCTTAACTGCCTCAAAAAACGAGAGCTTACACTTCTCCTGTGACTAATTTAAGTATAGCAGCTTATAGCTTAACTGCCTCAAAAAACGAGAGCTTACACTTCTCCTTTGACTTTTTCTGCAAATTGGCGAGTTATGAACTAGGCAAAAGTGCCTACTCCTGTTGTTGCGTCAGTTCCTTTGGTGGGTTTATTTTATTTGGAGCCTCTCTTCCTTGACATCACATGGTAAAAGCAGTTGATATTGTGTGTGCTAAGAGAAAAACAAAGAGTTCATTGGGGTGGTAACTATTGGGAATAAGATGAAAGCGAACCAACCTTGATATTAGGAAGCACCAGTATCTTCTCTAGCTTTATTGTTCAATAGAAGCTTGTTCAAGGATTAAGAGTGTTTTAAGGCCTTTATACATTTTTGTGAGAGCAAGGTGCTTCCCGTGTCTTAATTTGTAATTTGTTCCCAACATATACTTCAAGTTGTGCACTTGGATGCATGAAGCTCCAATCGTATCCCACAAATAGCAACTTATGGTACTTAGTACTTCCTCCATTCTCTTTTACTCGCAACGTTTTGACTTTTATGCTCGTTGATACATATTTTAAACCCTTTATATCTTTAATTGTACATATTTAAAAAATAATAAAAATTTACTATTGTGAAAATATATATCGAGACGAATCTACCAAGATTCCACCTGGCTTTATTTTGCCAACATATAAATCAACAAAGGTGGTCAAATGAGAGAACATGAATACTACAAATTTCCACACGTTGTGAATCAAAGAGAGGAGAAATTATTTAAGACCAGATGGCACCATATCATGGAGCTATTTATCTGAGCATTCTATATAGAAAAAAACCAAATTAGAAGGAGATTTGTAGAGAAGAACATGTAAATCATTAGGAGAAATATGTCTGTTTTGTATTCTGATGAATCCTATCCTGTAGGTTGTGCTGCCTGTTTGGTTTACCTATCACCATAAAACCAAACAAGTAAAATGGGAGTCAATAGCATAATTATTGATAAATCTATATAATTAGGCTAGTAGAATGCTTGAATTAGTTTTCCTACCTGTGCTCTAGTGTCAAAAGTTGATATTAATTTTACTAAATGGGTATGATTTTATGCTGTGACGCATCATTTATTTTCTTTCTTGGTATCTGTTCCCCATCTAGTTTGTTATACTACCTCCGTTAATTGTTATTTGCAACTTTGGAATATTTTATATCTCTCAAATAATACCCCAAAGTTGCAGATAACAATTAACGGAGGTAGTAGTTTTAGCTTACAATTTACAAGCTATACCCTTATTGCTGTGTTCTGTCATTAAGTTGAACCCATTTTGTTTATGGACAAACTTTTGTTGATGGACTTTATTTTCTAATGCAAACTTTGACTCCTTTTTCCATGTAGGGAGGGTGGGTTCTCAAGTTCCTCGTCTGCTGTACCCTGACACTTATGATTCCAACCTAATATTGAAGGAGCAATATGCTTGGTTGATAGGTGGCCTTCTCACCCAGCTAGAGCTGGTGGAGTGGAAACTTTTGTACCACAGTTCATACCATGGCCAGAGTTTCAACACATTCCTGGGGAAAGTCGCGTGAGATTTCTATCTACTTTCACTAATGAGTGTTTAATTGTCCTAATCTTGGAAAGCTCAAAGCATGGTTTATGATAGAAGACATAGCTTATCTTTTCTCATGTATACTTCATTTTTTCTCTTTGGTTCATTCTTGTTCCATATTGTTAAGGTTTTTGTTGTTGTCTTACCTACTTTTCAATTTATTATTACCTTTTATGCGTTTAGCCAATTATTCACAGCTAATGGCTACCTTAATATTTGAAAGTTCTGCGTTTTGATGAAGAAAATGCTCCACTTTTTTGCCAATGCATGTTTGATGCCGATAGCTTAAAACTATAACTGTAGTAATGATTATTACAATTTGAGTGCAGAGTTGATGAAGGGCCAACTGTGTTGATTATCAAGGATACAGAAGGTTGCGTATATGGAGGTTATGCTTCCCAACCGTGGCAAAAGCACAGTGATTTCTATGGTGATCTAAAGTGTTTTTTGTTTCAGCTACATCCAAAATTGTCTATTTATCGGCCAACTGGAGCAAATAACAATTTGCAGTGGGTGAGAACTAAAAAATGAAATAATTCTCTTTTTGAAGTAAATAATATTGTGTTTTTGCAACGAATTATTTCTTCCTTACAAATTATCTACCACTCTCCACTCACTTAAACACTTGAATTTATTAGTTTACCCTTTCCTGAAAATGTGAAATTCTCTGGCCCCTAAAAAGTAAGAACCCATTACTAAGATGTAAGGGAAATATTTCCCATATTGAGTGCAATTTATAAGGGTACTTCAATAAACTCAATAAATGTATGGTAGTTTCACTACCTTTTTAGAATTACAGATCAGTTTCTGGAAACTTCAAAATGGTCGTGTAGGTTACCCTGTTATACTTTCTGATGTGCTCGAACTGTTGTGAATTCCTTGAATTCTTTTATATTATGGCTCTTGCAATTTCCTTAGCTGATGGAATTCCACATTTGCAGTGCGCTGTCAATTACAGTTCAGAATCCATCCCAAATGGAATTGGCTTTGGAGGACGGGCTCATCACTTTGGTCTCTTTCTGACAGCAAATTTTGACGCTGGACAAACCTTTGAGTGTACTACATTTGGGAGTCCTCCCCTTTCAAAATCCAACAGGATATGCCCGGAAGTAATAGAATGTTGGAGTGTTTTCCCTAGAGAAGTGCAACTAAAAGGGAGCAATGCACTCGAAGGTACTGTGCTAGAAAGGTTTAAGGAGGATAGAAACATGCTTAACTTGGTCGGCCTTGCAAATTCCAGTCAGTAACATGCTTGCATTCTGGGCATTATTGACAAAGGGATACATATTGTATTATTGTCGATTTATGGAGTTTGATGATCCTATTTCCACGGTCTCCTCCCCCTCCACCACCCGGGGTTGTATTTTTGCAAGCTGTGGCAATGACAGTGCTTGTATGATATTGATGTGTATCATCATAATTATGATGAATGATTTACTGTTTTGCTAAAAGCTCTTTAACTCTGCTGTAATTATATTTGCTCAGATACTGATCATTTACCTATAAAATTGTTACTGTGACTTGCTGGAATCATCACAAACCATTTTATCTTTGAATAACATGACATTGGAAAGTATCATCTTCTGTGAATGTCAAGCAGATAGGCCGTCTTTGGATGTCAACATGTGAAGGTTTTATTGTATCAGGACTCTGGAATCCCCGGTGAAGATGTGTAGAAACTAAAATCTAAAGATCTAATTCGTATCGTTTACAAGATCCAAACTACAATCTGCTCGTGGAAGAGATTAGTTTTCTACTGCATATCAGATTATCGCTATGTTCCAAGTGCAGCAGTTGACATTAGTACAACTATACCGTCTATACTTGTTTCTCAGGAGTTTTCTTCTTCAATTTCTTGTTGTTTCTCAGGAGTTTTCTTCATAGCTACTTGCCCGACATTACCACTACTGTTTCATTGAGCCCTGCCAATTACGATGTTGCTTCGTTATGTCCCACGAGTGCTCGAATGTGAACTGTGCTCCATTTGAGCACCCTTGATACATCCTATGGGCTTCGGCCAAGATATCAGCCTCACTTGATGTACTGCCTTTCTGTTTCTTTGCTTCTGCGTACACATCAACCCACTTTTTCACAGACAAATTCATTCTTCTCCATCGACTTTTGATAGCCTCCATTTTTCTATGCCTGATGTTGTAAGGATCCTCTTGTCGAGCCAACTCAAAGTCTCGCATAATATTCACCCACTTTTCTCTCGATGTTTCACTGGTGCCCTTGAGTTGATCTACCCCTGACATCATAAAAGCCGAAAGGAGAGCTTTATCTTCATCTACTCTCCATTTCAGGTTGAATTGTGTTTGGTTAAGTTGTGGGAGGTTTATCTGAAGAACATCTTCATCGAATTGTGATGGTTGTGATTCACTGCTGTACTCTTCATTTGATGTTTCAGAATCGCTTCCATCCCTGCTTGGAGATGAAGGAATTTGGGTTTCGGAATTACTTCCTTCCTCACTTGGAGACGGTTGGGTTGTTTTCGAATGCTGTGGCAAATTAAGTGTTGGAGTTCTTGTACCAGTTTGAGGATTTTGTTGGGGAAGTTGAGAGAATAAATTAGGAGTGTTTATTCTGCTAAGAAATTGTTGTGGTAGTTGAGGATTATTTCGACACATTTGCAATAACATTTGGAATCGGGGATGATTAACAAAACTTGGGTCAAGTTGAGAAGTAACAAAAAGAGAATAATAGTATTTTTTAAAGAACATCTGGCTTTTCAATCTTTAAATGAATTATTTATTCCATAATTGAAGAGTTTTGGACCCTTTTGGTAATTATTTCCCAATCTCAATTTAGAAATTTGTATATATTTCCTCATATTTAATATAAAAAATATATATATATCACTTGTTTGAATTTTTTAGAGAGAGGAATAAAAATCTTAGAGAGAGATAGAAAATTTATAAAAAAAAAAAAAAAATCTTGTGATAGAAGAAGACGGCTACGCATATAGATCGAATTTCGTGGTGCTTTTAATGAAGGTGAATATGTGGATTTGTTAATCAAAGATCAAAGGTAATTTTAAATGAAATTTTGTATTTATTTTTTCTTTAATTGTGTTACTTTAGGTTTCAATTAGAATATTTTGTAATCATAAAATTCATTGTTTAATTTACCTTTATAAAATTTGATGAATCTGGATATAGATGCTGAATTTGAGAATAATGTGACACAGGTTGAAGATGATGTTCTTTATAAGATAGTGTTATGTGTATTTCTTAAATCTTTACAATTCTATAATATATTCTTTTCACCTTAACTAAATGTTCTTTTCATTTTAGCTAAATTTTCATTACGTCTCTATACAATGTTTTTTCCGCTTTTTTTTTTGAAACAGATACACCATGCGCATGGTACATCTGCCTCCACAAACCACTAATTGCTATTCATGTATCGCATTTGGAAAATCAGTGCTAACGTGAAGCACAAAAACTGGTAACTATTTATGCATCACATTGGAACATCAGCGCTACTGAGCCTAGCATAAAGTCCTATAATAATAGTTGTGCCAACCGACCACCAAAATGGAATCAGAAATTTAAGCAAATAAGGTAGCGCAAAAAAAGACTGCAAGTTTAAGCACCTATTACAAAAGCATATCATAATGCAATGTTAAGGCCCCTGCATCAGTAGCTATCAACTCAAGGATTGAAGCTTCAGCAACTACTGATTAAAAGCAAGGCGCCTGTGTATTCATTATGTGGTAACATTGATACATACGAAATATTTTCCACGTCACAACAAACTACCCCGATAATATAGCCATACAAAATAACCATTCAGCAAATCCCTTAATCTACGAAAATATCTCAAAGGACTCTGAAGTCAAGAGGCTCTTTCTATATAGCCACTAGTCCACCACCAAGCTACAAAGCAAGGCAACTCACAATCACTTATCGTAATACCTACTTCTCTATTTTGAATCCGTAATAAGCAATAGTAGTTTGTAATGTTCATGAAATTCAGTCTTCTAAAGTTAAACTTATAGAACATTAGTTCGAACAATTCAGCTTTTCCACCAAACAAAAGCCCAAGACTTATCTTGATCATTATCAGTATTCGCCTATTCAGTACACTAGAATGTCTTAGCAGTGTGTAACAAGCAAAGGCTTGCTAGTAGCCTAACCACTCAATAGAATGATGACTGAAATAATCCACCATAAACTACAGCATACTAACACCCCACTTCAAAACCTCGATTAATAACATCCCAATATGCTTCAAAACGCTCTTTCCTTATCCACCATACACTACAGCATACTAACACCCCACTTCAAAACCTCGATTAATAACATCCCAATATGCTTCAAAACGCTCTTTCCTTATCCACCATACACTACAGCATACTAACACCCCACTTCAAAACCTCGATTAATAACATCCCAATATGCTTCAAAAAGCTCTTTCCTTATCCACATAATACGCAACAATCGACGTTGTGGTCGAATTGATAATGCAACAATCAACCACAGGCCGAGTCGATAATGTAACTCTCACTACTCTATCATGATTTGTATCAAGCTCTTAATCAACACACTAAACATTTGAAACAATAATAGAATATACTTTCTCTAAACAACCCCATAATTTACCCATTTCTCAACTCACAGAAAACTAATTCAACCAATTCAGATAACCAATCACAAAATCAATACCACATTGTTCAATCAATCAACATAAACATAAACATAAAATTAAGAGAAAAGACAAACAACAAGACATAATTCCTTCATATATATATTAACCGATAATAAAAATTCATATCATAGAGAAAAATCCTCAAAATACGACATCATTCCATCACCAAAATATGCCCAAAACTTACCTATTACTAAATCCATTACTCGCAAAATTAAAAGAAGAAAAAATTAAAATCTTAAACCCTAAATCCAATTGATTAGTACCTTCTGGAACCAGCAGCACCACGTCCAAACCCAGCAGCAGCAGGAAGAACAGGAACAGGATCAGCAGCCATTTGAACAACACCAGGCAAATCAGACATACCAAGAGAAGCCAACATATCAATGGTTTCCTTATCAACCTCAATAACATCAGTTTTAATGGCGGATTCATCAGGAACGAAATCCATACGCCTTTCTCTCTCTTCCTCCTGCAATTTCAGCGAGATCCCACGAACTGGGCCCTTCTGAATTCGCTTCATGAGGTGGGTGGAGAACCCAGCGATCTTGTTGCGCAGTCTCTTTGATGGGATGATGGCGACTTCTTCGAGAACCTTCTTGTTGGTGTGGAAATCCAAGGTCATCTTTGAGTAGTACTTCTCGATGACATTGCGTGAGGATTTCTTCACTGTTTTTGTGCGAACTCGACCCATGGTTGTGCTGGGTTTAGGAGAGAGAAAATTGCAGGAAATGAATGAGATCGAGAGGAAGAAGATGAAGGAGAGAGAAAACTGCTGCTGCTGCTGAGAGTGAGAAATGAAGGAGGGGAGAAAATTAGGGTTTTAGTGTTTTGGTTTTACAATGGGCCGAGGGGTTTGTTGCTGAATCAAAGTGCATGCCCCATAAGGAATGCTCACTGATGGCAATCCAGTACGGATCCAACCCGACTTCGCCCCGATCCGAGGTAAAAAAATCCGCTCCGAGTCCAAGAAAAAAGTAATCCGAGTTCGACTCCGAGTCGGAGGAGGGTCGGAGTCAGATCCTACAAAAAAACTGAGAAAAAAATCCGCTCCGAGTCCAAGAATAAAGTAATCCGAGTTCGACTCCGAGTCGGAGGAGGGTCGGAGTCAGATCCTACAAAAAATCTGTGAAAAAAATCCGACTCTGACAAATGTCTGACTCTGACGGATTATCCGACTCCGACTACAATAGATAGTGGATTTTTGTGTGGGTCATAGTGGCATTGGGTGTGGGTTGTAAAGGCCCAAATAGCCCAATTTCTCAAAGTATATTGAATAACGAAAAAAAAAACTCAGAGTCGGGTCGGATCGGAGTCAGAGGTCAAATAATGAAGTCGGATTCAGTTTTCGGAGTCGGATCTAGCCTTCGACTTCCTGTCGGGTCGGAGTCGGATTTACCATAATCAGCTCCGAGTCCGACCCGTTGCCATCCCTAGTTCACTCTCTCCCTCCTTTCATGTCTATTTGTTTGCCTCTTACTTTGTCTTTCATTTAAGAGTGTCAGAGTTTAATCTAAACTAGGAATGCTGATCGATCACGAGTTGAGGGGTTCTCAGCTCGACTTGACTAAAAAATTATTTTCATGTACTTGACTCGTGCTTGCTACTCGCTTAGCTCAATAACACCTTGCTCAACTCATATCCGTGAAGGTTTTATCTTTCAAGTCGAGTCAAGTAGCTCATGATTATTCATTTATTAGGTTAGGTCTCATGTCATGCACAATAAGTTCACTATTTAGTACTTACTCCGTTTTTTTTACTTGACCCGTTTTAACTTTTATACTACTAGTTGTGGACCCGCGCGCGATGCGCACGGTTCCCCAAGTTATCAATGTATATTCTTGACTGACTTTGTTATCGGTGTTGTTTCTCGAGTGATTTTTTTTACTTTTTATCATCCATCCAGATTTGTGGTTCGCCAAGTTATCAATGTATCTTCTCGACTGAATTTAAATACCTTGATTATAGTTAGACAAGTTTAAGACTAATTTTTAATCACAACATATGTGTGTGTTACAATATTTTCTCGTGATTGCCACTTGCTAGTGACATTGAATTTTCATAAAGAAACTACAATTTGCTATCAACTTATCAAGCATATTTTAAGTAAGTGGCGGAAGTCAAAATTGAATAGTGAAGGAGTGATTAATATAGCCATAATTACTTGTTAATTTATGCAATATGATCTTCGTATGATTTTGTAATTGGGAATAAGTTTGATGTGTGAGGCACATTTATAGCGAGTTGATCATAATAGTAATTGAATATATTGTTGTTATATTATTTGATTTGATTTAATAATAATTTATAAAAATTGAAGTAAGGCTTGACAGAGTTTAAGAAATTGACTCGTGATTTATATATATATATATATATAATATATATATATATATATATATATATATATATATATATATATATTATATATATATATATATATATATATATATATATATATATATATATATATATATAATATATATATATATATTGGTGTTAGAGAGCCACAAGGGCGGGGTGAGAATCGCTCACATAATCTCCTAAAATCGAGAGGGAAGCTCTAACCACTTAAGCTATTCTCCACTCTTCGTTGCAAATAATATGTAACGGAGGTAGTATAAAAGCCTTATTTATTCCCTCTCATTTCAATGTAATTTGTTTGATGTTTAGAAATTATTTTAGTTAACATATACAATGTAGATGAATTTTATTCTGATGTCTTTCTTCAACACTTCAAATCTGTAGTTACCAAGCAATATTGTAAAAAAAATTTGTAAGTTTGTAACTATAACAATAGCTAGTCATAACTTCATGAAATAATACTAAGAAAATTTAGCGAAGAAACTCCAAGAATAAATTTTACAAAATGTGAAGAAAAATGTAACAAAAGGTAAAGAACACATCACATGTAAGAAAAAGGTACAAGTAAGCCTGCAATAAACTAAACACATCAAGCAGCCTCGAAGATTTTACAATAGATCTCTTGGGTTCAGTTCTTTGTCGCAGCATTGCTTTGTCACGCCCCTTCTGTTTCTAGCTACAGCTTTTACCAAGTCTTCTCTAGCTGAATATGTTTATTTGCCCTGGTTACGTTCTTGTTTTTCCCCATATGTGCAATGCTCTGACGTTATTTTCATCGTCTTAGGCTAGAAGCTAACAGCAAATCAACCAGTAAGTATTCGGTATCACAAGACCTAAAGCGGTGTATAGTGAAGTGAGAAAATAGCACAAAATAAGCTATATATTTTAAACTTAAAAAAATAAAGGAAGCATAACAAAGATTTGACGTATGAATTTCCTCCCCTACATTCAGTTCAGTAAGTTTCTTGCTGCGAGATTACTAATTCACTTTCTAGTTTCCAACAAGCATATTGACAAAGATAATACCATCAAGTAGCTAAGTTCCCACAGCTGACAGGGAATGGGAAAATAACCTAAACTTGGGTATGATCTAATAAGTCTAATAAAATTCTCCATGAGAAAATGCAAGTTGCTGCATTCATGTCTCAAATTAATGAAAATCTTCTATCTTAGAATCATACAAATAATTAAAAATTTAAACACAAAATGAAAATTAAGAACTGATGAGGAAAGTTTCTGGTGAACATATATCAACAAGAAGAAATTGGAGCATATAAAATAGGCAATTAAAGAATCAACTTAAGTTCAAGACACCATCAATATTGAAGAGAGCTACAAGGGAGGCATAACCAATAATTAGTAAAGCAAGAGGTACCAATTATGTACTTGTTTGCAAGTAAATGTTTCGACCAGTGAGGACAGACTCCACTGCTTAGGCACACCACCAAGCTTAAGGATAAATGATGAATGATGCACAGAAGTTTTTTAGCCTCAAAAATATTCTTTTTCTCTCCAAACAAGAAAATAATATCATTTGCATATACATAACCCAGCAATGTGGCAGTCCTGGCAGAATAATCTTAAGACTGAGAAACAGTTACTTTATACAATATAAAAACTAACCTTCTCGGTAGCGAGACATCCCGTCCTTGCAAAATCAAAAACTTCAAACTCTTCAAATATTCTGCAGATGAAGCCACAAATAGCAACATTTAGAGGAGCATTGACACAATAACTTTAGAAAGCCATGTACTACTTTCAATTACTACACAATGCAAACATTGAAGCAAGAATTCCATCTTGTCTTTTATCACCCGAAAAAGGGAAAGAAAATCAGCTTGTCCCCTCAACATTGCCCTAATAGATACATGAATTGCGAAAGTAATAATAAACAATGACAGAGACAACTTAAGAACAATTTCTCATGCATACTTTTTGACCTCTTCCTCTGACATGTCTGTAAAGAAAAGACCGGTCTCTCCACGCAAAAAATGCAAAAACAGGAAGCAAACAAAGAAGAAATGAAACAAGATCAAAAGCTGACCAAGAAATGTAATTGACAAATAATAAGCAGATCATTACCTTTGAAATTTTATGAAGACCAGATTTAAACTCATCAGAAGCAGAACGACCTAAAGCAATCTGCATGACTTTGTTCGATCTAAGAAAGAATCTGAAATTGCGAATGGCAGAAATTGATCACTAAGTCATAACCAACACATAGAACAACCAGCAAGATGCATGACTATTAGAAGTAATATTGCTTCATATGATTCTCGATGAAATAAAATTTAGAAACCTAGCTACACGCTGTAATACAAAAAATCCCACAAGTTTGCTGTCATTATGTCGTTTATGTACAAAATTTTCAAATTTATATTACTCAAAGAACCACCTAAATTACAGTGATTGACCCAAAAATGGTGTGTTATATTCTCCAATTCTGATTTAGGACAATGAAATCCCATCTCTTAATTTAAAGTATTTTCCTTAACACCCTTCTGTCTAGCCTCAATTACTATGACCCAGATAACAAATCAATAATCCTACAATTTCAGAATCTAACTTCAAAGATTAACACATACTAATTAAAAGAAAGGGAAAAAAATGACAAAAATCAAAAAGATTATTTGACATGAAATTGGGGAATGTAGGTAACAAACAGTTTCTTCATTATCTTAAACAGCCCAGAAACTGAAAGCAAATTAGAGAACTGGTATGAGTAAATAAATCAATAACTAACTCACTAATTCAGTAAATTAACTCACTAATTCACCAAATAACCACATGGTACTTTGTAAAAAAGCCAGCAAGCCTAATCAATACTTTATCTAAAGTGACAGTGGCTACAAGCTGCTTCATGACAAATCAACCATAGCAATCAGGTGCACCATCATATAGCTTAATATGAGACATTTGGGAAGAAGAGAATGACCACCCAATTTCAAAAACCAAATATTCAAGTCAATTAATATAGATATATATTCATCAAACTTCACGAAAATCTCTTTTATGTCCATTAAATACCTATTCAAAACCACTAAATCGATGAGCTCCAATGGACACTAAGAACTGAGCCTCAAATGAGTCATAATTAATCCTAGGATCATTTTCAAATGTGTTAGTTTCAATTATACAAGAAATCATAGAAAATTTTCAAAAAATAGTTGAGTCGGACACTTGAACACGTACCTGTGTCGGCCATGGGTACCCTAGTCCGAGTAACATAGGCAATATTAACCAACAAATATTTTTAAATTAGAAACACAATTACAAAGACAAATAAATTACTACTGAGATGATTCCCAGGCTTGATAAATTAAAATTATGCCGAGTAATTAGGAGATTAAGTCACTAATTTGTTTGGTAAAATTTTTACAAATAATAATATAAAATTGAGCACCCTTCTAACCTTCATTGCAAATTTGCAATGGTAATACCTGATATCTTGAGAACCCTTAAATTGACACACGAATGAAAGAACAGAGAGCCTAGTGATCGATAGTCTCTGGCAATCACTCTCATTTCATAGTCCAACATAATACTACAATGAAAAGACATAGGAAAAACACAAATTTGATTTTTTTTTTGCAAGTAGTCACTGATAATCACCATATCCCTCTAATATCAGTGTAATGTAAAACTACAATTATTTCAAGGTTTGTGAGAAAAGCTACAAAAAATGTGAGGAAAGCTACCTGATCTAACGTTTTTGTGAGCTTTAATCTATTTTAAGCAGCCACTATTCCTCATTTAATATATAAAGAAGTTGCATGACAAGCTCAGATGTTATGAGCTCCTATCTTTCCTGCATATTACAGACAGAGATAGAATAGTTAACCAATAAGTTTAGGAAAACAAAAGAAGTGTCAAGCTGTCAAAAATAAAAAGGAGGGAAAAGATTTTCAATTTTCATGGTGACAAATCCTTATTCAGCAGAATTCACTGAAGGAAATGCAAACATCTATCAATCCTTGTCTTTAGGGACTACATCTCATTGTGATAGCAGAAAGATGCCACAAAAGTAGTAAGCATACAACTAAAAGACTGAATTCACAAATACTTTAATAAATAACTTTTTAAATTCAGGAGTAACTTATATAAGTATGAACCAGAATAATTAACTGAGATTGAAGAAAGATTACAACATACCCCCTTTTCCTAAACTTTGCTTCTACCACCAACGACTTGTAGCGATTAGAAAACCATATTTTTCATAGCATATGATATAAATGCTCAGATTATAGTTATGAAAACATGAAATTTTCTTGCTGAGTAAAACTCGTGCTTAGGGCTTGACAGGACAGATTTCTCATTGTATGCATTAAGTAGCTCTTTTTTACGACTCTACTACATTCAGAGTCTCAAACTGAGATCTTCTTCATTCGCTAGACGTCCCAAGATCATAAGTCTTTATCTAATAGATGTTGTTGTCTCTGCTGAAAAGCCTTTGACTTTCTCAGTCTCATCCTCTATCAATCTTTGATTTAGGAAATAAAATGTACAGTTTATTAGTACATGCGAATTAACTACCTCAAAGCAAAGAATGACAGCAATTGAAATCAACTACTCATAAGAGCCATAACCAATGTTTATCTACTTATTCTTTTTAAATTTTATCCAAATTCTAATTGAGAAGGAAAGTAAAGCTCACTTCTAAAGAAAAAAAATCCAGAAATAAGCCGCTGCAAGCTATCATCAAAGGAAAAAGTGAATGGTTAAAGCGCCCAACTCATAATTGGCGAATTCGTAGGCCTACTCGAGAAGCTGATTCAGTAGCAACTGACTAATATACTCCGGAATAAACTATAAAATTTTCTTCTACAGATCAGTTACAATTAATCAAAGTTCATTTAGAATCATTAGACAAAAGAACAAATATATTGTACGAGTAAAATCAATCTTCAGGACCATAGATACCAGTTGGGTGACTGCAAGAATTCAAGATCTTGCAAAACAATAATTTACTTATTCCAGAATTAAAATCGCAACATAACACTACAAAATCACAATAATTACATTAATCCAAAACAAGAATAACATCTCAACCAAAAATTAAAAAGAAAGGGAAAAAATAAAAAGAGAGAAATTAGAAGGAAAATAATCAATTTTTTAGACTTATAGAAAAATAAATCAAAATCAAAGGGAGATGTCCGAAAACAATCAATGAAGGAAACTAAGAATTGTAAGCAAAGATGAAATTGGTAACAATCACTTTATAAGGCCAAAATCAAATCAAATCAAATTGAGATGTCCGAAATAAAATTCATCAATGAGATGACCAAAATCAAATTCTTCAAACAGAGAAATTTGTCCGAAATCAAATTGTCACCACAGTGATCATTTGTAAGCAAAAGCAATTAATAAAAAGGCCAAAAAGAACTTGTTGTCGTACCTCCATCTTCTCGATCTCCTCCAGAGAGCCAACATGAGTGTTTGATCGACAGGAAATAGTGGAGCTCATCTAAATGCTTTCATCCTCGACTTCTGCGGTTCGAAAACATCCATTTGCGCTCCGTTCATCCATATTCGCATGTCACCGGCAGCAATTGCTGCATCATAATCACATATACTTTCTCCTAAATTCTGAAAATCAGTTGTTTTCCTCTAAATTCAAACAAAAAAAGCGATACAATTCAAGTTCAGATGAGAGAGAGTGAATCAAAAGGAGAGGAGATATTAGATGATTGAATCAAAAAGGGAAAAGCAAAATAAGAGGATGAGAGGAAAACCGGGAAATCCAAAACACCAGAGAACTTAATTGCAGGGCCGAAACTGGAAATTCTCTGTTCCTAAGGTACAGTACCCCCCGAGTACTGTTCATAAGCAACAGTAGTTTTGTTGCTCATATTTATAGAAAAAGGGGTAAAGATTAGCATTAATAATTTAATTTTAAATTTTAACCAGAAATCAATATTAGTTTTTAATAATTGAAACAAAAAAACCGACGCTGACCTCATTGCTTTTTTTTTTTTTTTTTTTTTGAGAAAACCTCATTGCTTCTTCATCCTTGACTTGATTAACAGACACCATCTTCAAGACAATTGTAAATAAATAAATTATTGATCTCCAAAAACCCAAAGAGGAGGCGAAATAGAACCCATCAACAAAACAGCCCATCAAGAATAAAAAGCCCACAATAACAGCCCAACAGAACCCAATAGATTGTTAAAAAGTTTTGCATTGATAAGCGTGAAACATGTCAAGTAGGAAAGAATAGAGGAAATAATGAAATATTAGTTTAATACTATATTTTGGTTTTGGAATGGGTCGAGGGGTTTGCTGCTGAATCAAAGTGCAAGCCCAATAATTAACAAAAAACTCCCTTTTATGCCTACTCGTATTTGTTTGTCTCATACTCTCATACTCCATACTTCGTATTTTATTTAGGGAAATCCAGAGTTTGATCTCAATCGCACCAAGCCCAAATCTAAAGCTGTTCAGTATTGTTTTTATTTATTTATTTATTTATTTGACTAATTTGGTTTACGGTTTGGTTTATAGAAATTTAAAACAACAATTTTGCAGTTTGGTTAGGTTTCTTGAAAATTGAAACCAAACCAATGCACGCAAATCGCAATCTGCAATAAACCGTTTTATACATAACTTTTTTTTTTTAATATTCATTTTGAAAAATTATTAATCTAATTGATGTATATGCGATTTATTTAACTAACATGTTGATTTTTTTCAAGTCATTTTAAGTTGTCTAGTTTACAATTAACATTTTTTACATTAAAAAAATAAATAATTTTACAACAATAAAGTAAAGGAATGTAAAACCACAAACCAAACTGCACCACCGCACCAAATCGTTTTAATGCAGTTTAATTTAGTTCGGTTAGACATAAATTACGGTTCAGTTTGGTTTGAAAAATAATGTTATTCCATATTTGTATGCTTTGGCTTGGTTATGCCCTAATTTTGACCACATTCCCCCCTAATTTGATCTAAAATCATTCTTTAATAATTTTCCTGTATTCCGTATCATATTTTGTTTCACCCTGAATATTTTAATAAGTGTGTCATTTTAGTTTTTAATAAGTGGTGAAGTCTCCTGTACTGTCAAAAAAAAAAGTTAAAGTCGTAAATAAATCAACAATTTTGTTCAATCAACATTACAATCTTGAAATAAATCTATAATTATGGACCCATATATAACAAAAGTTGGTTATATATTTATATTTTTCTCATTTGATATTTGTTTACCAACTAAGAAGATAAACTTATATTGAATTTTCTCGTATTTATATACTAAGTTTGTCGACATTTTTATTATCAATAGGTAAATGTAATTGTATTGTTATATAAAATTTTACGTAGTATATGGATTAGTCCTATGCATATATGTTAAAAGTGTGATGAACCCAACTAATGAAGCTCTGATTCTATTTATAAGAGTTTAATAAGAGTTGAGATGTTTGGAAAGCTTAAATTGCTTGACTTTCTCTCAATTCTAGCGTTTCTAGTGGATTTATTTTCAATGTCATTATAAAGTGTTTAGTGCTTCATATATAATAACCTTTAATGTATCTATTAAGAGAGAAGTTATTGCATGTGCAAGTAGAAATCCACGGTGAGATGAATATAAGTTAACAAACAATTACTTATAAAATTAAGGTACTACCTCCGTTTCATATTATTTGCAACGATTTGACATAAAATAGAGAGGAAAAATGTCTAATCGTTGTAAATATATGAAACAGAGGTAGTATATTTTATTGAAAATTTCATGTAAGTTTATGAATTAGACTCACACAATAATTTTTGTTTGAGTAAAGAGAAAGTATTGTTGTGAGTCATGATCCTTGTGAGCCGGATCTAAGTTAGCTTAAAGTCTAAAACCTAAGACCTTTGAAACAATTAACACACTCTATTCCCAAAGTAAGCGCATCATCGCTGAAGCAAATCAAAGCCATTATAATGTTAACTATTACCTTAAAATTATACTTAAGCTATAAAACTTTTTGTGGTTGGCGCCTTGGCCCCACTACAGATCCGACAATCTAATATATATATATATATATATATATATATATATATATATATATATATATATATATAAATAAAGTAGCATTTTTCGGGAGCATTTGGCGCGCCACATAAGAAAAGGTATTATTTTGTCCAATGAAAAATTAGATTAATAATTTATTTTAGAATTAAAAAATTTACTCGGCACTTAAGCAAAAGTGACGAATAATTTTTAAGAATTTTGACAGATACGTAAAAACAACGATTAGAGAATAATTAAAATTTAAATTATTTTAAAAAACCAATAATTATCTTCTCTTAAAAATAAAAAAATAAAAAAAACAAAAAAAATTTATAATTATCTATATGGATGCAAATATTTTATCGCAAATATTTTTAATCTTTTCCTAGCAAATATTATAAAACTAAATCTCATATGACTAATTTTCCATAATTTTTAATAGTTAAACGATTATAAATGAGACTAACATTCTAAACAGAACGGGTATATTAAATCAACGCATAGGCAAAAGACTAAGACGAATAAAACTAAATCTCATACGACTAATTTCCCATAATTTTTAATAGTTAAACAATTATAAATGAGACTACCATTTTAAATAGAACGAGTATATTAAGGACGTGTTCGGCGTTAGCTTTTGAGTAGCTTTTAGTGGTTTGACCAAGTCAAATCACTACTTAACAAAAAAATGTGAGTGTTTGGCAAAGTAGTGGTTAGGGTAGTTTTTAGTGGTGGAGGTAGCTTTTGTGAAAAGTTAGAAAAATTAGCTTTTGAAATTAGAGGTAGCTTTTCAAGTAGCTGTTGAAAATTTAATCTATAGTTTTAAAAATAAAATATTGATTTTTATATGTAACATCTAGTCAACCACTACTTTACCGAACACTCATATCTAAATTATTTATCTTCACAACTAACATCTTGTTGACATAACAGCTACCTCCACAGCTACAGCTATCTTCACTGCTATATTTTGCCGAACACGCCCTAAATAAACACATAGCCAAAAGACTTATTCTGATCAATAAAGAAACTAGATTTGTCATTTATTTTATGAATTAAAAATTTAAATTGTCACATAAGCAAAATTAGTGAATAAGGTTTGAGATTTTTAAATTCAAGCGTCACATAAAATTAATAAAACAACAAAAGATAACTTTAGTGTTAAAATTAAAAATTTATCTTACGATATTAGAAATTTATCCATATATTTAATGAATGATCTTCATAAATATACAAAATTTTAAATAAAATAAAATAATTTATTAGAAACGTGCATCGCACGGACTTACATCTAGTACATGTAATTATTGGTAGAGCAGAGCTCTGAAAATAAAAGGGTAGATTCAGATGGTCATTGAGACATTTACTAATAAGCAATAACTTGGTTAAATTAGTACCATTGGTAGATGAGATAAGAGTATATTAAACTTATTTAAGCCGTATATATTTGATTTAGATTATGCTAGTATGAAATGTTTTCATGAATGTAGTTAAAAGGGTGCAATTAAAAGTCTTGTCTTTAATAATTCAATGAAGGATATATAGCTGTCATTAGCTAGGTTGAAATCATGAATATATGCTACACAAACATATATAGTTGCGGTGCTATCACAATTACATTAATGATAGATCGATCCACCCATTAGTTGCATTGCACTTGCACATACAACTTGACAGCCTCCCACGATAATGAAAGTGATGCCAAGATGATATATATGATCTGTCGTTCAAATAATACTAGCTAGCTACATTTAGTTGAATTTTATAGCTAGCAATTTCATTAGTGATGTATTTAATGCTTGCTAGAAGTGATTTGTGTATGGGGAAATATTTAATATGGAAAACAGGCCGATAACATATAAAAGACTAATATCTATTTCGGGTACAGATTCCGGTAACTATCAGATATGTCAACACTTATGCAAAAGGCAGACATATCGGTTTGTCAGCGATTGGCACGTGGCAACAGCAATTTGACACTTGGCGTGAAATAGTTTGCATGTCATGCAGCCACCTGTCATTGGGTTTAAATAATCAAGCTTAATCCCATAATCAAGGTAGCATTTATTACTCTCTCTCTCTCTCTCTCTCTCTCTCTCTTACTCTCTCTCTCTCTTCTTATCTTCTCATCTTCTTAAACACTTTCTGACTTTGTCATCGGAGTGGTTATCCCCGGATCCACCCCGGGGTTAGCTAATCTCTGCTCTTTGTGTAGGTTCTCATCTGGACGATAGGAGCTTAACGAGTTTTAGGCTCGGGCTTTTGAATCTCAGAATTGGGTTATCGGATCCTGACATGAACAATTTGTTATATCTTAACATACATTATATTAGTGTACATTAATGTATATAATAATATGTAAAATGTCAGTGGCTTAATGCATTCACAATACCAGTCATAAATTGATGATAAGAAAAAAAATATATCATAGGATCGAGAAAATGAAGAAAATAATTATAGTGCGTGTTTGGTACTAGATATGAGACATTACACTTGTAAGATTGTGGCATTATTGCACCTATATGCTATGATTGCTATCTACCTCTGAAAATTTAGGTATGAATTCATTAATGTATAACCTAATAATTGGAAATAAGTTCATTTGGCTGGAATTCTAGAATATGAGCAAATCAATTCAAGTATTTGACAAATTAATTAATTTGGACCAAATCCATGTTATTATTATGCACAAATTAATAAAACACAAATGATTCACTTTACAATTTTAAATACAATATCAAAATTTTAATTCAATTTGATCTTATTACTTCAATGTCGTGATTGTGAAAATATATGTTGTTTTCTATTGTCAAAGCCCTCGGAGGTGTTCATAGTATGCGCTGTATAATTTGTTATGCGTTGTATAATTTGTTGTTCTTCACCGTGCCATAATTTCTCCACTGGTGGTGAGCCTCATAAAAATAATGCTTTGAAATTTCACTCACCTTTCTTCTCATAAATTTGTTTTGTTGTATGTATATATGATAAATAATTTCTCTCTTAACTTTCTACATTTTTTTTTACAATAGCAAATTAAGTACAAAACAAACAAAAGACCTATCCATAATCAGATAGGGAGAGCCTACAACGCCTAGCCATGTCATTTTCCCTCCTCACTTGATCCCTTTGAACTTTTAGGACTGTGCACCTTGTGAAGGTTTCGCCCACTTCCCTAATTTCTTTTAACATCCAAGTTATTGTGATGTCCTTACCTTGCCTATCCTGTAGATTGCTTAGAAGAGAGGTCGAGTTTGAGAGAATAAGAACCCCTTGTTTGCCTTTGGCCCGAGCCCATTTTAATGCTTCGATGCACTCCCATGCTTCGCTGTGCAAAGCTGAAGAAGCTACCCCATGTTTCCCATACTCTTCACTCATACCTAACACCGCCCAACCTACCCCTGCCCTTCCTGTCTTTTTATCCCATGACCCATCCACTTCTACGATAAAATTGTCATATCCATCCCCTTCCTTCCCCAAGTGCACATGATTGAAACCAGGTGGCAACATGGGACCTTCCCTGCTATCCCCTTCTCCATCTTCATACTCGTCCTTTTTAGTGTAAATCCCATGATCATCCATGGATTTACTGATGAACTCCCTTACCAGACTCGCTGTCCCAGTTGCCCCATTAAAACTTCTGGCATTCTTGGCTTTCCACAATCCCCATAGTGTGGCGATAAAATGTACCCCCCCGAGCTCCCTGTATACCATCCTTGCTATAGAAAAGCAGGATATGATGTTGAATCCAACTCCTCAGAGAGTTGAACCCAGTAGAGTCAGAGCAAATTGCCAGGGAGCCATTCTCCCAGACTTTCTTTGCTAGAGTGCATAACCTAAAGAGATGTTGACTGTCTTCCAACTCCAACCCACAGTGGCCACACTTTGCATCTAAATGTATTCCCCTGTTAGCTAGATTAAGATTAACTGCGACCCCATATTGAAAAAGCCTCCACAAGAACAATTTCCATTTGGGTTGGATATTCATCCTCCAGATGACCTTTACCAACTCTTGCTCGTTGTTATCAATGTGCGGTCTTCCTAACTCCTGTGCCCTAGAGCAGATGTAGTATCCTGTCTTAACCGTCTATCTGCCTGACGGGTGGAATTTCCAGTATAGGAAGTCATCTTCCTGTGAATGGGAGATTTCCATAGCCAGAATTGACCTTGCACTATTCCAATCAAAGCACTCCCTAACCTTCCCTGCTTTCCACTGCGAGGATTCCCTGTCGATAAAATCACTGACCTTCCATCCTAAGGCGGCCCCTAAAGTTTGGTTTGAATTAACTAGAGGGGTATCACCATTAACCCAAGGCATGCTGATGGCCTTGATATTCTTCCCGTTGCCAACTTTCCACACAAAACCTTCCCTAAAAGTTTCTGTTACCTTTTGAAGGTTAGCCCTTCCCATCGAGGGGTTTCCAACCCTAACATAAGGCCTTGCCATATTGCAGATCCCCCCAGCCTGGAAACCATTATACACTCTAGAGAGAAGAAGTTGCGGGTTGAGCTGCATCCTAGACACTTGCTTGAAGAGAAGGGCATTGTTTAGGTTTGAAGCTCCTCTAATTCCTAAACCTCCCATGCTCTTAGGGAGCTGAATAGTCGCCTTGTTAACCCAATGCATCCCCTCATTCCCATTATTTGACCACCAAAATCTCGTGATCAGGGAGTCGATTCTGTTTGCTATACTCTGTGGCAACTTTAAACATTTCATAACATGAGCCGAGATGCTTACCAGGACAGTGTTGATAAGAATAAGTTTTGAAGCTTGGGAGAGGCGCAGGGTAGCCCAAGACATGATTTTCTCAGTTACCTTATCCACTAGGAATTGAAAGGAGAGGCTCCTTTTTCCTTGTATATCGATCGGGGCACCAAGGTGTGTACCCATATTGGTCGTTTCCGTCATACCCATAATCCTTTTAAAGAATAATTTTGTGTTATCCTCCACCCCTGGGGAAAATTTCACAAAGGACTTCTGGACATTAAGTTGTTGCCCTGACGCCTTACCAAACCTGTGAAGGATGTCCCCTATACATAGACAGGAGTCCTCCGTTGCTTTGAAAAAGAGCATTGCATCGTCTGCAAAGAACAGGTGGGAGATAGATGGTGCTCTCCTCGAAACTTTCAACCCTTTAAATTGTTTGATATCTTCTCCCAAGGTCAGCATCCTAGAAAGGATATCCATACAGAAAATGAAGAGATACGGGGATAGTGGGTCTCCTTGCCTTAGACCACATTTGGGAGCAAATGTTCCGAGGTCTTCCTGTTGATGACTGTCTTATAACTTACTGTTGAGATGCATTGAGAGATCATCCTAATCCAGTGGCTCGAAAAAACATAAGCCTGTAGCACTTTTAAG
Organism: Chenopodium quinoa; assembly: GCF_001683475.1. Taxonomy (NCBI): domain Eukaryota; kingdom Viridiplantae; phylum Streptophyta; class Magnoliopsida; order Caryophyllales; family Amaranthaceae; genus Chenopodium; species Chenopodium quinoa. The sequence continues at coordinate 5,473,558 of NW_018744304.1, read as the reverse complement.
AGGAAGACCCAATCTACCCTGTCGTATGCCTTTGACATGTCAATCTTGACCGCAGTGGAATTAGAGCCCTTTCTCGAATTTATAAGGTGCAGGAGTTCATGACTCAAGAGGATGTTATCCTCCATATACCTGCCTGGTATAAATGCATGTTGATTCTCTGAGATAAGGTTTGGCAGAACCTTCTTTAGCTTATTGACAAGGCACTTTGAGATGCATTTGTAGACCGTATTGCATAAACTTATCGGCCTGAACTGATTGGCAAGTTCTGACACCTTAACCTTCGGTATCAAAACCAATAGGGATTGGTTCCACTCCTTAAGCATGTGACCTGATTTCAAGAACTGATGAACACTGTCCAACACTAGCTGTCCTACCTCCTTCCAATAGACCTGAAAGAAATCTGCTGTGAAACCATCCGGGCCCGGGGACTTGGATTTATGAATGCTGATCATTGACTTTTTGATTTCATGGTCTGTGAAATCCACGTCCAGCCATCCTTTATCCTCTACTGTCAAACCCGCGATATCCAGTTGCCTTATCAAAAGATCTACCTTTTCCTCATGATTATCATCCATGGCCGGGTTGTAGATATCCTTGATTGACTTCAGGATTACATCTTCCACCTCTCTTTGCCCTTCAACCCAAGTATCATTCCCATTTCTTAACGTCAATATTTCATTGTTTGATTGCCTTTGTTTAACTTTCCTGTACATCAAAGAAGTAAGGCAGTCACCAAACCTGACCCAATTGGCTTTCATCCTCTATTTCCAAAATCGAAACACAGTTGGCTTTCTAGAATAAGCCTGTTGATGTGTTGGATGTAATCATCCCCTTTCTGAACTGTGTTGATGTTCACACCCCTTCCATGAAGGTCTTTAGAGAGTTACCTCCAGTTTATGCCCCAACTTTTCTTGTTACTCAAACACCAGTTTTGGAGCTTTGTCCTTACCAAGTTTAGCTTTCGCGAAAGTTGAAACATGTGAGACCCACTAAACTTAGTCTTCCAAGTTGCTTCCACTATGGTCTTAACCTCTGGGAAGTTGAGACACCAACTCTCAATTTGGTATTGTAACACCCCCAAATTACTCACTAATATTTACAATAGTAATCCAACTTTAGGGAGTAACATGGGAGTATTACTGCCACGTGATTACGTAAGGCTTAACAGAGTTTTGCAGCGGAAAATAGTACTTATCTTTCATTAATAATAATAGTAATAATAATAGTAATAATAATAGTTTGATACACTTTCAAAGTAGCTACACCACTAATACTATGTATACTAAATTAAACTAGATGATCACCGCCCATCATTCCCAATGCAGCATATAGTTCACGTTGTCCGATCGCCATCACCTATCTACTTATCAAAATGATAAGTAAGGCCAAGCCAAAACAAAACAAATACGTATTAGCCAAAATGCTAAGTACATACAAATGCTAGACATGTAAAATCAATTTAATTAATTAAACATGCTTTCGAAGAGATTTAACTTTAATAAATCATAATTTATCCAAACCATTACTGAATAGAAATTCATGTATAAAAACTTGTCAAAAGAACCAAATTCCGAAATAACCAACTTTCTAAAGATTTTTCCGAATAGGATGGATCAGTCCATATTTTCATAAATCATTTTCCCATCTAAGTGTGCACACCCCCCAAGCTAGTAACTCCTTTACATAGTGCTATCAAGGGGAAAGACTAGGTCATAAAAAGTCCATAGTCTTCAACTTACTTCGTGTAGTGGGAGTTAAAAATCCAAAGATCCAAGGAATAAATCCTGATAAATAAAATTTCCAATATCCCATACTCGGGATAAATTAAAACAATAAAACTTCCTTCTTTAATATCAATACAAGTTTATAATCAACTATATAAAATATTTTAACTTTTGAGATTTAAACGATTAAAACATGCTTCACTGAAATATATTTCTTAATTATTTAAACATGGTTCGAAATCACTTAACATGTAAAACATGTTGCATATAAAAGCCACTTTCTAAAAGATCTAGCCACATGTACGTACCTCGACCTTTGCACACAATTACGGAGCTCCTAATTTCGAACCTAAAATTCCTCCTATAACAAACCAATAATCCTAATCAAATACTTTTCAACCTATAGACACGAAGACTTAAAATACCGACTTTGACTTGTTGTGCATGACCAATTTATTAACACTTGTATTTATAAAATAATCTTTAACTATCCGTAGTAATAATAATAATAATAATAATAATAATAATAATAATAATAATAATTATACTATTAATAATAATAAGAGTAGTAGTAGTGATACGTAGGTAAGTAGTAGTATAATAGTAGTAATTGTAGTAGTAGCAACTCAGCAGCAACAACTACATCAATAATAATAATAATAATAATAATAATAATAATAATAATAATAATAATAAATGGAAAGGTAGTAATAGTAGTACGTGGAATAAGAGTAGTAGTAGTAGTAGTAGTGAGTAGTAGTAGTGAATGTTGATAGTTATCATTGATTATAGTAGTGACAAAATAAGTAGTAGTAATACGTGAGTAGTAATAGCCTAGCAGGTAGTATGTAATTAATAGTAAGACATAGTAGTGTATAATAGAAGTTCAAGAAGTATGGCAATAGCTTGGGACTTACGGTCAACAACAACGAGGAAGGAGGTGGCGGCACGACGGTGGTCGAGTGGCGGCAGTTTGGTGGCAGCGAGGTGGGTGCTCGTGAGGAGCCCAAGACCACGGATGAAGGCTATAAAGGAGGTGAGTATGGAGGAGGAAGAAGCTAGTATGAGGAAGAAAGTAAGAAGAGGATTTTAGAGAAGAAGATGGAGTGAAGTAGCCTTATGCGTATGGCTATTTATAGTGATACTTGGTACTACTTCTACCATGGCATTCAATGAAGGAAGCAAGTGGGTAATTTACTCCCCCTTTGCCGACATCAAATTGTTATTTTTTTTTTTTATTTTTTTTTATTATATATATATATATATATATATATATATATTGAAGTAGATATTTTTGTGTAGTACTAGTGTACTACACATGAATTGAACTCGTATAGCGAATTTTGCACTTTGTTGTCTGAATCGGGTATAATTTATTAACGGTTGAAAATTTGATTTGGGTACGACAAGTTTTAACTTGACTCGTATAGTTAAAATCATCATAAAATATAGGTATAAAATTATCATATAAATATTTTGTATGATAAAATATATCGGGAAAACCATATTTAATAATTATTAAATGACTTAAAAATACGGGGTATTACAGTCTACCCCCTTAAAAGAAGTTTCGACCTCGAAACTTGAGTAAAAGTTGGTTAAATAATCCAAGTTAATATAAATTGACTCATGCACAACTTATAATGACTCGAAATGACTCAACTATGACTCATGCACAACACATAGTAACTCAAGATGACTCAAAACTAACCAAAAAGGGCAAAAGCGCGAAATCTATCGCATTTTACCCCCCTTAAAAGGAGTTACGCCCCCGTAACTCGACTACTAACCTCCGAAAATAACTCTGGATATCTTTTCCTCATATCTGCTTCGGCTTCCCAAGTAGCTTCCTCGGTTTTATGGTTTGACCATAGAACCTTGACTATCTTAACATCCTTGTTCCTAGAGCTTCTCACTTTACTATCCAGAATCTTCACAGGCCTTTCCTCATAAGTCAAGTTTTCGTCCATCTCGATGGTTTCAGGCTGTGAAACATGGGAAACATCTGGTATGTACTTCCGAATTTGGCTCACATGGAACACATTGTGAACTTTTTCTAGCTCGTTAGGCAAATCCAACTTGTATGCTACCTTTCCCACCTTTTGGATGATCTCGTAGGGTCCAATGTATTTCGGGCTTAACTTTCCTCTTTTCCCGAACCTCATCACTCCCTTCATCGGGGATATTTTCAATAAAACTTTCTCACCTACTTTGTTTTCCTCATCCTTCCTTTTCAAATCTGCATAGCTCTTTTGACGATCTTGTGCGGCTTTTATTTTCTCTTGAATCATCTTTACTTGTTTCACCGTCTCTTCGATCATTTCTGGCCCAAGTGTAACAGTCTCGCTTATGTCATTCCAACATATCGGGCTTCTACACTTTCTCCCATACAAAGCCTCGAATGGCGCCATCCCAATGCTTGCATGATAACTGTTGTTATAGGAAAATTCTATCAAGTCCAAATGATCTTCCCGTGAACCCTGGTACTCCATGACACATGATCTCAACATATCCTCTAATGTCTGTATTGTTCTCTCTGTTTGACCATCGGTTGCGGGGCGGAATGCAGTGCTCATCAACAACTTAGTTCCCATAGCCTTTTGTAAACTCTGCCAGAAGTTGGATAAGAACCTTGAGTCTCTATCCGAGATGATGTCCTTCGGCACACCATGGTATTTCACCACAAATTTCACATACGCTCTTCCTACTTGATCCATTGACCATGTACTCCTCATGGATATGAACGTGGCACACTTCGTTAGTCGATCCACTATGTCCCAAATCGTATCATTTCCTATTTGAGTTTTTGGTAAAGCTCCTACGAAATCCATAGAGATCGAATCCCACTTCCAACTAGGAACCTCCAAGGATTGAACTGTTCCTTGGGGTCTCCTATGCTCGATTTTGACCTTTTGACAAGTCAAACATTTATCCACAAATTCTGCCACTTCCCTTTTCATATTCGGCCACCAGAATGTCTTTTTCATGTCCTTATACAACTTATTCCCTCCGGGATGCATTGAATAAGGAGAACAATGAGCTTCCTCCATCAACTTCTGCTTAAGATCACTTCGATTCAGAGGGACACACCATCTCCCTTTAAACCTCATGCTTCCATCATCGGCTATTGAAAAGTCCAATACTTTCCCTTCCTCGATCTTTTCTTTAATCTTGTTTAACTTTTCATCTCCGGGCTGACTTTCCCGAATTTCATCATAGATTGACGGTCTGCTCAACACGGCACTCAAGATCTTCTTAACTTCTCCTCGTTCCAATACCTCCAAATTCACCTTTTGGAATTCCGCACACAATTGATCTGGTAGAATCATTGCATTAATTGCATGACTTGACTTCCTACTTAATGCATCAGCTACAACATTCGCTTTCCCTTCATGATATTGAATCTCCTAATCATAATCCTTAATCAACTCCAACCATCGTCGTTGTCTCATGTTCAACTCCTTTTGAGTGAATATGTATTTCAAATTCTTGTGATCGGTGAAAATCCTACATGTCACTCCGTACAAGTAGTGTCTCCAAATCTTTAATGCAAACACAATTGCGGCTAACTCTAAGTCATGGGTCGGGTAATTCACCTCATAAGGCTTCAATTGTCTCGAGGCATAAGCAATCACCTTTCGATTTTGCATCAACACACAACCTAACCCAAACTTTGACGCATCACTATACACCTCATATTGCTCACTTCCATCAGGCAGGGCTAACACAGGTGCCGTAGTCAACACAGGCCTTGCAATTCTCTAGAAATCCTTAACAAATCTTCTATAGTAACCTGCTAACCCAAGAAAACTCTGTACATCTGACACACTCCTCGGGGTCGGCCATTCACTCACAACCTTTACCTTTGCTGGGTCCACCGATACTCCTTCCTAGAAATCACGTGACCTAAGAAAACTACCTCTTCCAACCAAAATTTGCATTTTGAGAGTTTGGCATATAATTGATGCTCTCTTAAGGTTTCCAATACCGCCCTCAAATGGTCCTTATGCTCATCTCGATCCTTCGAGTACACCAAAATATCATCGATAAACACCACTAAAAACTTGTCCAAGTATGGCCTAAAAATTCGGTGCATTAAATCCATAAAAACTGCAGGTGCATTGGTTAACCCAAATGGCATTACAGTGAATTCATAATGACCATAACGAGTCCTAAAAGCACTTTTTGCAATGTCCGACTCTGCTATCCTCAACTGATGATACCCCGACCTCAAATCGATCTTCGAGAATATTCCCGCCCCTTTTAACTGGTCAAACAAATCATCTATCCTAGGTAAAGGGTACTTATTCTTGATCTCACATTGTTCAACTCTCGGTAATCTATGCACAACCTCAAGCTTCCATCCTTCTTCTTTACGAACAAAACTGGTGCACCCCATGGTGATGAACTAGGTCGGATATATCCCTTCTCTAATAAGTCGTCTAACTGAGTCTTCAGCTCTTTCATCTCAGCCGGGGCCATCCTATATAGAGCCTTTGAAATAGGTCCTGTCCCTGGCAGTAAGTCTATGGTAAATTCGACATCCCTCACTGGCGGCATCCCTGGAATCACTTCAGGAAAGACATCGAGAAATTCATTTACTACTGGAATATTTTTCCCATCATCTCTATCTCCTTCTTCTATCCTTTGGACACTACACAAATACAGTGGATATCCTTTTGCTACACACTTCTTAAGTTGCAAAGCAGATATGATCTTTAACCCTGATTTCTTTCCCTCCCTTCGATAGGTTACTCTAACCTTGCCCGGGCCACACAATGTGACCTTTTGGGCCTCGCAACCAATTTGGGCCTTGTACTTGCCTAACCAATCCATCCCCAAAATAACATTGAGATCTTGTAAGTAAAGCTCGATTAAGTCTGATGGAAACTCTACATTTGAAATAACAAGAGGTACACCCTGATGCATCTTAGTGCAACTCACCACTTCCCCTGACGGGATAGAAATATCTAAGGAAACAGACATCGGACTCTCTAACTTGAGTCTATCTACTAAAGTTCTAGAAATAAAAGAGTGAGACGCCCCTGAATCAAACAAGACTTTAGTAGACATAGAACAAATAAAGAAATTGCCAATTACCACATCGGAGGCAATTGTAGCCTCACGGCTGTTCATCACGAACACACGACCCTTGGGAGCAGCTCCACTGTTGTTGGGTGTTGGCTTAGGAATGAATCCACTAGGATGAGCTGGCTTGGGTTGGTTCTTCTCATCTTGGGGTTTACCCAACTGCTCATCAGAGAACTTCTTATAACACTCATACTCACGGTGACCTATCTTTTGACAGTAGCGGCAAGTCACTAGGTTTCCCTCACAATCCCTTCCTGGGTGGTTCCTTGTACATCTCTTGCAAAAATAGGTTCTCTTGGGTTTGTCTCCATTCCCTCGGTTCCCATTCTCTCTTTCAAAATTACCCCTGTTGTCCCTTTTCCCATTGAAATTCCCACTCGGGTTCCCCTCAACTTTTGGTTTCTTCTCACCCCCATTGAAAGCTCCACTAGGTTTCCTCTTTTCCCCAGAATAGTTTCCCTCTAGCTCTCTCCCTTTGATCCCATAAAGGTGCGCTGCCCTCCCGAAAACCTCATCTAAGGTCTCAAAAGTCACTCCTCCCAATTTCCCTTGAAGGTTTAAAGTCAAACCTTGCTCAAACCTCTGGGCCTTAAGCGCCTCAGTTGGTACTACCTCAGGTGCAAATCTCATCAACTCAATGAACTTGCTATAATACTCATTAGTTGTCATGTTCCCCATCCTAAGGTTTGTAAACTCCATGCACTTCTGCTTCCTCAAATAGGAAGGGTAAAACTTCTCTCTCAAAGCTTCCTTTAATTGAGCCCACCCATAGTTAGGATTACTCAACAAGTCATCTCTCCTTTGACTCCACCACAAATCGGCTTCCTCTCTAAGGTAATAAACAACATTATTGACTTTTAATTCCTCAGGGCAATAAATAGCATCAAAAAGTTTATCAAATTCTCTCACCCAATTTTCTAAGCTCACTGGGTCTACTTTACCAAGGTAAGTGGGTGGTTTGGTCGCATCTATTCTTTTTAAAAACTTCCCCAAAAGCATCAAGGTCATTATGGGCTTTTCCCTGGTTTGAGACAATACCAGCTATGTTTTCGGTTATTTTGGTTAGCCTTTTGATGACAGAGCTGACCTTGGAACTACTCCCTTTCTTAATTCGTTGCCTTAGAGACATGATCCTGAATAATGTGGTAATTAGACACATGAATTTACAAACAAATTACTTATCCATCCAACAAAGACTCAGAGATGTGATAACTTTACTTTCGCAAAATATCTTGAATACTAAACGTTCATCAACTTAACTAGTAAGTTTTTATTTTAGAAGGAACTCTACGTAATCATCTCAAATAAATCATTACAAGATTTATCATAATTTGCATACAATTATATCATGAAAATCAACAAACACTTCATCATATAATTCATCACATAAGAGTGAAATTCACCTTCCAATCCATTTCCAATTTAGGAATAATCATCGAATAATTCATGAACCTTCACTAATATATTGTGGAATATAAAAATTTCTAAAAGACTATCAATCTTAATGCAATTCGAAATTTAATTTGAACCTTTATATTCTAAAACACAGTTTGGACGTTTGCTTAGTCCTTATGCACATAATTCACGTAAAGTTCGAAATTACTTTTTGAATACGTTTCAAATTCTTTTAATTTCGAAAATATTATATATAGTTATAAGTTGAATACTTGATTCATAATGTGGATTAATTGGACCAATGAGATCCCAGGTAGGAGAGGTTAGGGTCGACGTTGCCCAGAGCCCAAATCCTGCCTTAGCCAGAGCTCATTGTCAATCCAATAATCCCCATTATTAATCTTTCTTCGTATTAAAATAGAAAGTAGTTTTTACATAAATACATACTTAATATATATTTTCGGAAAAAACGAATGCGAAACTCTATCCTATATGCCCTTCTTAGGTCTACCCTTCAGTTTTATATTCCAGTTTTTATCTTTTTAAGACCCGAAAACTAATACCACTTTGTAACACCCCCAAATTACTCTCTAATATTTACAATAGTAATCCAACTTTAGGGAGTAACATGGGAGTATTACCGCCACGTGATTACGTAAGGCTTAACAGAGTTTTGCAGCGAAAAATAGTACTTATCTTTCATTAATAATAATAGTAATAATAATAGTTTGATACACTTTCAAAGTAGCTACACCACTAATACTATGTATACTAAATTAAACTAGGTGATCACCGCCCATCATTCCCAATGCAGCATATAGTTCACATTGTCCGATCGCCATCACCTATCTACTTATCAAAATGATAAGTAGGGCCAAGCCAAAACAAAACAAATACGTATTAGCCAAAATGCTAAGTACATACAAATGCTAGACATGTAAAATCAATTTAATTAATTAAACATGCTTTCGAAGAGATTTAACTTTAATAAATCATAATTTATCCAAACCATTACTGAATAGAAATTCATGTATAAAAACTTGTCAAAAGAACCAACTTCCGAAATAACCAACTTTCCAAAGATAATTCCGAATAGGATGGATCAGCCCATATTTTCATAAATCATTTTCCCATCTAAGTGTGCATACCCCCCAAGCTAGTAACTCCTTTACATAGTACTATCAAGGGGAAAGAATAGGTCATACAAAGTCCATAGTTTTCAACTTACTCTGCGTAGTGGGAGTTAAAAATCCAAAGATCCAAGGAATAAATCCTGATAAATAAACTTTCCAATATCCCATACTCGGGATAAATTAAAACAATAAAACTTCCTTCTTTAATATCAATACAAGTTTATAATCAATCATATAAAATATTTTAACATTTGAGATTTAAACGATTACAACATGCTTCACCGAAATATATTTCTCAATTATTTAAACATGGTTCGAAATCACTTAACATGTAAAACACGTTGCATATAAAAGCCACTTTCTAAAAGATCTAGCCACGTGTACGTACCTCGATCTTTGCACACAATTACGGAGCTCCTAATTTCGAACCTAAAATTCCTCCTATAATAAACCAATAATCCTAATCAAATACTTTTCAACCTATAGACACGAAGACTTAAAATACCGACTTTGACTTGTTGTGCATGACCAATTTATTAACACTTGTATTTATAAAATAATCTTTAACTATCCGTAATAATTCCCCTTTATATATATATTAGATTGATTTTTTTCTCATGAATAATATAGATTTTTTTTAACTTTTTTTTTTAATTTTTAATTTTATTATTATTATTTTTATAATCTATATAAGTTTTTCCAAAACGAAACATAATGACTATGTATTTTCTTAGCTACTCCGTATAAGGGTTTGTTGGTTCATTGCTAGTAAAAAATTTTATTTTACTATTAGAATGGTAAGCCAAATAAGTTATATTGATTAAAGAGGTTTTCAAAAAATTAACTTGTATGAAGATATTAGAAAATCTTGTCAAAAAAAAAAAGATATTAGAAAATCATTGTCGAAGTTGACAAGATTAGGATAATAATAATTATACTATTAATAATAATAAGAGTAGTAGTAGTGATACGTAGGTAAGTAGTAGTATAATAGTAGTAATTGTAGTAGTAGCAACTCAGCAGCAACAACTACATCAATAATAATAATGATAATAATAATAATAATAATAATAATAATAATAATAATAATAATAATAATAATAAATGGAAAGGTAGTAATAGTAGTACGTGGAATAAGAGTAGTAGTAGTAGCAGTAGTAGTAGTGAGTAGTAGTAGTGAATGTTGATAGTTATCATTGATTATAGTAGTGACAAAATAAGTAGTAGTAATACGTGAGTAGTAATAGCCTAGCAGGTAGTATGTAATTAATAGTAAGACATAGTAGTGTATAATAGAAGTTCAAGAAGTATGGCAATAGCTTGGGACTTACGGTCAACAACAACGAGGAAGGAGGTGGCGGCACGACGGTGGTCGAGTGGCGACAGTTTGGTGGCAGCGAGGTGGGTGCTCGTGAGGAGCCCAAGACCACGGATGAAGGCTATAAAGGAGGTGAGTATGGAGGAGGAAGAAGCTAGTATGAGGAAGAAAGTAAGAAGAGGATTTTAGAGAAGAAGGAGTGAAGTAGCCATATGTGTATGGCTATTTATAGTGATACTTGGTACTACTTCTACCATGGCATTCAATGAAGGAAGCAAGTGGGTAATTTACTCCCCCTTTGCCGACATCAAATTGTTATTTTTTTATTTTTTTTATTATTTTATATATATATATATATATATATATATATATATATATATATATATTGAAGCAGATATTTTTGTGTAGTACTAGTGTACTACACATATGAATTGAACTCGTATAGCGAATTTTGTACTTTATTGTCTGAATCGGGTATAATTTATTAACGGTTGAAAATTTGATTTGGGTACGACAAGTTTTAATTTGACTCGTATAATTAAAATCATCATAAAATATAGGTATAAAATTATCATATAAATATTTTGTATGATAAAATATATCGGGAAAACCATATTTAATAATTATTAAATGACTTAAAAATACGGGGTATTACAGGTATGGCCTGTTGGACCCCATAATACTAGGGTGGGAGTAGTACGTAATTGCCGCATGATCCGACACCGTAATTGGTTCATGTACAATCCTCCCATCGGGGGAGTGGACAAACCATTCCTCCGTTATGTATGCCCTATCTATCCTCTCAAGAATGGGGCCACTTCCCTCTCTTTTATTGCTCCAAGTAAACTTTGGACCCGAGAAAGGGACTTATGTTGCATTACTGCTAAACCTCCAATTAAGAAAGGCATCAATGCCTCTAATCATAACCGAGCCCCCTAACTTGTCACTTCCGCTTTCAATTTGATTGAAATCCCCTATTACTAGCACATTTTTGTATTCTTCCAGGAGCCATTGAAGTTGCTCCCAAACTAAACCCCTATTTTCTACTTGAGGTTCACCGTAAAGAAAAAGGACATACTTTAAGTTACCATTCGATTCATTAATGATCTTACAAAAGATAAAGTTCTTAGAAGAGTACAAGCATTCCACTACATCATTCTCCCAACTTAAAACTAAAAGGCCTCCACTACTTCCTTCCGAGTTCCAACCAAAAATCGAAGTAGGGTGCAACATATCTAACTTACTAGCCGCACTAACATTATCCATCTTAGTTTCCGAGATGAACATAAAAATAGGTAGCTTCGAACGGTAGAGCCACACTAGGTAGGGAATTGCAAGGGAGTGTGGATCATTCAAGCCCCTACAATTCCAAGACACAACATTCATATTCCATTCGGGGGCTGATCTGGTACAGCCACCTCACCACTTGAAACTAGTCTTACTGAGTCAAAAATTGCCACTTGAAGATCGATATCCATGTCATCCTTACTCACCCTTAGAGCCGAAGTCACTTCTTCACTTTTTTGCCTTTTGTTTGAACCCGAAGAAGAAGAAGAGTCCGATTGGCGCCTCTTAGAAGACACCCTTTTCCCAATATCCTCATCGATATCAACCCCAAACTTTCTACATTCACAATTAAATCGCATATAGTTTTCATCACCTCTTGTAATTGTAGACAAATTTTTATATATTTAGAACTCCATACCAAGATACTTATATACTATTGGTATTTTGTCAAACACTTGGCTTGATTTGAAATTCTTTATTTCAACAATTCAATTTCTTTAAGATTTCACATCAAATTTAAGTTATAACTGAAAATGCTTCCTAATATCTTAAATATTATACCAAACAATAAGACTAAGCTTTCTCTTATAATTTTCTTTGATTATATCTTACTTACAAAAGAATAAAATTATTATTTTGCCTGCCTTTGTTATTAAATTAGCTCTTTAATAATACTCTCAATGCTGTCATTTGCAAAATTCTCTCCCCTCTTTTTCTTTGCCAATATAACATACTTTCTTTAGCCACTATTCCACCAACTACGGGCTTGTTCACTTCAGCTTAATTTCAGTTTAGTTCAATTCAGTTCAGTTCAGCTCCCAATTTCTCTCTCTCATAAAATATTCATTTCAGCTCAGCTGAGTGAAGTTTAGTTCCAGTTAGTTCAGCTCCAATCAGTTCAGTTCAGTTCAGCTCATTTCAGTAAATGTGAATATGCCCTACGTTACTAGTTGCTATTCATTATTACAAACTATGCTATTTTTAGAGGTTGTGAAGGAAAATTGTCACATTGTTTTATGGTTATCCTTCGAAATATTTTATGTCGAAAAGTCTAAGTAATTGTTTCTAATATTGTAACATAAATATTGTAGTCATTATATATTGAGACATTATAATAATCTTCATTTTAAAAATTGTTTAAATTTACATTATAATTATTGAATTTAAATTCTTGATTTCAAATGACTGGTATAAGTCAAATACTTGATTAGGAATTATATATATATATTAAAGAGCTATAAGGACAGGTGATCTGATGAGAATCAATCCCAATATCTCTTGGAATCGGGAGGGATCAGAGCTCAACCACTTGACTTTTCCCTCACTCTAAGGAATTCAATTTCAACGTTTTAATTTCTAGACTTGAATATATCGATTCTGAGAAGGTTTTGTGAGAGCCGGTTTCACGTGAGTCCAGTATCACATCACATCATCAAAACTCAACCTCATCAAAACCCACAACAATGGCGGAACCTTTAGCCCCCGTTCTAACCGACCACCTCCCTCTGCAACTAATCAAATAAAAAACAATCATCGGATACTCATGGAAGAAGGGAGACGATAGAGTGAGACACCAACACAAAGCTGGAGTGCTCGGAATTGAAGACAGGGAGAATATATGGAGCTCCGACAACATGTGAGAGATATTATGAGGAGAGAGATAGAGGGAGGGAGTAAAGCTGATACTGCATGAAGCGACATTGTTTGTGCGTAGTTTCTTCATATTACTACTGATACGACGTCGTCTAATGCCTTTGCTGCTTCTTCTGGTAAACACTGTACTTTCTCATTGTTGTATATAATCTGATATATATAACTTATATTCTGATGTATATCTTAGGAAATAATTATGGGGATGAAGAATTAGGGACGTGTTTACACTGTCCTTACACTACAAGAAAAAGGTCTAATTCTGATGGAAGGGTACCGACGGACATGAAAATCCGTCGAAAAACACTTAATTTCCGACGGATTTATTTTCCGTAGGAAATTTGCGACGAATTTGGAATTTCCGTCGTAAATTAAGTGTTTTTTCGACGGATTTTATTCCGTAGGAAATTTCCGACGGAATATTCGATTGGAAATTAAAGCTTCCGAAGGAATATTATATGTTTCCGACAGAATTTATTATTATTTTTTTTTAAAAAAAAACCACCAAACCCTAATTAAAAACGGCGCCCCCCTCCCTCTTTATATTCTAATTTCTCTTTCTCTCTCCTCTCTTCTCACTCCGCCTCTCTTCTCACTCACTCTCCTCTCCTCTCCTCTCCTCTCTTCCTCTCATCCTGCCTCTTCTTCTTCGCCCCTTATCACCTTTTCCCCTTACTTTTTCAGTTTTTTCTTCTCATCCTTTTTCCCCTTTCTTTTTTCAGTTTTTTTCTCATCCTTTTCCCCTATACTCACGCATGAACATTGAACTCAAATGGGGTTTTAATTTTTTTGTTTAAATTAAGGTTTTTCATGTCAAATTTGACCATGAAAACTCTAGATCTAGAGTTTCTTGGTCAAATTTGACGTTTAAAACCCAAAAACACGCCAACTTCAGAGTTTTGTTGGTGAATTTCAAGGTATGTTATTTTTTTCTTATTTATTTTTTGGTTTTTGCGATTTTTTTATGGTGATTTTGGTTGAATTGCGATGATGGTGGACTCGTGGGTGGTGGCGGTGGACTCGTGGGTTAAGATATGGCCGCGGTCTGGGTCAGTTTAAGGGTGGTCAATTTTAGGGTCGTGGTCTGGGTGGGTCTGAGTCAGTTTAAGGGTGGGTTCAGTCGGGTTTGGGTTAGGGAAATGGGCTGTTTTAAGTTGGGTCTGGGTTAGGGTTGGTTAGGGTTTGGTCAGGTCTGGGTTAAGGTTTGGTTCGGTTTGGGTTAGGGTTTGAGTGGTGGTGGCAGTGGGTGGCGGTGGTGGTGGTCTGTAGTGGCAGTTGGTTAAGGTTTAGTGGTGATCTGATGTGGCAGTGGGTGGCGGTGGTGGTGGTCTGATGTGGTTGGTGGTGGTGGTGATGTGGGTTTGGTTGGGGTTAAAGGGGCTTTATGGGTGGTTAGAGGTGGTGATACGCCGTGCTGGTGGTCGCATGACGTATTTTTTTTAATTTCCCAAAAATAGTTTCCGACGGAATTCCCGTTGGAAATTTCTGGCTGAATTATTTCCGACGGAATTCGCTGGTGCCGGAAATTGTCTCACGACGGAAAATTCCGTCGGAATAGTGTTTCCGTCGGAAAAGGTGGTTTTCTACCAAGGTGCTTCCGACAACCTTTTTCGATGGAATTCCGTCGGAAACTCCTTTTCTGACGAATTTCAAGGTGTTTTCGACGAAACTTTTTCGTCGAAAATGAACTGTTTTCTAGAAGTGTTAAAGCAATTTTAACCCCCACTGTGATTGCAATGGGTTATTGGTCAATATGCTTCCAGGATTTCCCTAAGTTCAAGATAAATTAAAGCAATGTAATTGAACTCTCTAAGAACACTTTAAGAACAATAAGAATAGATATGGAAGAAGAAGATAAAGTAAAGGTAAGTTATAATTTTGGAGCAATTTACTATTTGTCTTTATATAATAAACAACTTTTTAATCCAAGAGTCACTATTTCCTAAATATAATTTATTAAGATGATATGAATTTTAATGAAAAGTCATTATTATCATAATCAATTTAACTGTAGATAGTAACTGCTGACACTCGTTCGGTCGGGAAAATAAACGGACAAATCTTTTAACTAGGCTCGCGTCTAACCAGGCAATAATGCATGCCTGATAGGGCCATCTATACGTAGGAAAATAAGTTTGCGCTCGCACCCAATCGGACTAACTTAGCCCTATCAAGCGAGCAAATATTATTTTCCTAAGTTTGTGCTCACACCCGACCGGGCCCGTGGTCACAACCATGACTCTTGTTAAAATTTTGTTTTGCTCTAAATATTAAACTCATAGATTAGCTCCAAGCTAAAATTTTCTATTTAACCAATGTGGGAGTTTTATTCCCAACATCAAGTTAAATAGAATAGAGTAACTTATAGACTAGCTCCAAGCTATACTTTTCTATTTAACCAATGTGGGAGTTTCTTTCCAACTCAAGTTAAATAGAAAAGAGTAAGCTATCATCCTCTATTCAACCAATTCAATGTGGGACTTTCTTCGCAATAACAAGTTAACTAGAATTGAACAAGCCAACTTCTTCTATTCTATCAATGTGGGACTTCCATCCCAACATTAAGCTATATAAACTAACCTATACAATTCAACCAACTTCTATTCTACCAATGTGGGACTAATTTTCACGTCATTCACAAAACATCTATAATGAAGACTACTCTAACTGTATATAATCTTATACCTGATGTATATAACCTAATTTTTGATGTATATAATCTAATACCTGATGTGAATAATCTAATACCTGATAAGTATAATCTAATATCTAACCATTAAAATCTAATTTCTGACACTTATAATCTAATATTATTTTACTATTATTATCTAATTTCTGACAATTAAGATTTTTTTTTTTCCTCAATTTTTTTTGTATGACTGGACTCACGTGAGTCCGTTCAATACAATACTTTTGCCATCGATTCCAAATCAAACCCAAGTGACCAAGGTGATCTAAAATAGACTCCAACCATCTAATATATTATACGAAATGTGATTAAGACTTGTTGGAACAATATCTAGAATATTTATCGTATATTTTATCAAATACGAAGTATTTTTTCAGTATTATGCCAAACTACTAGATAATAAACAAGGCTATAGCTTTTGCTTGCATTTTTTTTTATCTCGGTTAAATTTTTTAAAAATCCTTTTACTTGCTTTTAATTTGTTATCTAACCTGTTTCTATTATTTATTTCTCCATGCATCCTTATAAGAAATCGTAAAAACATATCTTTCATCATAAATTACTAAGTAACAAAATATAAAAATGAAAGCCTATACGATCTAATAAAACTATATGCATACTTATAAATTAGTTCATTTTTGTATAACAAACATCCATATTATTAGTACATGTCTTCATAGCTAGGTTGCCCCCCTCCCCCCCTCCCCCACAAATTACAGTAAAACCTAAAAAAAAAAATTAAAACAAACATCGTAGTTACCTAAAATGTTTTAGCTCAATATCAATTTATTTTATTTATTCGAACCAAAACAAATTATTTATTTATTTATTGACACAGTCAAAAGATTGAAATAAAAATGATTAAAATAACCAATTCCTAAAAAAAAGAACCAAAAATATACATGACATTATAAGTGCATTAGGCGGGAAGTTTTTTTTATGAGAGAGCGACACATATATATACAGTTTGAGGAGAGGATGATGTCAACAATTTTCTATTTTAGTAATAGTTAATAGATTCAATTTTATGTATTTGTTAATTTAGATTTCATTTGTAGATGCCGGATGACTTTTTATTAATGAATTGATTTGTTTAAAAAAAAAAAAAAAAATTCTGTTGTCGTGAGGGAGACTATCTTGAATTCTATTACCTCTTTCCTCTTCCAAGAGAACATCTTTTATTTAACCGGCCACCAACCGACAGCATTGCTAGTCATTTCAACCACATCTAAGAATTATCTATGAAAAATTGTCATACATCATCGATCACAAGAACATCCTTAATAAAATTCAATACCAAAAAGTTTTCCGTGTATTATTGTTTCCATGAAAAATTGGCATACATGAAAAGTTTTATAAATAAGGGTAGAATTGTCATACATAATCGATGGAGACTAAAATTCAATATAACGTAGTAACATATGTATTAATTATTATATATAGCCATACGTGTTTGAGACAATATTTTTTTGGTGTTTAAAGAGGCCACAAGGACAGAAATGAGAATCGATCCCAACATATCCTGAAATTGAAAGGAAAGTTCTAACCATTTGAGCTACTATAAAATCAACTAAAACCAAAGAAGTAGACCAACCAATGAAAGCTTTAATTATTTGAGAAAATGGTGTTCAATTTGCAATAGCCTTAATTATCACATGGACCAGACCTTCTGATTAGGGCCACAAGTCCACATCTGGATCACATGAGAGTGAGAGGAGGTCATTACTCTTGATGTTAATTAGGTGCACCTTATTGCACCTATACACGAACTAATTAGCATGTGGAAATGGACGTGTAATTGTGCATATAACATTTAATTTTTCATAGAAGAAAGAAATTTTATTAATTATATATTCTCAGCTACCCCCTTATATTATGTATGAATGCTATTTAAGCATAGAGATTTGAGTGATATATATAGCTTTCTTTAGTGCTTCTTTTTCCATATAAAAATATAGGTTTAAGAATTTGAAATTAAAATTCTTTAAGGAAAAAAAAAGGTTTCAGAAAAATGAATGGAAAGTCATCAATAGCTCCTATTGCCAAGAGGTGAGTTTCATCATTTCTCTTCTCTAGCACATAATTGTTATTTTTTAAGCTTCTCATAATTTTTTTATTTTAAAATGATATTTTACATGTCACGTGATCCCTTCTTTTAACACATATTTTTTTGTATGTATCACTTGTTTGAATGAAATAAGAGGAAGCCTTAGCTTATTGTTAGGTTGTTAGCTAGGAGTGTTCAAAAGCTAGTCGATTTGCACCGAAAATGGATACTAGACTTAACTAATTGAAGACAATTATTAGACGGTCTTAGAGTAGATTTTTGTTTTTGCTCGGTCCAAAACCATTTAATAACCAATTTTACTTGAAATGGATTAGATTGTAGGCATTCAAATCCTTAAAATCATTATTTTTCCTTTAAAATCTTGGTAAGATCATTATACTATAACCTATTTTACATTAGGAACTTTCAAACAAGGAGTTAATTATCACATATTCAAGATCACATAGATTGGATGACAAATGGTTTTGGTCATTAGAGTTCACAAAGTTTGACAAATTTATTGATTGCAATTTGCATTGAGTTATGATGTGATATTGACATTTGAACAAGTCTTTTGTTAACGTTATCATGTTATAAAATTTAGTTGCTGTGATGTAACAATAATATATGAAGTAGTAGATGTTTAGTGTAAGATGACAAGTGAAAAATTTTGACAACATTAGTTGAATAATGCATTACTCTTCGTATGTCTTTCGTCCCATATAATATATTGCTCACTTTTTTTTCATGGTCAAATAATGTTTAAAGGTTTGACAAAAAAATTTCATTAATATACACAGAAACATCATCATATTATATATTATATATGTTAGATTATATTCTTTCAATGTGTAATCAATTTTTTTATATTTTTGCTATCAAAAGATATCAATGATCAAATGTTACATCTTAAAAAATTGAAATGGGTATAGCAAGAGATCAATACACTATATCATGGAACAGAGGGAGTAGAATTTAATTGTTGAATCAATTATCAAATATCTAAGAAATAAATTCAATTTGTAAAATCACGTGATTAGTACTTATTATTCAGACCGTACCATAATATTGTTTAATTTTTCACCTACTATATACTCCTTTATTTGGAAAAATTGAAATTATCCTAAACTAGAAATATGTTAATATATAATGATTTGAAATTAATGTATTACTTTTTTTTTTAATAAAAAACATAAAATAAAAATATTTATGTATATGTAACTTGTCAATAATTATGCAGGTTGAAAGGGAAGGTAGCCATCATAACCGGAGGAGCAGGCGGCTTCGGAGAGGCCACAGCTAGACTCTTTTTCCAACAAGGTGCCAAAGTCATAATCGCCGACGTGCAAGACGAAAAAGGCGTAGCCTTATGTAACGAAATAATGGCTTCTAGTACCATGGCCAATGGGCACTATGACATTAATAACAATGGTCACGTAGGAGATATTATCTCCTACGTGCATTGTAACATCTCTGATGAAACCGATATGAAAAACCTAATCGATCTCACTATCTCCAAGTATGGAAAACTCGACATCATGTTCAATAATGCAGGCATTTCAGGAGATTTAGACTCTACTATATTAGGCACAACTAATGAAAATTTTAAAAAAGTGTTTGATGTTAATGTGTATGGAGGTTTCTTAGGGGCTAAGCATGCTGCTAGGGTTATGATTCCTAGGAAATCCGGTGTTATTCTCTTCACCGCGAGCTTGGCATCAGTGATAGGAGGCCAATCACCCCATGCCTACACAATGTCTAAGCACGCGATTATAGGTTTGATGAAAAACTTGTGTGTGGAATTAGGGCAACATGGCATAAGGGTGAATGCTATTTCCCCGGGTGGTGTTGCTACACCGATATTAGTCGATGCGTTAGGGGTGGATAAGAAGACGGTCGATGAGTTGTTGTGTGAAGCTACGGTGCTTAAAGGTGTGACGCCGGATGTTGAGGATGTTGCTAATGCCGCGTTGTATTTGGCAAGCGACGAGTCTAAGTTTGTGAGCGGTGTTAATTTCATGATTGATGGTGGTTCTGGCATTACTAACCCATCCTTCTCCTTTGTACTACAAAATTTTCTTGCATCACAAGGTTATACTTCTTGAGTGGGGTTTGCAAGACTTAGTTGTGGTCCTCTCAAAAAAACATACAAAGTAAACGAGATAATTAATCACCTCCAAACACTTGTGTTTTTCATTTTTTTTTCCTAATACTTTTTATTTTTTAAAGTTTAATCTTTACAATCAACTATATAGCTCATATTTGCTAAGGTCTTACATAAATCAAAAGAGCATTGTATGTTACATTGTTACATATATATGTTACAAAAATCAACCAAACGTTCAAACTCCATTAATCTTCTTTTCTTATTCATTTTAAGCATTCAAAACCTCACATGAAGTTAATGGAGTTTGGTTGATTTTTTTAACATACTTCTATATATGTATCAATGTAAGAAGTTAATGGACTTGAGTTTGACTGATTTTTTTGTAACATGTATATGTAACGTAATGGATTGATAGTCAGAGATTATTATAATAATTTAACTTTAAGTGATGATTTGCATATAATCTTCCTTTTTGATTATTTTTAAAAATGTGTAATTGTGACTGAAGAGTACGAGTTATTATTATTAATTAATAAAAAAAAATTATGAACACTAAGTAGTTATGAGTTATTGTGACAATTTATGTATATATATCAAGGGGCATAATGGATACTGTATAATTTAGGGGGTAAATAGGGTAAAATTGCATGGCGGATCAATGCGGGCAACCTCACCCTGTATTAAATTTTTGCCATAGTTAGTACGGGAATGATACAAAATGTTATCTGCTATCAATATGAAGTGTCTTTGCAACCTTCCTAACAACGTGATTCAATATTCACATGTCGCAAGTGGGGCCATGGTAGAGAATAACAAGCTATTAAATTTGGACTGATAATTGAAAGGGTGCATTCAATTAATCGATCAGTACGTACTGCTGGCTAGCAATTAGCAATAAGGACAATAATTGAGTATGTGAAGATTATTATTGTAAGATAGTGGCCACTCCAGAAGCAAGAAGAACAATAAGCGAGTGTGCAAAGATTGTATTATTATTGTTACACTTAGTCAAGTGGTCATTGGCACATTGCTGAAGTTATTAGATTGTCTACGACCCATAAATGCTGCTAGCTAGGCTAGCCAACCAACAAAAAATTTGATTCACGAACTATGATACAAGCTCTCAAACTATTATCCCGACTCTGAGCTGAGATGGTTTTAAGACTCATTAGAAGTGTTATTACACTAATTTTAAATTAATTGTGCGTGTCAAGAGCGATTGTCTCATATCGAAAGAGTGATAAGAAGGTGACTTAACCAGTTAATTAGCCTCTTCTATTTTAGAATGAAACTTTACTTATGTGTTAGTTGTCTCTTCTCTTGTCGTGAGCTTGCTTTAACCCCTACCAACTTGGTCCTAACAACTAGTATTATATTGGTCTAATATCAAGGCTATTACCACTTTTCCTTTGTATCGCCAAAAGCAAGTTCACAAAGACATAAACACGTACTATAATATTGGATCCAGACCAAAATATGAGACTAGAAAACGAACCCAAGACTACTTAAAAATTAATATTGCTTACATATATTTATATTCGAAATCAAGACATTTATTATAGGGAGATATCTATATTATACATGAAATGGATTACACCAACAATTACATACTTTCACACACACACACAAAAAAAAGACATAAGTTGCGCCTACTCATATCCAAGTACGTTACAACCCATACGTGATTAAAGCTTCAATGATAGAAATCCATCTATGAAAACAACTTTTTGACAGCCATAGAGAAAGATGGGTTGGTGACACTATACCCACCATCAAGAACCAAGTTAAGTCCGCTCACAAACTTGGCCTCTTCGCTTGCCAAAAATAACGCCGCATTAGCCACATCTAAGGCCTCCGGTGCAACCCCTTTAAGCACGGCCGATTCACAAATCAACCCATCAACACCTTCCTTGTCCATCCCTAACGCATTACTTAGTAACGGTGTGGACACGGCGCAAGGAGAAATCGCATTGACTCGAATGCCATATTGTCCCATTTCAACACACAAGTTTTTCATTAAACCAATAATCGCGTGCTTTGACATTGTGTACGCGTGTGGTGACTCCCCGGCCACCAAAGCAGCAACACTCGCGGTGAAGAGGATTACACCGGACTTGTTCGGGATCATAACCCTAGCAGCATGCTTAGCCCCTAAGAAACCACCATACACATTAATGTTGAACACTTTTTTGAAATTGTCACTAGATGCACCTACAATAGTAGGGTTTATATCACCCGGGATACCGGCATTGTTAAACATGATGTCGAGTTTTCCATGCTTTGATATAGCTAGATCGACGAGGTTTTTCATGTCGGTCTCATCGGAAATGTTGCAATGTACATAGGAGATTATTTCTTCGTCGTTTTCACCATGTTTGTAGGTAGCAATGATTTCGTTACACAAGGAAACGCCTTTATCGTCTTGTACGTCGGCAATAATGACTTTGGCTCCATGTTGGACGAAGAGTTTTGCCGTGATCTCTCCAAATCCTCCTGCTCCCCCAGTTATAATTGCTACCTTTCCTTTAAGCCTGTAGGAATAAACATATTATATGTTAGCTAAATTACATTTTTATAATTATATGTACATGTACACATACAAGTATATCTCATCTAGTAAACTAGCTTATTACTCACCAAAAAAAAAGGACAATATGTTGCAATTATATATACTATATCGATTAAATATTATTTACAACTTTGGAATATTTTATATCTTACAAATAATACCCCAAAATTGCAACTAATATTTAACGGATGTAGTATATGATTATGTGGTGAAGAATCTAAGACTATCATGACTTTAGTGTACCTTTAATTTCCTACTACTTCTGTTACAGATTATGTGCAACAATTAGACATTTTTCCTCTCTGCTTTATGTCAAATCGTTGCACATAACCTGTAACAGAGGTAGTATATTCGAGCCACTAATACAACTATATATGCAAAGGCACAAACCCCCTCCCTAGTGGCCTAATGCACCTTTGCATACATATTTGTTGGGAGAAATAAGGGGATCGAAAATTCGAAAGGGGTTATGACTTATGAGGCTCTTACTTGGAACTAGGCCACGACATACAGATGGATCTACCACTGAGCTCTCACTCACTACGTCAATATGTGGCGACGTAGGTAGTTAGTATACACGACATATATGCAATGACCAAAAGATTTCATGTATGTTTTAGACAATGACAAAAAGATAAATAAGAGAATAAAATAAAAGAGCATACCTCTTAGCAATAGAAAGAGTTGTTGATTTGCCATTCATATTTGCAACCTTATTTATGATGGAAGACGCTCCAAACTCTATTGAAGGAAAGGCGTAGAAAGAATGCCACTAAAAGGAGGACAATAGTATTCCAAATATTGGATGCTTCCAAAATTTATGAAGTGAGAATTTAATATTTATAGCAGGACTCTCGGGGTTTGTATTTGAATTATGCAATTTTGAAAGAATTTAAAGCACATGATATTTACGTGCAACTAATTACATACACCATGCATCTCCAACCTACCTTTTCTTATGTACATACAGTCATTGACAATAACACATTAATAAGATTTAATATTTAATTTGACAATAAGCCGATAAAAGGTAGTTTCTTAATTTATATAGTACTGTACTTTGTATTTCTATTTACATTGTTTCTTTTTAAAACGAATATACAACAGAATCTCTATTTATTTATTTATTTATTATTTTTTTTACAGAAATCATATGGAGTATTGTTAGTTATTATTAGATTTGTCTTAATTTATAGGAGTATTTTCTACATATTAAATACAAATTTTTTTTTTTGAAAGGATATTAAATACAAATATATTTCCATATTGATAATCTAAAAATTATAGTGTTGTTCATAGAAATTTGACAGTGAGAGTGAAGGATAGCTCTAACGGTTAGAGCCTTTTCTCTAATTCCAGGAGATTTTGAGATTGATTTACACCCCGCCCTTGTGGCTTTCTAAAAAAAAAAAAATTGGCAGTCTTCACTACCAAGACTTCTCGACCGATCAACAGATTAAGCTACGGTAAATTCTTGCCGACCAACACGGTCATTTTTTTTATCTTATTAAATGCTTGTTGCCAACTTATATCATTAAAAAAAAAATATAGGTACGGAGTACTTTTTAGCCATATCAAAATATAGGTAATATGTTTTCAATGCAGTGAAAATGATTGTTCGGATCCATATTTTGCATTTCTAGTAATCATAAATTTATAAGTGAAAATTAAAGATAGTTATAAATTCAAAATGTACCTGATGAAAATTTCATCAAAATTATCTGAAAAAGTTTGGCCGTGAAATTTGGTGGTTGAGGACGGAATTGAAAAGGACCTTTTACCTTATGTATTTAATTACATAAACAGATTAATAAGGGTTCGTTTGACATTGCTGTGGTTTTCTGTTTTTTGGTTTTTTGTTTTCTAAAAGTATATAATATGTATCCCTTAATGAATCAAAAATTATATATACTTATTAAAATTATGATATTTTTGAAAACTGACAACATAAAAGTGAAAACACCTTTTTCTTGTTTTCTGTTTTTGATTTTTGGTTTTTTTTAAAAAAACCAGAAAACTGAAAACCAAAACTGATGTCAAACAAGCCCTAAATAATCTGGGGTATCACTACTGAAATCAAATATATATAAATGTGTTCAGTTTTATTTTATTATTTTTATTTTGAAAAATTTGCAAATTGCAGTCATTTAAAGTTCGTATTTTGCAAATTGCAGCCATTTAATTTTTTTTTTTTGCAAATTGCATCCTATAAGTTCGTATAAATTGTAAATTGCAGGCCGATTCAATTTTTCATCGGTTTACATGTTGAAAAATCTTTGATTAAGGTTTTAGGGGTCATTTTAACCCTTAGGGACCCGAATTGAGCTCAGAATTAGCAAAAAAATAACGTAAGTATCTCATATTTACAGTTTCCCACAAATCGATACATTTTTGTTATGCTAAACGAGATACTTGCGTTATATTTTTGCTAATTCTGAGCTCAATTCGGAACCCTAATGGCCCCTAAAACCTTAATCGAAAATTTTTCAACTTGTAAACCGATGAAAAAGTTAAATCGGGCTGGAATTTACAATTTATATGAACTTTTGGGCTGCAATTTGCAATTTTTTTTAAATGGCTGTAATTTGCAAAATACGAACTTTAAATGGCTGCAATTTGCAAATTTTCCTTTTATTTTTAGGGGTTGTATTTAGTAATCTAGATACTACAGTATCAGCAAAATTGTACATTTAGTGGAGTTGGAATATTTACTTCAAATTGTTAGTGTGTAGTTTACCTTTAGTAATAATTTTGTGTTAGTGAAGTCATAATACTAGTGATTTTAGTGGGTTAATATTAGCCGTGATCGGTTGACGATTATGAGATCATTTTCCTTATTTCTAACTTAATTTTGCAATATTATTTAATTTTTCAATGAATTGAATACATAAAGTTCTTCTTTTCATTCCTCATCTCATCTCTATTATGGAGTATTATAATTTCTACAATGTTGTAACTTTCTTGGATCCAAATCTAATACTCCTTAATGAAACAAGAGTAATATATAACTAATCATGGAATTTCAACATTAGTTTAAATTTTAGCTAGTTTAGTTAATCTTTCAATAAATAATAGAATATACGAGCTTTAAAGATTTGGACACAATTAAATTTCAAAATTAAATTTCAATAAGCATCAACTGTGCTTGAAATAATATATTGTGAAACATTATAACTTACAAACCACTATATAAAATTCTCAACTCAGTCCAAATCAAGTTAAAACAACTTAAATCGTATTCAACACATTTTAACTTATACTTAGTATATCATATTTTATACTCGTACTTTGTATATGCTTATACTGTACCAAATTTATAGACGTTGACCAGAATTGCCACCCTTATTACTTGTGGTAGACTACCAGTGATAGTGATATTAAGGCCAACCATACCATGACAAGTAAAACTGTAAATAATTTATTGATACTGCAATAAATTGGTTGACAGCGCCAGAACATTCAAGTTGCACATGTGGCTATGGTCTTGTAGATCAGATATTGCAATTCTGAAACTCTGACTTCTGAATTATACGCTGTTAATCAATAGGTCTACAACTTGTTTATTTCTTTTTTCAAGATATTAAAGGCATCTTATTGGCCAATAGTCGTTAAGCTAGCTTATACAATTATCATAATGCAATGGTTACACTGGCCAAGTGGGTAATTTTACTTGTTCAAACTATATTAGTTGATTGTCTTACCGGCGTTAAAATAATATGGTCTATACCTATTTGAAAAATACAAAATAAAAATTTAAAAATTACTAACGACCTGTTAGCTATTTTCAAGGGCTAATGAAAGGAAAATTTATTGATTTTGAGGAAAATGCAGATTATAAAATAAGTTAAAATCCCGAGTGGATAGCATAGCATAACTACATAAGCATACAAATTAAATATAAACCGCATACGGATGTCCTATTTACAAAATATTTCCTACAAAAATAGGTCTTTGTACACGACTCTTGAAAAACCACCCTGATTGCCCCATGGCTCAAATATACGGGCCTATAATACTATCAGTACAATGCAGTGTCTTTAAACTTTTATGGGTACATCTTAGTATCTTACTAATTAGATTTAAGATGCCATAAATGTGTTGGGAACATGTGTACGTTAATTTCACACAAAATGTTTATTATTAAGAGCCATGGAAAAAGATGGATTAGTGATGAAATACCCACCATCATCAACAAAATTAGCACCCCTCACAAACTTAGCCTCATCACTTGCCAAAAACAATGCTGCATTAGCAACATCCAAGGGCTCCGGTGTAACCCCTTTGAGCACATAAGACTCACCAATAATTTCGTCTATTTTCTCCTTATCCATCCCCAATGTATTCATTGATAACGGCGTAGAAACAGCACCGGGTGATATTGCATTCACCCTAATGCCATATTGTCCCATTTCAAGGGACAAGCTTTTCATTAAACCAATTATTGCATGCTTCGACATGGTGTACGCATGAGGTGACTCGATACATATCATTGATGCAATGTTAGCCGTAAAGAGAATGACACCGGTCTTAGCCGGAATCATCACCCTTGCGGCATGCTTAGCTCCTAAGAAACAACCATACACATTTGTTTCAAACACGCTTTTAAAATTCTCATCTGTGGAGGTTAAGATAGATGTGTCAAAGTCTCCCCATATTCCTGCATTGTTGAACATGATGTCGAGTTTTCCGTGTTTAGAGATGGTGTGATCAATGAGACTTTTGACATCATTGTCATCGGATACATTGCAATGAACGTAAGTGATTGTTTATGCTAATTTTTATTAAGTGGGTTGAATATCAAAATCTAGGTTACGGATCAACTAAGCAATATTAAGAGTAAAATACGGCTAAAAAGAGAATAAATGATACGAGGAATTGGTGACGCGGAAAAACCAATGAAGGTAAAAACCGCGGGTAGAATGAGGATCTACCAAACTTTCACTATGCCAGAAATAATAATATCAGTTTACAAGATGTGATGTAGTATGTATATCGTTGGATGAGAATGTTTTCTACCCGTCGTTGCCCTGCCCTTTATATGGATGGTTGCTAGGTTAAACTCTAGCCGTTGCATGGAGATAAAATCATGCCCATGATTTTCGGACTGCAGTTGCGGAAAATATTCCTTCTTCTGCTTTGAATTCCAACGGACTGATTTGGCTGAGGTTGGACTAAGTCTTTACTTATCTTCATCCTAAAAATTAGGGAGTTGTTACTTGACTTCGTCTTTCCGTCAATGTTGATGATGCGTCGTCGAGCTTGTGCCTTCGTCAAGGGGAGTCTTCGTCATTGACCTTCGTTGACTATCGTTGACTAACCCTTGCAGTTTTTTTACCCATAACAGTGATTACATCTCCGTGATCGTTGTTGTTGATTTCATTGCATAAGGAAAGGCCTTGCTCATCTTGAACATCGCCGATCACGACTTTGGCGCCGTGTTGGACAAAGAGTTTTGTTGTGGTCTTTCCAAATCCACTTGCTCCCCCTGTTATAATTGCAAACTTACCTTTCAACCTGCGTATATGTGATTTGCCAAAAAATTACACCATCTAATTGTTGAAGCTTATACTAAAGTGAAATAATAATATATTAATATTAATGGAGATAAACAAAACTGATTTTATTAACTTGCACTCTACTCAACGAGAATACAAAGATGCATGTATATAAATAGCATATGGAATAACAACCTAAAGCTAATAATTAGGAGCATGATCTTATCTAACTAACCCACTATGCATGACTCCACTAATAGTAACAATGAGTAAGGGCCTGTTCACATTTACTTAATTTCTGTTCAGTTCAGCTCAGCTCCAATCAGTTCATTTTATTTCAGTTTAGCTCCAATCAATTCAGTTCAGTTCAGCTCCAATCAGTTCAGTTTAGCTCCAATCAGTTCTGTTTAGTTTAGCTCCTAATTTTCCTCTCATATAAAGTATTCATTTCAGCTCAGTTCAGTTTAGTTCAGCTCCAATCAGTTCAATTTAGCTTCAATCAGTTCAGTTCAGTTAAGCTCCAATTAATTCAGTTCAGTTAAGTTCAGTTAAGTTCATTTCAGTTCAGTAATGTGAATAAACCCTAAATACCCAATTTTGGGGTCCCTTTTACTTAGGGGCCTATGCGATCAAGTACCTTGCACAGTTGCACTATTGCAAATGCTCGAAAGTCAAAATCACCCCTGACTCTATATGTGTATAATTACTTTTGAATATAATAAATGTATCTTGAGTTTGTATGAGGGCCTACCTCTAGACTCATATAATGTCATTATTTATTGCTTATTTAATCAAGCTAAGTAATCGAGATATTAAATATTAATTAACTCGATCTTTAGGTTTTTGGTGTAGTAGAGCAAATTAAATGAGGCCGAGTCCAGCTTGAAAATTAGTCAGGTTTGGGCAGATTTTTGGTTTCGAATTTTAGGCTCAAATTGACCCTTTTTTCGGGGTTTGAGATAACTTAACATTTAATTTTTAGTTATAATAATTTTGGTTCGGCCTAAAAATGATATGAAAAGCCAGTGATTTTTGACATGAAGACAAATTGTTTTTGCTTGAACTTAGGCTCAACCCTTCCCATCTTCAAATCTAGATAACATGTAGTTATCCCTCCAAACCAACTCCCCAACCCCGTTAATAATTCATATATCAATTCCATGCATGATTACATATCCCTACCTTATAAAAAGTATAAAGTTGTTCTTATAAATAGTGCACGGACTTTTATACCCTTTAAAATATTTTTTTTACCTTTATACCCCTATTTACCCTTCAAAATGTGTTTTACCTTTGTACCCAGATTTGTAATTTTGTACTCCAACAGTCCAACTTTAAATTGTTTATACCCATCTACATTTCCTTACACATTTGAGCTTTCTCTCCTCCTCTCCATGACTCCATCTCTTGAAATATTAGAGTTTGGTTTGTTAATTATGTTAATATTGTATGTTATATTAGAGCTTTTAACTTTCTCTCTACACACTAACTTTGCCATTTCCAAGTACTAAATTCCACATCTTTGTTTAACACCTTCCCAAAATTTCCAAATCAATTAAATTGCGGCAAACAAAAAAGTTGACAATACCAATATATAGCAGAAAAAGAATATTTAATGAGGACCTTTTCGCAGTCGATGGTCTGGAAACGGGAACTCTGAGGAAAGGGGCCTCGAGAAGGGAGAGGGGAGAGGGGGAGGCGGTGGAAGAGGGCGGCCGGATTTTCTGGGTGCAAAGTCCATAGATTTAAAACAGGATTATTATTATGTTAAGAACATTCTACTATGGATTTTGAACTTCATAACATGTAATGATAGGATCACATTGGAATTCTATTAAAGATCATTATTTTAGCATATGAGCAATTCATCAGTGTAAGATAAAATTAATTTCATAATTTAGTCTGGACTTGAATTTAGTCACTATACACTATCCAGGACTTCTTAAGTCTAAGAACTCATTGGTTAGACTTGACTTGATAGGTGGATAGCTGCTTTAGTGTAATATATATACATATCATGTACGATTGGGCATAAGTGTGTGAAGGAATTGGTTGTTTCGATTTCATCTAGAAGGATTGTACTTTTAAATTAGAAATGAACTCATTGATTAATATTGTTAGCCTTTGTGATGGATAAAATGTATTGATTAATATTGTTAGCCTCTGTGGTGGATTAGGAATTGGTCGTTTCGGTTTCATCACTGATGATTCTTTCTCTATTTCGTATTGTACCACCACAATTAAGTAATGCTAATATCAACATTGCGAAAATAAATAAACAACAATTTTAACATTTGTTCCTTTTCAGCATTATCATTGAAAAACCTAATAATTATATTCTACTGTAACTCTACATAGTACTCCAATTAAAAAAATCACCATATACAAATAATAAAAATAAAGATTTTTTTCAATATACAAGATATTTCACGCGTAACATTCAACTTAGGACGACTATAAACAAACAATGCCTAAACAATAGAAATATATTCCTTTACCGGTCTTTTATTCCTCCATGTGAAGTGCAAACACAAGACAAGTAAAATTGTTGCAAGGACAAGCCATTCCGCGTGCAACGCGCGCGTTGACTGCCCTAATTATTAGAACAGGGAAAATATGATCGATGTTACTATCAAGTAATTTCTATTCTACAAAAAACTAAGAAGCTAAATTAATGAGATGGAAATGTTGCATCATATAGATGTATGTACTACAAAAACTATGATTTTCACATCCAAAAAAAAAAATAAAAAAATAAAAAAATAAAAAAAAATTAGAGTGAAGTAAGAAAAAATGCAAGAAAGAAGTAATTCACACCTTTGGGCGATAAGAGGAGCTGTTGATGATGTGCCGTTCATTCTTGGCCTCTTTCTACTTATCCACGCTTTTGATAATATCTTACTACTCTTGCACTATCTCTTATTCTCTTTAAATCATAATAAAGTGCTAGCTTCCAAAACACATGTACTATACTAGGATATTACTTGATTGAAATGTCTAAATCACGTTTAACTTCATCGGTTCCTTTTTAAGTCTCATTGGCCATTATTAGCATAAGTTTTTGGAAAAATTGATTGGAATAATCCCACCTTTTGAATATCGGAGATTAATAATCCCACTTTTGGAATTCTTTTTAATAATCCTACCTCTGATATCAATCTGCTGAAAATAGTTCCAACCGGTCATGTAACCTGTTACATGTAACCTGTTATAACAGGTTATATGACACGTGGCGGCTTGTGATTGGTCAAAAAATTAAAAATAAAATAAAATAATTTTTTTAAAAAATTAGATTTTTTTTAAAGAAAAAAAAAATAATAATAAAAAAACCAAACCCACCCATTCCAGCCACCATCCCCACGCCCCTGACTCCGTTCCCTGCCCCGCGTCTCCGACCACCCTGCCACCATCCCACGTCGCCGCCGACAGCGCAGACCCTCCCCCTCCCCGAACCACCTGAATCACCAACCCCGCCCCTCCCTCACCCACGATTCCAGGAAACCACCACGCCTCCCTCCTCTTCACCTCGCCCCTTCCCCGTCGCGATTCCACGAATCACCAACCCAGGCACGTTCGCCTCCCTCCTCTTCACCTCGCCGCTTCCCGTCGCATTTCCGGCCGCCAAACAACCACACTCCTCCCTCCTCTTCACCTTGCCCCCTTCCCCGTCCAGATTCCGACCTTCTTCTGGGTCAATTGTTTCAATTCAATTGGTTTCGATTTTTCGAAATCCCACCATTGGGGTTGGGATGGCTGTCGTCGGCGCGGTGGTTCAGGGGAGAGGGAGGGTCTGGCGCTGGTGGGTTCCGTCCCGATCTCGGTTTCCCTTTCGATTATTGAAGGTGGTTTTGGGTTTGGTGGGTTTTTTATTTTAAAAGGTGGTTTTGGGGTTGGGCTAGTGGTGGCTGTGGTTTTGGTTTTGGGTGGTGGGATGGTGGTTCTGATTATGGGTTTGGATGGTGGTGGTTGTGATGTGGCTGAGGTTGTGTTAGTTTTCTTTTTTTCTTTCTTTTTTTTTTTTACTTTTTTTTTATTTTGGACAAATCAAATTGTGACACGTGTAAAATAAGCTTAAAAAAAAATTACCTCTTCAACCGGTTACTGGTCACCCGCGATTATTTTCAGCGGATTGATATCAAAGGTGGGATTATTAAAAAGAATCCCAGAAGTGGGATTATTAATCTCCGACGCTCAAAAAGTGGGATTATTCTCATCAATTTTTCCTAAGTTTTTAGTATAGTGAGTAAAAACAATATTAACAATGAAATTTGGATGACTAAAAATGAATAAATAAATACGTAGTAGGATTTGGTAAACATACACATGTTGGATTTGGTCATTCTCGTGTCACCCCATCATATTTACAAAATTTTGAAAAAAGATGTACATGTATTGAGATGCACTCACCATCAACTACAAGATTAGCATTACTCAAACACTCACTAAACACTTTTGTATTACATATTTATTGGAAATATATTTTGTGATATATTTATGTTAGCTAAAAGATTTTTACGTGTTACTTGTCAATGTGCTTCTTGTTTTGTATTAGGCTCATATTGAAACGGGTCATTTTTATGTCGGCTCAACACATGCATAGCTCTATCGTGCTAAACATATACCACTTTATATCAATCGGTTAAAAAAGGATAAAAATTAATGAAAAAACACGATAACACACATATATTTACGTCGTGCTTCACTAACATTGTGCTTGCTAAAATAAGCCTTATTACATTGTACCAATACCATTGTGATTTTCATTCTAAACCACCTTATTTTCCTTGGGCCAATGTTCAATATAGCCTTTCTTTAGATCATACAGAATGTTTAATGAGAGCCATGGTAAAAGATGGATTAGTAACAGTATAACCACCATCAACTACAAAATTAGCACCACTCACAAACTTAGCTTCATCACTTGCCAAAAACAATGCTGCATTAGCAACATCCAAGGGCTCTGATTTAACCCCTTTGAGCACATAAGATTCACGAATTACTTCATCGATCGTCTCCTTATCCATCCCCAATGCATTCGTTGCTAATGGCGTAGAAACAGCACAAGGCGATATCGCATTCACCCTAATATCATATTGTCCCAATTCAACACACAAGTTCTTCATCAAACCAATGATTGCGTGCTTCGACATGGTGTATGCATGAGGTGCATCGAGAGCCATCATCGATGCAATGCTAGCCGTAAAGAGAATGACTCCGGACTTAGCCGGAATCATTACCCTCGCGGCATGCTTAGCTCCTAAGAAGCCACCATACACGTTTGTTTCAAACACGCTTTTAAAATTCTCATTCGTGGTAGCTAAAATAGATGGGGTTGTGTCACCGTATATACCAGCGTTGTTGAACATGATGTCGAGTTTTCCGTGTTTAGAGATGGTGAGATCAATAAGATTTTTGACATCATTGTCATCGGATACATTACAATGAATGTAAGTGATTATGTTTTTGTGATCGTTGTCGTTGGTGGTGGAAGCAATTATTTCATTGCACAAGGATAGTCCTAGCTCATCTTGGACATCTCCAACCACAACTTTGGCGCCGTGTTGTACGAAGAGTTTTGCTGTGGCCTTTCCTAACCCACTTGCTCCTCCGGTTATGATTGCAACCTTACCTTTCAACCTGCAAAGTTTAAATTGAAAATGGTAATTATATATCATGTCAAAAAAAAAAAAAAGTTCAGATAAAAAAATCATTTCAAATTCGATTAAATAAGCAAAACTAAGATGGACTAAAATATTGCCTAAGAGCCTGTTCTCATTGACTGAAATGAGCTGAACTGAATTAAACTTATTAGAGCTGAACTGAACTAACTTATTAGAGCTGAACTGAAAATAATTGTATGAGAACAGGCCCTAAGTGACGTATATGCAATTAAATATGATTGTTGCGTGGTTCAACTTCAAATCCCGATGGTATGTAGATGGAAAAAATAAAGAAAAATTTTATTGTAAACGTTAGACGATCTTTTAGGGGCGAATCGAAAAGAGTAAGCTTCATGAGTTTTTGGTATAAGTTTTGTTATGGTCTTTCAATAGAGTTCATTAATTTTTTTAAAAAAAAATTGAATGTAAAATTGCTTGTACAATAGTGTACAAGCAATTTTACATTCAATTTTACAATAGTGAAATAATCCCTTTGCATACAATATGAAACAAGAAATTAAAAGTGGAAAAGATAATTAAATTAAAGAAAATAAATAAGGAACATGTTGTCAAAAAAAAAAAAAGGAACATGAAGATTTTTTCATCTAAACTAATGAAAGGCCCAAGAGCAAGCCACAAGTAGCCGAGTTTACAAAAAGGGTACATTTTCTTTCTTATTAAAATGTAAACCTCTGTGAATTAAGAAAATGTCAACCTCTGTGAATTAAGAGATTATGATGCAGAGCAACTATATTGATGATGTGCTGTTCATTCTTGAATCTTGACCTCTTAAAATAAAAATAAGTGAATTAAGAAAATGAGCATTGAGCAAGAAAGAAGAATCACACCTCTGGGCAGTAAGAGGAGTCATTGATGATGTGTTGTTCATTCTTGACCACTTTATTTTTATCCGCACTTTTGATATATTCTTACAACTTTTGCTCTCTAATAATTCTGTATAAATTATAGGGTGGAATTTGGAAAATGGTTCCTTTAGCAACTTATCTATAACGTGCATGCTTCCAAAAGCCACGTACTTGGTGTACTTTTTTGAAAAGTTAGCTTGAGAGACTAGTAATTTGGGAACACGTCAAAATTTATTTGTTAACTAGTTCTTTGTCCGAGCATTCAAGGGGAAAAAAATTATACAAATTTTTGTATGTGGCTAGTCACATGGTGCTACTTGTACGTGTTACTTGTATTCTAGGGTTACTAGTAAGGTGTTACTTGTAGGTGTTACTTTTAATCTGGGGTTACTTATAGGGTAACACCGGTTTTTGGTAAGGGTGTTACTTGTATTCTGGAATTACTTGTAGAGTGTTATTGGTTTTGATCAGGGGTTAGTTGTAGGATGTTACTAGTTTTAGTATGGGGGTTTGGTCTGGGGTTACTTATAGGGGTAAGTCAAAATACAAGTGACACCTACAAGTAACTCATACAATTCAAGTAACCCCAAAATACAAGTAACACATACAAGTAACTCATACCAGTAACCAAAAATACAAGTAGCACCTACAAGTAACCCCTGACAAAACCAGTAACACCCTATAAATAATCCCTGCCGCACTGAAAAACCTCTGAAAAACAAATTATATTTATATATTATTATAAGAAATAAAAAAGTATACTTCGTATTTATATATTATTATAGGTTTGTATTTGTTTATAGATTTTGTATCCATTTACTATTTTATGTATTCAAAATTGTTATTGTTTTACTCCGTATTATTTAGGCTGTAAAATCTCTTTTTTTTTTTTTATTAATTATCTTATTATTTTATTAAAAAATAAAATAAATAAAAAGTTTTTGGCGGGAAAATTTTAATGTAGACACGACACGTATACTTTTGGGATAATGTTGGTGATTACTTTAATACTCCTATATAGTATTGATTGATTGCTCGGGCCGTGAAAATTCATGTACCTCGTACTCAAGCGAATCGTTTTCTCTAATTAAGCTAAGAAAACGTAGTGCTATGTTGTACTCTTGTTGATATTTAATTTATGAGTAATGTCAATATATTCCCAATTGAGCTAAGAAAATGTAGTGTTATGTTATACTCTTGTTGATATTTAATTTAGGAAAAATTGGTCGTAACATCTTGATTCTTGAAGTATGGCATAGATGCACTGAGCACCTTGAATTTTGCTTAGTAGCCAAAACACCACCAATTATGGTGTAAGGTTCGACGTGTGTTTTAAATGAAAAATTCTGACCACTTGTTTCATCGAAGGAGGTGAGTCCGAGCTTGCCAAGTGGATGTCAATTGTTTACCATTTCTTTAAACTGTTCTGAAGGGTAGGGCTGCAAACGATCCAAGCCAAGTCGAGGTTTTTACTTGTTCGAGCTAAGCTTGATAAAGATTCCAAGTTTTCAATCATGCTTGAGCTTGAACGAGCTTCATAAATAATATATTTTGTGTTCAAGCTTTATTGTTCATTAAGTTTTTGCCTTGTTCGAGCTCAGCTTGAGCTCGTTCGTTTGTGATTCGAGCTCGAGCTTGAACAAGCTCTAATGTGAACAAGCTCAAACGTGAACGCGCGAGCTCAATCAAGCTAATATTAATCAACTTTGAAAAACTATAAGCATACTCTAATTAGAAAAGTCATTTGATGATATTCATCGTAACAACAAGATAGACAGTAATTGAGTATTTGATATTATAAATCAAAATTTTGAGCAAATATACTATTCACTTTGTTAAAAATAATACTCCATATATTTTAATTTTACTAGATATTATTAACATGGCTAATTTGATTATATACGATAATTGATTATAATTGATTTGGTTTTATATTAAAATTGAACTATTTTAAGAATAATTAAAACAGTGAAATTAATTGTTTTGAGGTTGAACGAGTTATAAATGAGCATATGCACGATCATATGTATGAGTTATGTACGAGTGTTTGTGAACATTAACGAGCCGAGCACAAAGGTGTTCAAGTTGGGCTCGTTTACTTAAGGAGCCTCAAATTTTTGTTCAAACTCGTTCAATTCTTAATAAACAAGCTTTGACCGAGCTTGTTTGCGAGTTGTTCACAAACGTATCGGCTCATTTGCAGCCCTACTGAAGAGTGAAGATTCACCTAATCCGATGAAATAACTGGCCGGAATTTTTCATTTAAGGCATGTATTGCACCTTACACCATAGTTGGTGGTGTTTTGGCTACCACGAAAAGTTCAGAGTGCTCAGTGTACCTAAGCCATACTTTAGGTATTACAACCAATTTTGCCTTTAATTTATGAGTAATGTCATATGTGAATCCATATACTCCCTCCGTTTTTAAATATATGCTCCATTTCTCAATGCGCGGGATATAGAAGAAATTGGAGAAAGTAATAAAATATGAAGGTAGTGGGATAGTTGAGAAATAAAAAATTGTAAAAAAACAAAAGTAGTGGAAGAATAGGAGGAGAGAGAGAGAGTATTATGTTGGGTCTACTAAGTGTGAGTAATAAATTAAATATTGTAAATGCCTTCCAAAAAAGAAAATGGAGCAAGTATTTAAAAACGGCCGGAAAAGAAAAATGGAGCAAGTATTTAAAAACGGAGGGAGTATTAGATAAGCCTTAACAATCTCATCCTAAAATGTAAATCCATATATATATATAGTCTTTTTCTTGAAAAAAAAAAAAAAAAGTAGGTATAAATTGTGAACCCATGCCTTATAGATCCAACGTCTCTAAAGAGACACATATAGATAAGCCAAGCAAAAGCACAAGCCCAAGCACAAAAGGCGTCTTGCCTAGCCCAAATACCAAATTACCAATTTGTTATACACACATTGATTTCGTGGTTCATTATGTGTTAGACTGGTAGCTACTTTCATAGACAATTTAAAGAACGAGTGCATTTTTTTTGTTCATAAATGGGAATGTTCATTACATTAATAAACATTAACATACTCCGTAATCCTTACCCATATAAATATTACAGTACAGAGTATATACTAACATACATATGCCATATTACATTGTATATCATGCATTTTATAATCTCATTTTTACAATATGTTTATTGAGAGCCATTGTGAAAGATGGATTAGTGACAGTATAACCACCATCAACAAAAAGATTAGCACCACTCACAAACTTAGCGTCAATCACTTGCCAAAAACAATGCTGCGTTAGCAACATCCAAGGGCTCTGGTGTAGCCCCTTTGAGCACATAAGATTCTTTATTTATTTCGTCGACCTTCTCCTTATCCATCCCTAATGCATTCATCATTAACGGCGTAGATACAACAGTCGGAGATATCGCATTCACCCTTATGCCATATTGCCCCATTTCGACGCACAAGTTTTTCATTAAACCAATTATAGCGTGCTTTGACATGGTGTATGCATGAGTTGAGTCAAAACCCATCACTGATGCAATGCTAGCCGTAAAGAGGATGACACCGGACTTAGCCGGAATCATCACCCTTGCGGCATGCTTAGCGCCTAAGAAGCCACCATACACGTTTGTTTCAAACACGCTTTTAAAATTCTCATTTGTGGAAGTTAAAATAGATGGGTTGGGGTCTCCTAATATACCAGCGTTATTAAACATGATGTCGAGTTTTCCGTGCTTAGTGATGGTGTGATCAATGAGATTTTGTACGTCGTTGTCATCGGATACATTGCAATGAACGTAAGTGATTATATCTCCGTGATCGTTGTCGTCGTTGTTGCTAGAAGCAATTAGTTCATTGCACAAGGAAAGGCCTTGCTCATCTTGAACATCACCGATCACGACTTTGGCGCCGTGTTGGACAAATAGTTTTGCTGTGGTCTTTCCAAACCCACTTCCTCCTCCTGTTATGATTGCAACCTTACCTTTCAACCTACAAAATTGTGATGTTTCAACAAGTAAATTATACTTAAATAATCATAGTTGGTTTGTTGTGAAATTGCCAAATGACAACTTTGTTTAGTTATTAAGTATTTCTATCAACAACCCCTTTTATTGACACATTTTAGTATACGAGGTGTCAAAAACTGACCCGACTTAAAAATAACCTGATTGTGATTTTTGACTTGTATAGACACTATGATTTGTGATCCCAAGATCTCCTCTGTATCTGTTAATAATCTGCTATATAATAATTTAGTTAAATACCATGCAGCAAGACCTTAACATCCTTTCCACTTTCTTATTACTCTATATATATTAAGGGTAAATTTTTTTTTGAACCCATATTAAGGGTAAAATTGACTTATCATCATTTCTAAAAATATGAACTTGTCTCTAGCGACAAATTTTACTTGAAAATACACTCGTTTTGCTTTATTATGTTATCACTATCTTATACTCGTACTTCGTAATTGATATCATCAATATTTTCATCAATGAAGCCTAGGTTTAGAGAATTTTAATCAGATCATTTCCGTCAAAACAAACAAAACTTAACTTGTACCAAAAAATAATTCAAAGAATAATCATAAAAAAAAAAAAAAAAGTAACAAAATTTAACCACACTTATTTTGGCATTGTTGACATGAAATTAATCCATCAATCCCGATTTTTTTTGTTATATGTTACCACTTCTATCATAATAACATTACAGATCTTCGAAGCTAATAAGTTAAATGAATTCTTTCATGAGATCGAATATTTTACTTTATTTAGTATGCATACTTAATACTTTAATTACACAAAAACTAAGACAATATTTCACGCAATTAGAAAAAAATATAAAAAAAATTAAGTGAATTAAAAATGAGCAAGAAGAAGTAATTCAAACCTCTGAGCTGTAAGAGGAGCCATTGATGACATGTCGTTGATTCTTAGCCTCTCTTTATTTATCAACGCTTTGGATAATTAAATTTCTTACAAGTTTTGATCTTTAATAATAATTCTCTATTAATTATTATAGGGACGAAAATGGCCCCTTCTACAACTTATGTGTAAAGACGTAAAGTGCATGATGCTAACAAATCACGTGTTAAATAGATTAATAGGAGATCAGTTGGTAACATATCTAATCACATACATTATTGCTTTTTACTATAGATCTATTGACTTATTGAGTGGCTCTTATGTTTGGGAATTAAATTAATAAGAGAGGAATAGTTTTTTGTGTCTTATTGATCTAGGCCTAGATATGATCCTTGTGAGAAGGTAAATCCATCAATTTGTGTACTTATTTAAAAACCTTGATGGGGGATTGAAATAATTTCCTAAAGATGGGTACTGATCGGGAGATGCTAGCCCGTGTGTTGATGTCAACATGTCTCATGCTAAAGAAGGTCATAGTAAATTATTTCTTTGTATATCTTGGAAAGAATGTTAGTGATTATGATAGTAGTAGTGGACTTGTGGTAGTATATAGCGGTAGGGCACTAACGCATTAAAAACTCAGCCCATGGCCTAACCCGTGAAAATTGGGTACCCTACTACCATAGTACCTGGTTAGTGGTAGAGAAATATAGTGGTAGAGAATAGTAAGAATGACTGTGATTTGTAAAATGTAAGCTTTAAATAGCTGCAATTGACAAATTTTTCCTTTTATTGTTCAAGTAATAAAAGTTTTTTTGATGATAAAGTGGAACGAAAAGACATGTATCCACCTTAGAAATTGATGTTGCTTAACTCTCTTAAATTGATATTATTATTGATTGATTTATCACTTCACTCAAAATTCAAACAATTAGCAATTGAATTTGACACATTCAAGAACAACGAGTGAGATCCAGATGGTAATCACATTGGAATTAACACAATAAGTGTGTCGAATTCTTTGGTTGCAAAGTCCTTAAATTCATCCAAAATTTATCTCAAAAGTGGAAAACAAATTAGAGTGAAGATTGAATACAATGGTTGGACAAAAATGCTACAAATATTGGTGGGTTATGAAGGAAGTCCATTAAAATGTTTCATAAATTACAAAATAAAAGTCTCAAAGAAAATCTCAAGTCAAGTATACTTGGGTTTTACCAGCTTCAACTGGTACACTCACTGAGACTCATCAAATACATGATTGGATTTTCATTTCTACAATGTTGCCTTACTACACTGTCAAGGATAACAAGAAGAAGGACATCATATTCAATTCGCGA
The DNA here is from genome assembly GCF_001683475.1 of Chenopodium quinoa. Classification (NCBI taxonomy): domain Eukaryota; kingdom Viridiplantae; phylum Streptophyta; class Magnoliopsida; order Caryophyllales; family Amaranthaceae; genus Chenopodium; species Chenopodium quinoa. Next base: position 5,432,345 of record NW_018744304.1, on the reverse strand, counting down.
GTGTGTTAGCACGCAATTGTAGGAGCTTTTTTATCTTTGCATTGATTGCAATTCCTGTGTTTCGACTAGAGGTGATCATTGGGTGGGTGGGTCGTGTCGGGTTCGGACCGGGCCGAGGTTGAAAAAATCAGCCCACTTATCGGACCGAGCCGAGCCAAACTTCGGGTAGGATTTTTGTGCCCAAAATGGCCGGGTCGGGCCAAAAAATTAACTAAAAATGCATAAAACCGCATTTTCAAACCTGCCCAAAAAAATAAAATTACAGGCCGGGCCAGAAAATCCTGCCCAAAATCGGGCCGGGTTATCCTTGATAGGGTCTAGTTTCGACGTAGAATGATCAAGAAGAGGGAAAGGATTCGGAGAATGGAAGAGCTTGATAGGCAGTCAGCTGTCGCGGCTTCAGGAAGATTACGTACAAACAACTTGCTAAGGCTACTAAGAATTTTAGTAAGGGTAATTTGTTAGGGACTGGTGGTTTTGGAAGTGTTTATAAAGGGCAGATTTTGGATCCTCCTCAGACTATTGCTGTCAAGAAGATTTCATCTACCTCTCAACAAGGTTGGTGTTATTTTCTTGATTTTCTTTATGCTTAGCTTGTTAGTTGTTACTATATTTCTGTTTACTCTTTTTCTAGATGAAATCATTACATATTCATAATTGCATAAAGTGTCGATATATATTTTTTGTGGTACATAACTACATATATATGTGTTGGAGAGTAATAGTAAACTAATATTATTGGTGTAAATTGTTAGGTGCTATGTATGGTAAATTGGTAATAGACTAATAGGTAGGGGTGGTTCTGGGCATGTGTAGAGTGGTCGATTACACAAGGACCCTAAGTAAAACTACTATAAAAGGGCCCTGGTTTTTGAATTTAGTAACATATTTTCCTCAACAAAATGATTTTAGGGCTCAGTTTAACAAAATTGCCTCGTGCCACTTTCAGTATTAGCAATTGTATCCCCGCCCGTAGTAGTAGGATATGTGTTTTTTTTACAATAAGGTCACGAGTTCAAATTTAGGCTCCGTCCCGTCTCTCTGAAGCTTGTCTTGCAAAGTTGACCGATTAATAATCAAGGCTGTTTTATTTTCTTGCTTAACCAGGTGAGAGAGAATATATAGCAGAGATATGTACAATTAGGCGCCTAAGGCTCATAAACACATTGCAGCTCCAAGGATGGAGTCATGAAAACAACAGTCTTGTTCTAGTATATGACTACATGGCTAATAAGAGCCTCAACGAATTCCTCGCAAGGCAAAAGTTCTTGGACGGGAAGACAAGGCACAAAGTAATTACCAGCTTAGCATCAGCGGGCATTGTTGTACCTCCGTGAAGAATGTGGTGATCCGGTAGTGCATAGAGATGTGAAGCCTAGAAATGTCATGCTAGATGCAAAGTTCAACCTGCATCTTGGTGATTTTGGGCTTGCTAGGTGCCTAGGTTGCTAAAGAACACAACGGGAGTCACCACAATGGTAAGCTACACCGGGAAGGCAACAACTAACTGAGTCAGATGTGTATAGCTTTGGTGTAGTTGCATTGGAGATGGTGTGTGGGAAGAGGTTTAGTGACCTCCTAGGCGAAAGTTGCTTGGATCAAGCATGGGATATGCATGCAAAGGGTGCATTGGTAGAGTGTGTGGATCCCTAGGTTGCACGGAAACGGGAAACGGAAACGAAAACGGGGAATCGGGGAAACGAAAATTATTAAATTATGAGAAACGGGGAAACGAAAAAATTAAAATAAATAAAGATATTTACTTCATATCATAATATAATACCAATTGATTAAAGACCAAACTATTTCTTTTTTCTAATTCAATGTCCCCACCTTCATTCATCTTCCTCTTCTTCTCAAGCAATAAGAATATATATGCAGAGTTGCAGACAATTCAAGATCATCACTTGCGAATAAAAACTAAAATTGTTCATCATAACAAGACAAAGTAGTTTAGGCTTTTCCTCTAACTCTTAATCTTCTACATACGGCCATACAAGAGTCACACAGATGAACGATGACGGTAATTTGTAAGATATATTTCCTTTCTTTCTCAAATTAAAACAAAAATAAACCCCAAATCACCAAGGTTTAATTGCTTTTTCAAAGGGGAAATGCTTTTATATACCCCTGATTAAGTTTCCCCAAGGTTTCCAAACTTTCAAATGGTGTGAGAAGTTTTGCAAAGCCAGGAAACTTTCAAATACATTTCGAAACGCGTTTCTAAACGGAAACGATACGTCAATGAATTTTGACGTTTCCGTGCATCAGAGGTGGATCCTAAGCTAAATAAGGAGTTTAACAAGGAAGAAGCTCTTAGGGTTTTAAGTGTAGCACTAGCAGTCTAGCATGCTTGCATTTGGAATTGAACTTGAGACCAAAAATGCGAAAAGTGGTGATGATTTTGCTAAATTCTGATGAACCTCTAATAGAACTCCCTAGTATTCGTCCTAAAGGAGTGTATGTATGTGTCTCTTTATGGATTTTCAAATCCACCTACTATGACTAGCTCTTGTGATAGTACTCCTTTATTCTCATGGCCTGATTACCCTTCTTCATTCGATAGTGCCAAATTGCCAATTACTTGCCAGATCAATCTTTGACACGTTAACTACTACTACGTCGGTTAATACTCTATTTCTTATTTTCTTTGAAATAAAGCACTAGGTTAATACTCTATATATATCAAAGTAGTTTAATCTTTGAGAAGTTCATTATTGTTATAAATAATGTTTTATGGGAAATTCTCAATGATAACTCTCTGGTTTTGCTTATTTATTTTTATTGGTAGCCATTTTTTTTTTATTATCAATGATAGTCTTTTAGTATAAAATTGAAAAACATACTCAGTAGTCAATAGTCTTATTGAAGCTAAAAACGTCAATCGACTATTAAATTTAACTGCAGTCAACCATTATCACCATGAAAGATGTCGGCTGACTATAGTTAAATTTAACGGTCAATTAACATTTTTAGCTTCGATCAATAAGGCTACGGAAGTAAGTTTTTAATACTACAAGGCTATCATTGATAATAAAATAAAGATGGCTTCCAATATCGAATAAGGGCATGTTCACATTTACTTAATTTCAATTTAGTTCAGTGCAGTTTAGTCAGATCCAATCAGTTTAGTTCAGTTCAGCTCCTAATTTCTCTCTCTCATAAAATATTCATTTCATCTCAGTTCAGTTCAGGTCCAAATAGTTCAGTTCAGTTCAGCTCCAATCAGTTCAGTTCAGTAAATGTGAACATAGCCTAAGACTATTAATCGACCTAATGTCATGAAAATTTTCATATCTTACATTACACATAATGATTCGTATATAATACTTCCTCCGTTCTGTTAATATTGTAACAAGGAGGAAATTACGCATCCCGAAACACATTTTATATGCTAAATATCTATAATTGTATAAGAGTAAAAATTATAAAAAGTTGATATTGTGAAAGTATTATATGAGACGAATCCAACAAGATCCCACTTGCCTATATTTTGCTTAACGTATAACTCATATTATATGATCAAACAAGAGTGATAAATAGTGCAAAAAGTTCATTGTTGCAATATTAATAGAACGGAGGAAGTATATTAATATACATACAATTCAAGACTTGGTCAACTGAAATCTTGGGATAACAAATCCAATGTGACGTCCCACGTAAATCTTTATTAATACGTAAATCTTTGTTATGATTTTGTGTTTTTAATTAATCAAGTGATTATATGTATATAAATAGGACATCAAACAAGATTGATGTTCTACCAAATATCATAAATACATACGAAGTATATTTATAATATCTCTTCTTCTTTTTTTGAGCTTTCAATCCGATTATTTAGGCGAGATGAGTTTTTCACCCGCATCAACCAACAAAAGGTAAGCATAAACAACTTCCCTTGATATTTGAAGGCTGAAAAATCTTACATTACCCAGGTACAGGGTACACTAAATGAGCAATAAATAATCTTGATGAGTGTACAAAAAAGATTATTGCTCATTTAATCATTAAATGAGCAATAATCATCAAAATGAGCAGGAAAAAAAAATAAATAAAAAAATACGAAGGTCAAAGTAATATTTCAGAAGGATGTACAAAGTTCTAGTTTATAATTGTACTTAATTACATTGCTTTTATATTAGGTTGTGATTGTTTACCTGATTAAAAAAAAAATCAAACAAAACTCATAAATTAGTAATTAGTACATCTTTTAGTTTTTTTTTTTTTTGACAGAGCACATCTTTTGGTTGATTATAGCTAGAGACTGTTTTTTTGTCATATGCTTCTAACTTATAATACTATGTATATCTTTGTTACAAGTATTACTTTAATTTGTATAGTATTTATTAACTATGAAAATATCATTAAAAATCGCCTCCAAATTGTAATTTCACGATATTATATTAAAGTTTGCAAAATATTTAGAATGTTCAAACTAGTACAAGTATTGCTAGATGAACATAAGATGATATTAGTTGAGACATAGTCAAATTTAATGTGCATAATTGGTCATCATTCTCTAATTTAAAATTAATATATTGTAATTAGATTGGATGGAAAGGTCGCAATAGTAACAGGAGGAGCTAGTGGAATTGGTGCAAGCACAGCAAAACTCTTTTGGGAAAACGGAGCCAAAGTCGTAATTGCTGATATTCAAGACGATCTAGGCCAAAAATTGGCCAAGAGTCTCAACAACGACAACATCGTATACTTCCACTGCAACATATCAGTAGAAGAAGAAGTTCGTGACCTTATAGACTACACAATCTCTAAGTATGGCAAGCTAGACATCATGTACAACAATGCAGGCATAAGGGACAAGCCTAGAGGTTCGATTTTAGACTCGACTCAAGATGAGGTGGATCGAGTCCTTAGAGTGAACCTATATGGTTCATTCTTTGGAGCCAAGCACGCTGCTCGAGTCATGGTGCCACAAAAGGAGGGTTGCATATTGTTCACTTGTAGTGTATGCACACTAATAGGAGGTATTGCAACGCACCCTTACACTATGTCTAAGCATGCTATTTTAGGGTTGGTGAAAAATTTAAGTGTTGAGCTTAAGCAACATGGTATAAGGGTGAATTGTATCTCCCCTTCGGGTGTATTCAGTGGCATGGCACCGAGGCTTAATGGGGCTCAAGGGGTTTTGATGACCGAGGACGTTGCTCGAGCGGCTTTGTATCTAGCTAGTGATGATGGAAGTTTTGTGAATGGACATAATCTTGTGCTAGATGGTGGATCTAGTGCTGTTAATTCATCCATGGGATTCGCGTTCAGTTCAAGTTAAACAAACTAAAAAAAAAATTTAGCATATGTTGAAGATTTGGTGTTATGTGAACAAATGTTTGAAATGGTACTTATTCACTAGGATAATATTAGCATAATTATCGGTTATGTTAAACTTAATTAAGTAAGTGCGTGCTAAGTAATAAGTGCTGACCAAAGCCCAATCAAATAGGCCCAAAAACAAATCAATTATTCATAGCACACCCAAGTTAATAAAGACATCCAACATACTTTATTCTTTTCAAGTGGGATAATGTTTCTACTTTAAAACTCACATATTGAAGACAGATTATACCTAACATCTGGGATTGATTTTCACCCCGCTCTTGTGGCTCTACATACCAAAAAAAAAAAAAAAAAAAAAAAGTTGTACTTTTTAATTAGCACTATGATCTTTATATTCTCTTCATTAAAAAAAATGACAATATAGCTGACACATACTTTAAGAAGCAATTAATATCTCCGTTATATGTTATGTGCAATGATCTGACATAAATCAGAGAGGGAAAATGTCTAATTATTGCACATAACCTGTAACGGAGGTAATAATAAAAATTAGACATAAGCGATTAATAAAAAATATGTTAAAATTTTATGATAGTTCTAATAATTACTTAAAAATTAGGCAAAATTGTCAGAAAATACCTTATTTTAAGTCAATTTGTGAACTAGTTCATTACTTTGTTTTTGTTATCAACTAAACCTTGAATTAAATTCTGTTTTTAAAATGGTAGCTTGAATTAAAGTAAGGTACTAGTTCACAAATTTACTCAAACAAAAGGTTTTTCTTTTTATAATTTTGCCAAAAAATTAAGAGATGTGACAAAATAAAAATTATTGTAGGGGTAAAAAGGAATGAAAACATTAAAGTTTTAGCGATTTTACCCATTTTTATCCAAAATTTTACTCCATTTTAGCCTTTATATTATAAACGAAATTAAATTAGTGTTTGGTAAGTGGGAATTGAGGGTGGGATTGGGAGTTTTAATCCCAATTTTAAAAAATAAGTCTTGTTTGTTTGGTGGGAATGATAATAAAAAGGGGTTTGGCCGGAAATGAGATTATTTATGGGTGAATTTTTGCCATTTATGAAAAGAATGAAATAATAATCTTAATAAGGGTATTTTTGTAAACATTGTTATTTATTCTCTATATATTCTATCAATTAATTCCCAATCTGATTCCCACCTTTTAATCCTCAAACTCCTATTTCCACAATCCTAACGCCCCATAAAATTTTCCATTTTAGCCTTTATATTATAAACGTAATTAAATTAGTGTCTCCAAATTAAACTCCAACCATCTTTAACTCTCTCTGTTTCAGACTCACCATCTGAACAAAAATGGGTCCTCACAATTCAATTTACAACAATTGGGTGTTTACCATATTAATCCTGTATTTATGGTCTCAATCTAAATGGGTCAAAATCATCTGGGTTTCTGGGGCCAACCCAGAATTCGACCCGAATTCACGCGCTCAAGAACTACTGGGAACGGCCAGAAATCCCGAGTTCTTGAATTGGTTGAAGAAAGTGAGAAGAAGAATCCATGAAAACCCAGAACTTGCATTTGAAGAATACAAGACGAGTCAACTCATTAGATCAGAGCTTGACTCGCTGGGAATTGAGTACACGTGGCCAGTTGCTAAGACTGGTGTTGTCGGGTCAATCGGGTCCGGGTCACAACCTTGGTTTGCTCTCAGGGCTGACATGGATGCCCTTGCCATTCAGGTTCTTTTTTTGGTTTTGGCATATTTCTCTTAAGTTTTTTTATAAAAATTATTTCTTGTTTGATTAATTTAGAAAGTGAAAAATAAATCATATTGTCATCATGTCTTGAATTAATTCTCACATTTTTGGGCAAAATTTTTTAGGAAAGTGAGTAAAATAAAAGTTAGTGGATGATGGAGTTTATTATACAAGTACGGAGTAATATATAAAGACAAATGTGATTTTTTTCCTCTAATATATCTTTAAAGCATAAAAATAAAGCCTGTCTTTTGAATTTTGTTTCTAAATTAGTTTATTACTGCTGACACTGTATCTCCTTTGGCTACCATTGCTTAAGAACATGGAATATTGCTGCCAGAATGGATAGTTATTTGGTTGAACTGGATATATCATGTTTGTTTGAAGGCAGTGACTGGTGGATGTTTCACTAAGGACCCTGGTTGGCTTTTGAAGCAAATTTTCCTAGTTAAGGATCGAATTTAAAGGTGTTACATTGGTAATACCTAGACTGCTCGTCGAATTCATGGATGAAGGGTTGATTTAGGAAGAGAGTGGTGCAGTGTTGTAGTGCTTGTAGATATAGTAAGTGGTTACCGAAGGTGAAGGGTTGGGTTTATGGAGAGATTGGTGCAGTGTTGTAGGCTTGTAAGCTACTTTTATGGATCCAACACGGCAATGCTGTGTCGAATTGTTAACTGTTTAGTCCATATAAATTGGTACAGTAGCTTACAGGGTATGTTTGCAATGGAGTTCTGGTTTGGTTATTGAATATTCAGTGTTGTAGACAAGCTATGGTTAAGGGAGTAAAACTACTGGTCTCTTCTCTCTTGCTGTCTTTTCTAGGCTTTGGATAGGCCCTCAGTAGAAAAATGTCTCTACTTAAAATCCCTTTTGTTACAGTTCTTTTATTACTGATTATAATATTAAAGGGCATTTTAGAGATCGTTTAAATTAATCAACTTTTCATGGATTTTGTCTAATGGCCTTTTGCGCATAAGGGTTGTAATATGGAATCAGATGTTCTGATATCTTTGCCTTTTCATGTGTTAGGAAATGGTAGAATGGGAAAACAAGAGCAAGATCAATGGTAAAATGCATGCTTGTGGGCATGATGTGCATGTCACGATGCTTTTGGGAGCTGCGAAGTTGCTGCAACAGAAGAGGAAAGCCTTAAAGGTGTTTTTATCTCAAGCATGAAAATATAAAAAGTTTGTATCCTTATAATTTGCCGTGATCAATTGTTGATGCTGACCAAAAAAATTTGAAATAAAATGTTGATGTATAAACTGTATTAATTTGTAGGGAACAATTAAGCTGATTTTCCAACCAGCAGAAGAAGGTCGTGCTGGTGCATATTCTATGATACAAGAGGGTGCTATTGACAATGTGCAAGTGATTTTTGGACTACATGTTTCGCCTTATGCTCCTATAGGAACAATTGGATCTAGACCTGGCCCTGTGCTTGCTGGTGCAGGCAGATTTGTTGCAATAATTCAAGGAAAAGGTGAAACAAGAGATCCAATTTTGGCAGCATCCACCACAATATTGTCGCTGCAACATCTTATTTCTCGAGAGACGGACCCTCTTGATGGCAGAGTAGGTTCCTCCTTCCTAGTGTGCTTAACACATCTAATTGACACATACTCGTGATCTACTCCGTATAATTTGTCCTACTTAAGATATGAGTCATTGAGTTTTTTGAGCATCTAATTTTAGTGTTACAATTGTGCTCAATTGTGTCCTACTTGTCTACTTTTCTAACACTGATAATTACCAAAATAAGGGCCCATTAATCATGTATTCATGTGTGACCTTTAAACTGCCATAGGTGGTAACAGTGACCATGGTCGAAGGCAGCCAACAGAGAGAGATCCCCGAGACTGTTAAGTTTGGGGGGAGTTTTAGAAATACAACTGCAGAGGGGTTGTCCAATCTTTAAAGAAGGATTAGAGAGGTAAGTCAAACTATACTTGAACACAAATCTTTCCACCAACTTTAAAAAAAATATTGATTTTCTGATTACTGAGAATGTGGTTTCTGATTTCAAATTAGATCTCCTTTTTTCTGTATGTCATGCCTTAAAGCCCTTTTATCACTTATTATTATGCAAATTTCAATGGACTGAGTGCCTCTCTGCTCAATTTTGAAAGACAAATTTCCTCTCAAGTGTTTAACACGTATTCAAGATATGCACCATACATTATGAAAAGGTTCACCTTAGGATAATTGTTACTTCAGAATTGTTTCCTTGTTTCATTAGGGTCAATTTACTAATTGTTGTATGTAGCAATAATGTGTACCAAAATACACATAGAGAAATGAAATTTTGTTCAACAGATGGGCCTATGTATGTTTCTTCTGCATATGCTACTAATTAAAAGGGCTTTTGTATGATATTTGAATCTCATCATGTGATGAACATCTATGACTTCAAGATTGGCTAAAGTAGTTGAGATTAAGACTTTCCTGTAGTTCGTACTTTTAAGTTGAACCGTTTGCATGACAATCGTGTTTTTTTTTTTTTTTTTTTTTTTTTTTTTTTTTTGGTTACACTTTCTCACTTATGGTCCTTATTCTTGTATCCTCCATGGTGCTAATATTAAGTTGACGTATAGACTCCATCAGATATGTGATTTGCTTGACTGGGATGATAAGTTGACAATATGCTAATGAAAGTTTCTCTGTTTACAGGTCATAGTGCTGCAAGCAGCTGTGCATCGGTGCACTGCTACTGTTGATTTTATGGAAGAAACAGCAAGGCATTATCCTCCAACCGTCAATGACAAAATGATGTATGACCATGTGAAGGGCATAGGAACAATGTTGCTCGGGGAATCAAATGTGCTTGTTTCTCCATTTCTCATGGCATCAGAAGATTTTGGCTTCTATACACAGAAAATTCCAGCTGCATTTTTCAACATTGGGATAGCGAACAAAACATTGAATTCAGACAAGCCATTACACTCGGCACATTTTTTTGTAGATGAGGATGCTCTCCCAATTGGAGCTGCACTTCATGCTGCTGTTGCAATGTCCTACTTGAATGACTATGCAGCTATGCAGAGTCAATAGGGAGCTTCATGAAGCTGGCCTTTGTTTGCTGTAAGACGTTCAGTGTACAGGATATGTTCTGATAACTCCATGACATGAAAATGGTGGCTAATTGAATTCAGGTAACTTGGCTCGGTCTGTTTAGTATCTATCCATTTGTGTATTGTACGTTCTTACTACCCCCCGTCCAAATTTAGCTGTCACAATAATAGCTAACCACATTATCAACAGGACAACTAATTCAAGACTGAGGGATGCTTATTGTTGCATATTAGTGATAGGTTTAGTAGTTCAATTTGATCATTTGATAAATGTGTTGCCCACTCTCTCTTCTTTTCCTCTCTTGATACTATACTAATTGTTGGCCTGTTTACAGACTTCAGTTGCCTTGCTTTCTCGACCTTCCACTTCTTGCTACTGTATAGACTTGTTTGGTTAATATTGTCAAAGGAGCCTGATATAGGAGAGATTCATTACAAGTGGGCAATCTAAGACATCAAGATTCTGGCAAATTTGTTAAAGTGTTGTTAATATTTGTAGGCATAATTTGCGTTTCTTTTGGAATAGATATTATGAACACTTTTTTTTTTTTTTTAGCTTATGTCAAAAAGAGACCTATAGGTACTCAAAAATACAAGATAAATGCTTGGTTCATACAAATGGTCATGACTTGAAAGTTAATTGGTATGGTCATGACATTACTTGTGCACATCTAATTATAAAGTTATGGATGTGTACTTGTCTAGTAATCGAATGTTTTATATTAAAATTTCATATCTTTTATTTTATTGATCGGGTGCCTTAAATTTTATACACTTGTTGTTTAAGGTGTTTGAAATGTGTATTAGAACATATCGAATCTTTTATTTAACACGAAAATGATTTGCATGGCTAAAAATATAACTCGACTCCTCTTAGCATACAAGAAATCAGGTAGACTAATTAACGACTAGAAAATCAGTATGTTTAGGAGTAATGATTAAAAGTAGACCTAAGGAAGCCCTTTTAGCGTAATTTTTCAGATATTTGTTGTAATTAGTGAACATTTAGCTCCCTATTATCCGATAATAAATGGCTACTAAAACACCTAAATACTTGGTTTTAAAAAAAAAATAAAAATAAACACCTAAATACTTGGATTGTGGAAAATGCATAAAATTTAAACCACTCAGTGTGTAAATGACGGCCTTTGAAACTTTATTGACAGCCCTTGTTTCTTGTTGCTAAAAATTGTACTTGGATTAATTTGCCTTGTAATTTTTGGTGTATAATCATATCGAACTTTCCGATTTCAATTTGTATTGTAGCTGCATCAATACCTTAGTCCAACAAAATGCAGCCTTCAGACTCGCCACCACAAGAGCCAATGACGCCGAGACCCATACAAACGTCACAAGCATCACCACCATCGTCTCCCTCGGAAATTTCACGTGATGCAAGTAACACAATGCAGCCTCCAGGCTCACCACCTTAAGTACCAATGACGCCGAGACCCATACAAACGTCACAAGCATCACCACCATTGTCTCCCTCGAAAATTTCACACAGAACATCACCATCATTGTCTCCCTCGCGAATTTCACATGCACAATTGTCATTTTCAACGAACATTCCACAAGGATCTCCTCATTCAAGTACACAAACACCACAAGAATCTCCACGTTCGGGTAAACAAATGCGGCAGAGATCCTCATCATCAGCACAATCAACTCCATCTCCTGGGAATGTTCCTTTGAGCTACCCACCACCCCCAACCCAAACTCCCATAAACGCTACGACAACGGTTGAATGGTCTACCGGACTTTGTGCATGCCACTCGGACATCACAAATTGTAAGTTCTACAACATAAACTTACCTACTCTTCACAACGATTAATAATGTGCTTGTGTTCCGAAATAAATGTCTCAATTAACTTTGAATCAAAACATGTCATGAATTTATATACTACCTCCGTTTCTTATTATGTGCAACAAAGGAATATTTTATGTCTCACAAATAATATCCCTTTGTTGCACATAATTAGAAACGGAGGTAGTATAACAAATTTTTCGTCGAAATGACCACAATCAAACTCAATAACGATTACCAATTCTTCATCATATACTCCTAAAAAGCCTCTTTTTTTTTTTTTTTTTTTTTGGAGGAAACCTAAAAAGCTAAATTTCAACATGAATCATAATGTGCCCTTGTAGTTTATTCACAATATACCAGTTTTCTCCTGGAATAAATAATATATCGTAAATTATCTAAGCCAGGTAAGTATTCATAAGGTGAATATATTACAACGTAACATTATAAAGCACTAATTTTCTTCAACTTTATACAGAAATTGGAGTTAATTCTATATATTTTGGCAGGTTGTGTCACATTCTGTTGTCCATGCATCACATTTGGGCAAATTACAGACATTGTTGATAAAGGAACATCATGTAAGATATCTTCCAGAAAAAGGAGAAAAGTCCTATTATTAGTCATGTAAATTATGAACTTCAAGAAAATTCTTAATTTTCCATTTTTTTTTTCCTGTATGCATACAGCTTGTGCTGTCAATGGAACAGTATACGCAGTGCTGGCTATAGTTTTGAGATGTGCATGCTTCTATTCCGCTATCTATCGTCGAAGGATGAGGCTTCAGTTCAATTTGAAGGGCAGCACTTTAGGGGATTGTTGTATTCATTCATTCTGTGAGATCTGTGCTCTTTCCCAGGAATACCGCGAGCTTCATTTGCGAGGATTCGACTTGGGTTTAGGTAATAATCATCAATATCACCCTTAATTATGCAATCTGCTTTATATGGAGTTTATTCATGGATTCTTAGTGCCCTTTGCTGCATGTGTTTAGGATGGCAAGCCAATATTGATAGACAAAATCAAGCAGCAATTACAACACCACCTCCACACGAAAGCATGAGGAGATAATAGAGTACAATGTGCTAAAAGAAAATCAAAAGGAAATCAACTTCACCATCACCAGCCAAACTGTCGCGATGCAAATGAAAACCAAACCTCCAGAACCTTTACATCAAAGCTACAGTGGCTACAGAAATCAATACCCAGGGTAATTATTGTAGCTGATAAGTTGATCAGACAGAAAAACAGGGAGATGGAGCATTCTTTGAATCAACAGAAGTAGATGACGGATAGAGTGGCAATGAGCGGTGGTTCAACCATGCCAATGGTGGTGGTAGGTGGAGTCAAGATGGTGCAAAACAAGCCTGCAATACAGCAGGCAGTATTTTTGTATCAAGTATCTGTTAATTTTACCAGATTATAGAGGAAGAAGAGGAATCGTGGCTCCCTATAGGCCACATTAAGAATCCGATTTGATAATTATGGAATACTAGATTCAGCTTTCTCCACATTTCCTTAAACTATTCATCAAATTGTACATCTCACTTTTTTGCTCTTTTCAAATTTAGAAAAAAAAAATGTGAAAAGCTTGTATTGTATATAATGGGGGCAAATCCCTACTTTTACACATCAATATAATGATTTTACCTATAATTAAAAGGAGAGAGAGAATCGGAGAATAACATGTTACAGTCATCTTACATGACTTCACCAATTACAAGTTGCATCAGGCAGGTAAAGAAGCTGACCAAAAAATCAGGAGCAGATGCTATATTACATATTTACATTGCATCAGGAGGAAATATGCTTTTGACAAATCTGTCAAACATCACTGGTTAGCTTCACTTGCTGATGCATTGCCAAATAGAGAACTCCACTGCATAAGTCAACTGCTTCTCAGCTATCCAGTAAGTTTTTTGGGAAGAAAATAGATGCCAGAAAAGAAATCATATAATTCCAAGTTATCAAAGACCTCAATCAAGAAATACAAGTACGAGAAATGGTGACTGCCTGAATGTTAAAAAATTAAAATTTAAAAAAAAAAATAAAAATAAATAAATTATAAAACAAAAAAAGAAAAAAAAAACCTGTAATAGCCTCTGGCTTGTATTCGTGTGTGTGTGGGTGTGTGAGTAACAAGTCCTGACCACTGCAATTTCTGATTGCCAAAGATATTAAATAAAATACCTACCTCAGTTACAAGCAGTTAGCAGGATCCCATATCTCTCTGATAAGCTTGCATAAGCACACTCCCCCAGAAGAGGAACACTTTGGCTTTCAATCATTTTAGTTTCAAGGCAAATGCTCCTAAATCTGGCCATCCTTAACCTAAGGAAGCTTCCAAAATATTGACATCCAATTAACGATGAAATAGCTGATTATCAGAGGAGGGGGGGGGGGGGGCTGATTGCCTCTGTGTAATGTTGATAAGTGAGTGTAAATATTCCCTGGTAAAAAGTGTGCAGTTCAGATAAAAACTTTTCATAAAAAAGATGCCCAGATTAGCTGCATATCCCTAGTTTAAGTAAAAGTTTGAAGATTCCATAGCTTGCATATCCATGAAAAAGTATGTCTTTTAAGGTCCATACTCCTAATATGGTAAGCAATAACTGAAAATGGGAAGTATCATTCATCAGAAAGATGTATAGCGAGCCCTATATCTCACTTCATAGATTGGCTATCTTTACAAGGTCAGTTAGCAACTTAAGATAAACTCAGCTCTTAAATTAGCAAATTCAAGTCCATCCTACCTGTAGTTCGTATGGGCTAGAATCTGAAACTTTGCCACGTCTGTGTTTTCCTATCACCATAAAGAAGAGTTTTTGCAGAAAGTTACCAGGACTTTTCAAGTGTTCAGAAGCTATTCAGCAGTAGGAAATGGGTGTGCAAAATGCAGCCAGCATTTGAAAAGAAAAGGGCATCAAATTTGAAACACAAAGGTTTATGCATTGCTGTTGGCAGAAGCATAGTCAAAGAAATTTTAGGTTTGAACGTCATTTTACTGATCAGATGAAAGATATCTAAGTTGAGCAATCCTATGCACACCTCCAGTCCTCCACTAGCCCAGTACTTTCCTAGAAAAAGTTGCTCTGTTTTTAGAGAAGCAACTTTAACAACCTGGTAGAGACAATAAACAATGTGCTTCTAGCATATATAACATTTGGAGGCTCAGACCTTAAATATAAAACAACCAGAAGAGCAGCATAAAGAAATGTCCTCAGCTTCTAAAATTAATGAGCTAGCGTTCAGGGGTATCCAACTGTTTATATTGTGAATTGTAGATAGATGAATTTGAACAAATTCCAATCTCTTTGAGGTGTCTTTCATTGTATTTAGAATCAAAGGCTCCAAATATCAAAGGATGGGATAAATGGGAATGTGCATACTTCTTAAGGAGTTCTACAACTCAACAAAAAGGTTTGAAGATGAGTTGTGGTAATAGAAACAACTGAAACGGGTAGACCTTATTCCATATCAAATAAATGGAATTCATGAAGTAGGGAAAAGCTATGAGCTTAAGCTTTGGGTAGGATGAGATGACACAAATCACATAATAACATATAGCAATAGATAAAAACTGTTCCAGGTCTAATTTGAATAGATGCAGATAGGACTTTTCCCTTTGTCAGAGAACATAGGTTAAGTATCATAAAGAGACCTAAACCTCAAAAGCAGAGTGAGTATTAATTAAATAAACAACATGAATTAAACAGCAATAGCCAGAATTGGAGCAACAACACAGAGAAGTATGCAGACCAAGAGAAACTGTGAAAGAGCTAAACCATCATCATTCATTTACACAACACACCCAAAAAAAAGAATAAAAAAACAACAAATAGACATCAATTCACTTTTTACTACAGCTTCTAGCAATGGATGGTAAAAGGCAACAAGCCAAAACATAGCCACAAGCCCACAATACTGAACTTGTCAGATGCCACCCTGCGAAATCTAAGCTGACCCCTTAAATGCCAGTAAAGTATCCAACATCATATGAAGTCAAAATTTTCCAATATAGACACTAGCTTGTGCCTGCTGAAAACCAAACATGACACTGCTTAAGTTCCTTGCCAAACACGTGATTTGGCATACCCATGAGCAGATCAGCCAGATATGCTCTAGTTAGCATATTACCAGGAAAAATAGTATACAAATAAAATAACATCACTAGGATTGGCACTAGAATGTGCGCAGGTTACCCAGGAGTAGGAATTAGAAAACATAGGTCTAGGAAGAAAAGGATGATGATACAAAACTTGTAGGTACATATGGGGGTTGTAACATATCAGGTATAAAAGAAGTTTCTACATTACGAGCTACCCCTAGAAACACCCTATCCTAACCAAGATAATGGATAGATGTTTGCACAACCACTTTATAACATACTTAATTTAGAACATAATATACATTTCTAGGCTGCTTATTCTTCACAAGTGTTGTTTAAGTTCCAAATAGTATGAATGTCAAGGAAAAACAAAAAAAATACAAAGTAAACACAACTATGGAAGACCAAGTTCTCATCCACAAATTGGTATCTCCAATTCATAATGACCATAACATGTAATTCGATAGCATAAATACTATCAGAACTTCAGAAGGAAACATTGAAGCTTCATCATTGTGGGACAAAGGTCTACGGCCACTACGGCCTTTAAACTCAAGTCATTTTTGCTTCTGATGCAAAATCTTGTATCCTCCCCAAGAATCAACTTCAATTCAAACATTACTCTACTTTCAAAACATTACATCGTATGGGATTTCATGTTGTTTCTCACTACAATCCAGCCTTTATAATTTAGTATTCAATCTAATCCTTCCTTATATGCTGTCATTATTCATCATTTGCTTCATAGGTTCAATTACTCGCCAAAAGTTGAGCGGTATTAATGAAACTTACATGAAAAGGATAGATACCCAAGAATATTAATGTAAATCACATAAAAGGATGAGATATAGGTAAGACAAAGAAGATAATTACCCAATCAATGATGCAGATTGACATCATTTAAGCCTTGCTTTAACACCATTACACCAATACTGCCTCTCTGCTTCTTAAATGTGTAAGCTTCAGTAAAATTAAAATCCATTATCCTCTCAAAATTAATTGCTACATTAATGCATCGAAAAGAAGAAAATATTGTGGTTCCATGCCAAGAAGCCCAAGTAAATAATAGTTCAGCACGAAGGAAAAAATTCAGCAAAACTAAAAACCCACTATCCTCTCAAAATTAAATGCACAATTAAAGCAACGAAAAGAAGAGCTATTGCATTCCATGCCAAGAATCCTAAGTGGAAAATAATTCAACAAGAAGAAAAAAATCTGTAACATCAACAAGAAGGAAAACTTGTGGTACATGCAAAAAAAAAACCCAAGTGAAAATGGTTTAGTTGACAGATGACAGAAGCAAAACAACCTCATACCGATTGGACATTATCAAACACTGAAAGACAAAACCCACCCTGCTAAGAATATTTAAAATGACAGAGAATTATATTGCTTTAATACAAAGCCTAGAAAATTGCAATAACGACTCACATGTGCAATGACTTATATCAATGGTTAAATCACAACATCCAGCTTCATTGTACAAAGCTACTATTTCAATAATTAATAGCACAACAAGTAAAATGAGAGACAGAAAATTACCATAATTCAAATTAGATAATTTTCTTTCTAATCAATCAGTTACCACACCACATTATGTTGCATTATTAGTTCATTTTATAGTATATAAGGTTACCTCAGAAAAACCAGCTCATGCAAATAATGCAGTGACAAATGCACATGTACCTGCTGATTTAAAGTTATCTTGGCAGCTAGAAAGAAACTAATCATATTGCAAGAGAGCCTACCTTACACATCCTTCAGAATCCTCCTGCTTCACTTACTGTTACATCACCAAAATGATAGACTCTAACTAGTCAAGTTTATATGTATCGGATTACCTTAAGAGCTAAATAAATTTGCAAACAAAGAAGGAAACATATACCAAACAGGAATAAGGTAACCCCAGATAACACACCACATCAAAAATTCAAAAGCAATCAGTATAAACAATTGAACATCAGTGCATGCATCAAGACATAAAGCTAAATTCAAATCTCAATATTATAGGTATACATTTTGTCAAATAAATATATAAATAAACTATAGGTATATAAAACCTAAAGAACATTCTGAAAAATAAACAAAAGAACTGTGGCCTTCAAAATTCCGCAAAATAGTTCCATCCTTTCCTCACTAGCCCCCTATGTTACTTGGACTCTTCATTTCACCCAAAGTTCCTATTTTATGCTTTTTTTTACCAAAAAAAAAATAACCAAATCAGGGTAGCAAAAACAGGTGGCAGCATTGAGAATTTCCCTATCTTTACGTTCTCACATGATATGGACACTTGAATTTTTATTTTGGATCAAATGCATGAACATTTTTCTTAAATAAGCGAATTCTGAAATTTAGACGAGTACCCGTCTGTGTATGATGAGATATCTAGCTCATCTAAGACTACAGCTACACCCTATCCTTATTCTAAGATGTTCATTCATGTTGACATAAGCAAGCTTTTAATTATTCATGTTCATTCATGTCTATTACTGGTGTAAATCTATTTATTAAATACTTATGCATGCCATAACAATAGTATCCAAAAATAAAAAATAAAAAAAATTATAATTGCAACACCACAAACATAAGAAGATTGATAAGCAAGTATATTAGAAATTAGAAATGTTACTGCATTAAACATAAATTTAACAAAGAACAAAATTATTTTACTCAATTTTGTAAAACAATAACCCACAAATTTAAAAATCACAGAAAAATAAACATGATCAAACTTCAAAGCCTGAACATAATCCCTAGAATAAGCATCAGCATAACTACACTAAATTCTTCCAAATTTAACTTCAATCATAAATTCATAATCAATCAAGCAAAAGAGCAAAATTAACCAAAAAAATCAAATCTTCCCCTCGCGCTCCCGATTCCATTGCTCAATCCTAGCTCTCCTCTCCTCACTACCTTCTCTTGCCGGCGGAGGGCTCCTACTCCTCCTCCTCCCCCCTCTCCCTCCTCCATCCTCACTCCTCCTATCGCGAACCCGGGGCTCAAAATCCCTCTCCCTGTCTCTCTCCCTTTCCCTTTCCTTCTCCCTCCTAACCGGCCTCGGGCTCCTACTCCTGCTCCGGCTCCTTCGACGCCTAGAATTATGAAACTTCCCAAACAACTTCCTCCTCAGCTCCCTCCCAATCATCTTAACATGCATAAAATTACAATAACCACCTCTATTACAGCTCTCCTCCTCAAATTGCCGGCAAGTCGCCTCACGAAAATCCGTCACCGGCGAAAAATCAGCAATAATCGGCCTCCCTGAGTAAAACCTCCCCTGAAGAGCTCCCAACGCAGCCGCCGCTTGATCCTCCTCACGAAATTGCACATAAACATTCCCAATCATATGATCAGCAAGATTATCACACACATTTAGGGTTTCAATTTCGCCGAATTTGCTCAATTCCTCAAATATATCCTCAAAAAAATCCTCAAAATGAGATTGCAGAGTTTCGGCAGAAATTGGCTGACCTTGAGCGTCGACGCCTGGAGTAATCATGTCGGGGCGCTGGTACATGTTGGAGAGAAGGAGAGTAGGAGAGATAGTGGGGCGATTATGGAGTCGAGAGCAGCGATCTCCATGGCGGCATGCGCCGATCTTGAAGTAGAAAGGGCAGTTCACACGGTCTTTCTCTGTACCGAAAATGGATGCCAAGTGTTCCGCCATTGTTGTCGGAGGTTAATTCTTCAAGCTCTTGATTCTAGAGATTGATTTATGTTTTTCTGCGGAAAATAGGGTTAGATGAAATTGAATTGAAAAGAGGGAAGAGTAGAAACCCTAATTTTGAAAGGTTGGAGAGAGAGGAGGAAGATGGAATTTTGAACCGCCACAGGCCACAGCACAGGCGTTGGTGTGGCTTGTTTGAAGCTCGACTGCAATATGCAATCCAATGTGCGAATGCTATGAAATGCTATTTGTTTTAACCGGTACGAATTATTTTTGGGAAATTATACTGGAAAATTTCTAAATCTGTTACTTTCTCCGTTTTTTATTACTTGACCCATTTTGACTTTTACACTATTCACCACCTCTCCTTTGACCGTTTTTTGTGAAAAAAACGTAAGAAAAAATATATTCATGTATGATCTTTTTGGATTCGTCTCAATAAGTACTATCATAATATATAACTTTTATAATTTTTACTTATGGAGAATTTAAATTATTGATCGTTAAAGTTTTACAATGGCAAGCGTGATAAAAGAAACAGGTCAAGTAAAAAAGAACAGAGGAATATGAAATATTTGTGGATATATACACCTTATCATATGGAATAATATACACAGATTTATTCTCTTTCAATCTCTCATCTTAGCCAACTAAGCATGCAAAAGTTAAAGGAATATGATATTAAGATATTGAGGTAGGTATCATCGTTCTTAAAACCTTAATTTTGGATGTGCATATGATGGTTGTGTAATTTAAGAGTTGCAATGTTTCTCAATGTGATATTAAATTATCATGTCTAATCCTTAATTTTGTTGAATTATAATTATTGTTTCTTGTTGTCAATGTTAAATTGATTATGATACCAACCATTATTTTTGTGAGGAACGGAATTGCATTTACATATTAGAATTTAAAAGTTTTATACTTTGTATGACACCATACCAATCCAAATTAGATTGATGTTGTATTTTTAAGTTTTTCTTTGTTTAACATTCAAAAACTTTATGCGTCAAATTACTACGAGTATTTTTTAATTGCACTAACAAGTTGGTTTTTAATTATTTCCATAACCTTGTATGTATTTACAATTATAGATTACTAGATATAAACCCGTGCGATGTACGGTTCTAGTAAATTTTTTTAATTAATTTAAGATTTTTTTTATATGAAGATCATTCATCGGATATTTGAATAAAATTCCTAATATCATAAGATAATTTTTTAAAGAAAATTTTAACACTAAAGTTATCTGTCGTAGGTTTATTTATTTTACGTGGCGCTTGAATTTAAAATTCCAAACCTTATTCTTTAATTTTGCTTAATAATCGAATGAAGCGAAAGTGTGGAATGTTTAGTGTTGCGGATCTTATACTTGTAGCCATATATGAAGCATGGGAACGATACAAGGAATATCAAAGGGAGTGCCCTCATCATGGAATTCCGTCATATCAAGTGCTTCAAATTTTCTATGGGGGCTTGAGCCCACAAGGAAAGACTAGCTTGGATGCGGGAGCGAGTGGCCCAATTATGAACAAGACGGAGGAGCAAGTCATAGAGATAATTGAGGATGTGGTGAGACACCGCATGGATTGGCAAGAAGGAGAGAGAGAGAGTCTCTAAACAAGGGAGGAAATGTGGTTTACTCCGTTTATCACCTTAATGCCATCAACAATTTGACTTCCCAAATCGCCAACCTTGGAAAGGAGATGACGTCCATTAAGGCAAAATTAGAGACCTCTAGTTCAACACAAGAGCATCCCTCCCAATCTAAGGGGAGAGGTATGAATTCTAACTCTTCTCCCTCTACTTCTAATAACGTACCTCATGGATGTTTGTTTTGTGAAAATTGTGGGTCATATGACCATGATACCTCTTCTTGTAATTATGATTCCCAACCCCAACCCCAATACGAATATGGTAATGAAAATGAAAATGAACAAGTCAATGCCTTGTCTTATGATAATAGACATAGGAATGACAATCAAAGATACTTACCACCAAATCGAAGAGAACAAGGGGGGAATTCCTATAACCAAAGAGGAAATGATTACGATTACCATAACCAAAATCAATGGGGAAATAGGAACCAAAGGGACCAAAATCCCTAAGGTAACTACAACCAACAAAGTGGTTATGGTAACCATAATCATAATAATCAAGGAAACTATGGGAATCAAGGGCAATTTCACCAAGGGGGAAACTCTAATAATCGGAACAATTGGAACAACAATAATAATAGAGGTTCTTCTAATCAAAATGCGTCCAATTCGAATGTTAGAGGTAATAGGGCTTCCCAAGATAACTACTATGCACAAGCACCACATAGTAGGTCTAGCTTGGAGGAAATGATGGAAAATCAAACTAAAATGTTCAATACTTTCATGGCCTCTAGTGAAAAGAAATTTAGTGAAGTGATGACCCATAATAAAATGCTTGAGACACAAATTTCTCAATTGGCCAATGCTTTGAAGGAAGGGACTAGCACTTCTAAACTACCACCCCAAGGACTAGATCCTAAGAGGCCCGTTAATGTTATATCAACAAGGAGTGGTAAAGTGTTGGAAGAAAGTGTTCCTAAAAAAAGCAATGAGAGAATGAACATGAGTGAGCCTCCCCTTAAAAGTGATTTTGAACAAGAGAGAGAGCAAAACCATGAGAATGAAAAAGAGAAAGAATGTGAGAAAGAAAAAGAATTTGAGAAAGAGAAAGATTTTGAAAAAGAGAGTGAAGAGAGAAGAGAAAAAAAGAGAGAAACAAAACAATTGCAAAAGCTACCATATCCTCACAAATTTGTTAGAAACAAATTAGATGTGCAATTTGGAAAATTTTTTGAAACATTGAAACAAATTCACCTTTCAATTCCTCTTACCGATGCTATCAAGCAAATGCCTAACTATGTTAGGTTTTTGAAAGATATTTTGAGTGGAAGGAGAAAGTGTGAGTTGGTTAAAACGGTGAGTCTCACCGAGAATTGTAGTGCAATTATCATGAACAAGATGCCACCCAAATTGAAAGACCCCGGTAACTTTTCTATCCCATGTGCAATATACAAGATGCAAATTGATAATGCTTTGTGTGACCTAGGGGCTAGTGTTAGCCTAATGCCATACTCGGTATACCAAAGACTTGGGATAGGGGAACTTCTACCCACCAACATCACCCTACAATTGGCCGATCGCTCTATTAAATTCCCAAAGGGTAAGGTAGAGGATGTTCCTCTAAGGGTGGGGAAGTTTGTAATCCCGGTGGATTTTGTTGTGTTAGAGATGGATGAAGATGTTAACATTCCAATAATTCTAGGAAGACCTTTTTCTTGCTACTTCGGGTGCTTTAATAGATGTTAAAAGTGCTAAAATTTCACTAAAAGTAGGAGATGAGGTGATAGAATTTGATTTGAATGAGAGCATGAAATATCCAAGCTCTAGTCTTGATAATTGTATGATGATTGATACTATTGATTCTATTGTGACTTCTATGCATGAGCACTTGCTCACTACTAATGATGCCCTTGAGAATGTCCTTTTGAATAAGGAAAAGATAGGTGAGCAAGGCAAGGAGATGACATTGTATGAAGAAATCCTTGAAGGAAGTACAGAAGAAAGCATTGAGCAAGTATGCATGGGAATCACAAGCAATGATGCTTTGGAAATAGCTACCTCAAGAGAAGTTAAGGGTGTTCCAATGGTAGAGTTAAAACCTCTACCATCACACCTAAGGTATGAGTTTTTGGGTCCTAATTCAACTTTTTCGGTAATAGTGAATTCTTCTTTGAACGAGTGCCAAATTCAAATGTTATGTGGTATTTTAAGAAACCACCAAGGTGCTTTGGGTTATACCATTGATAACCTCAAAGGTATTAGTCCCGTTTTATGTATGCACCACATAACACTTGAGGAGGGTGCTAAGCCTTCCATTGAGAGGCAAAGGAAACTCAATCCTCAAATGGGGGAGGTGGTGAAGAAAGAAATCACCAAACTCCTTGATGTCGGCATCATCTTCCCCATTTCGAGTTCTAGATGGGTTTCCCCCATTCATGTGGTCCCTAAAAAGGGAGGAATGACCGTAGTTGAAAATGAGAATGGTGATCTCATTTCAACTAGAACGGTGACCGGTTGGAGGATGTGCATAGGCTATAGACGTCTAAATGCATCCACTAACAAGGATCACTTTCCTCTTCCTTTTATCGACCAAATGCTTGAAAGACTAACAAAGCACAAGTATTATTGCTTTCTTGATGGTTATTCGGGTTTCTTTCAAATCCCCATAAACCCGGATGATCAAGAGAAGACAACTTTTACTTGTCCATATGGTACTTTTGCATATAGGAGAATGCCGTTTGGACTTTGCAATGCACCGGCAACCTTTCAAAGGTGCATGATGAGTATTTTTGGAGACATGCTTGAAGCCGAAATGGAAGTGTTCATGGATTATTTCTCGGTTGGGGGCCTTTCATTTGAAGATTGTTTGTCCAATTTGGGAAAATGCTTAGCAAGATGTGAGAAGGTCAACTTGGTCCTAAATTGGGAGAAATGTCACTTCATGGTTGAAGAGGGAATCGTCCTTGGTCACAAGATATCAAGCAAGGGGATTGAGGTCGACAAGGCCAAAGTTGAAGTGATTGAAAAATTGCCACCTCCAATTAATGTGAGAGGAGTAAGATCCTTTTTAGGGCATGTCGGGTTCTATAGGAGATTTATCAAGGATTTCTCACAAATTGCTAGACCCCTAAATGCTCTTCTTCAAAAGGATGCCATCTTTATTTTTGATGAAAAGTGTCTTCAAGCTTTCAACAAATTAAAGGAGGCTTTGATCTCTACTCCAATTATGCAAGGGCCAAGATGGGATTTGCCGTTTGAACTTATGTGCGATGCTAGTGATGTTGCAATTGGAGGGGTGTTGGGACAAAGAATTGAGAAGAAACTTCACGTCATTTACTACATGTCCAAGACCTTGAATGAAGCTCAACGGAACTACACCACAACGGAAAAGGAGTTTCTTGCCGTGGTGCATGCTTTTGAGAAGTTTTGGAACTACCTAATTGGTTCCAAAACTATTGTTTATACCGATCATGCGGCTATTAGGTACCTTGTGGAAAAGAAAGAGTCCAAACCTCAACTTCTTCGATGGTTCTTGTCTCTCCAACAATTTCATGTTGAAATCCGGGATAAGAAAGGGGCAGAAAATGTGGTTGCGGACCATCTTTCCCGATTAGAGAATGTGAAAGCTAGTGATGATGAAATTCCCATTTGTGATGAATTGAGAGATGATGTGCTCTATATCTTGAATGAAAAGGAGTTTCCATGGTTCGCCGACTTGGTGAACTATTTGGCTTGTGGAGAATTCCATCCTGATTTCTCCAAAAACCAAAGGAAGAAGCTAAAAAGGGAAGCAAGGAACTATGTGTGGGATGACCCCATTCTCTACAAGAGAGGAGTAGATGGTTTGCTCCGTAGGTGTGTTCCAGATGAAGAAGTGCAAAATGTGCTCAAGATGTGTCATTCCGATCCTTGTGGAGGGCATATGGGAGCAAACAAAACAGCATTGAAGGTTTTGCATAGTGGGTTGTGGTGGCCTCACATTTTTAAGGATGCTTGGGGGTTTATGAAGACTTGTGACCGGTGTCAACGAACCGACAATATATCCAAGCAAAACGAGATGCCTCAACAACCGGTTCTTGAGCTAGAGATATTTGATGTGTGGGGTGTTGATTTCATGGGGTCATTCCCTACTTCTTATGGAAATCAATACATCCTTGTGGCGGTCGATTACGTATCAAAATGGGTTGAAGCCATTGCCTCCCCAACTAATGACCACAAGGTAGTCTTGAAAATGTTCAAGAAAGTCATATTTCCAAGATTCGGAATTCCTAGAGCCGTGGTAAGTGACAACGGCTCACAGTTCGTTCATAGTGCTTTTCAAAAGATGCTAAGAAAGCACGGGGTTCACCAAAGGTTCGGCCTTACCTATCATCCACAAACTAGTGGGCAAGCGGAAGTGTCCAACCGTCAAATTAAATTAATCCTTGAGAAGACGGTTGCAAGGAATAGGAAGGATTGGTCGGAAAAGCTTGATGACGCTCTATGGGAATATAGAACGGCATACAAAACCCCAATAGGCACAACTCCATATCGTCTTGTGTATGGAAAATCTTGTCATCTAACGGTGGAGCTTGAACACTGAACTCAATGGGCAATCAAGAAGATTAACTTCGACTTGGCTAGCGCGGGAGAGAAAAGATGGCTTGATTTGCATGAGCTTGAAGAGTTAAGATTGGAAGCGTATGAGTGTGCTAGCAACTATAAGAATCGCACTAAGGATTTCCACGACCGAAACATTGAAAAGAAAGCATTTCTAAAAGGCGATAAGGTACTCCTCTAAAACTCTAGGATGAAATTGTTTCCCGGGAAACTTTTATCAAGGTGGAGTGGACCTTTTGTTGTCAAGGAAGTGTTTCCACATGGAGCCGTGGAAGTTTGGGATATGGACGGAAAGAGATCTTTCAAGGTGAATGGGAATCGCCTCAAGCTTTACTACGAGGGTGCTCATGTAGGTGTTTTAGAATCAATCAATGTAATCTTACCTCCTGAGTGTGGAGGTCGTCAAGATATTGACGTTAAAGAAGCGCTTCCGGGAGGCAACCCGAGTAAAAAAAAAAAGAGAGAAGGAAAAAAAAAAAGAAAAAAAATGAATGAGATAGGAAAAGAATAAGAGTGTTGGGAATATCTGACTTTGGCTAATATTGTTGAATTTATGTTATTGTGGTTTTGATATAGGAACTTGAAGCAAAAAGAGCCGAAGAAAACAAAACAGGAAGCTGTTAACAGCTTGGAGCGGGCGCTCCTATCACTAAGCACGCCCGCTCCAAGCTTAATGAAAGAAACAGTGGGCTTCAAGACTGGTAGGAGCGGGCGCTCCTGGAAAACTGCACGCCCGCTCCTAATGTTCCGTACAAAACAGAAGCTTCAGGTATCTTCAGGAGCGGGCGCTCCAACAGACCTGCACGCCCGCTCTGTGCTGGATTAGAAATCAAAACCAAAGAACTGCATCAGGAGCGGGCGCTCCCATACAACTGCACGCCCGCTCCTGTCTGGGTTAGCAAAAGCAGATTTCACTTCTCAACATTGGAGCGGGCGCTCCACAAGCATTGCACGCCCGCTCCTGGCCAATACCGTAGCCAAAATTGTTTAAAGGAGCGGGCGCTCCCCTACACCTACACGTCCGCTCCTAGCTGGGACAGAAAAAACAAATTCCCTTCTACAGTTTGGAGCGGGCGCTCCTTCCTCTCTGCACGCCCACTCCTACCTGTCCGGGTAAAAAAAAAAAAAAAGAGGGGAGATTTTTTTTTATCTCTTTTTACCCTTTTTCCCTCATTCTTCACCACTCATTTAAACTTTCATACTCTCTCTCCTCCTTACCATCTACTCTTCTCTCTAAAAACCTCATATTCTCCAACTTCTCTCTTCAATTTCATCATCAAATCTCAATATTTTTCACTAAAAATTCACAAAATCCTCTTCTCCACTAAATTCTCTATCCAACAACACAAAATTTACACAAATTCGAGCACGAAAATTTCAAACCCTAGAGCACCACCATTGAAAATCGAAGGAAAATTTGGATTTTTCAAGGAATTGGAGCAAAGGAAGCAAGAATCGAGCAAAACTTGGAAGTTCTAGAGTATTTTCATACTCTAGTTGGTATATTCTACTTCCCTACTTCACTTTCCCTCTTCAAGCTTTTCAAATTTGTTTATTTCATAAACATTGTGTAATTAGTTGCATGATTAGGTGATTTCAAACAAATATGGTTGCTAATTGAAAATGGTTGGTGGAAAATTGTGATAGATTGTTGGAGTAGTGAAATTGTGATTGAAATATTGCATGAGTGTGGTGAATTTGTGCATGTGATTGGTGTGAACTTGAAGTTCATTGTTGATTGTGAAATTGTGTGTTGGAAAATCCTTGTTGGTTGTGTTGGTATATATATATTGAGTTCTTGAAACAGATACTTGGATTAATTCGGGGGTTTGAAGTTAAGGAGGTTGTGTTTGGTGCATTTTGGTGTTTGTGTGAGGTGTATTGAGTGACCCCTTTTAATACTTATTCCGCATTTGTCAAAATGGTACTAAGATTATTTGGAGGTGCGGCAGGAAAGAAGAGAAAGACTTCCGGCATCCAAATACCCGAAAACCAAAACCAAAGCCAAACACAAAACCAAGACAATGGTCCTCCTCCTATTAGAATTCCCGAAAAATTCAAAAAGTATCACTCCGAGCTTTCAAAACGAAAAATCCTTCCTACGAGATTTTATGACCAAAAAGCTTGCCATCTCTTAGGTGTAGATGAAGCCATGAAGGAATTCGGCGAGTGGCCGATAATTTCGGATGGTTAAACTTCCTCAAGAAGAGGGAGCTAACCTACGAATCGATCACTCTCGAGTTGCTTTAAACCCTAACCATGCGCCGAATCAATGGTGAGGGAGAGCCTCTTGAGTGTGAAATTAAGTTTAAACTTTTCAATCAAGAAAAAACTTTAACCTTAACTCGCCTCAATGAAATATTTGAGTGGCCCGTATATAATCAAATAGACAACCCCGATAGTTTCTACCTTTCTAGCTACGATGAGCAAAATTGGTGGAATACTATTGCGGGGTATCCTAATTTCACCACCCGGTCTAGCCATGCTAGCCACATTTTCCACCCCGTACTCCGTATATTCATGAGAATTATGGGGTACACTTGTTTCTCAAAACAAGATCTCGGGAAGCTAACAAAAGAGGAGATCAAATGCCTCTTTATAGCTTCCCGATTTGAGGGAGACCTTGAGGGTAATGTGAATATGAAATACTTGTTTATCCAAAGGTGCATTGAGATTAAGAGGAGCACGGAGTTGAGAGGGGAGATAAAATGTGGTGGGATGATCACAATAATTGCCAAGGCTTTGGGTTTCACTAATTGGGTTGAGCAATTGACCCCGGTGAACGGGTCCAATGCCCTTGACATTCCCGGACTTGCCTCAATGCAAATGCTTGTGGAACTCCGTGGTAATGTGACCACATACTCTTGGTTGGTCAAAGGTAAGCACCGTTGCATTCTCCCTAATGCGGCGGTAATGAACATTGTGGGGAACACTTGGCAAGTGCCAATTGAGCCACTCCCCGTGAATGTTCCCGACCTTGACCAACCATCTTAACCTCGCCGCCATAGTATTTCTACCGTTCCTAGGTTTTTGGGCGGCTCCTTCTCTTCTTCTTCCTCCTTCGACCTTGAATCGGCCTTTCACCATCTCAATCTAACCAACCAAAGAATTATGCAGGAAAATGAATATCAAAGTTATGTGTCTCAAATGTCCTATCAAAACCAAGTTGAGAGGGGAGACTTTCTCCCCTATGTCAACTATCCTCACTGCCCCGTTCAAGAGGGGTCGGTTGCGGGTTGGAACAACAACCAACCCACCTACTCTTATTGGCAAGGACCTCGTAGCTCCATTTCGGAGTTACAATCCTTCCCTCCCTACGATTATACACAACCCGGGGGTTGTGATTTTAGGGGGGACCCTTCTTATTACCACGTCCCCGAGACATGTGTTAATATGGCTCCCGAGGAGATCGATAACCACCCCTTAAGGGGATACTTCGGGTTTCCACCCGGGTATGATTGTGGTTGGGGCACTAGTAATGCACCGGACTACGGTCACTATCGTAGTAGCCCCAACTATGATCTTCCTCCATACGTGGATCAACCTTCCTTTTCCGGCGATGTAGACCTCAACTATAACTAAATGCCATCGCCGCCTAGGGAGGATGATCGGGAGTAGCCTTTAGACATTTGTTTTTACCGTTCCCTTCTCTTCTTCCCCATCATGTGTAAAACCGAGGCCGGTGTCGAGTTCTAGCTTGGGGGGAGATGTTTCTCATTGTGTCCTTCTATCGTGGGAATGGTAATCAAATGTCTAGCTTGGGGGAAGTCTTGGGGTCTTTGTGTCTAGGGTAGTTTTCAGTTTTGATAGGAAATGTGCTTTCATGTGATGCTATTTTGTGCAATGTATGGAGAAGTTTGAGTTTGTATGTGGAATGTTTGGCATGAAAGGCTTAGCTTAGCCTTTGGAACTTGTGGTAGGATTCATGTGTTATTATGTTCTAGATTGCATGCCTATTTTAGGATTGGTTGTGCTCTTTCCTCGATTTTATGGCATGCCTAGGCTAGAACAATTGCATATTGATGTTTTTGTCTCACTTCCCCTTATCGCTACAACAAAAGGATTAATTAACAACGCTTTTTTTCTATAAAACACAGCGTTTGTAAAGCGCTATTGAATATATGCGCTGCTAAAACAATTATAGCACTTAAGTTAAGCGCCATTAATAGTGTTCAATTTAGCAGCAGTGAATATAAAACGCTGTAAAATCAATTAAAATGGTGGGAAGGTTGATGACATTCATAATTGATTTATTTTGAATTAATCAATAGCATTTATTAGAAAGCGCTGTTAAATATTTTAAATTCAAAATCTATATAATGCATTAATTATAATTATTAATAAATATGTAGCTAAACAAATCAGTACAAACTAACCAAGATCTAGAACAGAACTAAATTTAGTTTTCCAAATGAAATAAATGTCTTAAGGTCTCATAAAATACAAATAATATTAATAGTCATTTTTGGTAACACTCTCCAAGAAAGGGAAAAAATTATAGTACAATATATGTCAATTCAAATATATACATACCCTAATTAAGTCACTACAAAATTCTTAAATTAAAAATTTGTGGCCTATTACAAATTTAAATACACGGTGAATCAACCACATATTCACATGAGAAGAACATGACGTGCCCATTGAGTTCGGATTTCATCAATTTGGTCTTGATCATACCTTAGAGCACTATCAATGGTGAGCTAAAAATTTGCTCATGGGCATTTTGGGTGGGCATAAAATTTGCTCATGCATTACAATGGTGAGCAAATGAGAAAAAGCCAAAAATTGCTCATGAACATTTCTGAAAATGCCCAAGACTTGAGCATTTTTGAAAATGAATAGTGCTCTGGTGGGCTCCACAATTTGCAATGGTTATATTTTTTGAAATGCAAATTCTGAAATAAATATTTATTAAAAAAAAAATTAAAATTACTAACGGTCATAAAATTTAATTCTCTATAGATAGACATGCATTTTGGTATATTTTGGTATAATTTCAGAAATAACATAAATCCTCCATATTCTTCATTTTAACGATAAAAACGACACAAATAAAAAAAAATAAGTTACACAAATTTAGACTAGTTTTTATTTATTTGGAGTAATATTGTTAAAATATAAATGAAATTAATAAATAAAAAAGTGTTGTGTAGGATAGAGAAAGTAATGGTGGGGTATTGAAAAAGTAAGAGAAAGAGAGTAGTGGGCAAGCATTTTTTTTACTCACCATTGGGAGAGAAATTGTGAAATTTTTTTGCCCATGGGCAAAACAGATTTGTTGAGAGAGAAAGTGGGTAGAGAGATAGTGAGTGGGCATTTTTTTGCTCACCATTGAGAGTGATCTTAGAGACATTGCAATCATGAAAGTACTGCAAAATATAAAATAAGACCGGACAAAAAAGAATAAATAAAATAAGAATTTTGATTAACATAATAAGCATCAAAAGTAGGCATATTAAGTTTAAAACAAAGAAAAGGTCATACATCTTCAAAAATTTGGGTTTGCTTATGGTCAATGATCTCTTTCATAAATCTCATAACGTAATATCCACAATCAACGCCATTATTTTGTCGTGGGCACTGCATAATCATGATAAAAAAATAATCATAAATAATTTCAAAAATTTTAAAATATAACAAAAATTACAGTCATACAACATACTTGTATCTGCACCCACTTGGTGCTCATTTTAATCTTCTTTAACAATCCTTTTTCACTTCGAAAACCAAAGAGTGCTCTGCATAACAACAAAATTGCAATAATTAACCATTGCATTTCACACTTGATTATGTCACCTTGAAAATTGCATTAATTAACCTTTGCATTTTACACTTGATTTCAAGTAATAGATCGATGATGAGATGACCATTGTAGATGAAATAAAAGATGCTACACTACACTTATGTCCTTATTTATACATTTCCTACATAATTCTCCAACTCCGTACCATTTCTGCCAGAGTTGACACTACATCAATTGCACAACTAAAGGTAATATTGTATTGTCTGCACTCCTATGGTATATAATTGCAAAACTCAACAAGGCATCTTCTTACCAAATTGTTCGTTAGAAAACCATTAGAAATCTAGGAGTAAACTCACATGCCAAATCTTAAGAAGCAGCATATAAGAAATTAAAACAAGAAAATGACAATGAGCTTAGAATTATACACTCAACCTAAAAATATGAAAATCTGGCACATTTTAGAGGAATTTTGCACCAATATTCATTAAAAGAAATTGAAAAAAGTCTCTAACCTGTCGACAATTGAACGCAAATCATCTCCAATTCCATTTCCTGTGCCTTTGTTATTTTCATTGTGTAGAGGATCCAGAAAATATACGATGTCATTATACGGATCAATAACACACAACACCCAATGAATCCTATGTAGTAAGGCGTAAAAACCAACTCTTAGTAGTTTAAATTATTCACCATGGACAAATATAATATAAAAAAATAATATGCATACCCAACATTATACGGTGCTAGGAAGACCCTTCCTTTAGTTGCCTCAACGTTAAATAATGTATTCTTGATGTATTCAGAACGAGCTCTTTGATCCTCTTCAACTTTCTTTATCTCTCCCTTCTTAAATTGTGCTACGGGAGATATCCCACTTGGACATAAAAAGCCAAATAAACCCACTAAACCAAGCATTTGGCAACGGCGATGCAATAACCTACGAATTCATCATGAAAGATATATGACTAAATGGATCTTTAAAACTAAATATATCATGTAACCAACATAATCATATTTCCTTAAAAAAAAACAAAAAAAAAAAACAGTATAAACAAACAGCTAATAAACACTCACGACATGTGATTTACGACATGACAGACACCAGGAATTCCCATGTCAATAAGGATGTGAATTTGTTCTTTCTGAGCCATCTTCAAAGTGTACTTGTGCATTATTTGAAGATCAGCCGGAAGGGTGTCCGGGAATGGGATTGTTTCAATATTGTCATCCAACTTTTGTGGTTGATATTCAGATGATGCATGAGAAGGTTCATCATTTCTTAATATGGTATTCAATGGAGAAGCTTTGGTCTTCTTAGCTTTGGGATCTGAAGAACTTTTATGACCCTGTGAACACTAGTAATCCAAAGTTTTTTTTTTCAGAAAAAAAAACAACTGTAAAAATTTTATAACCAAAAAACGCAAAGTGGCAATCATCAAGAAATAATATTAAAAAAAAATGGATTTATACCGGAACATCTGTAATAATGAGATGTGTGGGCCACAATACGATTGTGTTTATGGCATCTTTAAGGACGAATGCTTCACCATCATCGAGAGGGACGTGCAAAGGTGTATGCTCCTCAGTTGTATAATCTATTGCAACTCGCATGTAACCCGATGGTAATGATTTATTATGTACCATAGAACCATTGTTAACATTGTGCATCTTTCCAGTAGCTACCACTCTATAACTCGGATCTGATAAAGCTAACTGGCATGCAATTATTCCCTATATAATAAATAGTAAAAACTGATTTAGCATAATTCGTCTCAACTAAGACCTAACAATATAGCAATATAAAATTTTCAACACTAATGTAAGGAACTTTGGGATGGAGTCTGAAACATTATACCTTGCCCCTATTTTGTTCAAATAATTGTCTTTATAGTTATCTAAACACTTCAATTAGTAATTTTGCTAAATCCTGTTGTTAGACAACTAGATATGTATGATATAATTTATAAGACTCATCATAAGAGTGCTAGAAAGAGTTCCAGTGGGAAGATAGAACCTCCATCAGGTTTAATATACCTCTAGCAACATGACATTCCCAGAGTTGTAGTATTGAATTCCCATGATCAACTCTTGTGTATGCCTCATTCTCCACTACATTGTTGCTAAATGAATGAGATTGTAATGAGAATGAAGGGTCTTCCATGTCATCTATATCTTGGTCTCCAAACACATTTCTTTTATTTGATGACAAAACAACATGTCTCCTTTTATTTGCCGGGTCAGTCACATAAAAAACTTGCTTTGCTTGTGAAGCAAATATGAATGGCTCCTCCTTATAACCCACTTTTGTAAGATCAACAATAGTGAACCCTGGGTTCTCAAAATACACACCATTATTGTGATCAACCCAATTACAACTGAAAATCGGAACTTGAAATGTCCTATAATCCAATTCCCATATGTCGTGGATGACTCCATAATAAGTCATACCCGCATATATTGGGTTTTTATCTTTTCCACTAGAGATATGCATAGCTTGGGCCAACACCGACACCCCACTGTTCTGCATAGTGGTTTCATTGTCCCTGTCCTTTGTGTAAAAAGTATACCCGTTGATTTGATAACCAGAATATGATAAAACCTCAAAACAAGGACCCCGAGATAGCCATTTTAGTCTGTCAGAAACATGCGAAGGTGACTTAGCTAATTCATCAGCAATTTGAAGTCGAAACCACTCAACGAAAGAGCAATTATGTTCTTCAGCTATCCATATTTCACTCTTACGTGGATTTAAATCCCTTAAAAACGCCAAGTGTTCCTCTACATACGGATCAACATCTTCACTATTGTGAAGTACATACAAGTGTGCTCGATGCCTTTCATTGTATGATAGAGAGACCACTTTTTTCCCCACTATTCCTCTTCCTTCATATCCTTTTGTATGCCTTGTCTTTGGGATTCCTATTGCATCGACTTTGGAAAGGTACTGACTACAAAACTCAAGAGCTTCTTCAATTAAGGCACGCTCGACAATGCAACCTTCTGGGTGACTCCCACTCATAACATACCCCTTTAATATTTTCATGAACCTCTCAATCGCATACATATATCTCAGATATGCAGGTCCACATAATCGAACTTCTCTAACCAAGTGAACAGTTAAATGAATCATAATGTCAAAAAATGATGGCGGAAAATACATCTCCAACTTACACAATGTAACAACAAGGTCCTTTTGTAAGTCACTCAATTTAAAGGGATCAATCTCTTTGCTACCAATCTCACTGAAAAATATACAAAGTCTTGTGATAGCATTTCGAACAGCTTCTGGCAAAATAGAGCGAATAGCCACTGGAAGAAGATGCTCCATTAGAATATGACAATCATGTGACTTCAATCCAATTAGCTTCAAGTCTTTCATTGACACAAGCCTTTTAATGTTTGAAGAATAACCTTCAGGAACCTTAACTCCAGAAAGAAACTCGCAAAAAGAAACTTTCTCCTTCCTTGATAGAGTGTGGCAGGCAGGTGGGAGATATGTACGATTCGTGCCCTTAACTGGTGCTGGTGCTAATTCGGGTCTGATTTTCATGTCAACTAAGTCTAGCCTAGCAGCCTCACCATCTTTACTCTTATCCTTCACATTAAGTAAAGTACTTATAAGGCTGTCACACACATTTTTTTCAATATGCATCACATCTAGGAAATGTCTAATATGTAAGGTCTTCCAATAAGGAAGGTCAAAGAATCTTGACCTCTTTTTGTAACCAGCGCTCGGAACATCTTTTTCATTCAACTTCCCAAACTTGACATTCAACTTCTCCATTTTCTCAAGTATTTGTTCTCCTGTTGGCGGCACTGGAGGAGTCCCTTCTTCAGAAGTCCCATCAAAAGCTTTTCTCCACCTTCTATATTGATGGTTAACTGGCAGAAATTTGCGATTTCCAAGGTAGACAACTTTGCATGAATGATTTAAGTAGAAGGAGAATGTGTTATTCTGGCATACAGGGCATGCTTCATAGCTTTTTGTAGCATAACCTGCCAAATTTCCATACGCTGGAAAATCATTTATTGTACCAAAAAGCAATGCTTTCAAATTAAATTCTTCATTGCGATAAGCATCATACACCTCTACACCATGCTCCCACATCATCTTCAAATCGTCAATTAAGGGTTCCAAATATACATCTATGTCGTTCCCAGGTTGTTTTGGGCCCGAAATTAGCATGGTCAGCATCATATACTTCCTTTTCATTATCAGTTCTGGAGGAAGATTATATATCATCAAAATGACTGGCCATGTACTATGACGAGAACTTTGATTACTAAAAGGATTCATTCCATCAGCAGCAAGGGCGAGACGCAAATTTCTATGCTCCGCCTCAAATTCAGGAAAGTCGCGGTTAATTTTGATCGATTGTGGAGAGTCGGCCGGGTGTCTAAGTAAACCGTCTTTTTTTCTCCCAAATTCATGCCATGTCAAATTCTTTGATTCTTCAACAATACTAAATAAGCGTTTAAATCTTGGCACTATTGGAAAATACCACATAACCTTAGCTGGCACATTATTTTCCTTGTATCGTGGAGCCTCACATTCAGGGCAGCTTTTTAAAGAGGCATATCCTTTTCGATATAAAATGCAATCATTAGGGCAGGCATGAATTTTTTCATACCCCATGCCCATAGAGCACAACATCTTCTTTGCCTCGTAAATACGACACGGAAGCACATTATCAATAGGAAGCATCTCTTTCACTAATTCAAGTAAGCTCGAAAAACTTGTATCAGTCCATCCACTACGAGCTTTGAGATGGTATAATTTCAGCACAGCAGATAGTTTGCTAAATGTAGAACAACCAGGGTACAAAGGGGTCTTTGCACCACTACATAATGTGTCAAACATTTCAGAACTATCTTCAATGTTTTCCTCTAAAATACGCGTCATTTCTTCTAGATGATCATTGCCTAGATGGAAATTATCTTCTATTTCATCATCATTCATTTCATCATACATCTCAGTATCTACATAAGAAGGTATGTCCCCTAATGTCTCACCGTGTTTTATCCAACACTTGTACTGTTGGATAATTCCATTAACCACCAAATGGATTCTTACATCCTCGACATTGTGTCGGATCATGTTGTTACAATTGACACATGGACACAAAATGCGAGATGGATCTTCAGCATGCTCGATAGAAAATGCAATAAACTCATCTACCCCTTGTTCATATTCGTCACTAGTACGCCTTGCAAGCATCCATTTCCGATCCATTTTTATATTGCTACACCATAAAAGTAAAACTACGATAACTAACAAAAGGATCGGAATAATTAATGATAATTATACTAATTTAGGTTAATATAGTTTGTGTATATATACAAGATAACCTTTTCCATGAAATTTCTTAAAGAATTTTAAAAAAGTCATTGATGGACTTTTTAACCTTATAAAATTAGATAATAGAGTGAGGTACTAATCACAATTAACAACAAATAAATAATAATGAAATCAATTAATT
Organism: Chenopodium quinoa; assembly: GCF_001683475.1. NCBI lineage: Eukaryota > Viridiplantae > Streptophyta > Magnoliopsida > Caryophyllales > Amaranthaceae > Chenopodium > Chenopodium quinoa. Next base: position 5,395,225 of record NW_018744304.1, on the reverse strand, counting down.
TCATACATATATGTAATATTCAAATTTAATCCGATACAAGTAATTTGTAGCATATCTTAACAATTCCCTCCTTGTGGTCGCCTCTTTAACACACTACTAATTTTTTTAAACTATTTTTTTCCCTCTCACGTCCTTTACTTTTCAATAAATACTACCCCAGCTAAATTTTCTTACAATAATACCCCACTAACCCACTTATAACCTTTTATATTAAAGTCAATTGATTTTCATGAAACTATGTGTTGGTTAGGTTGTAACACTTAAAAATTGTAGGAGTATAGAAGCGCTTTTATATTCCACTATACAATAAAGTATGATTTAATAATTATTAATAATTGAGGTATAGCAAGCTATTCAAGATAGTAGTACATGGAGTAGATTTCAATTAGACTAAAAGAGTTCCAAGTTCAATTCGTGCATTAGTGTATTATGTGGCCATACTTTTCACTTGTTTTGCCCTGCTAATTCTAAATGCACTTACCTTTAAGATTATAATGAAAACCAAGTTAGTGTAAGGCATATGTGTTGGTCCTTTTTACAATAACTAAGCCTCTTTTCTTTTCAAGTTTATTTGTATATACTCAATTAATACTACTTTTCTTTATTAAACTATATGGATTAGAAATAATTCAAGTAGGGACACAAAACATTATCTATGATAACTCCTAAATTAGCTGGCAGTTGTAGCAAAGTGACTATAATACAAGTGATTTTTATCAGGTCACTAAAGATACTATGATACAAGAACCATAGATGTTCATTAAAGGTTGGTATTTCCATGAGTTAAATCATTAATAAGTGATTGTGCCTAACACTTAGACGTGTACTTTAAGACTAACTATGCTAGAGAGTATCCAAATGTTCTTCTTTGCTTACATTGACTAAATCGTTTGTTAATTTCACAAGTAATTGTGGACCATGCCTATCTTTAGTGTTTATTAGGAAACTATTTAACAAAAATACTCCTCTACTAAGCAAACAATGAATTTGATATCTTGATGATTGATTACAACATCTGTGGGTCCGGGTTTCTCTTCCCCTTATTTTACTCAGTTTTTCAGAGCAAGCTAGAAAATTAGAAAGTGTACAAAGTAGAAACTTCATGTTTGTGATGTATCTTGTTATTGTTTTAGTAGTTGTGCAAGTATTTTTGGTGCCCAATTAAATTAGTTATTGCAAATGATCATAGATACTTTGGTCCAATCCTACACTTAGTACTCTTTTAGTCAATCCATGGTATAGACATGACCAGATAAATTCATGAAAAAAATTGTACTCTTTTCTTTATTAAACAGACTCATGATTTTTGACTCAATAAGTATGCATGTTGGCTGTTGTATTTTTCTCCATTTATTGCAATTAATTTGATTATTAACCATATCTACCTACATGCATACTTTCTACTTACATAGATATGTATGATCCACAGCTAATGATTGTTGAACGACCCAAATGACTAAACTTGTCTATTGAATGACTATGTATCATAATATACAACAGAGACACGCACCCTAAACATCTAAACTAAGATTTTTTTTTTTTGAAACATCTAAACTAAGATTCTGTTGTATTCACTTATGATTATGTGAAAGTTTGAATTTTTAATCCTACCTAATTTTTTCAGTTACTGCAGCAAATCTACTCTGCTCAAACGAACGGAACCTTGTGTGATTCAGATCCTCTCCATTTTAAGAACAAAATATAACACTAGAACACATGTTAGCCTTCTACCTTAATTAAATAGGCAATGGGGGTCATACAAGCCTAATGAAATATCAAACAACCAGAATAAAATGGAACAAAACACAATTTATTAACATGCAAATTAGCAAATTCAGATTAAACCTCAAAAAACCTTAATCAAAATTGCAAATTTCATAACTAAAAGTCCTATAAACAGCATAACCCAAAAACATTGAATATTGACCCATGAAGAACAGCAAATTCAAACTTAAAAAATGCAATTACATAAGAAAAAAATACTCACAATTGATAATTTCAATCAACGAAGCCCGCAAACACCATTTGAGAGGACAATGAAGTGCTCAATTTGCAGAAATAGAAGAATTGCTCAACTGCCCACAATTTGCCGGAGAAGAGGAATTGCTCAACAATTTATTGGACTGAAGGGAACTCTTTAATTAATTTAGGGAAACTGGGATTTGGATTTGGATTGAAGGGAACTCAATTTGGGGAAATTGGGATTGAGGGCTGTAGTTTCTAGCGGCAAAACAAAAAATAAAATAAAAAAAATTGTGAAGTGGAAGGAGCAGTGAAGTCGTGGGTAATTGTGAGTAGTAGACTAGTATTCTAATACTAGTAGTTTGGTGGGAAATTAGGCTAAGAAATAGGAATACTTTTTTTATTATTTATTTATTATATATAACCACTTTAATTGATAGCACTTAATTAACAGCGTTTAGGAATAAACGCTATATAAAACTATGATGAAAACTAAGGTGATTTTAATAGCATCTTTCTAACAGCACATAAAAATAATGTGCTATCATTTGATAACAATAATAACATTTTATCATTAGTGCTATTAATTTGGTGCTACTAATTAACCCTTTTGTTGTAGTGTATGTTTGTGCTATATGGAGCATCTTATCTATGGCTTTGATATTATTATGCTTTGGTTGGTTTGCTTGTTGGTTGGTATATGTAGGGAATAAATTCAAGCCTTAATCCCACTAGCTTGAACCCCACTGTGATCATACACTAAAGTACGGTGGCGTCCAAAAGGGAAGAAGATAAAGCAAAAGAGTCGCCAACAAGTTTTAGGAACTTGTAAACCGTTCACGAGGTGAAGGTTACACCCCTTAACGATCCATGAGATCGTCAACTCCATAAGGTCTAGAACCAAATAAGGGTTCGGGGATGAAGGTACAAATCCAACCTAAAAGAGATTGAACCTGTCCTAATAATAGGCCTCTACTTTATTCTGATCGTATCATGTGCGCTTTCTGATTAACATGCAATCAATAGGATTAACCCTAAACCTGTTTATCTATGTTGGTTGAATATAATGCACAAATAAATCTATTATTGGCGATCACTAGAATTATAATCACAATTAACCCTAAACAAGATTATTAAATATCTTATTAAGCGTGATTACAAGTACAATTTCCCTTTCACATGCAATAAAGGATGTGATCAAGCAATAAAATAATCAAGCAACATAATAAATAATCAATATCATGACAATAAAATTATAATCATCAAAATAATAATAAATAATAATAACAATAATCATAATAATAACAATCATAATCATAATCATGTTCATGTTAATATTAAAGCATAATAAAAATAGAAAGATCCTAGGCATGATACCAACAAGATTAATAACAAACCCTAGCATGTCACTAAGCAATAAGAATCAAATCTTTAACCCTAACATGATACTAAAAATCATAAATATTAGGAAGAACGTAGGAAGCATCGCAAGAATCATATTTAATATTAAAGTTACCCTAGACATGATACTAGGAGTATCATAACAACAATATAAACATGATGTCTACATCATAACATCAATTAATCAATTAAAGTACTTAATTTGATGCCTCGTACCTCTTTCTAATAGCAAAATACACACGTTAGTAACTTCAAGGAAAATAATGAATCAAACAATTAAATTAAATAATTGAAAGAGAGATTTGGGACCAAATCCTCAGAAATTAAAACCTTTCACGTTTAGGGCGAAGGCAACTTCGAATATGGCTAGGTGTTTCTAGATCTTGTGAATGCGAAATTTTGTATGAGAAAACAAAGTAAGAAAGAATTGAATGTTTGTTTTAAGAGAGATGAATGATTATTGGTGAGAATTGGTGAATGATTAAGAGAGAATTAGAGAATGATTGCGAATGAAAACTGATTGTAGGTGAGAATTCGTGAATATTCGTCTATGAAAACGGAGTTTTAATACGTTATTTATAGAGAAATCAGCCAAAAAGATAAAATATCAAAACAGAGCACTTGGCGCACGCAAAACGAGATTGGCGCCAGCAAAACAGAGCTTGTTCCAGCACCAGCTCATTGGCGCCAGGCGCTAGTGGCTAGCACCAGGCGCCAGACCTGATTCCAGGCGCCAATGCCTGGAGTCAGGCGCCAAGCCTGTTTTTAACGCGTTTTCGAAAATCAGATAAGTTTGCCGTACTGGAGGATAAAATCGTATCTTTTCCTCGAAAATGCTATTTGATTTTAATTAAAACTCTGAAAAGTCAACAAAAGTCAATTTACCAATGCTAATTGCATTAGGAATGATAAATCATATTAGGCCCTCCCCTAGATCATTGGGCCGTATATAAAGCTCAAACCGGGCCCAGTTTAGTAAATTGGCCATAACTTCCTCAGTATTCATCGGAATTGGGCTTATAATATATCGTTGGAAAGGTCTTTGCAAGCCCCATCCAACTATACTACTATTGGACCCATATCATGGACCAACCAAACTGGATTGGCTGTTTTCTTAAAATAAGTTTTCAAAAACAGAGAGAAGAGAAAAGAAAATAAAACTTTTCGCAACACTAGACTTTCCACACTTTCGTTTCATTCGATTATGATTCGACATGAAAGGTACTCATCACTGGGTTTGGTTTTGGGGAGACACAAATGGGTGTCTACAGAAGCCCCCACTTTGACTGAGTTTGGAGAAACGCAAGTTTCGAAAACAAAAGTCAAAGTAGCGATAGGGACGGAGAATAATTCAGAACGTTCTGCGATCCTAAATCAATCTTGTCACGCCGATACTTGCAAAACTAGATTAGTTAAACAGATAAAAGAGTTAAGAAACGCGTATCTTGCACCGTCGAGCACACATCTCTGAAAGTAACCGATTGTTTTGATGACCTTCTACAAGCTAGAGAATGTCATCCCGCTTGAAAACCGCTACGCCTGTAACTGATTCCAAATTAGAAGATTGCTTCGCCTGCAACTATCCTCTCCGCAATGATAATATTCCACATCCTAGGGAATACCATCGAAGATTATTTCTCTTGAAACAATCCTCATCCGCATTGATAATATTCCACATCCTAGGGAACACTATCGAAGATTATTTCTCTTGAAATAATCTCCATCCGCATTGCTAATATTCCACATCCTAGGGAACACTATCGAAGATTATTTCTCTTGAAACAATCTCCAGTTGTTCGTGACAACTCTCCGCAAGCTAGGGAATGCCACCTTGCTGCTTTGACGTTCTGAACAAAGAGCTTCTTTTTCCTGCTGTGATAGTCTTCGAAAAGATCACTGCTTTTTAATATTTGCTATGCCAGTACGTCGGCGTTTTGCTGCTTGTGAACTAGTATGTCGGTGCTTTTGCTGTGATGACAATCCTCTTTTCTTTGGGAATAGTTGCCAACACAACTCTTGTATGACGTATGGCAATCCGATTTAGGGAAAGTTGTCAATGCTTCGTAACAATCCATCCTTGGAAATATTGCCACGATGAAGCGACAATCCGTATCTCGGAAAATTTGCCAAAATCCAATCTTTGGAAAAGTTTCCAATGCTTCGTAACAATCTTTTATAAGAACTTTGCTACGATCGACAATCCACATCTTGGAATATAACTCTTGAAAGCAATCCACCTTGGAAATTTGCCAACGCTATGCGAAAATCCTGTTAGGAAAATATTTCCACACTTGACAATCCGCGTCTTGGAACATTTGCAAAAAAGAGTCGACCGACAATCTACTTCGGGAAAATTTTCCACTTACTGAAATGAATGACAATCCACATTGAGGAACCTTTGCCAAAATTTATGATGAATAGAGACCTACAACAATCCTTTGGGAAATTTTGCCATAGGGAACTGGGTGTATGACAATCCAATCTCGGAAAACTTGCCAAATATCTATGAATGTATGACAATCCGAACTTGGAAAAACTTGCCAAACAAAGAAGGAGCACGACAATCCACGCTTGGAAACTTTGCCAGAGATGACAATCCAATCTTGGAAAAATTATCGTTGAAGAAGATGCACGATAATCCATTTTTGGAAATATTGTCAGTTGGGGATGACAATCCAATTTTTGGAAAAATTTTCATTTAATAAGAATGCGCGACAATCCATATTTGGAAATATTGTCGTTTGAGTGCTTGCTTTTGAACCGATGCTTTGGTGCTTGTAATGAGCCAATACTTAGGCGCTTAAGCTAAGTGAGACGATCTTTCATCAGGTCAATCACTTATTGCGATTGTAATCAAACTGACTACTTAATCATGTCAAATTGCTTATAGGGGCTAACTGGCGTACCAAGGAACCCGAAATCGCTGTATGAGGTCGAAATCACCTTTCTGAGAGGCTTCGAGCTCTGTCGTTGCTGAAATATCTCTGGAGTCGAGAATTGGAGTAGGGTCTTCCCTATTCTGCTGCACCTGTATTTATTTTTGACTATAGAACTTTGCCAATCTTTTTAATTATCTTAGGGTTGACCTAAGGTTTAGCATTGCTTGACTCGTCGACTTGACACGACTCAAGGTATAAACTTGACTCTCTGTGATTGACTGACTCGAGGTTGACTCGACTCAAAGTGAAATGACACGTGTGACTCATGACCCATGTGTGCATAGTGTTGATTATGTGACTCAAAAATGCAAAAAAAAAGCAAAAAATTTCCGTCATTTTTGTGGAGGGTACCGACTTTCTCCCGAAAAAGAAAGACGCGAAAAAAGAATCGAAGTTTTCGAATTCATGTTGAATGAGCTTAGACAAATGTTGTTTGATACTATCTCTCAAGGTGCAAGGATTAATCCATCCTAGGCTATCTCAATGGTTGACTCCATGATGAAAGTATTTGGGTAACTTAGGCACGGAGGCTAAGCACTTCATACTTCGTGATGCAATGATGAGTGATGAGCGATGTTGATATGTCAAGGCATGCTTCAGCGTTGTGTTAAGATTCCATGACAAAGGGTTCCTAAGGGAAGTATATTTGGTCATGTACTTGTGCAACGTGTGAAAGTGACACTAAAGTTAGGCCGCAAGAGCTAAGTGTGTGGGAAAATATTATTTTTAGAAGAGTCAAATGATGGTGACTCTTAGGCTAGGTAAGCTAATGATATAGGGATCAAGCCCCCAAGTCTAGATCTAAATGAATAGGGATGAGCATAGGGAATCCCTTGATATGATCATGGTGTGAGTGTGTGAATGTGAATATGAATGCATGTTTATTACGGCCGCACCTCGATGTGAGGTTGCCTACGTATCCGTTAGGAATCAGGCCGAATGTAGCTCTAGCCGAACCTCGCACAAGTGTGTATACCTCAAAAAGGTCTTTTTTAAGGGTTGTAACGTGGTTAGGCTAAAGGTTTGAAGAAGAAGGGGATAAAGGCTCAAGACCCTAGATAAGCCCCAAAGGTGTGCAACCTTGCTTTTGAATCTTTATATTTTTATGCTTGAGTTTCTACTCTTTTTTAGCTCACTTTTATCTTTTGCTTTAGCATCTATTTTATTTTTATAAGCGTGGGAAATCTCGATCATGCGGTCTATCACTCACTTGGCATTCATGTTTCTCAGGCACGGTACTGAGCACTCGATAAGAGACGCAATCTGAGACGTGTTCTTAACGAAGATATTTTCATATCAAAGACATTGGAACACTTTCCCTTTTGTACACTTTTATTTATTTTTTGCTTTTGCTTATTTTTGCTATTTTAATCTTCTGAATTCACGCAAGCTCTTTTTTTAGAATTGCATAAGTTACACACCATCCCATCCCAAGGTTAGGTAGATGTAGGTTGAAAAAAATAAGGGTCTATCGTTAGACGAGGTTCAAAGTAGTTTATGAAGAAAAGATTGTAAATTTGGAAGGTGAAAGGAGATATGATGTGGCTACAAGGGGTGCCTCAAATCATTGGTATACCTTGTGCTTAATTCGACATTGGATTTTTTTTTTATGCAATATAATGAAATGATCATATATAAGGAAATAAATGCTCATTTTATTAAAAAGGGGAAAAGGAAAAAACTATAAAATTAATCTAAAGGAAAAGAAAAAGGTGCCTATGCTAGACTTAAGAAATAAAAAAAGAGGCCATGAAATCTTGTCGTTGCAGCTCGCCTCTTGTCTTGTGTCATTCGCTTCATCATCACCCAGTCTTCTCGCTAGCTAGAGGCATTGGGACCTTGTTTGCTTCTATGAGGTCTTGAATGAGATTTTGAAACCTTTAGCATTCATCAGTGGTATGATCGTTTCCTCAATGGTACTTGCAATAGGAGTTTGGATTCCATCTCGAAGATCTATTTTCTGGTGTTGGATCCTCGGTAGGGCCAATAGGTTTGATTAATCCTCGATCATAGAGACGATCGAAGGTAGCATCGTAGGTCATTCCAATGGGTGTGAACTCTCGCCTGGGTTTCCTTTTAGATTCTTGATTGTCCATGGCTAAGATACCATTATAGTCGAAGGTACTAACATTATTACTGGAGTGGGAATTTTTGGAAGAAGAAGGATTGTCGCTCTTCTTTCCTTTCCAGCCACCGTGGTTGCTGTTGTTAGTAGCCTTTTGCTTTGCGAGGTCGTCTTCGATCTCAATACCTATGTCATAGAAGGCCTTGAAAGTATTCAAGTTGTGTTGATATTTTAAGTGCTTTGAATACTTTTCTTGGAGATTCTTGATAAACATCCTCACAGACTCCTTTTCGGTGGGGACCTCAATCATCTTGGCGGAATTTTCCCTCCATTTATTAAAGAAAGAAGTAAAACCTTCATTCTCTTTTTGTCTTAGCATCTCAAGTTGTCTATGGTCGGTTTCAACTTGGATATTGCACTTGTACCTATCAATGAAAGCGTTTACTATCGATTCCCAGGTAGAGGTTTTCTCTTTGTCGAGGGAGAAGTACCATTGTTGGCAAACGGTTTCAAGAGATAGTGAGAACAGAGAAGGGAAGACCTTCTTATCGATGCCCTTAATGTTCATTATAGTTTCGAAAGCTCTTAGATGAAAATAAGGATTATCTGTTGCCTTGAATTTAGGGATGTCAGTGGCGTTGAACTTATGTGGAAGAAGTTTCTTGTCTAGCGAGACCCCTTGTGAACTCATGCCCTGAAATTTATAGTCATTAGATAGCTTCCTCAAACTTTCTTGCATGAGGTTCATTTGTTGTTGCTTCACGGGATCATCAACCTTTAGTGCGAGAAGCTTCAGTGTTTCAGTCACGGTAGCCAGTTGGTTCTTAAGATCATTGACTTCTTCTTGAGTTGCCATTATCTTCTTAGCCTTCCTCTTTTGACGAATCGGTTTATCAAAAAGCGAGACCTGAATAAAGAGGTTGTCCTTGATTAATCGCCCTTCTCTCCTTGACCAAGTACTGTGGAAAAGGAATTTGGGGATACTTATTGTTAATTATTTGACTCAAACTTTATTCAACATGCAATGGATGGAGAAAGTGGAGAAAGATTGGAATAGAATGTGAAGAAGATTTAGATGGAGGGATATGAAGAATTAGGAGTAGAATGTACCCCCAACTCAAATGACGGAAAGACCAACTCATGCATGAACCTAAGACATGGTCAAGGTGACATATACTCAAAGTGTATGCTAAGACTAGTGAGTGTAGGTGACATGTTTAGACTCGTGTCATGACCATGTGGCTAGACTATGTGACTAAGACTCGATTAATGACTCGACAAGGTGTTATTGACAGCGAAAATTAACTGAATTAATTAGCAAACTGGTTAATTGGACACTAGGTGATGACTCGATCAATAATCTGAACTGTCGGCCAAACGACAGGACTGGCATCACACCATGGAGCTTGGCGCCAGACGTCAGAGCTGTCGTCAGGTGCTACACTTCATAGTGTGGCGCTACAGCTCAGACCTTGGCGCCAATATTGGAGCATCGGTCTGAGACTGTTTTCGGTATTATTAGTCAATTGGGGTATGCCTAAAGTCGTGCTAGGTCAATTCTAATGACTCAAATTAATTAATTAATTAATTAGTTAGGCAAAGTTCTTTAAGCCATTAATTTATTTAGTCTCAACACAAGTCAAACAAACGGTTAAGAGAAACATAGAATATATATGCACAACAAATAATGCACACTTAGTCAAGTAGGCACAATATGATGCAATGCGTTTGCAACCTAACCATGGCTCTAGTTCTCTAAAGTTCGGGATATGGTTTAGTCAAAGAGGGTCCATGGTTAATTGTCCAGATGCACCGCGCGGAAGCCTAACCGTGAAGGGTTGGCGCGAGTGGATGGGACACCGCGAGTTTAGAAAAAACTCGCTTCCATGGTTTGGTGAATTCAACATCTCGGATGTACCCTTTGTTGCACGGAGCGTTCAATCAGGTAGATGGAGCATGAATTCCCAGAGGGTTATGTCCATATGTAGAACACATATGGGTTTCAGAAAAGTGAGAAAAAATTCAATCAGGAAGTAGGATCGAGCAAACAATACAAAAAACTGGTCAAAATTAGAACGCATATTTCTGGCTCAGTATTGGGGAAAATTGGCGCCAGCAATCAGAGACTGGCGCCAGATTTTAACTGTAGCGCCTGGCGCCAATACTGGCGTCTGGCGCTACAACTAAAACACTGGCGCCAAGCTCTGGCCCATGACGCTACTTCCCACATGCCTCAGCAGCTTTTTGTGCTCAATAAAATTTTCCAATTTCGCGCGGTGTTATTTCAGTCCTAGTTGTGAAAGATATTTCTCAAATTTCCTACGTGTAAAATCCTGTGTTTTTAACTCATTACGGATGGTCTTTCCAATGAGATCTTTTTTATGCATATGACAATAATGTTAATCAAAATTACGCACATGAAATACTTAGAACGTTTCGAGTCTCATCCACTCATTCTAAATCATTGCCGAAAAAAATTCAAGAATTAAAATAGAAATCCTCCCCAGTGGAGTCGCCAAAAACTGTAGGGAATAAATTCAAGCCTTAATCCCACTAGCTTGAACCCCACTGTGATCATACACTAAAGTACAGTGGCGTCCAAAAGGGAAGAAGATAGAGCAAAAGAGTCACCAACAAGTTTTAGGAACTTGTAAACCGTTCACGAGGTGAAGGTTACACCCCTTAACGACCCATGAGATCGTCAACTCCATAAGGTCTAGAACCAAATAAAGGTTCAGGGATGAAGGTACAAATCCAACCTAAAAGAGATTGAACCTGTCCTAATAATAGGCCTCTACTTTATTCTGATCGTATTCATGTGCGCTTTCTGATTAACATGCAATCAATAGGATTAACCCTAAACCTGTTTATCTATGTTGGTTGAATATAATGCACAAACAAATCTATTATTGGCGATCACTAGAATTATAATCACAATTAACCCTAAACAAGATTATTAAATATCTTATTAAGCGTGATTACAAGTACAATTTCCCTTTCACATGCAATAAAGGATGTGATCAAGCAATAAAATAATCAAGCAACATAATAAATAATCAATATCATGACAATAAAATTATAATCATCAAAATAATAATAAATAATAATAACAATAATCATAATAATAACAATCATAATCATAATCATGTTCATGTTAATATTAAAGCATAATAAAAATAGAAAGATCCTAGGCATGATACCAACAAGATTAATAACAAACCCTAGCATGTCACTAAGCAATAAGAATCAAATCTTTAACCCTAACATGATACTAAAAATCATAAATATTAGGAAGAACGTAGGAAGCATCGCAAGAATCATATTTAATATTAAAGTTACCCTAGACATGATACTAGGAGTATCATAACAACAATATAAACATGATGTCTACATCATAACATCAATTAATCAATTAAAGTACTTAATTTGATGCCTCGTACCTCTTTCTAATAGCAAAATACACACGTTAGTAACTTCAAGGAAAATAATGAATCAAACAATTAAATTAAATAATTGAAAGAGAGATTTGGGACCAAATCCTCAGAAATTAAAACCTTTCACGTTTAGGGCGAAGGCAACTTCGAATATGGCTAGGTGTTTCTAGATCTTGTGAATGCGAAATTTTGTATGAGAAAACAAAGTAAGAAAGAATTGAATGTTTGTTTTAAGAGAGATGAATGATTATTGGTGAGAATTGGTGAATGATTAAGAGAGAATTAGAGAATGATTGCGAATGAAAACTGATTGTAGGTGAGAATTCGTGAATATTCGTCTATGAAAACGGAGTTTTAATACGTTATTTATAGAGAAATCAGCCAAAAAGATAAAATATCAAAACAGAGCACTTGGCGCACGCAAAACGAGATTGGCGCCAGCAAAACAGAGCTTGTTCCAGCACCAGCTCATTGGCGCCAGGCGCTAGTGGCTAGCACCAGGCGCCAGACCTGATTCCAGGCGCCAATGCCTGGAGTCAGGCGCCAAGCCTGTTTTTAACGCGTTTTCGAAAATCAGATAAGTTTGCCGTACTGGAGGATAAAATCGTATCTTTTCCTCGAAAATGCTATTTGATTTTAATTAAAACTCTGAAAAGTCAACAAAAGTCAATTTACCAATGCTAATTGCATTAGGAATGATAAATCATATTAGGCCCTCCCCTAGATCATTGGGCCGTATATAAAGCTCAAACCGGGCCCAGTTTAGTAAATTGGCCATAACTTCCTCAGTATTCATCGGAATTGGGCTTATAATATATCGTTGGAAAGGTCTTTGCAAGCCCCATCCAACTATACTACTATTGGACCCATATCATGGACCAACCAAACTGGATTGGCTGTTTTCTTAAAATAAGTTTTCAAAAACAGAGAGAAGAGAAAAGAAAATAAAACTTTTCGCAACACTAGACTTTCCACACTTTCGTTTCATTCGATTATGATTCGACATGAAAGGTACTCATCACTGGGTTTGGTTTTGGGGAGACACAAATGGGTGTCTACAGAAGCCCCCACTTTGACTGAGTTTGGAGAAACGCAAGTTTCGAAAACAAAAGTCAAAGTAGCGATAGGGACGGAGAATAATTCAGAACGTTCTGCGATCCTAAATCAATCTTGTCACGCCGATACTTGCAAAACTAGATTAGTTAAACAGATAAAAGAGTTAAGAAACGCGTATCTTGCACCGTCGAGCACACATCTCTGAAAGTAACCGATTGTTTTGATGACCTTCTACAAGCTAGAGAATGTCATCCCGCTTGAAAACCGCTACGCCTGTAACTGATTCCAAATTAGAAGATTGCTTCGCCTGCAACTATCCTCTCCGCAATGATAATATTCCACATCCTAGGGAATACCATCGAAGATTATTTCTCTTGAAACAATCCTCATCCGCATTGATAATATTCCACATCCTAGGGAACACTATCGAAGATTATTTCTCTTGAAATAATCTCCATCCGCATTGCTAATATTCCACATCCTAGGGAACACTATCGAAGATTATTTCTCTTGAAACAATCTCCAGTTGTTCGTGACAACTCTCCGCAAGCTAGGGAATGCCACCTTGCTGCTTTGACGTTCTGAACAAAGAGCTTCTTTTTCCTGCTGTGATAGTCTTCGAAAAGATCACTGCTTTTTAATATTTGCTATGCCAGTACGTCGGCGTTTTGCTGCTTGTGAACTAGTATGTCGGTGCTTTTGCTGTGATGACAATCCTCTTTTCTTTGGGAATAGTTGCCAACACAACTCTTGTATGACGTATGGCAATCCGATTTAGGGAAAGTTGTCAATGCTTCGTAACAATCCATCCTTGGAAATATTGCCACGATGAAGCGACAATCCGTATCTCGGAAAATTTGCCAAAATCCAATCTTTGGAAAAGTTTCCAATGCTTCGTAACAATCTTTTATAAGAACTTTGCTACGATCGACAATCCACATCTTGGAATATAACTCTTGAAAGCAATCCACCTTGGAAATTTGCCAACGCTATGCGAAAATCCTGTTAGGAAAATATTTCCACACTTGACAATCCGCGTCTTGGAACATTTGCAAAAAAGAGTCGACCGACAATCTACTTCGGGAAAATTTTCCACTTACTGAAATGAATGACAATCCACATTGAGGAACCTTTGCCAAAATTTATGATGAATAGAGACCTACAACAATCCTTTGGGAAATTTTGCCATAGGGAACTGGGTGTATGACAATCCAATCTCGGAAAACTTGCCAAATATCTATGAATGTATGACAATCCGAACTTGGAAAAACTTGCCAAACAAAGAAGGAGCACGACAATCCACGCTTGGAAACTTTGCCAGAGATGACAATCCAATCTTGGAAAAATTATCGTTGAAGAAGATGCACGATAATCCATTTTTGGAAATATTGTCAGTTGGGGATGACAATCCAATTTTTGGAAAAATTTTCATTTAATAAGAATGCGCGACAATCCATATTTGGAAATATTGTCGTTTGAGTGCTTGCTTTTGAACCGATGCTTTGGTGCTTGTAATGAGCCAATACTTAGGCGCTTAAGCTAAGTGAGACGATCTTTCATCAGGTCAATCACTTATTGCGATTGTAATCAAACTGACTACTTAATCATGTCAAATTGCTTATAGGGGCTAACTGGCGTACCAAGGAACCCGAAATCGCTGTATGAGGTCGAAATCACCTTTCTGAGAGGCTTCGAGCTCTGTCGTTGCTGAAATATCTCTGGAGTCGAGAATTGGAGTAGGGTCTTCCCTATTCTGCTGCACCTGTATTTATTTTTGACTATAGAACTTTGCCAATCTTTTTAATTATCTTAGGGTTGACCTAAGGTTTAGCATTGCTTGACTCGTCGACTTGACACGACTCAAGGTATAAACTTGACTCTCTGTGATTGACTGACTCGAGGTTGACTCGACTCAAAGTGAAATGACACGTGTGACTCATGACCCATGTGTGCATAGTGTTGATTATGTGACTCAAAAATGCAAAAAAAAAGCAAAAAATTTCCGTCATTTTTGTGGAGGGTACCGACTTTCTCCCGAAAAAGAAAGACGCGAAAAAAGAATCGAAGTTTTCGAATTCATGTTGAATGAGCTTAGACAAATGTTGTTTGATACTATCTCTCAAGGTGCAAGGATTAATCCATCCTAGGCTATCTCAATGGTTGACTCCATGATGAAAGTATTTGGGTAACTTAGGCACGGAGGCTAAGCACTTCATACTTCGTGATGCAATGATGAGTGATGAGCGATGTTGATATGTCAAGGCATGCTTCAGCGTTGTGTTAAGATTCCATGACAAAGGGTTCCTAAGGGAAGTATATTTGGTCATGTACTTGTGCAACGTGTGAAAGTGACACTAAAGTTAGGCCGCAAGAGCTAAGTGTGTGGGAAAATATTATTTTTAGAAGAGTCAAATGATGGTGACTCTTAGGCTAGGTAAGCTAATGATATAGGGATCAAGCCCCCAAGTCTAGATCTAAATGAATAGGGATGAGCATAGGGAATCCCTTGATATGATCATGGTGTGAGTGTGTGAATGTGAATATGAATGCATGTTTATTACGGCCGCACCTCGATGTGAGGTTGCCTACGTATCCGTTAGGAATCAGGCCGAATGTAGCTCTAGCCGAACCTCGCACAAGTGTGTATACCTCAAAAAGGTCTTTTTTAAGGGTTGTAACGTGGTTAGGCTAAAGGTTTGAAGAAGAAGGGGATAAAGGCTCAAGACCCTAGATAAGCCCCAAAGGTGTGCAACCTTGCTTTTGAATCTTTATATTTTTATGCTTGAGTTTCTACTCTTTTTTAGCTCACTTTTATCTTTTGCTTTAGCATCTATTTTATTTTTATAAGCGTGGGAAATCTCGATCATGCGGTCTATCACTCACTTGGCATTCATGTTTCTCAGGCACGGTACTGAGCACTCGATAAGAGACGCAATCTGAGACGTGTTCTTAACGAAGATATTTTCATATCAAAGACATTGGAACACTTTCCCTTTTGTACACTTTTATTTATTTTTTGCTTTTGCTTATTTTTGCTATTTTAATCTTCTGAATTCACGCAAG
This sequence comes from Chenopodium quinoa, assembly GCF_001683475.1. Lineage (NCBI taxonomy): Eukaryota > Viridiplantae > Streptophyta > Magnoliopsida > Caryophyllales > Amaranthaceae > Chenopodium > Chenopodium quinoa. The sequence goes on along the minus strand of NW_018744304.1, from coordinate 5,379,305 downwards.
CTCTTTTTTTAGAATTGCATAAGTTACACACCATCCCATCCCAAGGTTAGGTAGATGTAGGTTGAAAAAAATAAGGGTCTATCGTTAGACGAGGTTCAAAGTAGTTTATGAAGAAAAGATTGTAAATTTGGAAGGTGAAAGGAGATATGATGTGGCTACAAGGGGTGCCTCAAATCATTGGTATACCTTGTGCTTAATTCGACATTGGATTTTTTTTTTATGCAATATAATGAAATGATCATATATAAGGAAATAAATGCTCATTTTATTAAAAAGGGGAAAAGGAAAAAACTATAAAATTAATCTAAAGGAAAAGAAAAAGGTGCCTATGCTAGACTTAAGAAATAAAAAAAGAGGCCATGAAATCTTGTCGTTGCAGCTCGCCTCTTGTCTTGTGTCATTCGCTTCATCATCACCCAGTCTTCTCGCTAGCTAGAGGCATTGGGACCTTGTTTGCTTCTATGAGGTCTTGAATGAGATTTTGAAACCTTTAGCATTCATCAGTGGTATGATCGTTTCCTCAATGGTACTTGCAATAGGAGTTTGGATTCCATCTCGAAGATCTATTTTCTGGTGTTGGATCCTTGGTGAGAATTGGTGAATGATTAAGAGAGAATTAGAGAATGATTGCGAATGAAAACTGATTGTAGGTGAGAATTCGTGAATATTCGTCTATGAAAACGGAGTTTTTAATAGGTTATTTATAGAGAAATCAGCCAAAAAGATAAAATATCAAAACAGAGCACTTGGTGCACGCAAAACGAGATTGGCGCCAGCAAAACAGAGCTTGTTCCAGCACCAGCTCATTGGCGCCAGGCGCTAGTGGCTAGCACCAGGCGCCAGACCTGATTCCAGGCGCCAATGCCTGGAGTCAGGCGCCAAGCCTGTTTTTAACGCGTTTTCGAAAATCAGATAAGTTTGCCGTACTGGAGGATAAAATCGTATCTTTTCCTCGAAAATGCTATTTAATTTTAATTAAAACTCTGAAAAGTCAACAAAAGTCAATTTATCAATGCTAATTGAATTAGGAATGAAAAGAACCTTCTAGAAGATTCTATAAGACCAAAACCATTCCTAATTGCATTAGGAATGATAAATCATATTAGGCCCTCCCCTAGATCATTGGGCCGTATATAAAGCTCAAACCGGGCCCAGTTTAGTAAATTGGCCATAACTTCCTCAGTATTCATCGGAATTGGGCTTATAATATATCGTTGGAAAGTTCTTTGCAAGCCCCATCCAACTATACTACTATTGGACCCATATCATGGACCAACCAAACTGGATTGGCTGTTTTCTTAAAATAAGTTTTCAAAAACAGAGAGAAGAGAAAAGAAAATAAAACTTTTCGCAACACTAGACTTTCCACACTTTCGTTTCATTCGATTATGATTCGACATGAAAGGTACTCATCACTGGGTTTGGTTTTGGGGAGACACAAATGGGTGTCTACAGTAAGGTGTTTGTTAATAAATGTGTTTGATTGAGTGTGGAATGTGCGATTGTTCTAACGCCCATCAAAAAATTATTTTAAGAAAACAGTCAATCCAGTTTGGATGGTCCATGATATGGGTCCAATAGTAGTGTAGTTGGATTGGGCTTGACTAGAGCTTTCCAACGATATATTATAAGCCCGATTCCGATGAATATTGAGGAAGTTATGGCCAATTTACTAAACTGGGCCCGATTTGAGCCTTTTATGCGGCCCAATGATCTAGAGGAGGGCCTAATATTGATTTATCATTCCTAATGCAATTAGGAATGGTTTTAGTCTTTTAGATTCTTCTATAAGGTTCTTTTCATTCCTAATTCAATTAGCATTGATAAATTGAATTTTTTTTTTTACTTTTCATAGTTTTAATTAGAATCAAAGAGCATTTTTGAGGAAAAATACGATTTTATCCTCCTGTACGGCAATTTTATCTGATTTTAAGAAAACACGTGAATTTCCAGATCAGCGTCAAACGCCAGCTATAGCGCCTGGCGCTACGCTTGGCGCCTAACGCTAGCATTGGCGTCTGGCGCTAACAGCCAGCGTTGGCGTTAATCAGATTTTATCTGTGCCAGAACTCTGTTTTGATATTTTATTTTTTTGGCTGATTTTCTTTATAAATAATGTCGTTAAAATTCCGTTTTCATTCATCCACAATCATCAACAATCATCGGTTTTCACCTACAATCTACCATTTCTTTTTCTCTCTCTCTTTTTTTAAACTAGCTTCTCTCAAATACAAAACTCCGCATTCATTAGATCTAGAAACACCTAGCCATATTCAAAGTTGCCTTCGCCCTAGACGTGAAAGGTTTAATTTCTGAGGGTTTGGTCCCAAATCTCTCTTTTAATTATTTAATTTAATTGTTTTGTTTATTATTTTCCTTGAAGTTACTAATGCGTGTATTTTGTTATTAGAAAGAAGTACAGGGCATCCAAGTAAGTATTTTGATGGTTTTGATTGATGTTATGATGTAGAAATCATGCTTAGGTTGTTATTTTGATTCCTAGTATCATGTTAGGATGCTTTTCTTAATATGATGTTTAGGGTGACAACAATAAGTTCCTAGTATCATGTTTAGGGTAAAAGTTATAATATCAAATATGCTTATTATGAATTCTGTGATGCTTCCTATGTTCTTTCTAATATTTATGATTGTTAGTTTCATGTTAGGGCTAAATATATGATTTTTATTGTTTAGTGACATGTTAGGGTTGTTATTAATCTTGTTAGTATCATGCTTAGGATCTTGCTATTATTATGCTTTAACATGGTTATTATAATTATTATTATTATTGTTTATTTTTATTATTATGTTGCTTGATTTTTATTGTTATTGCTTGATCACGCCTTTTATGCATGTTTAAAGGGAATTTGTACTTGTAATCACGCTTAATAAGATAATTAATAATCTTTTTTAGGGTTAATTTGATTATAGTTCAAGTGATTGCCAATAATAGTTTTATTTGTGCATTAATATTCAACCAACATAGATAAACAGGTTTAGGGTAAACCTATTGATTGCATGTTAGTCAGAAAGCGCACATGAATACGATCTGAATAAAGTAGAGACCTATTATTAGGGCAGGTTCAATCTCTTTTAGGTTGGATTTGTACCTTCATCCCCGAACCCTATTTGGTTCAAGACCTTATGGAGTTGACGATCTCTTGGATCGTTAAGGGGTGTAACCTTCACCTCATGAGCAGTTTACAAGTTCCTAAAAAACTTGTTGGCGACTCTTTTGCTCTATCTTCTTTCCCTTTGGACGCCACCGTACTTTAGTGTATGATCACAGTGGGGTTCAAGCTAGGGGATTAACGCTTGAAATATTCCCTACAGTTACTTACATTTTTTATAAATTTTTTTTTACCTCATTTAAACTTTATTTAAAAGAAGATTAAAAGAAATAAAATAAAAAATATACGTAGTATATTTTTTAGGTCACACCAGGCGATGACACGTGTCATTGCTGGTGTGTCTTTTAGTATATACTAGATGTAAGCCCGTGCGATGCACGGTTTTTTAAATATTTCATTTTGTATATTTTTTTGTAATTTCTTAATATTTTTTTTTTATTTTCTATTATATTATTTTAACATTAATTTAAGGTAAAATATTTTGTTAAGTTTTATATTATTCTTATTCAAATTTTACGTATATAGAACTTGAATATATAAATTGAAATAAATATTATCTCATTCATCGAATAGTTAGATAAAATCATTAAATCAAAATATATTTTTTAATTTCTAATTATTTTAAAATAATATAAATCCTAATGTAAAAGATAATATAAAAGATAATTTTTGTTTTTTTTTCATAATTTAAATATTAAATTACTATTTTTTGTTTTCAATTCTCAAATTTCATTTGTTAAATTTTTCTTAAATGGCGATTGAATATTAAAATTCTAAATTAATTATAAATCTAATTTTTCATTGGTCGAAATATTACTTTTGCTTATGTGGCGTGCAATGCACGAATTTTTATATACATTTTGTATATAAATATTTTTGTGGTGATCTCTTAATTTTTTTCTTGCATTATAAGTTTTATAATTTTGTATGAAAGTATCATATCATCAGATATTTACATAAAACCATTAACATCAAATGATAGTTTATATTTTTTAAATATCAAAATATAATTTTTATTTTTTTAAATAATATAAATCCTAATATCTAAAGATAATTTTTAGTTTTGTAACAAATAAAAATGATAAAATTTAGTGTTCTTAAATAATTAAAATCCTAATAAATTACTATTCGTCGTTTTTACCTAAGTGGAAAAAATTTAAAATTTCATTCGTCACTTTTGTTTAGGTGGCGAGTGTTTTTTTTAATTCTAAAATAAAATAAAAATCTAATTTTTGATTGATCGAAAATATACCTTTTCTTATGTGGCGCTCCCAATGCTCTCCAAAAATGCCTACTTTATTTATATATATTAGATTATTGATGATTATTGATTATTGATTCTTCCGTATTGGATTTGGTTTCTTCATGGGGTAAATTTAATAATTCAACCCATACTGATTGTAATATATTTTGTTGTGTACAACTATACATATATACTTTACTAAGGTACATTACTCGTACTCTAGGAATCGGACTTCCAGACTCGATAAATTTGTGAAGTTTGTTAATTACTGTACAATTCAATTAAGTATTGTTTGCATAATTATTTTTAACAATTCCTCTGTATTGTTTTAAAGTAAGATTATCGAGAATGATTTAATTAGTGAGATTGCTTATACATGGATGATGTCGTAACCTTATTGAATGTTTATTCTTGACGAGCCCAAATTATGTTAGAATTTGTTTCAAAATGAATTTGAGAAAAATCATCTTTTTTTTTTTAATAATTAGATGTGAAAGAAATTGGTGAATTATTATTGGTGAATACATATAGTTTCCTTTGAAATAGGGAAGACAAGTACTACTAGTAATTTGCAAGACTATACTCTATAATTGCATATTCTTCTCCACTTCTGAGCTAGTTTCTGATGATATATATCATGTACACACCGTCTAATTGACCTAAACTTGTTACCATGATCATATATATTAGTTAAATTTATATTATTATGAAGCATACTATCTTGATTTTTATATTAAAATTAGATTGTGTGATTTCATTCAATTATATGTGACCTTATACATACTCCTACATGAAGATAGATTATTAATGATGTGTAAATTGAATAATAGAAGTTTCGTAAATATAGACCTGAAGTTTCTTAAATTTATAATGGGCTGAAAACCTTCCAGAATAATTTAGAAGTGTCTAATAGTTTTGAAAGTATGTGTTCCTATATATATGTCATGAGAGACTTATTAGCTCATTCTCGTAAATGAATGAGAAATCGCATGATTATTGAAGAACTATGAAGTATATTGGCATGTTGTTCTCTTGATTATATATAATTTATGAAAAATTCATAAAAGTATCTATTTGAGAAAAGAATAGTGTTATGAGTTCAAGATATTAAACATGCTATTTTGAGAAAATTACTTGAAGAATGTATTATGCCCATAGTTTATAGAATTTTCAACATAAAGATTAATATAATTGGGCAAGAGGAACAAGTAAGAGTTTTATAAGAACATTTTTCTTTGCTTGATACATGACATTACCAAAAGAATTTATGGTTTAAGTGCAAGGGATTTCAAGCTTGTTGGATAACTTAATTTATTTCATATCCCCACATTCAAGAATTAAGGGGAGATATTGTTATTATATATAATCCTTGCACATGAATTGTATGATATATTGATGGTTAGTAGTGCATACATTAGCATTAATATCAATGTCAATAATTTATTTAATAAAAGCGACCAAATAATTTACATATTTACAAATGACACCATCCTGAAGATGGATGTAAATAAATGAATGTCATTGATCATTACTAGTTGTAAATGCTTCAATTAAAATTATTGTCCCAGAAGGACAACATCGGTTACTAATGAAACATAAAGCACGGCTGAAGCATTGTATTCCAATAGATTAAAAATAAAAATAAAAATAAAAACCTTCGGAAAAAGGAATGGAGCAACTATTGACAATGACAAATTTGAGGAAATGATAAATCCCATTACATTTCTAGAATAAAATCATTTTAGTGATATCATTATGTCTCATGATTATATAAAAGACTCTAAAAGAGTATAAAATATCCAACAAGATTAACATGTATCAAGATTATAGTCAAAACTCCAGCAGAGTATATATAAGTGATTATTGGATAAAATATTAGTTGATTGTCTTGCCAATTGTATAAAAAAACACATGTTGATGTTCTAATATCACATCACATTCATGGTCATGCATAAAGTAAGTTTAATAAAGTGATCACTAGTGTTGGAAAACTGACCAAAGTTCAAATTTAGAGAAGTGATTGGATGTGATAACTAAATTAGGCCATCCGGCCATCCGGGTTTAATAATTACCCGTTATGGAAATCTGAAGTTTCATTTGATAATGTGCTGACGCTCTCTTAATGTTAAATATATGAAATGAATTGAATGACAAGACATAACATTGAGATTGAACCATATTTGGACTGTGATTCATAATAATTTGTATATATGAAAATTTCAAGGGTTAATAAGTTTTGATTTCTTATATAAAAAAAAAAAAAAAAAAAAGTAATGGGTGACCAGAAGTTCACCAAAATAACTTATATATTATTGTCAACTATCAAGTGACTAGAAGCTCACCAAATACACTATTTAAGTCTTTAAAGAACTAGAAGATCACCAACTAGTAAAATTACAAGCAAGTGATTTATGCTTGTATAACAATTCTTTTGATTGGGGCTATAATATGTCGTCGCATAAGAAAAAAGGAAAAGAAGGAAATTCAACTGCACAATATATGTCTCCCCATTGATGTTAAATTATTGAACTCATGAAGAGAACAAATTGTGAAAGATTTAATAATAAATACATATGTGTTATGCAATGTATAGTTAATGAAGAAATAATTTAAAATTGCTCTCTAGAAGAGATAAAATCTTGTTTTAATATAATTATATTATATTGAGAGATAAATTTTTTTGGTTATGATCCTCCCATGAAATGAATTTTATTGCAAAGTACTAAGTTGGTGAAGAACTGTGATGCCCCTATATATGAGATATTTTACCAACTTAGGGGGAGAATTGGATTAAGTTGGCAAAAATTAATTAAACTGATGATCCCTATATAAATAATGGTAATTTGAAATGTTTTCTAGCCAACTTTTGTCCATATGCTATCAAGATATGTTGCACATTGAGATAAAGCTTGCCAATTGTATATACTTAAATCACTACACCTGAAGTGTAGCTTGTATAATCGGTTCCAAAATAAAGATGTGATATATGGAAAGATAGTGCAGTTGACACTTTTAATAGTGTAATAGTATATTAATACCAGGTGTATGAAATACCTTTGAAGTTGTGTAGATATCTGAATTATTACAATAGATGGCCTATGATGTAAGAAAAATTATGTTGGTAACAATGAAAAATGTATTCAGATATCATTGTCAAAATAGCATGCAAATTAAAATTGTGCCTTGAGGAATTATATGATGATACCAGTATATGATGGAACTGATAAATAATACATATGCATGATATAATGGACTAGTGAATAAGGGATCTGGAATATATGTCCATTTTAATAATGATAATAATTAAAGTTTATCGTGGACCAGAAGTCCAATGAAATATGAATTTTAAAATCCACACTGTACAGTGTCTTACATTATTTAGAGTCTTATGTATGTTCATATACATGTGTGAGTCATAGGTTAATGGATTATTCATTGCATATATTGAAAGTTGTTAGATGCATTACTCATTATATATTTTGTTTTCTATATCTCATATTGATGCATTAGTTCTATACAATAATTGTGGTATATGTGAATGTCTGCTCAAAATATATATAGTATGGCGTATTTGTAACTTTGAAGGAAAATTACAAAGAAATATTTATATTCCAATGGGCTTATAGCTGTGATGAAATTATTGAAAACGTCGATTTAATAATAATATGTTATGAATCATGTAAGAAGAGTTCCTGAAAAACTTATATACGACGTATTTAAATAACCAGCCCTACAAATTTTTTAATATTACAATTATCAAACTCTTGAAAATTTTATGTGACTAAATCATTGACATCTCAACCTGAAGTTTGAGTATATAAGAGTTAGTGAGATTTACTATTTGTATTCAATTCGTAGAAAAATTATCGTGTAGTTAATTATGAAACTTCTAAAGAAACGGGATACTTATGCGTCATACTGTTTCTTATGGTCCAGAAGAACCATGATTAATGTATATAATTGCATATGTTATATTATAATTCATATAAAATTGAAGAACGACATTAATAATGTCAAGTTTTGTCATCAAATGATTATTAATGAATGTTTGATCGAATAATGATTATCAATTTCTATTATTAACGACTTCCAGAAGAAGTCATAGCCGCATAAGTTTAATTTTTAAATCAACTATTAAACAGAGATTTGATATAATGATATTAGAGATAAACACATGTATGGTGAAATGAAGACACTTCACATGTTCACGTGAACACTTGAAGAATTGAAGATGCAACTTCAGCTTAGGAGAGTCGAAGATCAACGAATGATACTTTACTTACTACATATGAGAAGATATCCAAACATATTGGATTCATCGTTGCGGCACTAGAAGATCTCAAGTTATGTATTCATCAGGGGGAGAAAATACTCGCTGCACTCTTTTTCCCTTGACCATGGTTTTGTCCCAAATTGGGTTTTCCTGGTAAGGTTTTTAACGAGGCAGCATCTCGAGCATATTACGAAGAATGATGTACTCTTTTTCCTTCACTATGTTTTAATCCCATAGGGTTTTTCGTAGTAAGGTTTTAATGAGGCACAGTCTTCGATAATGGACATCCAAGGGGGAGTGTTATGAAATATTTGTGGATATCCATTATCCTCCTTTGTATCATTCCGGAACAATCAAGATCTAGGGTTTATATTCTTGTCCAATCAAACCCTAATATATTGTATGTATATATACACCTTATCATATGGAATAATATACACAGATTTATTCTCTTTCAATCTCTCATCGATCTTTCCCCTTGTTTTACAACAAAATCACTATTATTTACTTTACACTTTTTGAAAATAAGAACCAATTAAGGTCTTGTGCTGATTTACTGAGAATAATTGAATTGAAATGATTGGATCTGAATTAAATTGAACTGACTGGGGTTGAACATATTGGGGCTGAACTGAAATAAACTAAATAAAATATATTACTATATATTAATGATTTTTAACTGTGGATTAGTAATGATATTAATCCACTAATAATTATGAAAAATAAAATAAAGTTCACAATTAATCCACTAATAATTATTACTATTATTATTATTAGGAAAAATTGACAGGAATTTAATAACCTTTGCTCCATCCAGCAAATATTAAAACCACCTTTTGATAATCCCCCAATAAAACGTACTCACTACAAGAAAATAACCTTTTCATAGCGATTATTTTAACCTTTAGTATCGATTGTAATTGCAACAAAAAGCTTTCCCAACGAATGGTCATTCGGTACAATATCCCCCGTTGCCTTAGCCTTTAGTAGTGGTTTTCAATATCGCTGGGTTCGGTCTCAATAATCGATATGAAAAACTACATCCATTTAGTAGTGGTTTTCAATATCGTTGGGTTTGGCCTCAATAATCGATATAAAAACTACATCCAATCGTGGTGATTATTGTAGCTATTATAATAGTTATAAATATTTAACTCATTTTCTTTAAAACAAAAATCATGCGTATGATCTTTACAAGATTCGAACATGCAACCTCAAACTCTTATATTAAATGTTTCACCAATAAGTTATGACATATTTTATGTATTCTTTGTCAAACAATATTTATATATCTAGTGTTGAAAATGTTTTTCGTATCGATTTTTAGGATTTAGTGGCGATCGTAAATGATACGATTTCTCAAAATATATAAATGTGTAAAAATAGAGTGGAAATGTATTATTATGTTTTCCGTATCGATTTTATATGGGAAAACCATGGCGATTGTAAAGTGATACGACTTCCTTAATTATTTCACAAACATACTTGCATATTGTAGCGAATGTACAATCGCTACAAAATAATCGCTACGAAAAGACATTTTTCTTGTAGTGACTTTGACATGCATTTTCCAAAAATAGGACAAAACCAGTTGGTAACCTGTTTAATAGGTTATGTGTGACATGTGTTGTTTTGTAATTGATAGATTAGTTTTTTTCATACTTTTTTTAAATTAATAAAATTATTTTAATATTTTGAAAAAGAAATACCCCTCACCAATCAGCAATTACTACCCAACCCTAGTCATAATATTCCTGTCAATTTTTCATTATTATTATTATTATTATTATTATTATTATTATTATTATTATTATTATTATTATTATTATTATTATTATTATTATTATTATTATTATTTTTGTCGTTGTTATTGTAATATACACTAAAAAGTATGAAATTTGGACTGAATTTATTAGAGATGAACTGAACTGGTTGGAGTTGAACTGAACTGAACTAAACTGAACTTAATAAGCTGAAAAGAACAAACCCTAAATTTAGCTACATTTGAAAACTACAACCATTAATTATAAAAAAAAAGATACAAATTCAATGCTCCGTACAAATTTAGCTACATTTGAAAAATATAGCATTAATTATTAAAAAAATACAAATTTAATACTCCGTACAAATATAATACTCTGTAAAACTATGAAATTCGATTTTTTTCACTTATTTAATACTCCGTACAACTATGAAATTCAATATTTTTTTGGTTTGAAACTTTTTTAAACAAATACATATGTAACACATTATTCACTATCATGACAAACCAAAATTTACTTAAATTCTCTTTCCTCTCTTTCAACAATTTATCAATTTATGTAAATTATGTTTGTCTCTACACAATTATGATTTTTGCATTTTTCACATAAAATACATTTGTATGTTTAAACTAAACCTAATCCACTAATGATCAACCTAAATAATTATTATATAATTTACCTTTTCTAATTGTTGACCTTCTCCAATTCCATCATTTTTAAACTTTGCTATTTTGGTGTTACAATGGCCCAATGGACTATGCAGGACCACAACATGCAATAAGGTCCCAACAATCAAATATGAATTCTTCTTATAATATGAATAGCATTGGTCATTCCAAGTTAAGTTGCACATCAGGATCCAATAATACAAATGCGTTACATATATATAATATGATATTTTTTATTTATAAATAATACAAAATGTTATAATTATAGATTATAATTTTTTTTATATCTCGTGTAATGTAATTTCTTGCGAATGACAAAGCTACATAATACATATTTGCACTTTCAACCTAAGGTACCATTAACTTTTGGAATTACGAATGGAGAAAACATGAGTCTTGTTCAGGCTTATCATTTGTGACTTATTTTTAAAATAGTATAAACTTAACTCAAACTATTAAAATTGGGTATATATAAAGCTTTAGTTTGATCAAAATTTGTTACCCAGTGTTGTCACTTGTTAGGCCACTTGTAGCAAAATCATATGAACAACATTTATACTAGTGTGACAAAATCAAACCACTACTACAATTAATTAGGAAGTTGTTTGTTGTAGATCTTTTATTTTATTTTTTTTTTTTTTTATTTTCTTGCATAGGTTTATCTAATTAATTAAGAAAATGATCACACCAAACTCCAGCCACACCCCTACAACATGCAAAAGTGCTCCAATGGTCGGTAAGAGATTCTATTTGCATGGGGTTGGACTATGAATCGAATACTCAAATTTGAAATGCGCCTCAAAACCTTATGATGCAATCATGCAAATGCAGCATGCATTATTATACGTAATAATAAAATGATATTTCCTAAATTATTTCTAAGTAATACAATTAGTTTCTTGCAAATTAAATAAACGACATGGTCACATGCATATTGGCAAAACTATCCCAAAGAAACATTGATTTTTGGAGATACAAATGGAAAAACATGAGTATTGTTCAAGTCTATCTATCACTTGTGACTTATTTTCAATATAACATAAAATTGACAAGAACTTACCCGCCCACACTCAGGGCGGAACCGGAATTTTATTATTAGGGGGCCAAACTTATATATATATATATATATATATATGTATATATATATATATATAACATGTTGATATGTGAAAAAACAATAAGTTCAAGTATTATCAAAAAAATAGAAAGCGAATTTAATGCCTAGAGTTTTGCGCTTATGCTAAAACCTTACTATACAAAAAAAGGAAACTTAGTACACTTAAGTTTTGCAAAATAAAAAAAATCTAAAAACAATGTTGGGGACAAGTTTTGAACATAAGACTGAAAGACCTCCAAAATAAATTCCCTACTCTATTACCAACTCAACCATTGTACATTTAACATAAAATACTGCTACATATAACAAATAAACAAAACCAAGGGGGAGGCCATGGCCCACGCCAGCCCCCCTTGGTTCAGCCACTGTCCACACTTCTATAGTGTCATAGCTTAGAATGGAAGGTGGTAATGAATTTTATAAACTACTCCTTAATATTTACTTAAATTAATAAAAGTTTTTTAATTGCTAATTGATAAATTGAATAAACGTAAAGGCTTGATATCCATCGACTACTCTCATCAATTATATAATACAAGTTATTCCCTAATTTGATAGAATTAGGAAACTACCTAAAATATATTCACAAGATATTTTAGGCATAAAATAGGGAACAAAATATATCCTATGATACTCTCAAAATATATCCCACAATACCCCCCTCAAGTTGGAGCATGGGGATCGTAAATGCCCAACTTGGAAAGAAGATGATCAAACTGAGTCTTCCTAAGTGCCTTAGTAAAAATATATGCCAATTTCTCCTTAGTGGAAACATAAAAAGGAGCAAAAAAAGCCATTTGTAATGGCATCACGAACAATGTGACAATCAATCTCAATGTGCTTTGTACGTACGTTCATGAAAAACTGGATTTTGAGCTATATGTAAAGCAGATTGACTATCACAAAACAACTTGATCGCCTTAGGGTGTTGGACACCCAAACTCAAAAGCAAGGCCTTCAACCACTTCGACTCATGTGTGATTGAAGCCATGGAATGATACTCAGCCTCAGAAGAAGATGTGGAAACTCTAGGTTGTTTCTTGGTCTTCCAAGAAATAGGGAATTTACCAAGAAATACAAGCTAACCTGTCAACAAACGACGAGTAAGAGGACACGCCGCCCAATCTGAATCACACCAACCCTGCAAACTCAGGTCACTATCTGCACTCAACAAAATACCCTGTCCCGGGGTACCCTTTAAATAACGAACCACCCTGAGAGTTGCTTCCCAGTGCTCAATTCGAGGTACGTGCATAAACTATGAAAGAATATGAACCGAATATACCAAATGTAGTCTAGTCATCGAGAGATAAATTAAATCAACCGCCCTACCAGTCTGCGATAAGACTCAGGATTCGCATGTAACTCACCACTAGCAAAGATAATTTTGTGGTTTTGCTCAATCGGAAAACCACTTGGTTTCGCACCTAATAACCTTGCTCTAGAAATAATATCCAAGGTGTATTTTCGTTCACATAAAAACAAACCTGATTTACTACGAGCAACTTTAATGCCCAAAAAATATTTCAAAGGACCAAGGTCCTTTATCTTAAAACAATCACCAAGATAAGCCTTGAATACAGTCAATGCATCGGAATCATTCCCAAAAATAATAAGATCATCAACATAGACCAAGACATTAATTTGAACATTGACTTTAGTGTATGTAAAAAGAGAGTAATCATAGTAAAATTGTAGAAAACCATACCCTTTTAGAGTCGCAGTCAGTTTTGCAAACCAACACCTTGGAGCTTGTTTCAACCCATACAAAGACTTTCTCAAACGACAAACCAAGCTCGAATCCGAGCTCTCAAAACCAGGAGGTAATTTCATGTATACCTCATCATCAAAATCACCATGTAAAAAGGCAATATGGACTTCCATTTGCTGAAGTTCACAATTCTTAGAAATAGCAATAGCAAGAAAGGCACGCACTGTAGTCATTTTCGCAACCGAAGCAAAAGTCTCACCGTAATCAATAACCTCTTGCTGACGATTACCAAAGACAACCAACCAAGACTTGAGACGTTCAATATCACAATTAGACAAAAACTTTATCTTGTACACCCATTGACTACCTAGAGCCTTCTTCCCGAGAGGAAGATGCTCTAATGTCCAAGTCTCATTGTCTTCCAATGCCCGTATTTCCTCTATCATATAACAACGCCAACTTTTAGATTTCATGGCCTCTTTAAAGGATTTTGGTTCCTTTTCTTGAACAACCGCTGCAAGGAATTTACGATAATTCACAGAAAACATGTCACAGTTTATATAGTGTGCCAAAGGATAAGGAGTACCTAAAAGAGTGTAGGATGACAGAGAGGACGAAGACGGATTATTAGAAAAAATTGAATGAGTCACATAATCCCGAAGCTTGACCGACGAAATTTTATCACGAAGACCATGACCCAAGGGCGGTTGGACCGTGGCTTGCTGCTGCTGTGCCGGACTGCTAGCCTTGGCAGTCCCAGCCAACTGCTGTTGGACTGCTAATCTCGGCAGTCCCAGCCAACTGTTGCTGGGCTGCTATTTTCGGCAGACCCAGCTAGCTACTCCTGCTGGGCTGCTAGGCACGACAGCGCCCATTGGTTTTCCATCGGGCTGACCAGTGGCGTGGCTGTGCTGCTGCCTTGCAGGGCCAGCGCCCGCAGGGTCCCAACTGGTGGGCTGTTGAGCAGGGGCCTGATGCGGGGGCTCTGTGTGAGTAGGGATGGCTTGCACATTTTCATTATTTTCCCCCGTATTATTGCCCAACAAAGAATCATCATTGTCGTCACTATTATCCCACAAATCATACTAAAAAAAAATCATCATGAATATAATAAGGTTACTGGTGACCCAATATTAACATCTTTCGGAGTATCAAACGAAAACACATCTTCCACAAACTTAACATCCCTTGACACAAAGAAAGCCTTAGAATCAAGATCATACAATCTCCACCCTTTCTTACCAAGCGGATAACCCACAAAAACACACTTTCGACTCCCACTTGCAAATTTGTCTCAATTTGTTTTCTGATTATGAGCAAAACATACACCCAAAAGTGCAAATAGCATCAAATAAAGGTGGTTTATCAAAAAGTATTTCAAAGGGGGTTTTGTTGTAAAGCAAAGGAGTAGGGGTTCAGCTAATTGAATGAGCTGCAGCAAGAACATACTCACCACAAAAATAAATCGACAGCTTAGCTTGAAATCTCAAAGCTCTCCCTACTTCCAAAATGCGTTTATATTTTCTCTCAACCCTCCCGTTTTGTTGCGGTGTATCCACACAAGAGGTTTGAAAAATAATCCCAGTTGCAGCAAAAATATCAAGTAAACAATTAAACTTGGCACCATTGTCACTTTGCACGACTTTAATTGTTTGGGAAAATTGTATTTCTACCATAGAAACAAACATAAAAAACATACATAACACCTCACTTTTATCAATCAACAAGTATGTCCACACTTCTCTAGAATAGTTATCAACAATAGTTAAAAAAATAACGAGCTCCACACGACGAAACATAACGATATAGACCCCATAAATCACAATGAACCTTCTCAAATATTCTAGATGCCTTATTATAACTCAAAGGAAAACTATGTCTAGGATGTTTAGCACACATACATACTTTACACCCCTTATTTAGACTATCTTTGCAATAAACAGTAGGAAGTAACTTAACTACTTTCTCGGAAGGATGACCCATACGACGATGCCATAGCTCCAAATTAGACCTTGCGTCGATAACACCCATATGATGCACCGAATCTGATTTGCTAAAACAGTACAATCTGTCTCTCCTAAAACCCGTTCTAATCAACTCCTTCGTTTGATCCTGTATAGCACACATATAAGAGTTACATTGGACAATACAATTAAGCTCATCATTAAGATGTGAAACAGAAAGTAAATTACAGCACATATTAGGAACATAAAGCACTCCAATTAGACTAATTTTTTCCGACAAACGAACGGAACCAACAAGAGAAGTCAACACTATTTCACCGTTTGGTAACCTTACTGGACATTTAAGACTCTTTGTGTAAAAAAGACAAGATTTTTCTCTTGTAACGTGGTGTGTAGCTCCGGTGTCAATAATCCAAGATGTATCATCAAATTTGTAATTCACACGATTCTCGACAATTGTGGTATAGCCCACCAAACCTTTAATATCTTTTGATTTATCATGTATAAATAACTGACAATTAGAACTCAAACCAAGACCTTGATTGGTCAATGTAACCGCAGCCCCACAACTACTATTGCACTCTAATTGATGCTGGTGGAGTATTTGATTCGTCCACCATGTTTATTGAAAAAAATTATTTAAAATTAAAATAACCTATGCTCAAATACCATGATAAATTGAATAAACGTAAAGGCTTGATATCCATTGATTACTCTCATAAACTATATAATACAAGATATTCCCTAATTTGATAGAATTAGGAAATCACCTAAAATATACTCACAAGATATTTTAGGCATAAAATATGTGAAATTGCTATTTGCCACAATGAAATTACTCAAACTATAGTATTAAAAGACTTTCATGCCCCTTATAATTTTGAAAATTACATATCAATCCAACCATTATTAACTACTAACTTTGTCCTACCTTGACCATAGTCAAGCCTTAGCTCCACCTTGACCATTAGCTCCACCACCATACCAGGCCACCAACTCACCTTCACTGGTCCACCATCACGTCTCCACCTTGGCTGGTCCACCACGACTCCAACTTGACCATCATACACCACGTCTCCACCTTGACAAAATTAAATTCAAATTCGAATTTAAAAAAAAAAAATTACCATAATTCAAATTACATTACTAATTTAATCACGGATTCAAAACTAATTTACTGATGCTAATTCGAAATTTAAAAAAAACAAATTACAACCATAATTCGAAATTTAAATTCAAATTCAAAATTCAATAAACAAAAACCATAGTCGCGTGCTATATGCGACTCCACCACGGCATAGTCGGTTGTCAAATGCGACTACACCGTGGTAGAGTCGCGTGCTATATGCGACTGTACCGTGGCATAGTCGCACGCTATGTGCGACTCCACCACGGTGTAATCGCATGATATATGCGACTATGCTGTGGTGGAGTGGCATATATCACGCGACTATGTGAATCTATGCGAAAAAAAACTTACCGACGAATTGGCCGGCGTTTTCCCCACGTTTTCCGGCAAACGAACCCCCTTCCCACGCCGCGATTCCATTGTCGTCAGCCTCTTCCTTTTTTCGGTTGATTTGGTATGATAAATGGCTGATTTGGTGTGATAGATAGTGAGAAAATTGGATGATTCCGGCGACCTTAGGGTGGTGGTGGTGATGGTGTTTAGGGTGATGGTGATTCCGGCGACCTTAGGGTGGTGGTGGTGATGGTGTTTAAGGTGATGATGGTGGAAGGAGTATGGTTGGTGAGAAAAATTGAATGATGTCAAACATGGAATTTATAAGGGTAGATGAGTCATTTAATACCGCGCCCTAAGTAATTCTATTGTGGCATTTAGTAACCCCCCAAAATATATCCTAATAATCCTATGATACTCTCAAAATATATCCCAATATACTAATTATGTCCTTGAATTTGGTTACATATATTAGTCCTTCTCGCACACGATATTTTTAATGCTATTTTAGAGAGGGATAACCAATTGTATCCGCTTGAACAATCAATCAATCAATAACTATATACTAAAAGACACACCAGCAATGACACGTGTCATCTCCTAGTGTGTCATCAGATTTTTTTGTTTTTATTTTTTTCTAAATAAATTTTATTAAAGAAACAAATGTTATTCAAAAATAATTCCCTAATCTTATATGATATTATTACTTAAAATAAAAAATTGACATATTTTTAACACAGATATTTAAATAGCTATTTAAAAAAAACATTCTTAACATAACTTTGTCATTTTCTACTTTATTTTATATGTAACATATCTTTCGTAATACTTTTTTTATATCAAAATTTTTCAACTAAATTTTTAGATTTTTTTGTTTATAAAAAATCTCATATAATGATAGTTTAATAATGATTATTGAAGATTACCTTGCATGGCACGGGAAGTAACCTAGTATATTTCAAATTTAATGCATACAACCTCATTCACATTTGGGTAGACTAGCAGCTACACTATATTATTCATTGCACCGTAAAGGCCAACATTAGAATTTCGGTTATGGAAATAATATACCTAATAAAATTATTTTATATTTTCAAAAAAAAAAAAAAAGAATTATATCATGCTTGTTAAAAAAAGAAGGAAATTTTGCCAACAACTACCTTTTAAATGACCACTTTTGAGAACAACTACCATTTAAAATTTTCTTTTAAAAAAACTACCACAGTCACAAAAACTTTGAGTAGCAATACCACGTTTTATTTTCCAGGAAGAATTTCCGGTTGAGAAAGCCTAGTTTATAAAATTTCAATCAATTGTGGTATAGAAAACAAGAGATTTCGATAGTAAAACACAATTATAGGTCAATTATCTTTCATTTTGCATTATAGTTTATTTAATTTCTCAATTAAATCTTAAAATTAGGGTTTATGGTAAAAAATTGAATTAATGGCTTACGAAATTGGGGGATTTGGGACAATTGAAGTGTATAATCCAATTAAGGGTTAATGTAGTGCAATATTACCATTTAATTTGGGTTTTTTGAGGGAAATTTTGTAAAATATTCCCCAAAAACGGAGATTCTTGCCGGAAACAATAAATGTGGTAGTGCTACTCAACCTTTTTGTGTTTTTGCTGTAGTTTTTTCAAAAGAAAATTTTAAATGGTAGTTGTTCTCAAAAGTGGTCATTTAAATGGTAGTTATTTGCAAAATTTCCAAAAAAGAACGACTTTTCTTTTAAAAAAAAAAGAACGACTTTTGAATATAAATTAGAATTAGAATTATATAATATTAGATTAGTACCCGTGAAAAAAAAAAAACATAAAACTCCCTCGAAAGAAAGGGCTTTCTCTCTAGAGCGTAGGGTTTGGCTGCTGTACTTCGACGGCTGTTTTTCTTGTGTTTTCCTTTGTTGTGATTGATTTCCTGGCGGTGAATCCGGTTTTCCTATGGCTGACGACATAGTTGAGCGTTATGCTAACCTAAAACTGGACGATGAGGACGGAGGAGTGGTGGTTTTAGGGGTAGTTGACTCTGCCCTAATGCCTGAAAAATTCCATCTAATGCTTATTGGTAGACTGGTGACGGAGAGACCTTATAATGTTTAGGCTTTCAAAAGCACCATGACCAAGGTATGGAGTCTATCGAACAAATTGCTAATTCGTGCTCTTGGACCAAACCTTTACGCGTTTCAGTTTTTCCATTGGAGAGACCGTGAACGAGTTCTTGAGGGGAGACCTTGGTGTTTTGACAATAAATTGATTGTGATAAAAGAAATAGAGGGAGGTGAACAACCTGATAAAATCTCCTTGTACCATTCACCCTTCTGGGTGAGAATTAAAAATTTGCCCTTTAATTGTCGATCAGACGCTGATGTGAAGGAGTTAATTGCAAATTGGGGTGAGTTGCTGGAATTAGAGGAAGATGTCCTTAGGATTGATCGGTTCAGACGAGCGAAGGTTCTAATCAATATCACGAAACCCCTTCGTAGATTTCAGCGAATTTTGGACAAAGCAGGTAACATTGTTTATGTGGAATTTGTGTATGAACGATTGCCTTTTTTCTACTTTGCGTGTGGGGTAATTGGCCATGCCGAGAAGGATTTTTGTATGGTGTCGGAGGAGAGTAAAACTCTTAAGCTAGGGTGGGGACGTTGGCTGCGGGCTTCACCTAGAAAAGGAAGGTTAAGGGAGGTAGAGGAGATTGAATTAGTTCTTGCTGCTCGTAAACAATTATTTGTTACCAAAGACTCTGAGAGGGAGGCACAAAAGGAAAGAGAAATAGGGGAAGATGAGTGTAGTAGGGGTACTTTAGCTGTGAAGGATTGGAATGGGCAGGGTGGGGTTATAGTCGGCAATGAAAGTCAGGAGGAGGGAGAAAGTGTGATGCTAGAGAGTGGAATTACTTCTACTCCTAAGGTGGGGGATGAATGTCTTTTTAGTTTTGGGGCAGAGAAGGATGTTCAAAAAAGGGAAGGAAGAAGTACATGAGGTTTGACAAAAGTGTTTATGCCTTTGACAGTCATATGGAGGCTGATGGAGAACAGGTTCTAGGGAAGAGGGAGAGGGAAATTGACAAGAGCTCTTTGACCAAAGACGGGATGAGTAAGAAACTAATTATTGGAGATGAATTAACTGGATTGCGAGTGGCGGAGGCTGTCAAAGAGCAACCCCGCCGAGCTTCATGAATATTCTGTGTTGGAACTGTCGGGGTATGGGCAACCCCGATTCAGTTCGGCAACTCCGGAAATGGAGTAGACTTCATGCCCCCGATATTGTCTTTGTGTCGGAAACCATGGCCAATAAGATCATCATTGAGAACCTTAAAGAGCGATTGAGTTTTGCAAGTGCTTTTGGTGTGTCGAGCAGGGGGAAGAGTGGTGGCCTATGTTTGTATTGGAGAGAAGGAGTAGACTGCAATATTGTCTCTTATTCACAAAATCATATATGTGTTGATATCAAGAAAAATGATTTAGTATGGAGATTTGTTGGTTTGTATGGCTGGCCAAAGGAGGAGGAAAGATATAAGACGTGGAACTTGATCAAATTCTTGTGTGAGGAAACCACTGTGCCTATTATTTTCGGGGGAGATTTTAACGAAATCTTAAGCTGTGGGGAGAAGGAGGGGGGTGTGGAACGAGTGAGGAAGGAGATGGAGGGGTTCCAAAATGTTGTGAATGATTGTGAGTTAAGGGATTTGGGATTCAATGGTTCATGGTACACTTGGGAGAGGGGTAAGACGATGGACACTAGAGTAAGGGAAAGGCTTGATCAATTCCTAGCTTCTCTGTCTTGGACATACCTCTTTTCGAACTTTGGGGTTGAGCACTTGGTGAGGTACAATTCGGACCATGCAACAATTCTATTGAAATCGAAAAGCCAAATAAAAAAGAAGAAAAAGAAAAAGAGCTTCAAGTTTGAGACTAGTTGGCTGCTTGATGAATCTTGTGAACTTGCAGTTAAAGCCGCACGGAGCTTTTCTATGGGGCTGCCAACAGTTGCTAGAGTAGTTGTGGTTGGTCGGGGACTCTTAGCTTGGAGTGAGGATAAGTTCAATGACTTGGGGAAACAAGTAGAAGACACTGAGAAAGAGCTTCGTATTGCACAGCAGCGACCCACTTCAATGGATAGTTGCTGGGAGTGTTCGAGGCTAGAGCAAAAACTTGATGATCTGAATGCTAAGCATGAGTCTTATTGGCACATTAGATCTCGGGTGGCTAAAATTAAGGATGGAGATAAAAATACGAAATATTTTCATCATAAGGCCTCTCAAAGAAGGAAGAAGAACTCTATAGTTGGACTTTATGATGACTCGGGTTAGTGGCAAACCGGTGAAGCAAATTTTGAGCAGGTGGTATGTAATTTTTATAATAATGTGTTCACCTCAACACAACCCTCTAAGGATGAATTCGACGAGTTCTTGATAATGTGACTTCCATTATTACCCCGGAGGACAATGCAGAGCTAATGTGCCCTTTCACAAAGGAGGAAATTTATGACGCTTTATCTCAAATGCAACCTTGTAAGGCTCCAGGTCCTGATAGGATGCATTCAATTTTTTATCAGCGTTTCTGGACATTGTCGGTGATGAAGTGACTAAGTTTGTTAGTAATATTTTACATGGTGATTGTTCCCCCAAACCTGTTAATAATACGAACATTGTTTTGATCCCGAAAGTTGATTCCCCTACGTCTACCGCTGAGTTTAGACCTATTACTTTGTGTAATATGCTCTATAAAATAATGTCTAAAGCTATTGTGATGAGATTGAAAAATATTCTTCCAAAGGTAATTTCATAAAATCAGAGTGCTTTTGTCCCTAGGAGAATGATCACTGATAATGCTCTGGTTACTCTGGAAATTTTTCATTCAATTAAAAAGAGAAGCAAGGGCCGGAAAGGGTGGATAGGTATGAAGCTCGACATGAGAAAGGCATATGACAGGTTGAATGGGGTTTTTTGAGAGGGCTTCTTCTCAGTGGCGTAACCAAAAAAATTTCGAAGGGGTGGCTGACCTAATCGATAATCTAAAATACATACATCAACAAGTCATAAATGCATATGTAATTGGGTAAAAAAATCAACATAAACCATTAAAATAAAAAGGTCTATAAAAATTTGAAGTATTAAAAAAATACTAATCACTTAACACGAGCTCTCCTAGGTTTCATAGAATAAAAGTCATCTATAATTGACTTTATTTCAAATTTTACAGCAATCTCCTTCTCAATATACACTAGCAAGTAATCGGAAAGAAATTCATCTTCCATCTTATTTCGAAGGCTAGTTTTCACAATTTTCATTGCCGAGAAAGCTCTTTCTGTTGTTGCTGTGCTAACCAGAAGGGTCAAAATAAGCCGAATCAATCTATCAACTAATGGATAAGTAACTGATTTCCTAGTCTTAACCAAACTTCTACACAAATCAGTAATAGTACTCAAATCCTTCATATCCGGGTGCTTAGGAACATCACTATAAAATTGTTGAAGTTGATACTTCAAATGTGATTTTTCATACTCTGTAAAGTCCTCGGGATAGTATTTCTATGCAAGGAGACAAATATTTTCCACATTAAAGTGTTTATATTCATCAATAGGACTCAAAGATGCACTTAAAGTCAGTAGCTCTGTTGTTCGTTCACTAAAGTGACTATTTAGCTCTTCCAATTGCTGATCTACAGCTGCATTAAACACATCCACCCGATAATGATGCTCCACTGTTATGTTGTCTTTGTTGCGTCGAGATCGAATTATATTAGAATAAGCAACTTGCATATCCAGTATCTGAGTATCATGTTTAAGGCAGAATGATTGTACTTTTTGTAAAAGGGATTCCCAACCGTTATCTCTAAAATTTTGAATCAAGGATTTTGTACCAGCAACTAAATGCATAGCATTTAAAATGTCTTGTGATTTATGCTGCAAAGCTCGACAAAGACCATCTGTATATCCCATAAGATCTTCCATAAGGTGTAAGATAAATACGAAATCAAATGATACCAACTTTTTTAGAACATATTTAGCATCCCCATGTTGAGAATATGATACCCGACGATCAATGACAATTTTTTCAAGGACTAAGCGAGTAGCATTGTACATTTTTAATAGACTATAAATCAACTTATAATGAGAGCTCCATCTAGTATCCCCAGGACGTTGCAACGTGCTAATTTGATTCAATCCTTTCCCTGTTTCAACCTCCTCAATCTCAATTAAATTCTCCAATTCAGCTATTTGGCTAGCTTGTAACTCATCATAACGCTTAGAAGAGGAGCTAACAGTGTTAACAATAAAAATTAAATCTTTGAAAAAATCGTGAACCTCAGCTACTTCCCTTGCTGCAGCAATAAGAGCTAATTGTAATTGATGTGCTAGACAATGTACATAATAAGCATAGCGACATTCTTCCATGAACAAAGCCTTTAAACCATTCCATTCTCCTCTCATATTACTAGCACCATCATATCCTTTCCCTCTAAGGTTTTGAATGCTCAACTCATGGTTAGATAAAACCACAGAAATTTCTTCTTTAAGAGTCTTGGAGATTGTATCTTTGACATGTACTAGCTCAAAAAACCGCTCTCGTAAATAACCATATCTATCAACAAACCTTAAAACAATAGCCATTTGTTCTCTTTTAGATATGTCTCAAGATTCGTCAACAATAATACAAAACTTTGAATCACCAATTTCCTCACGGATTTCTTTTTGCACTTTGTTTGCAAATACTTGTAGAATCTCTTTCTGAATTGCAGGAGATGTATATTTAGCATTTTTTGGGGCATTGTCCATCACAACATTACATACATCTTTATTATATGATGCTAAGAGTTTTAACATCTCAAGAAAGTTACTTTGATTTTTCGACTTTGCACTTTCATCATGTCCTCTGAATGCACAATTTTGAAATGTAAGCCATCGCACTACTTCAATTGAAGTTTTTATTCTTAAACGATTATCTTCAATCAATTGTGGATTAGGCTTTTCAAATGCCTGATTAATGTGACCTTCGGTTTTCTTCAAATTTTCCCAACATATTGCTGAATATCCATGAGCTGAATTGGTATCTTTCCCCATATGAGATAACAAAGAACAATCTTTACCCCCAACCATTTTCCAATTTCTGAATCCTTGTACTGTAAAAACATTTGATCCGGATTTTCCTAATGGGTCCTTTGGAAAAAGGAAACATGGAAAACAATAAGCTGCATCCGTTGTAGGGGAATATTCTAGCCATGGAAATTTCTTAAATCAATTAGATTGGAATCGACGCGGGTGATCTGTCGGACCTGAAGAAGGGTATTGATCTAAGTGAAATTGATAAGGCCCGTAATGTATATATGCATTGACAATATCTTCCTGCTCCTTTGAAGGGTAACTATCAATTGACTTACGCAAAGTCGGATCACGCATCAAAACTGTATTTCCAATATTAAATGTAGGTAGAGCTGTAAATGCATTTGTTGATTGTTCATTATGGGTAAAATTCTCGGGATTTACATCAACATTCGTTTCAACAGTCACATTAGGGGATGGGTCTTCAATGTTCAATTCAAAAGGAGATTTTGCTTTCGAAAAATAAGAGTCAATTGTTTTTCTCTTCATATTTCAAGTTTTCAACCTAGAAAAAAATAATATTATTTTGATCAATTACACGCTAAATAATTCATAATATCGTTGAGTTATAATAGTAATTTATGACAAAACTATGCGATTATATTCGTCTAATTAAATTACATATATAAAGTAATACAATTTATAATCTAATTTAACTCACTTAATTTGGTTATATAACCCTAATACATATATATTAAAAAAAAATAATAAAATTACAACAAAGAATAAAAAAAGTCAGAAAAGACGAACCTGAAGGTACCGAAGTAGGCTACTGTTGAAGCTTGAAGGTACTCTGTAGTTGTTATTTTATTAGGTTGGTAAAAGGGTAAAAAAAAATATATATACTTTAGAAATTGTCAAAGAGACAAAGACTCAAAAGTAACCTAGCCCCTAAGCCTATATATATAGAAGTACTTTTTGTTTCCTATATTTTATAGGAAAAAGAATTCAAAGATTCTTTCCTAATTTTGTGTCAGCCGCCTGACATGTATGCATGGGCTATTTTTCTTTCTTTTATTTTATTTTATAACTTGGACTTCAACACTATTTTTTTTTGGGCCAAGGGGGTGGCCATGGCCCACTCAGGCCTCCCTAATTCCGCCCCTGCTTCTTCTGACTATGGGGTTTGACGGGCGATGGGTTAATTTGATTATGGAGTGTGTTTCCTCGATGTCATACTCTTTTATTCTCAATGGAGGAGTGTATGGATCGGTTCTACCTTCTAGAGGGCTCCGTCAAGGAGACCCCTTGTCACCGTATCTTTTTATTCTGATTGCTGATGTTTTCTCTAGAATGTTACAGAATAAAGTACGGGATAACAAGCTCCATGGAGTGAAGGCGAGCAGGAATGGACCGGAGATCTCTCATCTCTTATTTGCTGATGATAGTCTTCTTTTTGCAAGGGCAAACCGACAGGAATGTGAAGAAATCGTTGATATTCTCAACCAATATGAAGTAGCATCCAGACAGAAAATTAATTATGATAAATCGGAAGTGTCCTTTAGCAAAGGGGTAAGTGACGAGCGCAGATTTGAGTTGTTGAGTCTTCTTAATATGAAACTGGTGGACAAACATGAGAAATATCTTGGCATTCCCACAATTGTTGATAGATCGAAAAGAGCGGTATTTGGAGCTCTTCTTGACAGAATCTGGAAGAAATTACAGGGGTGGAAGGAGAAATTTTTATCAAGAGCAGGGAAGGAAGTTCTTCTTAAATCTGTGATTCAGGCAATACCCACATACCTGATGGGGGTGTATAAAATTCCAGAGTATGTCATTCAGAGTATTAAATCGGCCATGGCAAGATTTTGGTGGGGGTAGAGTGGGACTCGCAGAAAAGTACATTGGATGAGTTGGGATAAAATGTGTACTCCGAAATGTTTGGGTGGCTTGGGTTTTAAGGACCTAAGCCTCTTCAATGATGCTTTACTTGGGCGTCAGGCATGGAGATTGATTCGCAGACCTGAATCATTATTGGGGAAGTGATGCGTGTGAAATATTATCCTCACTCTACTTTTCTTGAGGCAAGGCTTGGCTACTCTAATAGCTATTCATGGAGGAGTGTGTGGAGCTCTAAAGCTCTAGTGAAGGAGGGATATATTTGGCGTGTGGGGGTTGGTTCAAATATAAATATATGGAGGGATCCATGGATTGCAGATGGAGAGGGTCATTTTGTGACCACTCCGCAAAGAGGTGAAGTGGAGAATAATGTTATGGAGATCATTGACACTGATAGAATGGAATGGAGAGTGGACTTGATTGAGGATATATTTGAGGAGAGGGATGTGCGGTGCTCTTGTCTATTCCTCTAAGTTGGCGTAGGCAGAGTGATGAAATTACTTGGGCGTTTTCCTTCGACGGGGAATACTCTGTGAAAACTTCGTATACGCTGGGAAAGGGTTGTAATTTTGACGAGTTTCACAAAGCCTTTGTGGATATTTGGAAGATCAATGTGTTCCCAAAGGCTCGTCACTTTCTATGGAGAGTTTGTACTGAAACTCTCCCTGTTAGGAAGTTGCTGCTCAAGCGTCATATGGCTGATAATGCGTGCTGCCCTTGGTGCTAGGAGGATGAGTTGCTGGGTCATGCGCTCTTTGATTGCATTAGAGTAAGAGAACTTTGGGGGGAGCTTGGTTGTATGGCAATGGTACGATGGGAAGACAAGGAGAGCATGTGCGATATGGTGGAATCATGGGGTAAGCTAGACTCGAAAATGGTGCAAAGGGGAGTGTTGCTAGAATGGTGTATTTGGCATGAAAGGAATTTGAAGATATTTGAGAATAAAATAACTCCTAATTTTGTGCTGCTGGAGAGAATAGCTCGGTGTGTGGAAGAATTTTAGAAGTATACTTCTCAAATTCGCAAATCAGCAGGGGTGCATTTGGCCTCTAGCTCTAAGAGATGGATTGCTCCTCCTAAGGGGGTCCTCAAATTAATTGCCGATGCATCCTTGGAAGAGGAGGGGTGGGTTGGATTGGGGGTTGTGGTGAGGGTCTGCACAGGCAGAGTAGTATTTGCGGGGACGAGGAGAATTAGAGCTAACTAGCCAGCTGAAGTTGCCGAGGCCAAAGCGCTCGATATGGCCCTCAAATTAGGAAGACAGCGTGGCTTGGAGAACATTATCTTGGAGTCAGATTGTCAACTCCTAATTCGAAGACTCTCAAGAGGTGCCTTATTTTACACAGATCTGGACTCAATCCTTGGGGATATTTTGCATGCTTGCAAATCTTTTGTATCGATTAGTTGGGCTCATGTCAAGAGGGAGGGTAATAACGTTGCCCATCACCTTGCTAGGCTTATTCCGTTTGGTACTGAACAAGTGTGGGATAATCATTGTCCACATGAAGTTTCATCTTATGTAACTATGGATGCTTGTATCCTTAGATTGATTTTAATACGAGTACCGTTTTCCTAAAAAAAAAATAAAAATAAATAAAGATTAGTACCCGTGCGTTGCACGGTGGTTTTAGTAATTTTTCTACGGAGTATATTTTTTTATCTTTTGTTGTTGATAACTTTCTAATATGATTTGGCTCGTTATTTTTTTAAAAAAATTTATTAAATAAATATTAAAAAAAAAACATGTACATAAAAATGGTTATTATTTAATATTGTATCATAATGTAATATTTACGATGTTATTAAAAATATATTAAAATGATGGTTAGATTAAATATATTAATGTTGTATAAATGTATAATTTATTAAGCTTATACGTTTAGAGTGGAAGCTAAATAAATGTGTGTTTACTATTAATTTTTTTTTAAAAAAATGTGTATTATTGATTTGTTAAAAAAATGTATAATTAGCTACCAATATCTATGTCTATTTAATATTGTTGTATTATGAATATCCAAAAGTAGTGTGGAGTATATACAGCAATATTGATGTCAAATTCAAGTTTCACACCTAATTGGTCCTAGTTTCTAGCAAAAAAAAATAAAATAAAATGATGACATCATATGTAAAATTTGGAAGGAAAATTTTTTATGAGAGTTTGACACGTAAGTACTTTAAAAAATTGATGACATCATCAATATTTTATTTTAGTAATAGTTAATAGATACTACTTATATATTTTCTCTTTTTTTAAGTAAGAGTTGAGGGAGAAGTAAAAATTCGGGTACACTATACTATTTTCATAATTTGTCGCCAGTGTTAACTTTTATACCAATGTGTCACAAGGGTGTTAATTTTTGGTCAATTGGCCAAATATAATACATTAAAACTATAATACAATAATAACATTAAAAGTATTGATCCGTATTCTGGGGTATCACAAACACTAATTATCGACTAAAAGAGTTGGTTTAGGTCATGTTAGCTTGGATAAATTAAAATTTCTCGCCAATTATTACTCTTGTCTTCAATAACAATAATAAGCTTATAGATTCGGTGGTGCCCTGGGTAAATAGTTGTTAAAACGGTCTCAATGTGTACTTTTTAAGTTTTTTAAAGCATAAAAAAAAAACCCAATAAATAGTTAAAACTAAGGGCATGTTCTGATGAGAGAAGGAAATTAAGATAAGAACTGAACTGAACTGAAATGATTGGAGCTGAACTGAACTAAACCAAACTAAACTGAACTTATTAGAGCTGAACTCAACTGAAAATAAGCCGAAGAGAACAGACCCTAAAAACTGTTAAAATGGTGTGTTAAATAATATGAATTCGTCCTAATAATTCGCTAATGTAATAGCCATGTTTTAAATCAACTACATACTACTCCGTACATTACTAGTAATGCAAATGCATCACAACTACAGATGGCAATGGATCGGATTTGGATCGGGTGGAGCTTCACCCGCATCCATCCATTATCCTAATTGCTCCATCCACATCCATCCGTCATCCGCTTCACCCATCATCCATATCCGTTCGTCCATCATCCGCGGATGAAACGGGTGGAGCGGATGATAAATGGATGAGTACTAAAATGAAAAAAAAAACTCAGATAAACTTTAATTTTTGGTTATTTATATAATAATTTTTTTAATTTATTAATAAAAAAGAAACAATAACAACATATTGTTTGAAAAATTAATTTGCAACAAAAAAAAAGACAAGTAATTTTCTTGCACATTCTATATTTTATTAGTAAAAATCTTTGATTAAAAATTTAATATATGTTAAACGGATGGGTGGATGGTTAGCGGGTGAAAAAAATATCATCCACATCCGATCCGATCCATCATCCGCTTCATCCGTCACCCGCTTCTCATCCATTTAATTCGGGTTTTCGTCCATTTATTTTAAGCAGATGGAGCGGATTAGCGGATATCCACCTAATATTGCCATCTCTAATCACAACTCACAAATACAACTACTGGCGAAGACGTTACGCTAGTGTTATTTTTGTTTCCTTAAAAACGGAATGAATGAAAATCACAAAATTACACTCACCTACATAATTGACAAGTGTCCTTTAATTTTGCACTATCAAACCATTCAAAGTAAACGGTGCTTACAAATCCTCAAATAATGGTGAAAATGTTACTGAAACTGCTTCTGACGGCTGTTCTTGTAATCTCGACCCACACCAAATGGGCGAACTCTGACTTGCAATCGCTGAGTCGGGAGCTCTTGGAAGCGGCGAGACAACCGGAATTGGTCCAATGGATGAACCGGATTCGGAGGACGATTCATCAGAACCCAGAATTGGGATTCGAAGAGTATGAAACGAGTCGAATCATTCGCTCCGAGCTTGACTCGCTGGGAATTCAGTATGCATGGCCTGTTGCCAACACTGGGGTCATCGCTTCAATCGGGTCGGGTCAAAAGCCCGTTTTTGCTCTCAGGGCTGATATGGATGCTCTTGCTTTGCAGGTTTTCTTCCTTTCTTTCTATTTTTGGCCAATTTTATGGAATTAGCAACTTCATCAGAAAATACAACATAATCAGGGGTTGTTTTTCAAGTTTGCGGTAAAGCCGCTAATAATTGTTTATCAAGGTGATAAACTTGGCTCGCACTACTTATAAAAATATTATTGGCATATTGGTATAATTTTTCTTAAGGAGTACAAAAATGCTAAAAATTTAATAAGCACGTTGTATACATAAAAGCTACGGAAATTTCATCAAATGTCCATGAGTTAATTTTTTATTCACCAAATACCTATAAAAACTTTTAAATTCACTAAATAATCCTGAGTTTAAGAAAAATGTCACCAAATGCCCTTACCGTTAGTCATTAATGATTAATATGCCACGTGGCAGCCTCAAATTAGTTGTTGTAATATTTCTTAATTAACTATTAAAAAAAACTTTAAAAAAAAAAAAAAAAAACTTTAAAAAAAAATTAAAAAAAACCCCACCCCACCACCAGCCACCACCCAGATCCCACCCTGCGCCGGTGGTCCCTTTTCGCCGGCGAGGGCAGCCCCCCCACCCTCTGACACCCCCTCCCCTACCCCCAGCCTCTTCTCCCTCCGTTTCCCCTCCCCTTAAACCCCGAAAACACCCCCCTTCCTTCGCTGTCAGCGCCCAAACCTCCTCCCCGGCGCCGGCGAACCACTTTCGCCCCACCCCCTTTCCCCCTAAACCACCACCCTAAAAATCGAAAAACCCCAAATCGAAACTCTAGATTTCGATTTGGGGTTTTTTCGATTAAAGGGTTTTTCGATTTTTTGGGTGGTGGTTTAGGGGGGGAAAGGGGTGGGGATGGCGGCGCCGGGGAGGAGGTTTGGGCGCCGGTCGCGAAGGAAGGGGGGTGTTTTCGAGGTTGGGTAGGGGGTTTAAGGGGAGGGGAAACGGAGGGAGATGGGGCTGGGGGGTAGGGGAGGGGGTGTCGGAGGGTGGGTGGGGCTGCCCTCGTCAGCGAAAAGGGACCACCGGCGCAGGGGGAGGGGTGGGATCTGCGGTCGGCCGTTTGGGGTGGGGGTGGGGGTGGGTTTGGGTATTTTTAAATTTTTTTTTTTTTAAAGTTTTTTTTAATAAGTAATCAACTAATATTACTACAACCATTTCGAGTCTGCCATGTGTTAACCGCCATTAGTCATTAAGGGCATTTGGTGACATTTTTCAAACTCAGGAGTATTTAGTGAATTTGAAAGTTTTGATGGGTATTTGGTGAATAAAAAATAACTCATGGGTATTTGGTGAAATTTCTGTAAAAGCTAATTTGATATTTTTATTGCACACTAAAAGTTTAAAAATCTTTAAATGGACAAATAATAAAATCAAATGAGCTACATAGTAAAAACAAATGTCTCTAGTGCACCTGCTTAGCGGCCTCTTGTGTGTACTCGGGTATATATGTAAGATATTTTCTTAAAATGAAGTTAAAACTTTATTTTTAAACATTATGAACATTTGGTGTCTAGGTGAGGAAACCAAAAGGAATTTGAACTTAATTCATGACAAAATAGATATTATTAAGATTTAAAATACTGGGTGTGCTATGATCCTCAAAGCCAAAAAAAAAAAAAACTTTTTTTTTTTTTTTTTTTTTTTTTTTTTTTTTTTTGTGTGCGCGCACGCAATGTGTTGCACTAAACCTTCATTTATGATACCCTTGTAAGAAACTATTTACAAAATGATTAAAAAGTCATACTTGTAGCAATTTACAAATCAGCAAAATGTCTGTTATGGAGTTTCAGATATTAACTTAGTTTATTCTACTACACCTTAGAGAGAGAGATCAGTTGCATAGTGAACTATTTAAATTGCGACAGTTATGACTTTTAGGCTATGTTTGGATAACAAAAAATGGAAGAAAAGGAAGGGAAGGGAAGGGAAAGCGAGGGAGACAAACTTCCTTGTTTGGATAATATGTTGGGGAAGGGAAGGGAAGGGGAGGGGGATGGAGGGATCCATTTTCCCTCCTCCTTTAATAAAGACCATCCCTTCAAAATTGGAGAGATTTGGAGGGAAAATGGAGCTCATCATTTCCTCCACTTTCCCTTCCTTTCCCTCCCTTCCATTTCCCTCCCTTCCATTTCCCTTCTAATTTGTTATCCAAACATAGCATTAGATAGTGCTTTCATCTAGTAGACTTCATTTTGCCAAGGTTAAAACTACCAATTCACTTGCTGCCTAGTACAGAGAACTTTCCATATTCCCTCATTGAAAATGAGCAGGCTAAGAAAGAAGCAGAAAGATTCAGGAGTCATTGGCCCGAGCAACGAAAAGAAACAAGCAAGCCTGAATTCCCCTAATTCTTGTAAGGCAATCCTTAATACAAGTAGAGCCAGACAATAAATGATGACTAGCAATAAATATAAGCTTTTACGGGATCAACCTTTTTTAAAAATAGATTAAAAAAAAAAAAAGAAATATATAATCCCAACTGTTAGCATGTAGGGGTTGCAGCCACTTTCTGTAGCACAATAGGTTGCAAAAAACTGTCATGCACCACCAATCCAAGTGCTGGAATATTGTGCATCCAGTCTTGAGGATTTTTTGGGGATAGGATTACATTTTTTTTAATGAATAAGTTCTAATTACTTAAAGACTTTTGATGTTTCTGAATTCAAAATTGGTATTTGAAATTTAACTTGGAATTTGAAGGAACTGGTTAATTGGGAGTTTAAAAAGCAAAAAAGATGGGAAGATGCATGCTTGCGGTCATGATACTCATGTGGCAATGCTACTTGGGGCAGCCAAGTTACTCCAGGGCAGGAAAGATCAGCTAAAGGTCAATTGTGAAATTTTAACTAAATTTACACAATATTTATTAGCTGATTATGCTTCCGTAGGCTGATTTTTTTCATTGCAAATACAAAAAAGGGCACAGTCAAGTTGGTTTTTCAACCCGGTGAAGAAGGTTATGCTGGTGCACACCATATGATCAAAGAGGGTGCTGTAGATGATGTCGATGCCATAATCAGCCTACATGTCCTGCCAACAATGCCCACTGGTAGTATTGGTTCCAAGGCAGGCCCAGTTCTTGCTGGTACCGGGCTGTTTACAGCAACAATTAGAGGAGAAGGTGCACATGGAGCACAGCCCCATCTGAGTAGAGACCCATCGTTGCAGCTTCATCAGCTATTGTAGCACTCCAGCATATCATTTCTAGAGAAACAGATCCTATTGAGTCAGGGGTAAGTCTCATTTTTACTTCTGTGCATGTTAACTTTCAGAATAAGCACAATGAGAGTCATTGCATGCTCATTTTCTCTGTCCTGGTCTATCAATCATTATTGCTACTCTATCCTTCTAAATATCGTTTCTAATGAGCTGAAGAAAGTGGGAAGTCCTCAATCAGACCTTTAAGATGTATAAGTCAAGCCTCAAGGTCATGGCCTCATGTTTTTTAGATCATATGGAATTTCTGCATCTACAGTAATATTAAATTACTGATTTTTCAACACTGAATAGGACTGTTTACCTGCAGAGGAGCTATATATTGATAGATTAGTAGCCCTAATTTGAGGATGTCTTGATCCAAAAAAAGCTATGACATAGTTTGATTATTACCATTACATGATAATAATTGAAACCTGCATAGTTCTTTACAGCTCACAATTAATCAATCAATCAATCAAAGCCTTAATCCATAAGTGGGTCGGCTACATGAACCAAAAATGATTATTCCATATGGTCATCCATAAAAATCTTCCTCTTCCACCCCTTACGATCAAATGCCTCATTCCAACCAAGTCATTTTTTGTCTCTCTTTCCCTCGATTAACCCCTCCATGGTCTCACTCTTCCACTTTTCGTACCAGTGCACCATCGGGTCTCCGTTTAACCGCTCATAGGGAGACATATATAATATTGTGTCCCTAAACCAAAGGCCACATTTCTATTTAGACTGTCCGAAAATAATAAGTTACAACTCTCCAATATTAACTAGATTGAATATATTTCTATAAAAGTAGGGAGGTAATAGTCATAGAGATGCATATTAAATTCTTCTAATCTAGAAATTGCTTCTTGTTTCAGAAAATACATGCTGATTTTGCCTAATTTGTCTGCTTCATGGATCATACAGGTGGTGACTGTTGGGTACTTAAAAGGAGGCCAGGCAAGAAATGTGATCCCTGAGCAGGTAGAATTCGGAGGAACATTTAGAAGCTTGACTTCTGAAGGTCTCACCTACTTAAGAGACAGGATTAAGGAGGTAACGGTTTGTGCGTCCAGTACTCCAGTATGTCCTAATATTGTCAACAAGATAGAATTAGAAATAAAATTAATATAACATAATTGCAGATTGTGGAGATGCAATCTTCAGTGCATCAGTGCCATGGTGAGGTAGACTTCTTTGAAGACATGCCTATGCCGTGTCCTGTGATGATTAACGATCAGGCCCTCCATGACCATGGGACACAGGTTGTGGAGGCGCTGATTGGCAGGTCCAAGTTGGAAGTCTTTCACTTGACCATGGGATCAGAGGACTTCAGTTTCTTTTCTTCAAAAATGCCAGCTGCTATATTTGTTCTCGGAATAAAGAATGAGACCCTGAAATCGGATAAGCCATTGCACTCCCCATACTTCTTCGTTGACGAGGAAGCTTTTCCAGTTGGGGCTGCTTTCCATGCTGCACTTGCTATTTCTTACTTAGAGAAGCTTGAAGGTTCTATCGAGAGTGTGTAAGAGCAAGCACGATGAGATCATGTAGACTGTAGTTGTGAAATGTCCTTGATGTGTGCATGTTGGCTCTCAGAGAATGTCCTTGCAAGTGTTTGATGTTGTACAGCAAATCTGATACTTGTATAGTTGTATGAATAACAAACAAATGTGAAATGTGTACTGATTAACTGCACAATTAACTCGGGTAATATAAATTAAATCTACTGCATATAGTTCAATAAAACTAAACCCAATCAAAGTATAATTGCTGTATCGCCCAGTCCTTTATCGGATCTATTCTCTTGTCGGCTCTCACTTCCTCTCAGCCGAGTTTGCTGACTGGGTTTACTGTTCTCATGTAGGATGTTATCAGACTGACTTACTTCTATTGGCGCCACTCTGTTGCTCGTTTTTTAGAGTTCCTCACCCTTAATATACTCGTGAGCTTTGCCGACACAGCCTCCAGGTTTGGGAAACTCTTCCTGAGGTAAATATCTTTTGAATCTAGTCATTCAATCCATTCATTAGTGCCATAAGGACTATTTCTTGCTGAACTTTCGAATAGTATTTTCTTCATTGTTAAATCTATTGACGTAGTCCCTTAGAGTCTTGGAGACTCATCTTTCCTTTGCACCACTGCCATCAATTCTCCTAAACGTTCACTGCATGCATAGCACTATTGCTTACATACTGGCACTGATAGATAATAGGTTTATATTATCTTGTTAATATTCTGTAAAGATATATCTTGTGTAATTAGGTTTCTCATAATTAGGTTTGTAAACAACTATATATATTGTTAAATGAGAATACTCCAACCAAGGAGAATTACACTATCTTACAGGCACTATTGTTTATATACTGGCCAGCAAACACCTGCACCAGTTTCTCAAAACTATCAATAGAACCATGTTCCAAATTTGAAAACCAGTCCGATCCGATGGTGCTTCAGAAGGGTTGTTGGGAAGGCCTTACACCAAACGACATCTGAATTGGTGTATAACATGTGCCCTTCGAATGATGCTACATATCTCTTCGGGCCGTCTTTTCCATCATATTTGCATGACGGCATTTTAATTTTTTCCATTGGTTACTCCAAAATTTCTTGGGTGAATGGTGATGCTTTAGGCTTAACAACGATTTGAGCCATACGCCTTATCATACCGACGATTGTTCCCTGCCTCGTGAACCCGAGTTTAAATAAAGGTCATAAGAGGCTATTTTTTTTTTAGTTAAAGTTTTAATATACTAGTCAGTAAGAATAATAAAGGTATGTTAAATTTTGATACTATATCCAACCTAATGTCATATGACATGTATATGATTTAGGTATATAGTAATATATTAAAGACCGCATAAGTTTTGACAAAGGTAGCTAGTTTGATATCAATTACGCACATATGGATTTTCAGGGCTACAATAATATTATTGCATCACCAATTCACCATCACTATTGTCGGATTAAGCTGTATCCCTCATGAAAAAAAGGAACTATAATAACACCACATGTATATAATATCCAGTATCTTAGGTACTGTTATGTACTTCTTCTGTTTATTTTAGTTGACATGTTTTTTTAGTCACGTTTACCGATATACAAATTAAATTATTAATATCTTTAATTATGGATAAGCAAAAATTATTTTGAAAATATACATTGTGACGAATCTAATAAGATTCCACTTAACTATATTTTTTGTTACGTATAAATCACAAAACATGACTGAAGGGAGGTGCATGAATAGTAAATAATCAAACGTGTTAACTAATAAAAAACAGAGGTAGTAGTTTGCAAACATAACAAATTAGCCCGCCTTTTTGTTAATTTTATATTAAATTCAAAGAGGCCGCCTATTTTAAAAGTTGCAGATTAGTACTTTTGTTCAAAGAGATCATTATACAAATAACAGGTCTCTTATACTCCACATCGACCACATGTATTTTTATACAACTTTTTAATAAAGTTATTTTGGATGCGCCACTTAGTGAGAGTGTAAGACCATCACCATCCCATAATGCAACTAGCCAACTACTGCCGAAGACGTAACGCTATTTTATTTCCTTATAAACGGAATGAACGAAAATCACAAAAATACACCCACCTATTTAACTGTCCTTTTGCACTATCAAGTATCAAACGATTCAAAAAGCTGCTTACAAATCCTCAAATTGTGGTGAAAATGTTACTGAAACTGCTACTGACGGCTGTTCTTGTAATCTCAACCCACACCAAATGGGCGAACTCGGACATGGAATCGCTGAGTCGGGAGCTCTTGGAAGCGGCGAGACAACCGGAATTGTTCGAATGGATGAACCGGATTCGGAGGACGATTCATCAGAACCCAGAATTGGGGTTCGAAGAGTACGAGACGAGTCGACTCATTCGGTCCGAGCTTGACTCGCTGGGAATTCAGTATGCATGGCCTATAGCCAAGACTGGTATCATCGCTTCTATCGGGTCGGGTCAGAAACCCGTTTTTGCTCTCAGGGCTGACATGGATGCTCTTGCTATGCAGGTTTTTTTTTTTTTTTTTTTTTTTCAATTTGAGGCGTTTGGTTTGCAAAATGATACGATTTTGGAATCAATTCATTCTAAACCCATATGTAATATCTATATTCCGCAAACCAAACTCCAGCTAGTAACTGACAAATTAGGGAGAAGAGAATAGAATAGCTTTTGTATTGCTTGATTATTATTAATCAATAGGTTGAGTATTTATACAAAACCTAAGCTCATAAGATAGGAAATAATCTTCCTAAAAGATATATGTCTAATCATAAACCCTAAAGATATATTTTCAAAATAATATCTTAACATAAATATCCTAATTAAATATATTATTCTCTTAAATGATATCTACGTGAAATATATCACACATATATTTTCCGATATCTCTAACAATAACTTATCATGTCGTTAAAGTTTGTTATATATACCCTGATATACCATATACCTATAAATATTTCGTTTTTATTTTGATGATTGTTTTTTATTTAATAGCAAATCAAAAGAAAAAAGTACACCGAAGAGTATATAAGATGTCCTTGATAACACACAATCACATGTTTTTCAAGAAACCCGGACTCCCACGCCACTAATTAACATATAATTGCCACAATCCCTTTGTCTATATTCTAGTACAAAAATCTGCTATCCTCCTTTAGCTTTAGCTTAGCAGCCTTCGCCCCTAAATAATACTACTCGTACAGTCGTACTGTAGAAAACCTTATACGCGCCTGAATGGCTGGGTGTGTACATAGAAGCTAATTTGATATTTTTATTGCTCAACATAAAATCTTAAATGGAAAATTTAATTAAAATTTAATGAGCATAACAAATTGCATTCAGTGCTCTGTCTCTATATGTACTTGAGTGCAAACATAGTCCAACTTTTATTTTTACAAAGTTTGACATGATATGATGTTTCAGATATCTTACTACTTCAGTTTATTCTACTCCACCTTGTTAGAATTTTCGTCTATTACACCTAGGAAATCAGTTTCACTGTGAAATATTTTCCATAAGTCTTCTAGCAATTTAATTGTGTTTTTGTTTTGCTGCTATTGTTTACGACAGTTCCTTGTGATGATTATGCTTGTGTGCAGTGCTAGACGCTTTCGTTTCTCTTTTCTCGGACAAATAAGGTTTCATTTTGCCAATTCTGATTATGTACAAAGTATAACAGAAGAATACTTTTCTTACATTCATAAAAATGACTTTCCCTTGGAAGTTTTAGGCACAAACTGGTACCCAGCTTAGACTACGGGCCTATTCATCTCCAATCAGTTCAGTTTCATTCCTAATTTTCTTCTCTCATAAAAAATCATTTCAGCTCCAGTTAGTTCAATTCAGCTCAGTTTAGTAAATCAGAATAGACCCTACATCAAAGTACACCGGTAGTTGGTAGTATAGTGATAGTTACAAGTTACAACTACTAAAGAGACTTTTTATAAATTTGCTGATTCCTGGGGTGAAACTAACTGAATACTGTATATAACATCCCAAAAATTAGCCGATTGAGGCTTGGGCTTAGTTTAAAGTATTGCCTTAGCTTTTGGATAGTGCTTTCATCTGATAGGGGGATACAGCAGTTGTTTATTTCTATTTCATGGGCTAATGAGGCAATGACTTCTTAATCTTTCTGCACCTTTCCTAGCCTGCTCATTCTCATGAGAATATGGCGATTGAAATGTTCTTGTGTATAGATGGGCAATCCTTAACACATGCAGAGCCAGACACATATAAAAGCTATACGGAATCAAACTATTTTTTTATATCTAATCCCGACTGCAAGCATGTAGGGGCTGCAGCCACTTTCAGTAGCACAATAGCTTGCAAAAGAACTTTCATGCACCACCAATCCAAGTGCTGGAATTTTGTGCATCCCGTTTTGAGGTTTTTGGGGGTTGTAGTTCTAACTACTTAATAACTCTTTGTTTGTGATTTCTGAATTTGAAATTGACATTTGTATTTAACTTGGAATTTGAAGGAACTGGTTGATTGGGAGTTTAAAAGCAAAAATGATGGGAAGATGCACGCTTGTGGTCATGATACTCATGTGGCAATGCTACTCGGGGCAGCCAAGCTACTCCAAGGCAGGAAAGCTCAGCTAAAGGTCAGTTGTAAATTTTAGCTAAATTTTCACAATAGTAGCTGATTAGCTTCCACAGGCTGATTTTTTTCGTTACAAAAAAGGGCACAGTCAAGTTAGTTTTCCAACCCGGTGAAGAAGGTCATGCGGGTGCATACCATATGATCAAAGAAGGTGCTCTAGATGATGTTGATGCCATCATCAGCCTACATGTCCTGCCAACAATGCCCACAGGTAGTATTGGTTCCAAGGCAGGCCCAGTTCTTGCTGGTATTGGGCTGTTTAAGGCAACGATTACAGGAAAAGGTGGACATGGAGCACATCCCCATCTCAGTAAATACCCCATCGTTGCAGCTTCATCAACTATTATTGCCCTCCAGCATATCATTTCTAGAGAAACAAATCCTGTCGAGTCAGGGGTAAGTCTCATTTTTACTTCTGTGCATATTAACTTTCAGAATAAGCACAATGGGAGTCATTGCATGCTCATTTCCTCTGTCCTAATTTGTCAAATCATCATTGTTACTCTATCCTTCTAGAAATATTTTTTACTGAGCTGAAGAAAGGGTGAAATTTTTGGACCATGGAGGGGTTAAACGAGGGAGAGGGAGACTGAAAATGTCTTGGTTGGTTGGAAGGAGTTAGGAAGGATATGAAGTTTTGGGATTTTCATGAGGATGAGGTATTGTATCGTAAGGGATGGAGGATGAGGATCTTTGTCGATGATTACACGAAATAATCAAATTTGGTTCATGTAGCCGACCCCACTTATGGGATTAAGGCTTTGATTGATTGATTGAAGAAAGAGTGAAGTCCTTGATTAGACCTTCAAAATGCATAACTCAGGGTTTGATTGTCTTGATAGATTAGTAGCCCTAATTTGAGGATGTCTTGATCCAGAAAACAGCTCTTTATGAAATAGTTTGATGATTACCATTACCTGACAATTAATTGCAACCTCAGGGAGACATATATAATACTGTGTCTTTAAACCAAAGG
Source organism: Chenopodium quinoa (assembly GCF_001683475.1). Lineage (NCBI taxonomy): Eukaryota > Viridiplantae > Streptophyta > Magnoliopsida > Caryophyllales > Amaranthaceae > Chenopodium > Chenopodium quinoa. The sequence continues at coordinate 5,338,761 of NW_018744304.1, read as the reverse complement.
CCACATTTCTATTTTGATTGTCTGAAAATAATAATTAAAACTTTCCAATATTAACTAGAGGATAAATTTCAACAAAAGTTGGGAGGTAATAGTCATAGAGATTAGAGATGCATATTAAATTCCTTTAATCTGAACATTGTGGCATTTGCTTCTTGTTTCAGAAGATACGTGCTGATTTTGCCTAATTTGTTTGTTTCATGGATCATACAGGTGGTGACTGTTGGTTACTTTAAAGGAGGCCAAGCAGGAAATGTGATCCCTGAGAAGGTAGAATTTGGAGGAACATTTAGAAGCTTGACCTCTCAAGGTCTCACCTACTTGAGAGACAGGATCAAGGAGGTAACACTCGGTGCATCCAGTATTTCCTAATATTGACAACAAGATAGAATTAGAAATAAAATCAATAATACATAATTGCAGATTGTGGAGATGCAATCTTCTGTACATCAGTGCCATGGTGAGGTAGACTTCTTGGAAGACACTCCTATGCCTTGGCCTGTGATGGTTAACGATCAAGCACTCCATGACCACGGGACACAGGTTGTGGAGGCGCTGATTGGCAGGTCCAAGTTGGAAGTCTTTCACTTGACCATGGGATCAGAGGATTTCAGCTTCTTTTCCTCAAAAATGCCAGCTGCTATATTTGTTCTCGGAATAAAGAATGAGACCCTGAAATCGGATAAGCCAGTGCACTCGCCATACTTCTTTGTTGATGAGGAAGCTTTTCCTGTTGGGGCTGCTTTCCATGCTGCATTCGCGATTTCTTACTTGGAGAAGCATGGTGGTTCTAGTGAGTGTGTCTAAGAGTAAGCACAATGAGAGCCTGTAGACTGTGTAGTTGAGAAATGTCCTTGATCTGTGTTGTACAGCAAATTAAATCTGATTTTTGTATGATTAATGAACAAATGAGCGTGTAATGATTAATTTGCGGCACAATTAAATCCAATAATATAAAATTAATCTACTGCATATGTCCAACTTCATACTGACAGTTCAATAACACTAAACCAAACTACAAAAATTTACCAAAAAAATAACAAGATTTTAATGTTTATTGGTGTGTATTACTCTTTCAATGTTATGTTCATTGGTGATTTGGTGTGTACTGCACTTTCCTACTTATTTCCTAAAGTTTTCAAATAAAATTAGCTTAATTTCGTGAAAATTTGTTTTGAAATAAAAATTAATGCGAAAACTAAGCTACTTAATCTAAATTCATAACTATAAAAGCTTTATGCATATAAGTTAAAAGTAATTTCAATTAAATGAAAGTCCAAAGAAAATAAGTTTGAATGAGTAAAAAGCACATGAAGAGGATATACTCTTATGACATTCCTAATGTGAATTAGTGATTCTAATTAAAAGAGAGAGTATACAGATTTTTTCTCCCTTAAGATTTCTTACTTGTATATAACTTAATTAAGGTTGCATTCTTAAAAAAAAAAGTTACATTCTATTCAATTGATTTTTTTTTCTGAACTTGTTAGACATTATTAGAACTTGGGGTTAGATATTATTAGAACATACATAGTATTTTAATTGTTAAAATAAACTTTGGTAACCTTTATCAGCTAACTCATTAAACGGCATTTGGGCAGCTTAGTAGATCGAGCATATAATTATCGAAGAGTTAACTCAATACAAGGCTTTTGGGCAGTACTTTAGCATATCGAGCATATAATCGAAGACACTTGTTCTCTCCTTTTTCGCTTTGGCAATTAGAGTATGTCTACCGAAAGACAAATCGCGCAACAAATTAAATAGCTAATGTGGGCTATTTAGTATCTAATAATATGGATATTGATGTTTGTATAACTAATGTCTATTCTTTCTTCTGATGCATTAGGAATTACCCTCAGGAAGAGAACTTCTTAATGTTTATTTTTCTTACCTTTAATAAAATAAAATAAAAATTAAAATAAAAACATTAATTAAATAGCCATTTTAATAATTTAGTGTTTATTGCAAATGAGATTAGCCAAAATTGAACCAATTGGACTTGGGTTTTAGTACGACCCACTAATCCACCCACTATATCAATTGTGCCATGACCCAACTTAGCTCAATAGACAATAATAAGGTTTTAAAAAAAATTAAAAATCGGAGAAAATAGAAAAAAAGAAGGGCAAATGTTGTGGGCGTATCCTCTTACACGGCGGCAGATGGCGGCGACAGCGGCGGGAGTTGGCATCGGAGTTACTATGATTGCAGTCGGAGCTTATCTCTCCTTCGCCAACATCGCCCCTCAACAAGCCCGCACTCAAGCTCGTAGCGAATTCGTCAGACAACGTCTTCGCAAATTCTTAGACGATTGATTATTAATTCTACACCATCTATCTTTTTATTCTATGCTTTTTTATTTTATTTAATCAAGGCAGTGTTATTGTATGATTAATCACTTTATGTTTTTCAATTTATCTAGCTGAGTTGTGTAATAACTTAATGGTGAGTTTCTTTCTGAATTTGGTAATGTTATGAGAAAATTATATTTATTTAGGCATTGTTGCTGATGATTTTGAGATTAACTTGAGTTCGGCTTGAATTAGGACCTGTTTTCTTCGGCTTATTTTCAGTTCAGCTTCAATCAGTTCAGTTTAGTAAATCAAAACATGCCCTTAGATCATGGATATATATTTGTACGATGCTCAATAGCAAAACGTTTGTAAGAAATATGAACCTGGGATTCCTCATGTTAGCAAGTCGCCTCAAGTGGCAAATTTCAATTGAACACAACAGTAAGCCGGAATAGTAATCAAGCCCTTTAAACTTTCAGCTCAAAACTCATCATTTCAATCAGGAACTCTTAATCATTTTAGTCTCACTTTTAGGGAGAAAAATAATTCATCAAAACTTTATTTATAGAGAGATTATAGAGTAACAACTCCCACATGGCAAAATTCTTGAATGTCTAACTACTGCTGCTATCATGGCATTCGGCTTCACTTTAGATGAGTGCCTTCGTTGATTGGCTGGGAAGAACCAGATGTATCGTAGCCTCATAGGGGCGTTGCCCCTACGTATTAACCAAGAAGTCACTTTTATCTTCCACAACCAACAAACAGAAATTTCAATTGCATTATTGCAGTTAAGGCATACTTAGAAGTGCACTAGTATGACAGGCTTCTGGTGTAGAAACCTGATTACATAAACGCTCATTGTTATAAGTTGTCTGTAACAGTTGAGCATTATATTTTCTAACAAAATGGAATCTATCAGGCAAACTCTCTAAAGATGGTTACAAATATAGGATTTTAAACAAGCAGCAAGAAAGAAGACAACATCGATTGCTGCCATCTTAGATAATTTAACGCATAAAATGCTGAACACATACCAATCTGAACAGGGAAGGCCATCCTCTTTTATAATGTACATGGGTAAATCTGACAATTTTGGCAAATTTCAAACGCCCCCCTACACTAATCATGTCTTCCTCCGAAAACAGAGGAGATGTTCCAAGAAAAAATACTAAACATGCTTCCTACTTTACAAAAACCCACATTGTCACAAAGGGCTAAGATAAAAATGGTGAAAGTGTGGTAGCATTGGCAACCACGACAAATATATTAATTAAGGTTTACCACCACAGGCAACAAGACAGTTGCCCTAAAATTCAAATCTAAGAATTATCTTCTTGATCTCCTTGAGTTGTGCCCTTCAACTCTGCCTTCTTCAAGCCTTCCCCTAGTTCCACTTCCTTCCATCGTCATTGGTCTCTGCATTGCGACATTGCATGGCTCCCGAGAAGGCCATGGTGGACCTCGTAGGCTGGATGGACTTGCACATTCTCTTTCCAACCCCAGCCTAGAATTAGGCAAACCATGGTCCCGTAAACCTCTTCCTGATTTATGCTTCTGTATCTCATCACCACAACTTTTTCTAGGAGTTTGCTTATCAATTTCATGACTTGAGCCATTACCCCACTCAACAATGTTAGATACACTTCGAAGTAAAGAAGTGCTTCTTCTAGCTACTTGATTAAATATTGATTTCCTTCCTTTGAGTTGCTCATCAACTGAGTGTCTTTTGGAAGTTTTAGGTATCATGGGTGAACTAGTCAACTTGTAGTTATTCTTGTAAGGATCGGCTACATTCAAATCTATGGAATGAAGATCACTTTCACCAGAGTTTTCACCATCGTCATCAGTTGTATTTTCGACTTCCCCCTCATCACTCTCCTTGGCTTCACTTCGACAAAAGGCCAAATCTACATCTCTTCTCTGATACACAGACCCACATCCATTTTCTTTACTATTGGTTCTAAGGAATGATTCAAGCTCAATTCTCAGCTTATCAACCGCTGCATTTTTTTCCTCATACTGAAGTTTAGCATCTGAGAGTTTCATTTGAGCTCTCTCCTCACGCAATGCCTCTGCTATTTGAAGCATTTCTCTTTCCTTTTGAATTTCTTCTTGCATTCTCAATGTTTCTCTTTTAATCTCTGCTACTTGAGCTTTATCTTTGCCGATATTCCCAGCTAGCTCATCACAGACCTGCTCAATAATTCCTCTAGCTCTCTTCTCACTCTGAAGTTCCTTCACTGCCTTCAGCAATGACAACTTAGTCTCAGAAAGCTCTTTACCAAGCTTTTTATTCAGGCTCTCAAGTCGCCTCCTAAGTTTCCGTTCCACCTCAAGCTCTCCTGCTATGGATTCAACTGCAGCCTCAACTGTTTCCTGTTCTTTGTTCTTCCATGCTTCTTTTTCTTCAGCAAAGCGCTTCAGAAGGTAATTGATCTCTTTGCTATCAGACCGATCTTCCTGTATCATCTGATTGACCTGCAAGCGCGCCCTCTCAAGCTCAGCATGTAAGGCAGAGATAAGGGACATACTCGATGAAGGTTGATCTTCATGACCTCTCATGCGACTTGTGATTTTCAGCAGCTCCTTCGAAGTGGTCAAAGCATTACTTACATCCTTCAAACGGGGTCTTCCCCCCGCTGTTGATCCAGAAGGGGTCTGGCATCGAGATCTAGTCTCTATCTACATAGTAAGAGGGGTAGACAAAAAAAGAAGACGAACTTCAGAAAACCTTCCACCTTTTATGACAAACCCTGCTTTGAAATATAAATAATAATTTATCGTGCTCCAATGTGGTGCATCACCATATATCGATACATGACATTTCAGTCTTATAAATGCAATATTTCACTGTCCGACAATCTTGGACTGGATATTTTTACACTAATATTGAGCAGCAATGAACTGCATCATGTACAATAAAACATTTAATCCTGATATCCACAGACTTCCACATGCTGTCAGTTATACATTCAGATAGCTTATCCAATACACATAACAGGCAGACAAGTTATGATTACAGGCAGACAATGTGTTATCTCAAACAGGCATCAGAGATGTGAATTCAAATGAACATCCACATTTGTGAAAATGAAAGGAAACCACATTATACCTCCATAAAGCTGGCGTTACTAACGGAATCAAAATGCTCAATCTTTAGCCTCCTAGTGATAGACGACTCTCTTCTCCGGTGATTACCACTTCCAGGCCGCTCCGTTCTCTATAAGACCAATACAAATGTGTCAGACACAAGCATCACTAAAACTTCTAAAATATCAACTCAAAATGGACTACATTATAGGAACAGCTTCAGGGAAACAATTTACATATATACATAGATTGACAAGAAACATGACTTCTGCCTGAAGAAGCAAACATTTTTATCAAAAACAAATAGCAAAAAACAATTTTAGCAAGCAGACAACATACTACCTAAGAACTCAACAATCAATTTCCTTCTGATTATAAACAAAACCAAACTCCTGAACTCGAACTGAGCTTTGACCAAGCCAAACTCACATTAACAGCCAATCTGACTCAGTATCATTCATAAACAACAGGAAAATTTTGGATAATATTCAATCTATCAATTCAAGAAAAACCCAAACCAAGCTATTCATTGACATAATGCATAACACACAAACTTTGAATATGAATTTCCAAATCAATCTATAACCAATACAAATTTAACCCAAATTCATGTACAATGCATAACAAAGAAAACCAAATCACCAAATTATATATACAAAATAAGAAGAAAAAAAAAAAAAAAAAAAAAGAACCCACCTCAGAAACAGGACTACGAGAAGGATCAGACAAGTGAGGAGGAAGAGAACCTGAATTATTCCAAGACCTCCTCAATTTATCCCTCCTTCCAACTCTCTTTTCTTTACAACTTCCATCCTCCCTCAAACTTGGAGATGGTACCTCATTCATCTCCCACAATGTGGCTGCCAATTTCCGTGCCGATACCGGCGGATGCCCATGACCTTGCCCATGCCCCTGCCCTGACCTTGACCTGCCGGAGAGGCTCGGCGGATACCGCGGCGATGCGGCGGCTACTCTTAAAACAACTGATGGTGACCTTGACCCCACCATTCTCCAACTTGGTACTGGCGTGGTGGATCCCCCTCCGCCACCTCCGCCGCCTCCGCCGCCGCTTCTACCGCCGCCACTACCGCCACTTCCTTTTTTTCTTACCAAAATTGCCCTTTTGAATTTGTAATTCTGGATCACGGATGATGTTGAGGAAGATGGTGAACAACCCCTTTTCCTGATCTTAGTAACATCCCCCATTAACCCATCCATTTTAATGCAACTTACCCAGGAAAATTATGAGCTTAAATTGGTTAATTTAAGCCATTTTTGAACTTAAATTGGAGTAAAGTTTAGTAATTTTACTGGTTTTTGGGAGATTTGGGAAGTGGGTTTTTTGGGAACGTGTTTAGTTAAAAAAGACAGGAATTTTTGGATCAAAATCTGATCTTTTTAATTGGGGGAGGTTGAGGAAATGATGAGAAAAAGATAATGGGTATCACAAAATGAAGATAATAAGGGGGAAAACGTGATTAGAGCTGGCGATTAAGAGGGCGTAATGAAGAAGGAAAGAGAAAAAGAAAGAAAAGAGAGCATATGATGGTGGTGGGAGGTTGAGTGTATAATGTCATGTGAGAAAGATGACATGTAAATTTGTGTATGGCTAGAATGAAAAGTCAAAATTCTCTTTTTTGGACTTAAAGACTTTAACTTTTTTTTCTTTATTTTTGAATTATTTTGGCACATTCCTTGTGTAGCTTGAGAATGAATAGGGCTATGCTAAATTGTGTTTGTTTTTGGTAGTATTGTATTAGTAGAGGTGGTAGTTTGTTTGTTACAACCCCATCCATTGGACTTGTTGTGGACTACCTCAAGACCCACCTAAAAGACAAGCCACCAAGGGTCCCAACTCCCAAGCCCCCCTTTTGGATTTGACCTTAGGTTCAATCATCTTCTATGAACGATTGTTATGAGTTGTAGGTCGGTCATGCTATAGTTAATGTACTGGTATTGTCTAATTACTTTCCGAACTAGGCATTTTTCAGTGTTTTACATTATATATGATTTTAAAGAAACTAGGTCGGAATTTTGAAAAAAATGTGGTGTTTAGTGAAATTTTCTAGGATAATTACTACTAGTTGAGGTTATGTTTTGGAAAAGCCAGAGGAAAAAAAAAAAAAAAGAACTTTGGAAGGGTGTTTTTTTATATAGTTGTTTTAATTAAACTATTTCAACACCTAATTTTATCTTATACTAATGTTTAGACAAATAACATTTACTAGTTAATAAGCTTTTATAACCAATTGCGATCCGGATAGTACATAGATTCATTTTTAATTAGTCAAATGATTTGGGTCAGAAGCGAAATCACATTGAAGATAGGATAATTGTAAGATCGGCCAAGATTGTACATAATTGTGTTTGATCCTATAAAATCATGTATGATCTTACAATTGCGATCTTGATTTTACAGTTGGATCATTGTTACTCCCTCCGTGTTTTTTTAAATGATACACTTCCATTTCTGGCCGTGTATTTTAAGTGTTACACTTCCTTTTTTGGCAAAAAATACGTTAAAATATTATATCTCTCTCCTCTCATGGTCCCCACCCAAACCCACTACTACTTTTTTTATTATATCTTTCCTCTCACATTCATTACTTTTCAATAAACTATTAACCCCACTATCTTTCTTTAATAATTTTTTAATACTCTATTACCCCACTTACCTCTTATTTTATTTAAATCAATTAAATTGCCTAAAACTATATACCGGTCAAAGTGTATCACTTAAAAAAAACACGGAGGGAGTAGAATATTTAGGATCGTATAAATTATTCAAGATTAGATGAGATCGTACGGAATAATGTAGGATCAAATAGGATTGTACAATCAAACTTACTACTCATTAATAAAATGAGCCTGAAAACAACTAATCTTTCCCTAAGCCTAATAAATGACAACTCAACTACATTATTAATTACACATGAAGTTTTGCATTTTTATTGCGTAGATGTGTATCATTTTTATTACTCGTTTCTCAATATTGTAGGATCTTAGGATCCAATTTACCAATTCGATCCTTCTCCTGACCACCAATCGAACGTGATATCGATATCTCGATCATAATAACCTTGATTATTAGACCAGCACGACCTAGCTTAGGTAGAACATATTCAAATAAGACCGCATACAACTACTTAAATTATATTTGTAATCTTGTCATATTTATTGTGAGGAAAATTATATCCTTAAAATGTTTGTTTATATATGCCACTATTGAAATTATGTTAGTTGTATTTAAGGGCATGTTCACATTTACTTAATTTTAGTTCAGTTCAGTTCACTTCAGCTCCAATCAGTTCAATTTAGTTCAGCTCCTAATCTTCCTCTCTCATAAAATATTCATTTCGGCTAGTTCAGTTTAGTCCAGTTCAGCTCTAATCAATTCAGTTCAGTTTAGCTCCAATCAGTCCAGTTCAGCTCAGTTCAATAAATGTGAACATGCCCTAAGTATTTTTTTTTTTTTTTTTTTTTTTTTTTTTTGATTAAACGATTTAACTTTTATGGATATTGTTTGGACAATACAACTTTACCTTATACAGTGTTTATATACTTTTATTTGCCCACATTAATGTAAATTGCCTTTTTTTTTATACTGTTAAGAACAATTTGTAGACATTAAAAAAAAAAAGTGTAGACATGTATACCTCTAAAAATGTTTAAATGATTTAACTTCTACGGATATTATTTAGACAATTTTACCTTCTACGGTGTTTATTTACTTTTATTTTCCCACATTAATGTAAAATGTTTTTTTTTTATTATTAAACTGTTAAAAACAATGTGCAGACATTTTGTTGACCCTTATGAGGTTTTGATGATGATGGTAATGATTGAGCAAACTTCAATCTAATAAGAATTTTCTAGTGTTGTGATGTTTGTAGGATAAGTAAACTCTGGGAATTGAAGTAAGATTTGAAACAAAGGAACCTTAGAAGATCCAGGATGACAAAAGAAGTCAGAACAAGAGTTCAGTTCTCAAAACATTCCTGGATGGAACTTTAAGGTGTTCCTTGATAGAAACATATATATCAACGGGTTATAACGACCTGATTCCGGTGTAATGCTGGAACACAACCTCAACAATCAAGGACTAGTGCAGAGTTTGATATATCAACTGAAAAAGATGAACTTCATAACTTAGGTTGTATTAAAGATAAGTTTGTTTTCTAGGTTGATGTAAATATATAATTGGAAGATATGCATGAGATTTATTAGAAATCGGATAAAGCTTGGCAAGCTAATTTATTCGTAAAAGATATTCTTAAGTTTATGAAAAAGTTTTTTTTTTTTTTTTATTTTATTTTCTAAAATCTGATTTACTTGATTTATCTTTTTCATATAAAATTATATCTTTTGATAAAACGAATTTGACTGAAAAAGGTTTTCCTAAAAACGAAATTAAGTTTGTTTTAGTTTCGGTTTTGAAATGATAAGTCCGAATTTCTATTTGGCTTATCAGTTTAGTAAAAAACCTACTTTGTGAGCTGCGCGCAAAACTTCTATAAATAAAGAAGATTTCCACGATATCATTATGATCAATTAATGGGACTTGGCCAGAAAGTTTTCTTGCCTCAATCATTAGCTCGGGCAGTCGCCGTTTCTGGTGCTTTTGTCACCTTTCAATGGCTCCCTTAATTATGTGCGAGAAATTGGTCTACTGATGAGTAATGGGAAGCGGGCTACGTACTAAAAGAAAATGTCCATGGTTGGTTGGGGATTCATAAGTACTTCGAATCAAAGTGAGAGTTTTAATCGTGAAAACCACTTAGTGCTTAAGAGTAAGTTTGCCAAAGGTTTAAGCTTTATCATTTTGATTTCGAGTTTCATGTGTAGCTTTCCATTTATGTATGAGAGTGAGTCTTTGTGTTGTAATTGGTTTTGGGATGTTTGTGAATTCTTGATAATTCACATTTGAGTTTAGGAGTTTGTATTCTCTAAAATTCGTATAAGTCTAGGAGTTTGAAAGTCTCTAAATTTCGTGTGGTAGCTGTGAGGAAACAGTGAGTAAGCTTCTACTGTGAAGCCGAGTGTAGGCACTCCAGGAGTGCTGAGTGAATCTAAGTGGGACTTAGGTTGGGTAGGATAGGGTCCTATTCGGTAACAAGTAGTCTACTGAGGAACTTGCGAGAAATGTCTGTATTAATAGGTTGTAACTAAGAGTTGCCCTATTATAGTGGAATTTGTGTAGTGAAAATCCCGAGAAGGGTCGAGGTTTTACTTCTAGTTGGGCCCTGAAAGGTTTCCTCGTAAAAACTTGATGTGTTCTTTAGGTTCCTTTTATGTTCTGTTTTTAAATTCCGCAAAAGATTGACCTTATTGGAACCTACTACAATTCACCCCCTCTTGTAGTAGTTCATATAAACAAACACATTTATACCCCTAAAAATATTACCAACAACAAAAAAGGATCTTTAAACATGGCTAGTTGTGGCGCACGCGATGCCACTCTAGTATTATCAAAATATTAAATGGGTGTCTAAATGTTATTGTAAAAAAAGGCAATTAGATAAAGGAAATTTTAGTATTTTTCTTTTTTTTTAATTAAAAAATAAAATAAAATCCTCACCAATAAACGGTGGATTGATGGCAAAACTCAATTGAAACTAAATTCATTCCATTAAAAGCCAACTCCTTTGGACATCACTATAATTTGTTTATTTTGGGTTTTTTTTTTTTGGGAAAACTTCACTATGATTTGTACTCCGTAATAGCCAATAGTTCTCGCATTTTCTCATTTACTGCTTTACGTTCTACTACTCCTAATCTAATGGCAGGCAGTGGAGAAATGTTATGCATTTGTAAATATATAACATTGATTAAAATATTTTAAAAACACATGGTAGAGAGAGAAAACAAGAAAGAGATAGGAAGAGAGAGGTTTGTAGGAGGACCCCACCTATTTTTTGGTCAGATTGTATCACGTGATGGGAGACCACATGCTGGTTGTTCCATTGAAAGTTTATATGGTACCATTGAATCCTCAGTGGTACTATTTATTCATAAATTTTGTACAACTTAATGCATATATAATACCATTATGTGCGTATTTAGTATCACTGTATATTCAGTTGGTACCATTTGATCATCCAATGATACCAGAATATGCATTCGTTTGTACATGTTTATAATTACATGAATACCACTTTTTATGTATTTTTACATGTCTAACATTCCTCCCTTTAAAATCCCTCAATGGTTCGTGTTGTAAAAAAAAAAATTATAATAAAAAAGGGCAGGCTTCCCCCCATGTTAAATACGTATCTAAATAAGTAACATTAGGAACAAGAAGTCAACAAGTGAAAAGAATGTTTTGCACACAAAAAAAAAATAAAAAAAATAAAAAAAAAAATAAAAAAAAAAAAAATGGTGTCGGCAGAAAGTCTTCCACAAAATCTCCAACTCAACATTGACGCCCAATCACAGTCTGCTATTAGACTTATTACAGATGTTAGGACTTTGGTTGTATTTGTTACTCAATTAGAAAATTATGCTTTATCATTTGTAAATTCACCATGATTTTTTTAGTTATAACTTTTTTTTAGTTATTACTTTAGGGCTGTTCATCGGTCCAAGACCGGACCAGATCGAAAATTAGAATTTTATGAACCGAAAAATGGACCGATTAAGTTAGGACTAAACTCGGACCGGACTAAAAGAATCGGTTTAAGACCCGGACCGGACCGCTATGGACTGATTTGAGAATTTTTTTTAAAAAGAATTCTAATTTTTACTAATTTTATGAATAACTCGAAAAAAGTAAAGGAAAATCTACACTTTAACGTTATTTTTTTTTGTATATTTAGTACAAAAAAGCCTATAAATTTAAAGTTTCTAATCTTATTGAGAATAATTTTAACCATTATTTAAGGTTTCACGCATATTTTTAATACAAAAAATCGATCCGGTCCAAGACCGATTTTTATAGGGTTTTAGACCGGACCGGAGACCGAAAAAATAAATTTCTAGACCCAAAGACCAGACCGATTCCGAGGTCGGTCCGAGGTGATTCGGTCCATTTTTTCGGTCCATAATGATTTATGAACACCCCTAATTACTAACCCAAATCCACAAATGTACGTTGTATTGTTAGTTGAAGTGTTGAACATTGACTCTTCTTATTTTAGTTTTAAATGCTCCATATCTCTCCTACTATGATTTTTTTTTTTTAAAAAAAATGCTCCATATCTCTTCTACTATGTTAAAATAGCTTTATTTTTATTTTTTTATTTTATTTTTTACTCAATACTCTTTTGTTTTAAAATTTAAATTATATGTGGTCATCACACATTTTAGGAATTATTATTACTTACCGCGTGTGATTAAAAAGACCATATTATAATTTAGTATAGACTAAAAGAATTTAACTGTTAGTTTACTAGTTCCAATTGTTTTGATAAATGATTGTTTCACTACTAGAAATAGGTTGAATTCCGACGGACACGAAAATCCGTCGCAAATCACAAAATTTCCGACGGAAAAAAATTCTATCAAAAATTTTCGACAGAATTTTATTCCGTCGGAACTTTCCGATGAATTTCAAATAGTTCCGACGGAAATTTCGTAGGAAAGTATGTTTCGACGGATTTAAATCCGTCGGAATTTTCCGTCGGAAAGACATCTGACCATATTTATTTTAAAAGGTAGAAAATTTCGTATAAATAGCTAACCCTAAAACCAACCCCCCCATTTCAGTTCCCCTTTGTCCCTCTCTCTCCTCTTTCCCTAATCGTCGCACTCCCTCTCTATCTTCATTCTTTATCTCTCCTCTCTCGATCTCCTTTGCTACTCTTTCTCTACTCTTTATTTCTCCTCTCTTGGTCTCGTTTAATTTGTTGTTGATTACCGAAGCTAGCCCACGAAGCTTTTCCGACCATATTCCCAACCATATTCCCGGCGTGTTATGGTTTTAAGGTCAAGTTCGACCATGGAAATGCTAGATCTAGCATTTTCATGGTCGAATTTGGCCTTATATAACCAATTTTCAGACCAATTTCAAGACTAACCATGGTTGAATCGTTGTGGTAAGTTTTTTGTTCTGAATTTCAACTTTTTTTGTTCTTTTTTTTTTCGGGTTTCAAGTTAACTAGGTTGAATATATGTGGTTATGGTGGTTGTTGGAGTTCGGGTTTTGGGTGCTGGGATTTTTTTTTTTTTGTTAATTTTTGGGTTGTGATGGTTGTTTCGGCGATGGCGGTGGTGGTTTAAGGTGGCTCGTGGGGTGGTTTGTGTGGGTTTTGTGGTAGATCTAGGCTGGTGGGTTAAGGAAGTGGTGGGGGATGATAGCGGTGTGGTGGTGGTGGCGTTTGTGTGGGTTTTGGTTAGGTGGGTAGAGGTTCTAGCGGTTGTGGGTGGTGGGGTGGTTCGGGACTGTTGATACGGGTTAGAGGGCTGGTGGTGGGGGGTTAGTTAGGGGTTGGTGGGTTAAGGAAGTGGTGGGGGATGATAGTAGTGTGGTGGTGGTGGTGGCGGCGCTTGGTGGCGAAATTGGTGGCTGGGGGATGATAGCAGTTGTGGGTGGTGAGGTGCCTTTTTTTTTTTATTTTTTTGGCAGCGGTTTCCGACTGAATTTCCGTCGTAAAATTCCGTCGAGGAACAAATCTGTCGGAAAAGTGTTTCCGACGGAATTTTTGTCGGAAAATGTCGTTTTTCCTACAACTGCTTTTCCGACGACAGCTTCCAACGGAATTCCGTCGGAAACAAGTTTTCCGACGGAAAACAGGGTGTTTCCGACGAAAAATTTCCGTCGGAAAACGCTCTTTTTCTAGTAGTGTTTATGTGATTCAATTTCTTATGTACAATAAATCAAATCAAATCGGAAAACAGGATGTTTCTGACGAAAAATTTCCGTCGAAAAACGCTCTTTTTCTAGTAGTGTTTATGTGATTCAATTTCTTATGTACAATAAATCAAATCAAATCACTTCATACTATATGAGTAGTTTTATTTAAAACACTTCCTAATGTACGCCCTTTGTAAAATATTTCAAAGGACATGATTGAAGATAATAATAATGCTCAAATCTATGCATGCATTGAAAGTTATAGATGAAAAGAAGAAAATAAAAAGGGATCAAAGTAGTAATTGATACTATAATTAATATCCCATGCATAGTAGGATAGATTTATACCATTGTGAAGCAACATTGACAAACCAATAAGGCCATATCGAACACTTGGTAATATTCAAGGAAAATTTGTTTAGAAGGAACTTATATGTTCACTATTTTGTCTGAAAGGACCTTATATATTCAAAGTGGTCTAAAAAGACCTTATAAGTTTGTTTTTTTGTCTAGAGGGACCTTGACGTCGGACTCCGGCGTTTGACTTTTTTCTCCGGCGTTGACTATGCCACGTGCATGTCACGTGACTTTAAAAATTACCCCCTCTCAATTTTTTTGTTTTCCCTCCATTTTTCTTTCTCTCTCTTCTAATAATCCCCTAATTTTCTCTGTCCTCTGTTATTCTATGAGGAATATTCAATGAAAATAATGAAGATTCCCACCATTATTGCTCTCATCTACCAAATTGAATTTGAGTCAGAGAGTAATGACTTTGTTGGCCCAGGTACGAATATCTTCTTCTCTCTGCCTGGATTTTTATGAGTCCATGTAGTCCTTTACGCAAGAGGAATGCCACAACTGCACTTTGATAACTTTCATTTAGTAGAAAACATGCTTCAACAACCAACACAAAATGATTTCAAAACCAATTGAATTATAAACCCTAATTTTGCAAACAACTTAATTCAATCTTAAAAGATTGAGATTAGGGGAAAAAAGAAACATAAGCATTGGTCTTACCTAATACGAAAAGGACTTAATCGAAAGATGGTTCCATGAATTTCTTCGAAAACTTAGGAACACATTGGGTAAGAAGAATGAAATCTGGTTCGTGAGGATAGAGAAAGAAATTGGGGAAAATTTCTGGGAAAATAAAGGGAATTGGAGGGAAAAGGGGAAAAACATAAGAGGAGAGGTGAGTTTTAAAGTCACGTGACATAGTCAACGTTGGAGAAAAAAAGTCAAACGTTGGAATCCGGCGTCAAGGTCTCTCTAGACAACAAAGCAAACTTATAAGGTCTTTTTAGACCACTTTGAACATATAAGGTTCTTCCAGACAAAATAGTGAACATATAAGTCCATTCTAGACAAATTTTTCTTTATTAAAAAATTAAAAGATAAGCAAATAATACTCAATATAGAAATTTCTACATATAAAACACCACATAATAAGCAATTTGTATAATTATTCCGAATTCGTGGAGAATTAAGAGCTAAACAGTGATTGGAGCTTCTTCACAATGTGTTCATCTAGCTAGGAGGCCTTGCTTAGAACATCGACGGAGATAGGTGGCTCAGCCCGAACACGGCTTTAGCAATAGTCACCTTGTCAGGGTTTTGGCTGCTAAACCCGGCAAAAAAAACAATAGATTTTTTTCCAGCATTGAATTGAAAATGAATGAGACCTTGTGGAAAAACAAAAACATCACCTTTGTTAAGCACCTTCGCGAACAATTTGTTATCGCCATTTGGGAGGTTGGAGGTTACGAAACCAACGTAGAGGGTTCCTTCCAAAACGGTAAGGATTTCACTTGCACGAGGATGAGTGTGAGGGGAGTTTAGGCCATAGGGCGCGTAGTCAATCCTAACCAAAGTTATGCCGAGGGTGTTGAGCCCTGGAAGTTGTAACGTGGAGACTGGTGTAACATTGAAACCTAACATGTTGTTAGTGTTTCCTGGCTTGTCTAGCCCTTCAAAAAAGAAATCCTCGGGTTTGGCATTCATTGGATTCTTACAGAAAAACCCATTCACAAACACTGCAAATTAGTTAAAACAGTTAACATCAATTTGAAAAATAAAGTATTGATCGATTAAAAAAAAAATTATTCAAATAATTTGGATCTATTGTGACAAAAAGGGGGGAAAAAGCATACATTCTTTGTATGGATTATTAACCGCAACACAGAAGTCTTGTAATTGTGTAGGATCTGTCGCGTAGGCCATATAGGAAGACATGGCAAAGAAATTAAGGCAAGCAAGAAAGTGAGGAGCTTCCATCTTTTTTTTTTCCTTATGAAATTTGTATATTACACTCGATATATAATTCAAATTCAAGTTGTGATCTTTGCATGCTAAATGATCCCTTTATACAGTTGAGGTTAGGAAAGCTAGATTTTTTTTTTTTTTTGGTGCACACGTGGGGCTAGGCCCCAGGGAAGCTAGAATATGTTTCAAAGACGTACGTAAATACGTAGAATTGGTCGTTAATCATGAAACTAGATTAGTTAATTAATGTAATGAACTTTTAATTTTCACTTAATAGGTAATGACTTTGTCTTTCTTGACACAGTCGAGTAGGAATGTAGGATGTTGAGCGCTAGAGCCCATGAGAAAACCCACTTGTGAGTGATGTATTGTCCCACATTGAAGAATGTAGAAAGTGTATCTCACATTGAAGGAATAAGAAAGTTGTGTCCACTTTATAAGGCTAAAGGGCTACTCTCCTAATAGTCATATGGTTTTGAGGTGCAACCTTTTTGATTGTATAAAGTGGACAGTTATATCGGGTGTGACCCAGACCTTTTATCATAGATACATAATTAAATAACTATTTCCAATTAGGTTAAAGAATGACGTTTTAATGCAATAGACTTTTCATAGGTGAATTTTCTAATTATATGAAAAAGTTAAAATCCCCAATAAAGTTGCGAGTTACGTATCAATATTTCATTTCATAAAAAAGCTAAAACAATAAGAGTTTATCCTACTTACCTATCTATATTCAATTTCATAAAAAAGCTGAAACAATACAAGTAGGAATTATGAGCAAAACCAATTATTTCTAACAAATCTTGGATGGAAAATTAATGTATTAGCCATTAGGGGGGCAGGGGCAATAACCCCAAACAAGTTATACGGAGTATACTTCATTTGTGATGGTTGAAAATTTTATTCGACTTTATTTGTCATTTTTACATGCTACCAAATGGGTTACGTTAGTATAAGTGTTGAACATTGACTCTTCTCATTTTATTTTTACAAGCACCATATCTCCCCTACTATGTTAAGCTACAATTTTTTTTTTTTTTTTAATTTTTACACTCCATAAACTACTGTTTATTTATATACATCGTATATTGTTAAGATAAGGAAGAATATCTTAGGCAATATATTTGATATATTTGTATTTATATTGTGTTATATTTAGGTAGGATAATATTTACTAAATATTTCCTAAGATAGATATGAATTAGATTCCTACGTTGATTAGGTTTCTAAGAGATGTGTATAAATATTTAATTGATGATGAATAAAAATAACAAGACTTTGAGATTATCTTGACATGGTATCATGAGCCAAGGCAAGATTCAATTTTTTTTTGCCGTGAGAAAAATCTGAAAATTTAAACACAAACACAAAATAATTAAAACACATATTAAGAAGAAAGAAGATGGATGAAAAAGTTGTAGAGTTGACGTATTATCTGGGATCGAGTGATGGTCCGGGTAATATCATTACGTCTATACAATTGCGTGGTGAAAATTATGATGAATGGGCTCAAGCTATGCGAAGGTCTTTAATGGCTAAGCGTAAGTTTGGCTTTGTAGATGGCACTATTGCCATACCGAAGACGGAGGCAAAGAAGATGGAGGATTGGATTGCTGCACTACTAGAAAACAGGCGAATTACGACGGAAAATTCCCGTCGGAAACACCTTGTTTTCCGTCGGAAAACTGGTTTCCGACGGAATTCCGTCTGCCGGAAGTGAATTATAGGGTCGGGAAAGTCCGTCGGAAATTTCCGACGGACTGTATTCCGCTGGAAATCTTCGACGGAAATTCCGTCGGAAAATGCTTTTAAAAAAACAAAAAAAAAACCACCTTCCACCCCCCACCACCCACCTAAATCACACCACCAGCCTACACCACCGCCCACCTAAATTGCACCACCAGCCTGCACCACCACCCACCACCCAACCACCAAAACCTATACCATAACCCCTACCCACCTAACCCTAACCCACCCAAATACAAATTTACCAACCAAATAAACCCAGATCTACAACCCTAACCACCACCCACCTAAACTACCATTGCCGCCGAAACCCACCTAAAACCACCACTTCCGTCGAACTACAATCAACCACCCACCTAAAACCACCACTACCGCCACCGAAACAAGCCAACCACAACCCAAAAATAAAAAAAATAGAATCCCGACCCAACCCCCAAAATTCAAACACCAAAATTCAAAAAAAAAATCTGATGAAACAACAAAAAAAAATCAAAAAAAAAAAAATTACACATACCTTAATTCGACATAATAAAACCTTGAAATTGGGTTTAGGAGGCCAAATTCGACCACAAAAACTCTAGATCTAGAGTTTTCATGGTCGAATTTTGCCTGAAAACCTTTGTTTTCTTCATGAGGAGAGAGAAATGGCGAAATTGGAGGAAATTGTTGTTGATTCGTAGTCGATGTTGGTGTTATTGTTGATGTTGGTGTTGTTGTTGATGTCGGTGTTGGTGGTGCGACGTTGGTTAGAGTTGGCGGTGGTGGTGGGAGATAAAGAAGGGAAAGAAGAGGATAAAGAAGGGGGAAGGAGAACGAAGAGGCGAAGGAGAACGAAGACGAAAGAGAAGAAAAGAGAAGAAGAAAGAAGAGGAGAGAGTAGAGAACGAATAGAGAAGGAGAGGGGAGAGGGGAGAGGAAAGAGGAGAGAGAAGGGGAAAGAGGAAAGACAAAGGGAGAAGGGACGGAAGAGTATGATTTTAGGGTTTTATTAAGGGTTTTTTCCGACGGAATAATTATCCGTCGGAAAATGTAAGTTCCGACGGAAAAATCCGTCGGAAAGCACAAATATTTCGATGGATTTATATTCCGTAGGAAATTTCCGACAGAATTATTGACTTCGTCGGAAATATCCGAGGGAATAAAAATCCGTCGAAAATTTTCAATTTTCCGACAGAATATATAAAGTGTCTGTCGCAACTAGTCCGTCACTATTTACCTGTTTTCTTGTAGTGTTGTACAATCCATGTTAGTTTCATGGATCACAAATACGCTTGACCCGAAGGTTCGATCGACCATTGGTGATTATGATGATGCTAGTGTCTTATGGCTTAATCTCAAAAACAGATTTTGTGTGGTCAGTGGCACAAGAGTATGTCAATTGAAGACTGCTTTGGGAGCGTGCCAACAAGCTTCTACGGAGTCCGTGGCGGATTATTTTGGTAGATTATCGAAGATATGGAAGGAGCTCTTGAATTATGTTCGGGTTCCTAAGTGTGGTTGTGGGAAGTGTGAGTGTAATATTGTTACACAAGTAGAGAGTATTAGAGAAGAAGACTACCTGCATTATTTTTTAATTGGCTTGGATGCTCACTATGCAGCGATTCAAACTCAACTTCTTGCGCAATTACCCTTGCCGAGTGTGGACGTTGCTAACCAAAATATAGCAATGGCCGAGAGATTGCGGGAAGGTAGTATGAAGGTGGAGAATGCTATAGCATTTAAGGTGGATTCAAAGGCAAAACCGAAGTATGAGGATAATAGTGACAAGTTTTGCAACCATTGTAATCGTGTAGGCCATGACGAGAGTGGGTGTTTTCAGCTCATTGGTTACCCCGAGTGGTGGGGGGAACGTGGTCGTGGCGGAAGAGGTAGGGGCCGTGGTGGAGGAGGACGAGGGGCTGGCCGTGGAAGAGCTCACACCCATGGCAGCAACTCAGCAGCACCCTCGTCCCAGCAGCAGCCCGTGCGAGCAAACAAAGTTGGCGGCTCCTCACAGCAACAATCACAAGCTTCCTCGACTGACAATGCATCAGCTAATTTGGTTGGCGTGAGTGCCACTCAAGTCCAACAAATTTTTGACATCTTGAAAAATAAGCAGTTGCATGGTAAGATAAATAATATACCTTGGATTGTGGATACAGGTGCCTCAAATCATATTACATGTGATTTGACGTTGCTTGAAAACGTGAAGAAAATACAAAATTGTCCCGTAGGTTTGCCAGACAGAAAGTCGGCGAATGCGGATGTATTAGGGACAGTAATATTGCCAAGAGGTTTAAAACTCGAGAATGTGCTTTATGTCCTCAATTAACTTGCAACTTAATTTCTGTGACTCAATTAAATGATGAATCCAAGTGTATGATGCAATTTACTAACAAAATATGTGTTATGCAGGACCCGCAGACGAGGAAGATGATTGGTGTGGGTGAACGCAAGGATGTACTGTATATATTCCGTGGTGTTCCTCAAGTGAAGGTTCTAGCAGTGGAAGGAGATTCTTCGTTTGAATTATGGTATCAACGGATAGGACATCCCTCAGAGTCAGTGTTGCGAATGATTCCGAATATGAGTAGTTCTTTTAGGAAAAATAATAAAGTTTGTGATGTTTGTCCTCGTGCAAAACAATCTAGAAGTAGTTTTCCAATTAGTGAGAATAAAGGAAGTCGTATATTTGAACTTGTGCATATAGATCTATGGGGTTCGTATAAAACCCCTTCTTCATGTGGTGCCCGTTATTTTTTAACAATATTTGATGATTTTTCTAGAGGAGTGTGGATTTATTTATTGAAAAATAAAACAGAGGTTGAATTAATTTTTTGAATTTTGTTGCAATGGTGAAAAAACAATTTGATCATGTTATTAAAATTGTTAGGAGTGACAATGACACGGAATTTAATAATTTGAAGGAATATTTTCATTCTAATCGCATGATTTTTGAAAAATCGTGTGTGGGAACCCCTCAACAAAATGGGAGAGTAGAGAGAAAACATGAACATATTTTAAATGTAGCCCGAGCTTTGATATTTTAAGGGAATTTGCCATTAAAATTTTGGGGTGAGTGTGTTTTAGGAGCATGTCATTTAATTAATAGAACTCCAACTCTTTTACTTGACAACAAAACTCCTTTTGAAATATTATTCAATAAACCACCGTCTTATGAGTATATTAGAGTTTTTTGTTGTTTGTGCTATGCTCACAATCAAAGGAGCAAGGGGGATAAATTTGCAAGTCATAGTAGAAGGTATTTTTTTTGGGATATCAATTTGGGAAAAAGGGTTGGAGAGTTCTTGATTTAGAGACCGGGGAGTTATTTGTGTCCCGTGATGTGATATTTTTTTAGAGTGCTTTCCCATTTATTGAAGAATCGGTGAAGGCAAATACGGGGGTACATGAGCAGCCTCGGTTGGGGGTGGTAGATTAAGCTTATTATAGTGATGATGAGGGGTGGGGTGTTTCATATGAGGAGCCCGAGGTGCAGCACCAACAGCAACCCGTAGCCCAGCAGCAGCCAGGTGGTGCTGAAGACGCTGCACAGCCCCGAACATCCCCTGTCCAGCCCGCAGCAAACCTAGCGGACGCTGGCAGGGGGTATGCGCTTGCGGGGCAGCAGCCAGGGGGTGAGCAGCAGGGTGTTGAAGGGGATGCCGAGCCTCTGCAGCAGCGTGTGGAGGGGAATGTTGAGGCCTTAGGGAAAGGTAAACGACCGAAGATACCAAACACTAAATATCGAGATTTTGTCACTCACACAATACGGAAATACAGTTCATCTTCAAGTACATCGACTCCTATATCATCTTCCTCAGGTATTTTTTATCCTCTCACATATTTTGTTGATTGCTCACGTTTTTCTGAGAAACATTAAAAGTATATTGCAGCTATAACAACAGGGAATGAGCCTAGTTCTTTCAAAGAGGTAATGAAACATGCACGTTGGCGAGATGCAATGGCTGGAGAGATAAGCGCTCTAGAAGAGAAAGGCACTTGGGTACTTCAGAAACT
Organism: Chenopodium quinoa; assembly: GCF_001683475.1. Taxonomy (NCBI): domain Eukaryota; kingdom Viridiplantae; phylum Streptophyta; class Magnoliopsida; order Caryophyllales; family Amaranthaceae; genus Chenopodium; species Chenopodium quinoa. The sequence goes on along the minus strand of NW_018744304.1, from coordinate 5,316,570 downwards.
TCCACCAGGGAAGAAAGCCTTGGGAAGTAAGTGGGTATATACAGAGAAACGTGATGAGAATGGGAACTTGTTAAGATTGAAAGCACAATTGGTGATATTAGGCAATCATCAGGTGGAAGGTCTTGATTACAATGAGACATTTGCGCCAGTTGCAAAGATGACTACAGTTCGAACATTCCTAGCAGTAGCAGCAGTGAAGAATTGGGAAGTACATCAGATGGATGTGCACAATGCCTTTTTACATGGATATTTGGAGGAGGAAATTTACATGAAAATTCCTCCAGGTTTCAATAAAAATAACTCTGATTATTATGTGTGCAGGATGAAAAAATCATTGTATGGTTTGAAACAGGCTCCCAGATGTTGGTTTGGAAAATTAACTGCAGCTTTGAAGAAGTACGGATTTAAGCAATCCTACTCAGATTATTCTTTGTTCACATTTACCAAAGGAAAATTGCAGTTGAATGTGTTGATATATGTTGATGACTTGATTGTTGCAGGGAACAATAAAGAAGCTTTGTCAAAATTTAAGGCATACTTAGGAGATTGTTTTAAGATGAAGGACTTGGGAGTATTAAAATACTTACTAGGACTTGAGGTTGCGAGAAGTAAGCAGGGAATCTATATTTGTCAACGGAAATATGCATTAGACATTATTTCTAAAACTGGTTTGTTGGGAGCTAAGCCTGCAGATTTCCCAATGGAACAAAATAATAAATTAGCTCTTGCGGAAGGCAGAGTTTTGGAGGATGTGGAGAAATATAGACGGTTTGTTGGTCGTCTGATTTATTTATGTGTAACTAGGCCGGATCTAGCATATTCTGTTCATATTTTATCTCAGTTTATGCAGAATCCAAAGGAAGCACATTGGGAGGCCGCACTTAGGGTGGTGCATTATTTGAAGAAACATCCAGGGCAAGGAATACTTCTTCGCTCGGTAGTGAATTGCAACTTGAAGGTTGGTGTGATTCTGATTGGGCTAGTTGTCCTTTGTTTAGGAGGTCTTTGACGGGTTGGTTTGTGTTGCTTGGTTTTTCCATAATATCATGGCGGACCAAGAAACAACCCACAGTTGCTACATCATCTGCGGATGCGGAATACAGGTCAATGGCGGCTACAACATGTGAACTAAAGTGGTTGAAACAAATACTAAGAGCTTTGGGTGTACAACATTCGCAGGGTATGAAATTATTTTGTGATAGCCAATCGGTTTTGTACATTGCTAAAAATCCAGTATTTCATGAAAGGACGAAACATATTGAAATTGATTTGCATTTTGTAAGAGATGCAATTCAGGAGGGACTGATTTCACCTTCGTATGTACCTACGAAGGAGCAGCTAGCAGACATTTTTACCAAAGCCTTGGGGAAAGCTCAGTTCGAGACACTACTTTCCAAGTTGGCAATTCCTAACCTCCATGCTCCAACTACTTGAGGGGGGATGTTAAGATAAGGAAGAATATCTTAGGGAATATATTTGATTTATTTGTATTTATATTGTGTTATATTTAGGTAGGATAATATTTACTAAATATTTCCTGAGATAGATATGAATTAGATTCCTACGCTAATTAAGTTTCTAAGAGATGTGTATAAATATTTAATTGATGATGAATAAAAAGAACAAGACTTTGAGATTATCTTGACATATATAAATTCATCACACATTTTAGGACCAAAGTACGCAGTAATTGTAGTAATACTTTTCCATATAATAATTCAATTTTGTGACAAGTAAATATGGAAATTAATAGAGAAAAGTGTGAAAAAGACCTTTTAAGCGGTTGACTTTTTGAAAAAGGACCTTTTAAGTTGTATTTTGTTTGTATGGGGTACTTAGATGAGCTTGCGTGGTAGTCAGTGGTGGTCAACACCGGAGTTTTAGCGTTGATTATTACGTGTTAGTCACAAGACTTATTTTAAAATAAAAAATAAAAAATTTCCCCGAATTTCCCTCCTTTCCCGACCGAACCCTTTCATTGAATGCTCTGCTTCAATTTGGGTTAAGTCGGGAAATGAGGGAAATTTGGGGAATTTTTTTTTAAAAAAATAAGTCACGTGACTAACATGTGATAGTCCCGGCGTTGACCATCACGCAAGCTCACTCAAATACCCCATACAAATAAAATACAATTTAAAAGGTCATTTTTCACAAGTTTTCACTTAAAAGGTCCTTTTTCAAAAATTCGGACACTTAAAAGGTCCTTTTTTACAATTTTCTTAAATTAATATCCCATGCATAGTAGGATATATTTATAACATTATGAAGCAACGTTGACAAACCAAGGCCATATCGAACACTTAGTTATTTTATTCAAAAATTAAAAGATAAGCAAATAATAATAATAAATAGGAAATTTTGCAAAAAACCACCTTTTAAATCTTGTTTTTTTGCAAAAAACCACCTTATAAAAAAATTGTTGCAAAAGACCACCTAATTACAAAAAAATGCTGCAAGTTACCACCTAGTGCCGGAAACAAAGAGTTGACCCATTACTCTGGAGTTGACCTTGATCACGTGCTAAACACGTGACCCTAAATGACCCTTTTTTCACTCCCCTCATAAGTCATAACTATCCTCACGTGATTAAATGGAGGGCAACCCAACAATAATCACTGCCGTCACAACCACCAGTCCACCACCAGCGTCAAGTCTTCAACCAATGGCCACCCACCACCGCCATCACTCATCTGTTATCTTTCTAAAGCAAGCTTAGATTATTTCTTTCTCTCCTCTCTTTCCCCCAATTTCTGCCATTTCTAGGGTTTCATCATAGCTTCAAAAATTCAATTTTTTTTTTCATTCCATTCACAAAATCAAATACCCACTAAGTGAATTAATCAAAGAAGAAGATGCAAATCAAAATGCTAACAGAATTACAATTTTCGATAGATACATGGATCCCAAATTTAAAGGCCACCATTTCTCACTCTCATAAAGATCATTGTTCTAGCATTACCTCTTATTCTTCTTCTTCCCCAATTGACTTTACTCATCTCATGGGTTGTAATGGCGAAGAGGATAGGTATTCAGTTGTCTTTGTTGGCCTTCATGATTTTCTTAATGCAGGATAATGCGAGTGAATGGTTCTTCGAAATGTTGGTAGTTTCGATTATTTGGCATTGGTTGTAGAACCGGAACATTTGTAATCGCTTTTGTTGTTGGAGAAGGTGGTGATAAGGGCGAGGCAGCACGACTGTGGGTAGCCAATGGTTGATGCCGGTGGTGCTTGTGAGAGAGGCATTTTTTATCGCCCCCCCCCCCCCCCCAATTATTGCTTCTAGTGAGTAGTTGTACTTGTGGGAGAGGAGAGAAAAATGGAGGGTGATTAAGGTCACATGACCAAGTCAACATCGGAGTAATGGGTCAACGCCGGAGTAGTTGGTCATATAGTCACTTTCCGGCAATAGGTGTTAAATTGCAACATAATTTTAAAAAATGGTGGTCTTTTGCAACTTTTTTTTATAAGGTGGTTAATTGCAAAAACCGAGATTTAAAAGGTGGTTTTATGCAAAATTTCCTAATAAATACAGTAGTGTCTACATATGAATCGAAACACCACATAATTAAGCAATTTGTATAAATAGTCCAAAGTCGTGGAAGAATTAGGAGCTAAACTTTGATTGGAGCTTCTTCACAATTTATTCATCTAGCTGGAAGGCCTTGCTTAGAACATCCACAGAGATAGGTGGCTTAGCCCCAAACACGACATTAGCAATAGTGTGACCTTGTCAGGGTTTTGGCTGCTTAACATGGCAATAGCAACAACAGGTTTTTTTCCAGCATTGAATTGAAAATGAATGAGACCTTGTGGAAAAACAAAAACATCACCTTTGTTAAGAACCTTCGCGAACAATTTGTTTTCTCCATTTGGAAGGTTGGAGGTTACGAAACCAACGTAGAGGGTTCCTTCCAAAACGGTAAGGATTTCACTTGCACGAGGATTAGTGTGAGGGGGGTTTAGGCCATAGGGCGCGTAGTCAAACCTAACCAAAGTTATGCCGAGGGTGTGGAGCCCTGGAAGTTGTAACACGGAGGCTGGTGTAAAACTGAAACCTAACATGTTGTTAGTGTTTCCTGGCTTGTCTAGCCCTTCCAAAAAGAAATCCTCGGGTGTGGCATCCATTAGATTCTTACAGAATAATCCATTCACAAACGCTGCAAATTAGTAAAAACCGTTAACATCGATTTAAAAAATGAAGTATTAATTGATGAAAATAAAAATTATTCAAATCGTTTGGATCTATTGTGACAAAAGAAAAAAAAAAACATACGTTCTTTGTATGGATTATTAACCGCAACACAGAAATCTTGTAATTGTGTAGGATCCGTTGCGTAGGCCATATAGGAAGACATGGCAAAGAAAATAAGGCAAGCAAGAAAATGACGAGCTTCCATCATTTTTTTTTCTTATGAAATTTGTATAATACACTCGATATATAATTCAAATTCAAGTTGTGATCCCGTTATATAGTTGAGGTTAGGGAAGCTATTTTTTATTTTTTTGGGTGCACACGAGGGGGGTAGGCCCCAGGAAAGCTAGAATATGGTTCAAAGACGTACGTAAATACGTATAATTGGTCGTTAATTATGAAACTAGTGTAGTTAATTAATGTAATGAACTTCTTCACTTAACAGGTCATGACTTTGTCTATCTTGACACAGACAAGTAGGATACTTAATCAAATAACTACTAGCGTGTGGCCCGGATGCCCCGGGTTGCTAGTTTGTACTTGTTGGTTTCGAGTTTAAGTCTTGCTATAAATATATTTTAGTTGTCAAATTCAATTATTACATAATGAAAATAAATAGTATAATAAAACACGAATTAACTTATCTAAATTAACTATAATTTTGTTGGATAAAAAATCACTATTAGTAAATGGCTAAGATGGTAAGACTTGTTGGTCTTGATTTCAAGTCTTGTCATAAGCATTATGTTGTGAAGGTGACATGTCATGTTTATAGTGACATGTGGCACATATTGCTGACATGTAGAACATATTTTGTTTTAGGAACACTTTTTAATATATAAGTATAGATTTCCAAAAGAATGACGTTTTAATGAATAGACTTTTCATAGGTGAATTTTCTAATTACATGAAAAAATTAAAAACCCAAATAAAGTTGCAAGTTAATTATCCAACTTACCTATCAATATTTCATTTCATAAAAAAGCTGAAACAATACGAGTTTATCCTACTTACGTACGTATCTATATTCAATTTCATAAAAAACTGAAACAATACAAGTAGGAATTATGAGCAAAATCAATTATTTCTAACAAATCTTGGATGGAAAATTAATGTGTTAGCCATTGGGGGGGGGGGGGGCAGGGGCAATAAGCCCAAGCAAGTTATACATACGGAGTATACTTAATTTGTTGAGCTCATGAACAACTCATATGTGAACATTTTTCTTGTCCCACACTAAACACTAAAAGGGAGAGTGTAATGGTAATGAAATTCCACATTGAAAGAATTCAAGAGTTACCACCACAATATAAGGCTAAGGGACTACTCCCCTAATTGCCATATAGTTTTGAGGTGGAACCTCTTTGGTGTTGTAAGTGGTGAACTTGCACTCTCCCGTAATGAATGCGGCCCAGACCCGTATTTGACATCATTAGTGATGGTTGAAAATTTTATTCAATTTTATTTGTCATTTTTTACATGCTACCAAATGGGTTACGTAACGTTGTTAATGTATTTTGTACTTCATATATAACTAGGATCGGATTTAAGATTTAACCAATAGTCTAGACCTTGTGAATTCAAGATTATTGATGTCACTATATGTAATTACTACGATTACCTCTTGATGTTTATACATTAAAAACCCCCTCCGATCCCCTGGCAAAAGTGCGTAGTTCAATTTTTCGTACTATTTGCCTTCTTATTCTTCTACTCGTAGTATTTTGCTTGTTTAATCATAGTACAAATTCAAGTACTGTAGTGTTAGTTTAGATGAACTACTACGAGAGGGGGGGTAAATGGTAGTAGGTTCCAATCGCGGAATTTATGCGGAAATAAACAATAAAAACATAAATAAACTTAAAGCACACAGCAAGTTTTACGAGGAAACCATTCAGTGCCTAACTGGAAGTAAAACCTCGGCCCTATTGGGACTTATAAACAAATTCCACTATAATAGGCAACTCTCCTAGTACAACCTATTACACAGACCTTTGCTTCGCAAGTTCCTCCTAAGACACTTGCTAATTGATAAGAACCTATCCTATTAGACCTAAGACAAACTCAGGCACCTTTTTCGACCCAAGACACACTCAGGTTCCTTTCTCGACCTAAGACACACTTAGGTTCCTTTTTCCCATTGTGCAACCCAAGACACACTCGGGGTGACTGACTACCACTCGAATTTTAGAGAATTCAAACTCATACACTCAAACGTGAATTTAAGAGAATTCATAATCTCACCCCCAAAACCAATTACAACGCAAAGACACACTCTAACACATAAATGGAAAGCTACACATGAAACCCGAAATCAAAATGATAAAGCTTAAACCTTTGGCAAACTTACTCTTAAGCACTAAGTGGTTTTCACGCTTAAAACTCTCATTTTGCTAAGCTGAAGTACTTCTATATTTATAGGAGTTTCTCAGCTACACAAACTAGGATTTTCGCAAACAAGATAAATCAAACAGAAATCTGATCTTATCTTCTTTAAAATCGAAATCAAAACAGATTTAATTTCGCTTTATCTGAAAACCAATTTCATCAAATTCGTTTTAACTAAAAGATAGAATTATATGAAAAAGATAAAACCAAGTTAAATCAGATTTTATAAGATAAAATCAATTAAGTATTTTTTCATAAAACTAAAGTTATCTTTTACGAATTAATTAGCTTGCCAAGCTTTATCTGATTTCTAATAAGTTCCATGCATAACAACTATTAATATGCTTACATCAACCTACAAAAACAAACTTATCTTTTATACAACTATAAGTTATGAAGTCCATCTTTTTTGATTGATATCTTGATCTTTGCACTAATCCTTGGTTATTGAGGCTTGCCCCAGCATTACACCGGAACCAGGTCGTTACAACCCGTTTTGAAGTTCATGTTGAGAAACTTCGGGAAGTTCCATTGCTGGAACTCTTCTTCTGTCTTTTACTTGTTCTCATGGATCTTCTAAAGTTCCTTTGTCCCATTTCCTACTTCAGCCCTCTACGCTTACTGAACCTGCAAACATCACAACACTAGAAAATCCTTATTAAAAGGAAGTTTGCTCAATTCTTAACATCATCATCAAAACCTCACAAGGGTCAACATGTAGGGTTTTGAATTCTTTGTTGCTCGTGTCATGCTTAATAGTCAAGATTAACAAGGACTATGAGTCTACATTCAGTATGCTAGTTTTGTTCACAACCGTACCAAGTCTAAGCCATCAGGCCTATCGCCCCTCAAGCTAAGTTAGAAACAGACTTCTTTGCTGTGAGTGTGTGATCCAGGACAGTGCATTAATTTATTTGGGAAAATTTTATTCTTTAATATTAAACAACATGAGTTACTAACTAACATATTTCACAAAATTATAATGTTAGTTCAAGTGTTGATAACATTGACTTTTCTCATTTAATTTTTATAAGCTCCATATCTCCCCTACTATGTTCAGACATACGAAGTAGTTTTTTTTTTGTAATTTTTTTCTTTTTTTTAAATTTTTTTTTTTAAATTTTTTATTTTTTATATGTTACATCGTATATGCATTCATCACACATTATATGACCAAACTACGTAGTATTGTAGTAATTGTAGTAATACTTTTCCATATAATAATTCAAATTTGTAACAAGTAAATATTAAAATACGGAAATTAATATCCCATGTAAAGTAGGATATATTTATAACATTATGAAGCAACGTTGACAGACAACCAATAAGGCCATATCGAACACTTGGTTATTTATTCAAAAGTTAAAAGATAAGCAAATAATAGTAAATATAGAAGTGTCTACATATGAAACACCACATAATTAGCAATTTGTATAAATCTTCCAAATTCGTGAAAGAATTAGGAGCTAAACAGTGATTGGAGCTTCTTCACAATGCGTTCATCTAGCTGGAAGGCCTTGCTTAGAACATCGACGGAGATAGGTGGCTCAGCCCCAAACACGGCGTTAGCAATAGTGACCACACCAGGGTTTTGGCTGCTTAACCCGGCAATAGCAACAGCAGGAGTTTTTCCAACATTGAATTGGAAATGAATGAGCCCTTGTGGAAAAACAAAAACATCACCTTTGTTAAGCACCTTAGCGAACAACTTGTTATCGCCATTTGGGAGGTTGGAGGTTACGAAACCAACATAGAGGGTTCCTTCCAATACGGTAAGGATTTCACTTGCACGAGGATGAGTGTGAGGGGGATTAAGGCCATAGGGCGCGAAGTCAATCCTAGCCAAAGATATGCCGAGGGTGTTGAGTCCTGGAAGTTGTAACACGGAGACTGGTGTAACATTGAAACCTAGCATGTTGTTAGTGTTTCCTGGCTTGTCTAGCCCTTCGAAAAAGAAATCTTCGGGTTTGGCATCCATTGGATTCTTACAGAAAAATCCATTCACAAACACTGCAAATTAGTTAAAGCCGTTAACATTAATTTGAAAAAAAAAGGGATGCCCCACTTTCTCATGGTAAGAAACAGTACAAAACTTATTTCTCACATGACATTTTCGTAAATAAACCAACAACTTTATTCAATTGTGGAGCGCATAATAATGAAAAAGTCGTTAGAAGTACTAATTGATGAAAATAAAAATTATTCAAATCGTTTGGGATCTATTGTGACCAAAAAAAAAAAAAAAACAAAAAACAAAAAAACTTACGTTCTTTGTTTGGATTAATAATCGCAACACAGAAGTCTTGTAGTTGATTAGGATCCGTCGCATAGGCCACATAAGAAGACATGGCAAAGAAAACAAGGCAAGCAAGAAAATGACGAGCTTCCATTTTTTTTTTTTTTTTTTTTTTTTTTTTTATATTTCTTATGAAATTTGTATATTACACTCAATATATGTGAAGGTTTATTTCAAATTCAAGTTGTGATCTTTGCATGCTAAATGATCCCTTTATATAATTGAGGTTGTTGGGGAAGCTAGTTTTTTTTTTTTTTTTTTTTTTTTTTTTTTTTTTGTGTGTGTGTGTGTGTGCACACGCGGGGCTAGGCCTCAGGGAAGCTCGAATATGGCTCAAAGACGTACGTAAATATGTAGAATTGGTCGTTAATCATGAAACTTTCTTCTCTAGCTAATAGTTTAGTTTTTCAATAAGAGTAGTAATTTAATGTAATGAACTTCTTCACTTAACAGGTAATGACTTTGTCTATATATCATGGCACAGTCAAGTAGGATAATTAAATAGCTATTTCCAATTAGGTTAAAGAATGACATTTTAATGCAATAGACTTTTCATACTTGAATTTTCTAATTATATGAAAAAATTAAAAAAACCCCAATAAAGTTGCAAGTTTATTCTACTTACGTATCTATAGTTCATTTCAAAAAATAGCTTAAACAGTACGTACGAGTTTATCCTAATTACGTATCTATTTTTCATTTCATGAAAAAGCTGGAACAATACATACAAGAAGTAATTATGAGCAAAATTAATTATTTCTTGTGTTTTTTTTAAAAAAAAAAACAATTATTTTCTAACAATTGTTTGATGGAAAATTTAAAAATTAATGCATTAGCCATTAAGAGGGAGGAGCAATAATCCCAAGCAAGTTATACGGAGTATATTTCATTATTGAAAGTTTAAATCACAAGTTATTATGGAGTAGTAGTTTTTGCTTGCAAATTTAATGTATTAGGCCGGGGGGTGGCAGTGATGATGGTTGAAAATTTTATTCAAATTTGTGTTGTTATTTTTTACCAGCTACCAAATGGGTTGTTAATGTATATTGTACTAACTAGGCTCGGATTTAAACAATAGCCTAGACCTCGTGAATTCAAGATTATTGATGTCACTATATTTACTACAAGTACATCTTGATGTTTAGACGTTAAAAACATTTGTGTACTGTCTGCCTTCTTATTCTTCTAGTATTTTGGTTGTTTAGCCGTAGTACAAATTCAAGTACTGAAGCTAACATCGTGCATTCGTGCAACAATAGCTTAGAAAGAAGGGAAGAAGCGGCAGCTGTATCCACTTACTAACATCGTACATCTTCATGTCCACTTGCTTAATAAATTTATATAGTACGAGGTGTACAGTCTAAATATGAGTACTGATAGAATCTATGATAAATATTCTGGATATTATTCTGTATAGAAGGATATAGTGTGTGAAAATTCTGTAAATATCTTTTGAGATATTCTAACATGATTATAACTCATTTTTGTAATCCTATATGAATCAATAAAATACACTCCAATCTAATGAGTTTGAGATTATCTGATCTGACATGGTATCACAATCTAGGTTTTAGATCCAACCTAGCTTCCGCAATATTTTCTCCTTTGTTTTTCTAAGCCCTGTCCGCCACCATCATACTTCCCTAACACCCCCTAGCCAGCCACCATGACTAAGAATGGAGACTCTTCTTCGACTGATTTTCATCCTGCTTTCGGAGTTAAACAATATCAGAAATTCAATCCCTTTAACTCTTTATCATGAGAAGGTTTAATACTCCAATTGGGTTGAGTTATTTGAATGTCATGTCCATGCGTTCAACGTTCTTGATCACATTGACTCCATAACTAAAAAGCCTGCTGATTTATCTAATGCTATATGGAATAGACTTGATTCAGTTTTTAAAAACTAGATCTATGGCACAATTTCTACCGATTTACTAGAAACCGTATTGTGCAAAGGGGATATGGTGCAACAACTTCGGGATAAACTCAAAGCGATTTTTCAAGACAACAAGACTAGTAAGGCGATATATTACCTTGAAAATCAATTTAATAAAATGCATCTTTTGAAATTTTTTGACATATCCTAATATTGTCGGAATTGAAGAATTTAAAGGATCAACTTACCAATGTTGATCATCTTGTGTCGGAACAAAAACTTGTTGTTCGCTTGGTTTCTGGTCTTGTAAGTACAAATTTCGACATCGTTGTTGCAATGATACAACAAACGAAACCCTTGCCGAATTTTGAGACTACCAAGTCTCGCTTATTGCTCAACAATGACTCTAATGATTCAGGATCATTGTTTGTTGCTCAATCCAACGACTCGTCATCCAGCACCACCACGAATCCAGCACAACAGTTACCTACATCGGCAGGCAAGGGTGGTGGTGCAGGTGGTCGAGGCCGAGGCCTTGATAGGGGTCCGCAACAACAGGCCCCTCAGTGGGGCTACGCACCTTACCCGCACCTACAGCAACAGGGGCTACCGCACCTAGGCCTAATCTAGCACAGCAGCACGCCTAGCCGCTCAAGCCTACTACTATACTCGGGGCCCCCGCAACAGCAACAACACTACCAGTCCCAAGGTTCAGAGTATGGTCCGACTATGACTCCGACGGAGCTAGGCAATGCGTTTGCACGCAACCATGGGTTTCCATAATTATGACCCATTTTGGAGCATGGATTCCGGCGAAACTTCTAACATGACTAATTCTTACCCCTTTTATATTTAAGTACACATAGTTATATTCAAGTGGATGGGTAACGGTCAACGCATTCCAATTATGGGTTATGGTCATTTACTATTGCTAATAAATCCCTAAATTTGTGTGGTGTTTATTTTGCTCCAAAATCATCAAAAATCTAATTTCTGTGAGAAAATTTACTTTTGATAATTATGTGGCCATAGAGTTTGATCCTAGTGGTTTTTCTGTGAAGGATCTTCGAACGGGGAAGGTAATAACCAAATGCAGTAGTACGGGGGATCTATATCCAATCACAACTCTGTCATCTTGTCTAGCTACATCTCTCACATCTTTCTCTACTCAAACATGTCACAATCATTTAGGACATCCCGTAACCCCAACTTCAAATTTTCTTAAGAGTCGAAATTTGATTCAATGTAATAAGGAGGTTGACTCCAATATTTACGTAGGTTGTTAATTGGGAAAACATGTTCGTTTGCCTTTTTATAATTTTAATATTAAAACCTTTTCCGCGTTTGATATTATTCATGGTGATTTGTTTAGTTGTCCCATTCGTAGTGAAAAATGTCATAAATACTATTTAGTTTTGTTAGATGATTACACTCATCATATGTGGACCATTCCTTTTGTTTAAAAGTCTCAAGCATTTCAAACTTTTCTTAATTTTCGACAATATGTTCTCACTCATTTTGAGCGTCCTATCAAGTCTTTTCAAAGTGATCATGGTCGTGAATTCGACAATGACAAGTTCAAATTATTTTGTTGATTAGTTTTTCGCTTCTCTTGCCCACACACATCATTCAAAAATGGAAAAACCGAATGTATGATTTGTACGATTAACAATGTTAAGCATACCCTATTATTTCATCATGCTTCTCTTCACCCTAGCTTCTTTTTGGCATCATGCCCTTACGGCAACCTACCTCATTAATATTTTACCTACAAAAGCACTCAATCAAATTACTTCTGCTCAAGTTTGGGGTTGTTGCATCCTACACTCATTTTCGAGTCTTTGTACGTTTTTGTTTTCCAAACCTATCCGCGACTGCTACTCAGATCATAATCTAGCTCCGCGATCTACACCATACATGTTCTTAGGATATCCTTTCGAGCATAGGGGTTACAAATGTCTTGATATCTCCACAAATAATATCATAATTTCCCATCACATTACCTTCGATGAGCATACCCTTCCTTATCGAAATATATATTTTAGCTTTTAAACACTCGGATTATATTTTTTGGGGAACGATGATCCATCGCCATTGATCCAAAATCAACAATTTTTGCACACTCCTTGCTCTCCCCATACGCCTCACACACCCTCTAGGCAGTTGTAGGCAGGCTGCGGTACCCAGCAAGCAGCCGCAACCCACCTGCGGAGCACACTACCCAAGTAGGCAGACCCATCGCATGCTAGAATGCCATCGCCCCAAGAAATGTTGCCAAGGGTAAGCCAAGCGCACGTTGGCAGGCCGACAGCCCAGGCAGCGAGCAAAACTACCCAGTAGAGCCCAGGTGCGACTGTGCGAGCAACACTGCCCACCAGAGCCCAGCACTTGATGCCTCCACACACAGCCCCCTAGTGCTGGCATGCTATCACAACCCACACGACAACCCAGCCCAACTGCAAGCAATATTTCACCCTCTAGCAACACAAACGTATCTTACACACCTCCACCTCTACAAGGTCACTCCTACTCGATCACCACCACTCTCACCCCAAATGCAAACACGGTCCAAACACGACATCTTTAAACCTAACCCCAAGTTTGGTTTAACCTTAATTATATATTATGACTTATTATTACCAACACGACCTACAATAAAGTAAAATTATGGCTACATACAACTGCTTAAATTAGATTTAAAATCTTTTTTTAATATATTAAAAGCAATTAGATAAAGGAAGTTTTAATATTTGTATTTTCTTAAATAGAAAACTCACCAATATAAAGCCAAATTGAAACCAAATTCATTCCCTTAAAAGCCAACTCCTTTATTTGGACATTACTATAATTTGTAATATACAAGAAATCAACTGGTAGGGATGAAGTTTAAAGATTGCATTATTTTGAAGGTTCAAAAGGCAAATGAAATAGCCAATAGTTCTCTCATTTTGTCATTTACTGATTCTATTATAATCTAATGGTTCGTGAAAAAATGAATATAAATTTCATTTCCCCATGTTAATTTTTTACTTCATTCATTTCCAATTGACACATTCTGACTTTTGTCACAATTCACTAACTTTGTTTTAACTAATATTTGTGACTTGTAGGTATACAAAAATTTAGTCATGTAAGATATTGTTAGATTTATTTTAATGTATATTTAATGAAAAATCAAATTTAAGTTTTTTTGTTTTTTTTTTTGTTTTTTTTACAATAATATATTTTTTGTTCCACCCGATTCACCTTTTGGGCTAATCCGAATTCGGGATCATTTTGGATGGTAAGGTTTCAGTCTCCTTCCAAGTGTTGTTGCGGAGGATCGAACATGGGTCCTGTCTACCAAGTGTAGTCCCAATCACCACTACATCAACAGTCAATCGGTTACAATAATATACGAAGTAAATTAAAAATATATATATTTGATTAAACTTTTACATTGACAAACGTGATAAAAGAAACGTGTCATATATTATGAAACGGAAGAAGTATTTAATTAATTAACAATCTAACAATAGGAAATATTATTATTAATTAATTAACAATCTAAAAGAAACGTGTCATATATTATTTTAATGTATATTTAATGAAAAATCAAATTTAAGTTTTTTTGTTTTTTTTTTGTTTTTTTTACAATAATATATTTTTTGTTCCACCCGATTCACCTTTTGGGCTAATCCGAATTCGGGATCATTTTGGATGGTAAGGTTTCAGTCTCCTTCCAAGTGTTGTTGCGGAGGATCGAACATGGGTCCTGTCTACCAAGTGTAGTCCCAATCACCACTACATCAACAGTCAATCGGTTACAATAATATACGAAGTAAATTAAAAATATATATATTTGATTAAACTTTTACATTGACAAACGTGATAAAAGAAACGTGTCATATATTATGAAACGGAAGAAGTATTTAATTAATTAACAATCTAACAATAGGAACAAGAAGTCAACAAATGAAAAGAAAGTTTTGCAAAAAAAAAAAAAAAAAAAAAAAAAAAAAAAAAAAAACAGATCGAATGTCGTCCACAAAATCTCCAACTCAACATTGACGCCCAATCACAGATGTTAGGTGTAGACACCCATTTGTGTCTCCCCAAAACCAAACCTAGTGATGAGTACCTTTCACGTCGAATCATAATCGAATGAAGCGAAAGTGTGGAAAGTTTAGCGTTGCGGATAGTTTTAATTTTCTTTTCTCTCCTCTCTGTTTTTGAAAACTTATTTTAAGAAAACAGCCAATCCAGTTTGGTTGGTCCATGATGTGGGTCCAATAGTAGTGTAGTTGGATAGGGCTTGACAAGAGCTTTCCAACGATATATTATAAGCCCAGTTCCGATGAATATTGAGGAAGTTATGGCCAATTTACTAAACTGGGCCCGGTTTGAGCCTTATATGCGGCCCAATGATCTAGGGGAGGGCCTAATATGATTTATCATTCCTAATGCAATTAGGAATGGTTTTAGTTTTCTAGAGTCTTCTAGAAGGTTCTTTTCATTCCTAATTCAATTAGCATTGATAAATTGACTTTTGTTGACTTTTCAGAGTTTTAATTAAAATCAAAAAACATTTTCGAGGAAAAGATACGATTTTATCCTCCAGTACGACAAATTTATCTGATTTTCGAAAACGCGTCAAAAACAGGACTAGCGCCTGACGCCAGGCATTGGCGCCTGGCACTAGGACCTGGCGCTGGCATTGGCGCCTGGCGCTAGTGTTGGCTCCTGGCGCCAATAGCCGAATGTTGGCGCCAGCTCTGTTTCAGTTGAGCCAGATGCTCTGTTTTGATATTTTATCTTTTTGGCTGATTTTCTCTATAAATAACGTATTAAAAACTCCGTTTTCATTCACCAATTCATCAACAAGCAGTTTTTCAATTATATTCACCTACAATCAGTTTTCAATTCTCTTTCATTCTCTTTAATCATTCGCTAATTCTCATCAAGATTTCCTTAATCCTTCCTTCATTCATCTCTTCCATCTCTCTTTCTCTCTCTTTTCTAAACTTGCTTTTACAAACAAAATTCTGCATTCACAAGATCTAGATACACCTAGCCATATTCGAAGTTGCTTTCGCCATAGACGTGAAAGGTTTAATTTCTGAGGGTTTGGTCCCAAATCTCTATTTCAATTATTTAATTTGATTGTTTGTTTTATTATTTTCCTTGAAGTTACTAACGTGTGTATTTTATTATTAGAAAGAGGTACGAGGCATCAAATTAAGTACTTTTAATTGATTTATTGATGTAAAAATCATGTTTATATTGTTATTATGATATTCCTAGTATCATGTCTAGGGTATTTTTAATATTAAATATGAAAAGTATGATGCTTCCTATGTTCTTCCTAATATTTGTGATTGTTAGTATCATGTTAGGTTTAAAGATTTGATTTTTATCGCTTAGTGACATGCTAGGGTTTGTTATTAATCTTGTTAGTATCATGCCTAGGATCTTGCTATTATTATGCTTTAGTATTAACATGAACATGATTGTGATTATAATTTTTAATGATTATGAATATTATGAATATTGTTATTTTGATGATGATTGTTTTATTATGATAATTATTTTAATTATTATTAATATGATGATTATTTTATTTATGATTATTATCATGATTATTTTAATTATTATTTTGATTATGATTATTTTTATTATTGATTATTATTATGTTGCTTGATATTTATTGTTATTGCTTGATCACACCTTTATTGCATGTTTAAAGGGAATTTTAATACTTGTAATCGAGCTTAATAAGATAATTAATAATCTTATTTAGGGTTAATTTGATTATAATTCAAGTGATTACCAATAATAGTTTTGTTTGTGCATTAAATTCAACCAACATAGATAAACAGGTTTAGGGTTAATCCTATTGATTGTATGTTAATTAGAAAGCGCACACGAATACGATCAGAATAAAGTAGAGGCCTATTATTAGGGCAGGTTCAATCTCTTTTAGGTTGGATTTGTACCTTCATCCCCGAACCCTTATTTGGTTCTAGACCTTATGGAGTTGACGATCTCTTGGATCGTTAAGGGGTGTAACCTTTACCCTGTGAATGGTTTACAAGTTCCTAAAACTTGTTGGCGACTCTTTTGCTCTATCTTCTTTCCCTTTAGACGCCACCGTACTTTAGTGTATGATCACAGTGGGGTTCAAGCTAGGGGATTAACGCTTGAAATTTATTCCCTACATTAGGACTTGGACTTTGAATGAATTTATTACTTAATTTGGGAATTATGCTCCATCTCTTATCCACTACTTGAACTCTTCGATCATTTGTAATTCACCATGATTTTTTAGTTATTACTTGCCCAAATCCACAAATGTACGCTGTAATGTTAGTTGAAATGTTGAACATTGACTCTTCTTATTTTATTTTTAAAAGCTCCTACTATGTTAAGACATTTTTTTTTAACCTTGATACAGTAATGCATGTCTACTATTCCGTATAAATACTCTAAACTATATATGTGCGTTCATCACACATTTTAGGACCGAAGTAGTAAATGATAAAACTTTTCCATAATAATTTAATTTTGTAACAAGTAAAAATAAGGAAATAAAATAATATCCCATGCATAGTAGGATATATTTATAACATGACGTCAATCAACGTTGACGAACCAAGCCCATATCGATCACTTGGTTATTATTCAAATCAAAATATAAGCAAAAAATAAATATATATTGTAGTGTTCTACATATCAAACACCACACAAACAATTTGTATAATTAGTTCAAACTCCAAAGTCGTGGAAGAATTATGTGCTCATCCAAAATTGTGATTGGAGCTTCTTTACCATGTATTCATCTAGCTGGAAGGCCTTGCTTAGAACATCGACGGAGATAGGTGGCTCAGCCCCGAACACGGCCTTAGCAGTAGTGACCGTGCCAGGGTTTTGGCTGCTTAATCCGGCAATAGCAACAGCAGGAGTTTTTCCAGCATTAAATTGGAAATGAATGAGGCCTTGTGGAAAAACGAAAACATCTCCTTTGTTAAGCACCTTAGCGAACAACTTGTTATCGCCGTTTGCAAGGTTGGAGGTTACGAAACCAACGTAGAGGGTTCCTTCCATAACGGTAAGGATTTCACTTGCGCGTGGATGAGTATGAGGAGGGTTTAGGCCATAGGGCGCATAGTCTATCCTAGCCAAAGATATGCCGAGGGTGTTGAGCCCTGGAAGTTGTAACGCGGAGACTAGTGTGACATTGGAACGTAGCATGTTGCCAGTGAATCCTGGCTTGTCTAGTCCATCGAAAAAGAAATCCTCGGGTTTGGCATCCATTGGATTCTTGCAAAACAATCCATTCACAAACACTGCAAATTAGTTAAAACCGTTAATATCAATTTGAAAAATAAAGTACTAAATGATGAAAATAACAATTATTCAAATCATTTGGGATCTATTGGGACAAAAAACATACGTTCTTTGTTTGGATTATTAACCGCAACACAGAAATCTTGTAGTTGAGTAGGATCTGTCGCGTAGGCCACGTAGGAAGACATGGCAAAGAACATAAGGCAAGCAAGAAATTGATGAGCTTCCATCTTCTTTTTTTTCTTATTAAGCTTAATATATGTGAATGTTTATTTCGAATTCAAGTTGTGATCTTTGCATGCTAAATGATCCCTATATATAGTTGATGAGGTTAGGGAAGCTAGAATATGGTTCAAAGACATACGTAAGTACGTACGAAGTAGAATTAGTCGTTAATCATGAAACGTTCTTCTCTAATATAGTTTAGTTTTTCAACAAGAGCAGTTTATTAATGTAATGAACTTCCTCACTTAGCAGGTAATGACTCTGTCTATCTTGACACAGTCAAGGAGGATGATTTCATACAATTTGCTACATTAAATTAACTTTTTCCAAGTAGGTTAAAGAATGATGTTGTCATGCAATTGAGTAGTAGTAGAAACTAGAAAGTTTTATATTATTCATGCATGCATCTAGTCTAGACTTTTCATAGGTGAATTTTCTAATTGTATGAAGAAAAAAAGAAAAAAAAAGAAAAAAAAAAACAAAAAAAAACTCATTAAAGTTGCAAGTTTATGGATGAGCATACCCTTCCTTGTCGAACTATTTTAGCTTTTAAACACTCGGATTATATTTTTTTGGGCAACGATGACCCATCGCCATTGATCCAAAATCAACAATTTTTGCACACTCCTTGCTCTCCCCTTACGCCACACACACCCTCTAGGCAGCCGCAACCCACCTGCGGAGCCCATTACCCAAGTAGGCAGACCCATCGCATGCTGGAATGCCATTGCCCCAAGAAATGTTGCCAAGGCTAGGCCAAGCGCACATTGGCAGGCCGACAGCCCAGACAGCGAGCAACACTGCCCACCAGAGCCCAGCATTTGCTGGCTCTCCATACAGCCCCCTAGTGCTGGCATGCTATCACACCACACACCACAGCCCAGCCGCAAGCACCATTTCACCCTCTAGTCGCAACACAAACGTATCTTACACACCTCCACCTCTACGAGGTAACACTCTCATTTCTCCTACTCGATCACCACCACTCTCACCCCAAATGCAAACACGGTCCAAACACGACATCTTTAAACCTAACCCCAAGTTTGGTTTAACCTTGATTATGTATTATGACTTATTATTACCAACACGACCTACAATAAAGTAAAATTATGGCTACATATAACTGCTTAAATTAGATTCATAATTTTTTTAAACACAAAAGTTCAAAAAAAGCCGGTTTACAATAATAGTTATTGAATGGCGATATTGTAGCCATTACCTCTCTTATTTTTCCTGCATTTATTTTGCCTCCTGCCTTCAAGCGATAGTGATGATTTCAGTAGGAGATTTGTTACCTCCCTTTAATTTCTTTTAATTTTGTTTTTTTCTATCTCCTTTGTTCTTCAATTTCACTCTCCATTCTCTTTCCTCTTTATTTCTCACCCAACTTTCTCTCTCTTCTGCTCTCAATTTCTCTTTTTTGTTCCCATTTTCTTTCTCTTTTGGGATTAATTTTTCACCATTACAAATCCTCTCAATTTTCTAGGTTATACTCTACTTTTCGATTCCTAATTTTAATTTTTTGCATTTTTCTTTTGATTATGAAGTTCCAAACGTATCAATGAAGAAGATTAGTACAAATCCATCACATGCAAATATGTTTTTTGAATTACTTTACGGTATATCAATATGATTTATATGGTTTTGCTATTGTTGAATTTTGATTTCAATTTTTAATTGCATTACTTTCGTTGTTTTTCTATACATTTTTACTTGTAAATTGTGGAATGAAGAAGACTAGTAATCTAGCTTCAAATAAATGAGGGAGATCTATCGTGTATTAAGTTTTGTGAAAATAAAAGGGTCACTTTTGTGAAATAAAAAGAGTAAAAAAGGGTCACTTTTGTTGAAAAAAATGTCACTTTTGTTGAAAAAAATGTCACTTTTGTAAAAAAAAAAAGTCACTTTTGTGAATAAAAAAGGGTCACTTTTGTGAATAAAAGGGGTCACTTTTGTGGAAAAAAAAAAAGGATCACTTTTGTGAATAAAAGGGGTCACTTTTGTGAAAAAAATGGGTCACTTTTGTGAAAAAAAATGGTCACTTTTGTGAATAAAAGGGGTCACTTTTGTGAAACAAAAGGGTCACTTTTGTGAAAAAAATGGTTACTTTTGTAGAAGAAAAAGGGTCACTTTTATACGAAAAAGGGTCACTTCTCGCAAAATGTTCGATGTACAATAAAATTATTGTAAACCGGGGGCATGCAAAAGGGATTGTTTTTTACAATATTCAAAGCAATTAGATAAGGAAAGTGTCAGATAATGTAAACTCCTTGATTAGAGTGATTTCCATTGATCAATATTTATAGGGTTACAATGAGAAACCTAATCATATTAAGTAACTATAAGATATGTACGGATATCAAAGATAATCTTATACAAAATATATCCTAAACCTAGGATGAGAATATTCTATGGATATTCTTTATCACACCCCCGCAGTCGGAGCGGGTGAAAATCGGATGCTCAGACTGGATCGACCTACGTATAGTAGAGATATGCGCTTTTAGGCCGAAGGAGAGGAGTCACGCATATACTTGGGCTAAGTTGCAGATCCAGAGAAGAAGAAGCTAAGGGATCAGACCATCACCGGGGAGAAGACACTACACTACTACGTGAAATCACAGTTGAAGAAAAACAAATAAAATTGCGCAAGAAAAGATTAAATCCCACCGCTTGAAATTAATCAATTCTCAAAAGAGAAACCAGGTAGCAAGAATTAATACTCCACAAAGATTCCAAGTGCTGCAACAATAAAAGGAGCTAACTTGATAGCAAAAGAGATGTGCAAAAGTTGACCTTATTGTGATATACCACCACCAAAACAAAATCTATGTGATTATGTGTTAAAAAAAACCAATGAGGCAATGTAAGAATCATTGTTGGTCATGGGGAGGTGGAAATAGAGTGCGACACATAGAGTAGGTTGGCAGATGTGGTTACTGCCAGTAGTGGGAGGCGGTAGTGTATGCGATTGCCAACAACGATGGAGGAGGCTTTCGCGATTGCTATTGTTGGTAGGAGGCGCAAGGTTACATAAAGATTCTAAAAAAACTTTGAGAAAAGAAAAAAAATCTATATGTGTGTTTGCGGAAGCATAAAAAACTTTGTATATCCTGCCGGTGGGTTTAATTTTCTAACCCACCGGCAGGGTGCGAATTTTTGTATATGATCCCAAGATCTAACCTAAACTGTGATACCATGTCAGATAATGTAAACTCCTTGATTAGAGTGATTTCCATTGATCAATATTTATAGGGTTACAATGAGAAACCTAATCATATTAGGTAACTATAAGATATGTACAGATATCAAAGATAATCTTATACAAAATATATCCTAAACCTAGAATGAGAATATTCTATGGATATTCTCTATCAGAAAGTTTTAATACTCTGTATTTTCTTAAATAGAAAACTCACCAATATAATGCCAAATTGAAACCAAATTCATTCCCTTAAAAGCAACACTCAATTGAAACCAAATTCATTCCCTTAAAAGCCAACTCCTTTATTTGGACATTACTATAATTTGTAATATACAAGAGATCAACTGGTATGGATGAAGTTTAAAGATTGCATTATTTTGAAGGTTCAAAAGGCAAATGAAATAGCCAAACGAATTTTTACTATAATTTGTAAAAAATAAAACACATTTACCTCCAAAAAAATCCTAAAAGCATCCGCCTCTTTATGTCTTTCCTATTCTCTCTCCTCTCGTTCTCCTCTCTCTTCTTCTCCCTCTATGTCCTTCTCTCTGTATCTCCTCTCCTCCTCTCTCGTTCGCCTTTTCTCTCGTTCTCCTTTGTTTCTCTTTCCTCTCGTTCTCCTCTCTTTATCTTCTCTACTTTCCCCTCTTTTACCACCACCACGGCAACATTAACACCGACCTTAACAAGTAATCACCGATAATAACAAAAACAAAGGTTAGGGGTTATCTTATTTCGCCCTTTCTCTCTCTTCTCATGCTGATGAAATCAAAGGTTTTTAGGTCAAATTCGACCATGAAAACTCTAGATCTATAGTTTTCATGGTCGAATTTGACCTCTTAAACCCACTTTCGAAGTTATGTGTGGTTGAATTAAGGTATGTATCTATTTTTTTCAATTTTGATGTTATCTTGTTGTTTTATCGGATTTTTTTTTTACAATTTATGGTGGTTGTGGGTGGTGGCTGTTGGAGATCGTGTTTAGGGGCTTGGGTTGGGATTTTAATTTTTTTTCTTTATTTTTTTGTTAATTTCTAGGTTGTGATGTTTTTCGGTGGTGGCGGTGGTGATTGAGGTGGGTGGTGGGGTGGTAGATCTAGTTAGGTAGGTGGCTGTGGCGGTGGTGGTTGTAGATGGGTAGATCTGGCTAGATAGGTGGTTGTGGCGGTGGTGATTTAGGTGGGTGGTGGGGTGATAGATCTGGTTAGGTGGTTGGTGGGTAGGGGTTCTGGTGTGGGCTAGTGATACGATTGGTGGGGTTGGGTGTGGGTCTCGTAAGGGTTTGGCTGGTTGTGTGAGGTGGGGGTAGGTGGTGTGGGATGACGGCTTGCGGTGGTACGGGGTGGCGGTGTGCTTATTTTTTGTTTCTTTAAAAGCAATTTCCGACAGAAATTCCGTCGGAAATTCACGACGGAATTCAGTTTGTCGGAATTTTCCGACGGACTTTGCCGGGCCATAAATCACTTCCAACGGACTGAATTCCGTCGGAAAAAGTGCTTCCGACGGATATTCCGTCGGAAAAGGGTGATTCTCCGACAACAACTATTGCGACAACCGGTTGCGACGGAATTTCCGTTGGAAATGGGTTTTCCGACGGAAAATAGCACTACAAGAAAACAGGCGAATTACGACGGAAAATCCCCATCGGAAACACCTTGTTTTCCGGCGGAAAACTGATTTCCGACGTAATTTTTGTCGGAACTGGTTGTCGCAATACATCTTGTCGGAAAAAGGGCCTTTTCCGACGGAATTTCTGTCGGAAACGTGTTTTCCGACGAAATTCTGTCCGCCGGAAGTGAATTCCACGGTCGGGAAAGTCCGTCGGAAATTTCCGACGAACTGTATTCCGCCGGAAATCTTCGACGGAAATTCCGTCGGAAAATGCTTTTTTAAAAAACAAAAAAAAACTGTCTCCCACCCCCACCTATATCGCACCACCAGCCTGCACCACCACCCACCTAAATCGCACCACCAGCCGGCACCACCACCCACTACCCAACCACCAAAACCTATACCATAACCCCTACCCACCTAACCCTAACCCACCTAAATACAAATTTACCACCCAAATAAACCAAGATCTATAACCCTAACCACCACCCACCTAAAACTACCACTGCCGCCGAAACCCACCTAAAACCACCACTTCTGCCGAACTACAATCAACCACCCACCTAAAACCGCCACTACCGCCACCGAAACAAGCCAACCACAACCCAAAAATTAAAAAAAAAATAGAATCCCGACCTAACCCCCAAAATTCAAACACCAAAATTCAAAAAAAATCTGATAAAACAACAAAAAAAAATCAAAATAAATTACACATACCTTAATTCGACATAATAAAACCTTGAAATTGGGTTTAGGAGGCCAAATTCGACCACAAAAACTCTAGATCTAGAGTTTTTGTGGTCGAATTGGCCTAAAAACCTTTATTTGTTTTCTTCATGAGGAGAGAGAAAGGGCGAAATTGGAGGAAATTGTTGTTGATTCGTAGTCGATGTTGGTGTTGTTGTTGATGTTGGTGTTGTTGTTAATGTCGGTGCTGGTGGTGCGACGTTGGTTAGAGTTGGCGGTGGTGGTGGGAGATAAAGAGGGGAAAGAAGAGGATAAAGAAGGGGGAAGGATCGGAGAACGAAAGGAGAAGGAGAACGGGGATGGAGAACGAAGAGGAAAGAGAAGAAGAAAGAAGAGGAGAGAGCAGAGAACGAATAGAGAAGGAGAGGAGAGAGGAGAGAGAAGGGGAAAGAGGAAAGACAAAGGGAGAAGGGGCGGAAGAGTAGGATTTAGGGTTTTCTTAAGGGTCTTTTTTTTAAAATATAAAAAAATTATATTCCGTCGAAAATTCGTCGAAAATTTCCGACGGAATAATTATCTGTCGGAAAATGTAAGTTCCGACGGAAAAATTCGTCGGAAAGCACAGATATTTCGACAGATTTATATTCCGTCGAAAATTTCCGACAGAATTATTGACTTCGTCGGAATATTCGACGGAATAAAAATCCGTCGGAAATTTTCACTTTTCCGATGGAATAAAGTGTTCGTCGCAACTAGTCCGCCGCTATTTGCCTGTTTTGTTGTAGTGTAGGGTGTTTCCGACGAAAAATTTCCGTCGCAATTTACCTGTTTTCTAGTAGTGATTTTTTATTAAACTTTTACATTGACAAATGCGATAAAAGAAACGTGTCGTATATTATGGAACGGAAGAAGTATCTAATTAATTAACAATTTAACATTAGGAACAAGAAGTCAACAAGTGAAAAGAAAGTTTTGCAACCCAAAAAAAAAAAAAAAAAAAAACAGATCGAATGTCTTCCACAAAATCTCCAAATCAACATTGACGCCCAATCACAGATGTTAAGACTTGGACTTTGAATGTATTTGTTATTTAATTTGGGAATTATGCTCTATTTCTTATCCACTACTTGAACTCTTCTTATTTTATTTTTGTAGAAATGTGTAAATCTCCTTGAGACATGTCATTGCTTCAATATAAATAGCAAATATACAAGTATAATGAAGAGTCTCTCTACATAATTACACAAATAATAATCACAGAATATGAAGTGTTTCATATTCTAACACACCCCCGCAGTCGAAGCGGGAGGAGGCCGTACGCTGAGACTGGATCTGAAGTCAAGAAAAATTTGCCGAGGTAAACCTTTAGTGAAAATGTCCGCATACTGATAGGAAGACGGGACATGGAGAACCCGAATATGACCCATAGCCACCTTCTCGCGTACGAAATGAATATCCATTTCGATGTGTTTGGTGCGCTGGTGCTGAACGGGATTACAAGACAAGTATACGGCGGACACATTATCACAATAAACCAAGGTTGCACGTCGTAGAGGGCAATGGAGCTCCAGAAGTAGATTCCGGAGCCAACAAGTCTCGGCTACTACATTAGCGACGCCTCGATATTCCGCTTCTGCACTAGATTTTGACAATGTAGCTTGTCGTTTAGCAGACCATGGAATAAGATTATCTCCTAAATATACGCAGTATCCAGAAGTAGATCTGCGAGTATCCGGACAACCGCCCCAATCGGCGTCAGTGTAGGAGATCAAACCAGAAGGTGCAGAGCGATATAGATGAAGACCAAGATCAAGATTACCCTGAATGTACCGAATAATGCGCTTCAACGCATTGAAGTGAGGTTCCCGGGGAGCATGCATAAACAAACAGATTTGTTGCACGGCATAGGCAATGTCGGGTCTAGAGAAAGTGAGATATTGGAGAAGAAGGAGTTTGGTTTGGGCCAGTGGGATTTGGGCTGGACGGGGGGGTTGGGCCTGCGGCATGGGTAGCCCGCGTGCTGGCCGTGTCAGGCTGCACTGACCCACGGTCAGCCCGTGGGCTATTCTGCCCGGGTGCAGCAGGAAAGTGGGGCGGGCTGTGATGTTGGGCCGGTTGTGGAGTTTGCTGGGCCGAAAAGGTTGGATCAGCAAGGAGAAGAGGAGGGATGTTGAGAGTATCCTCTTTTAAGAAATCATAATCCAAATTTTGGAACTTCTTAATGTCAGAGAAGGGAATTATGTGTTCTTGAAATGTTACATGCCTTGAAATAATTGTTTTGTTAGAAGAAAGGTCAAAACAAAGATAGCCTCTATAGTCGCTAGGGTATCCCAAAAACACACATGGAATGGAGCGGGGAGCCAATTTGTGGGGTGCCGAGCGGACAAGTTTGGGTAACAAAGACAACCGAAAGTGCGTAGATGAGCATAAGAAGGGGTTCGACGATATAGAATTTCGGTTGGAGTTTTGTTGCCAAGGGTAGAGGTTGGAAGAATATTCAAGACATAAGCCACCATGTGGACAGCATATACCCAAAATGATGGTGGAAGAGATGCATGAAAGAGCATAGTGCGTGCCATGTTGTTGATTGTGCGAATAATTCTCTCGGCCTTACCATTTTGAGAGGATGTATGAGGGCAAGAAAATCGAAAGGACATGCCATTGTCCGCACAAAAGTTAAGGAAGGGGGAATTATTGAACTCACGGCCATTATCCGATTGAAACGTTTTAACATGCTTTTCAAATTGGGTGTGTATATATGCTCTAAACTGAAGGAAGATAGAGTAGACTTGTGATTTATATTTGATTGGATAAATCCAAAGAAAATGAGAAAAATCATCTAGAAACACCAAGTAATATTTATGTCCCAATTTGCTAGCAATAGGAGAAGTCCATAGATCAGCATGAATTAGATCAAAGGGAGAAAAAGTTTCACTCAAAGAAGACTGAAAAAGGAAGTCTAGCAAGTTTTCCCAAGGGACAAGAGTAGCAAAAATGGGCATTGTTGCCCTTATTACAATTTATAAAATTGTTGTTCCTAAGAAAATTAAAAACTGGTGCTCCTGGATGTCCAAGTCTATTGTGCCAGGTTGAAGGAGAAATAGCAGTAAATGAAATATGGTCATGTTCTCTTGCAGCGGAAGACGAAGAGAAAGGATAAAGGTCCCCTACACTATTGCACCTCGCTAGAACCGTCCCCGAATGAAGGTCCTTCACAGAAAAACCAAAAGGGTAAAACTCAATAGATACGGAATTGTCACATGTAAATTTCCTAACAGAAATAAGGTTCTTAATAATATTAGGAGCATATAAGACATTTTTGAGTTGAAAAGGGGTTTGAGGTGGTGGTGTTGAGGTGTGGCCGTAGCCCTGAATAGGAATGCGTTTGCCATTACCAACTAAAATAAACTGAGGAGTGCTCAAACTAAACAGTTGAGGAAGATTACCAGCATTGTGAGTGAGGTGAGAAGTAGCTCCCGTATACATATACCACCCGTCATTAGGAGGTTGCAGGCTCATAGAACTGTATGCTTTACCCAATTCGGTGGGATACATAAGAGGTCCATACCCTTGCTGCTGCTGGACTGGAGCAAAGTAGGCCTGTTGGGCCGGTCGAGGGCCCAAAATTGAGCCTTGAGGTCTCTGGAAAAACGCAGTAGGCTGTGTGGGATATGGGCAAGGGGGAGATGCCCATCCTCCCTGAACTGGGCCGGCCCACTGCTGATGAGGTTGGGCTTGTTGCTGATTGGCCCATGTGGGATTGGGCGGCTGGTTGAACCCGTGTTGCTGTTGGTGTTGTGTGGCACTTTGGGGCTTGCCACGCACACTGCCACCACGGATCTTACCCCCACGAAGGTTCCCACGACCTCGGCCGCGGCTGTTGGACCCACCGCCACGGCCGCCGGAGGTCCTCTGTGGTTCGATGGTGGTTTGCGGTGAAGCCGAAGAGTTGCCGGTGGGAGATTGCGCCACCAAGGCGTGCTGGGAATGTTCTTCCTGCTTTGATTTTCGTGTTTCTTCCAAAAGAAAACGTGAGCGGGCTGAGTTAAAGCTTGGTAGGGGGTCAGTTTGTTGTATCATGGCGGCGACGGTGTCATACTCCCCTTTAGGCAAACCAGTGATCAATTGCAAAATCATCTTGCTCTCCGATACGGGATTGCCGACGTTGCTTAGTTGATCCGCCAAAAGCTTGATCTGCCTTGTGTATTCCGACATGTTCGCGAAATTCTCAAGACGAATGGTGTTAAATTGCTCCTCCAAATAGACAGCACGAGTGTGCTTATTATCATAGAAAAGTTCCTCCAAACGTTTCCAAAGTACGAGCGCGGTGGCGCCGGGTTTCATGATTGTGTTGACAAGGTCCTTTGAAATGGTCCCATATATCCATTGTTTAACAATGGCATCCAAACGTTTCCATGTGAAGTCATCAATGTCAGATGGACGATCGACGGTAGTGTCTATGTGATCCAAAACGTTGAATGCACAAGCATGAATTCGGAAGAGCTCCACCCATGTGGCATATTGGCTTTCCTCTTGATCAAGGGTGATAGGCATGAGATTCTTGATGTTGGAGACAGCATAGGCCGGGTGGAAGGCTGGGGAAGAGGGGGGAGGAGGGGGAGGTGGAGTATCATTATTACCGTCAACCATGGTGGGAGGCAGAGGAGGGGCTACGGTGAGATTCCCAGGAACAGGGTATTAGGAAATTGAGGAGAAAAAAAATCCTAATGTTCCTAGTGGCTGTGATACCATGTAGAAATGTGTAAATCTCCTTTAGAGATGTTATGTCATTGCTTCCATATAAATAGCAAATATACAAGTATAATGAAGAGTCTCTCTACATAATTACACAAATAATAATCACAGAATATGAAGTGTTTCATATTCTAACAATTTTTAAAAGCTCCATAACTCTCCTACTATATTAAGACATTTTTTTTTTTTACCTCGATACACTAATGCATGTTTACTATTCTGTATAAGTACTCTAAATTATATATATGCGTTCATCACTCATTTTAGGACCAAAAGTAGTAAATGATTAAACTTTTCCATAATAATTCAATTTTGTAACAAGTAAAAGTAAGGAAATAAAATAATATCCCATGCATAGTAGGATGTATTTATAACATAATGTCAATCAACGTTGACGAACCAAGCCCATATCGATCACTTGGTTATTATTCAAATCAAAATATAAGCAAAAAAATAAATATATATTGTAGTGTTCTACATATCAAACACCACATAAACAATTTGTATAATTAGTTCAAACTCCAAAGTCGTGGAAGAATTAGGTGCTCATCCAAAATTGTGATTGGAGCTTCTTTACCATGTATTCATCTAGCTGGAAGGCCTTGCTTAGAACATCGACGGAGATAGGTGGCTCAGCCCCGAACACGGCCTTAGCAATAGTGACCGTACCAGGGTTTTGGCTGCTTAATCCGGCAATAGCAACAGCAGGAGTTTTTCCAGCATTAAATTGGAAATGAATGAGGCCTTGTGGAAAAACGAAAACATCACCTTTGTTAAGCACCTTAGCGAACAACTTGTTATCGCCGTTTGCAAGGTTGGAGGTTACGAAACCAACGTATAGGGTTCCTTCCATAACGGTAAGGATTTCACTTGCGCGTGGATGAGTGTGAGGAGGGTTTAGGCCATAGGGCGCGTAGTCAATCCTAGCCAAAGATATGCCGAGGGTGTTGAGCCCTGGAAGCTGTAACGCGGAGACTAGTGTGACATTGGAACGTAACATGTTGCCAGTGAATCCTGGCTTGTCTAGTCCATCGAAAAAGAAATCCTCAGGTTTGGCATCCATTGGATTCTTGCAGAATAATCCATTCACAAACACTGCAAATTAGTTAAAACCGTTAATATCAATTTGAAAAATAAAGTACTAAATGATGAAAATAACAATTATTCAAATCATTTGGGATCTATTGGGACAAAAAACATACGTTCTTTGTTTGGATTATTAACCGCAACACAGAAATCTTGTAGTTGAGTAGGATCTGTCGCGTAGGCCATGTAGGAAGACATGGCAAAGAAAATAAGGCAGGCAAGAAAATGACGAGCTTCCATCTCTAATATTCTTATGAAATTGGTATATTACACTTAATATATGTGAAGATTTATTACAAATTCAAGTTGTGATATTTGCATGCTAAATGATCCCTTTTTATAGTTGAGATTTGGGAAGCTATGATATGGTTCAAAGACGTATGTAAATACGTAGAATTGGTCGTTAATCATGAAACGTTCTTCTCTAATATAGTTTAGTTTTTCAATAAGAGCAGTTAATTAATGTAATGAACTTCTTCACTTAGCAGGTAATGACTTTGTCTATCTTGACACAGTCAAGGAGGATGTTTTCATACAATTCACTTAATTAGATAATTTTTTCCAAGTAGGTTAAAGAATGACGTTTTAACGCAATAGAGTAGTAGAAACTAGAAAGTTATGAAGTATTATAAATTCATGCACTACTAGAAAGTTATGAAGTATTATATATTCATGCATCTAGACTTTTCATACGTGAATTTTCTAATTATATGAAAAAAATTAAAACCCCAATAAAGTTGCAAGTTTATATCCTACTTACAAATCTATATTTAGGGCATGTTCATAATTACTTAACTGAGCTGAACTGAACTGATTGAAAAGTTGAGCTGAACTGAACTGAATAGAATTGAAATGAATATTTTATGAGAGAAGGAAATTAGAAGCTGAAATGAACTGATTGAAAAGTTGAGCTGAACTGAACTGAACTGAATAGAAGTGAAATGAATATTTTCTGAGAGAAAGAAATTAAGAGATGAACTGAACTGATTGAAAAGTTGAGCTGAATTGAATAGAACTGAACTGAACTGAATAGAACTGAAATGAATATTTTAAGAGAGAAGGAAATTAGTAGCTAAACTGAACTGAACTGAAATTAAGCTAAAATGAACAGGCCCTTAATTTCATAAAAAAAAAACTGAAATAGTACAAATTTATCCAACCTACTTACGTATCTATATTTCATTTCAAAAAAAAAAAAAAAAAAAAAAAAAAAAAAAAAAAAAAAAAAAAAAAAACTAGGTACAAGAA
Source organism: Chenopodium quinoa (assembly GCF_001683475.1). Classification (NCBI taxonomy): domain Eukaryota; kingdom Viridiplantae; phylum Streptophyta; class Magnoliopsida; order Caryophyllales; family Amaranthaceae; genus Chenopodium; species Chenopodium quinoa. Next base: position 5,285,672 of record NW_018744304.1, on the reverse strand, counting down.
GGAATTATGAGCAAATTAAATTATTTCTAAAAATTGGTTGGAAAATTAATGTATTACTCCGTAGCCATTAGGATGCTAGGGGAAATAATCCCAAGTTATATACTTTTTATTATTGAAAGTTAAAAGACTTTTTGTCAGAAACTATCTTTTAAAAGCAATTTTTTGTGGAAAACTAATTATTAAAATAAATAAAAATATTGTAAGAAACTACCAATTACAATAAAAAAAAATACTATTTCTGTTTTTATAGTTGACACGTTTTGACTTTAGCACTATTTACACACTTTCCTTTGACCGTGTTTTGTGATTTATACGTAAGGAAAAATATAGTCATATGGGGTTTTGTAGTGTATGAAGAAGGTAGGAAGAAGAAGAGTGAAATCGGGGAGAGAGAGTGAGAGAGCCAGAAAAAAAAGGAAAAAAATAAAAAATAAAAAAGTGGGGCCCACTGACGGAAATTCCACCGGAATTGCTAAATGGGTGGTCATCTGAGTGTTTTTTTAAATTAGTGGGTGGTATTTTAAATTTTTTTTTTTTTGGGTGGTTATGTCAAAATAGGCATATTTTGTGGGTGGTAATTTGCAAATTTCCCTAATATTAATTTTATACAAATTTATCACATTTCAAGAAAAAGTCGTAATTTAAAAAAATAATTATCCGTAAAATGATCCTTAAAAACGATAATATTGACCAATAAGATAGAGTGGCACAATACAGAAGATTCAACTCATAGGTGACATGTCCCACAAAACAAACACACCAGCCAAATCCATGTTGCCAAATTGGTAATTTTAGTCTACTGCCAGAATCTCCGGTATAAAATACTTATAATTCTTGCACAAAAAACGGCACCATTTCCCAGAAAAAATTTCATCTTATAATTTGTTAAAATTTTTGTGTTTCCCAATTCCTAAATAAAATCACATAAATTCAAGAAAAGATCTTTAATTAGTTTCCTACTACTCTTCTTCTACTCAACTCCAAAACTCTTCATTCTACCTAATTTCTTATCACACAAAATAACCCAATAACTTAATTAAACCTTCAAATTTATTTTGTGTTTATTTTATAATACTAATCATATTCATGGGTTTTCAATGCATTGTTCTGTTTCTTTTCTTGTTATCCTCCCCTGCATTAGCCAAGTTTAGTCCTAGGTTTCCCTCCTCGATCGTTCGACCCGAGCAGCTAGCTCAAATTACAAACATTAATGATGAAGCAAAGCCTTATGAAACAAGGTATTTTACACAAATACTTGATCATTTCAACTTTAATCCACAAAGTTATCAGACTTTTCAACAGAGGTATTTGATCAATGAAAAATATTGGGGTGGAGCTAAAAAGAATGCCCCAATATTTGTTTATATGGGTAATGAAGGAGATATCGAATGGTTTGCGCATAATACTGGTTTTATGTATGAGAATGCTCCCCATTTTAATGCTCTTCTTGTTTTCATTGAGGTACATAATCTTCTTCCTATATATTTTTTTACGCTATTACGGATTTACGGAGTTAGTGAGGATCTTTTGAAATAAAATCTACATAACCAAATGTTATAGATACATCCAGGTGTACATAAAAAATTGTGTCTTAATAACATAAATGATATGTTTCTTCCATATAAGAAAATTTTAAGTGTAAAGTTGTAAAATATAAACAAGAATTCGGAAAGGAAATAAATATGACTTGAAGATGAGATTAGTATGTAATAACTATTTTTTTTTTTTCCAATTTGTGTGGTTATATTTCAAGGTTTGCTTGATAAATACATGTATAACTAGTAATTATTAATATTTTGTAGAAGTATTCATCTATTTTTATAAAATCATTAACCCATTTATTTAATCTAGCTTTCTTTGATTATATAACTTGATAATATTTTTTTACTAAATATATAAAGACGTAACTATTATATACACCGTATTATATAAATGTTACTAAATTTGTCTTAATTCAATAATTTTTTATAGATTTTATTAATTAAAATTTATTAAAATTTTAATAATAATCAATATGTGCTGGCGAACTTAAGAAAATGATAAAAGAAATGAAGTTTGAATCGATGAAAAATCATAATGATATATTATTGGTGTGGTTGTAGCATAGATACTATGGAAAATCAATACCATATGGAGGAGACAAAGAGGTTGCGTATAAAAATGCAACTACACAAGGCTATCTTAGCTCAACTCAAGCATTGGCTGATTATGCAACTCTTATACTTGACCTTAAAAACAATCTCACTGCTTCTGAGTCTCCTGTAGTAGTCTTTGGAGGATCTTATGGAGGAAGTATGTTTCTTTTTTTAATCACATCTTTTTTTTTTTTTTTTTTAGATCCAACTATTTTCGTCCATCCTTTCATCTTATCTTACCACTTAACGACTTTAATTTGTTAAATTTCTTATCTCATATCGATATACTCCGTACTGTTTTTGTTCGTTTAAAATACATTTATATTAATGCATGCTTGCTTATTATTTTAAATTCTAACTCAATAACTAACTCTAATTTATATCTGTAAAACTTATGTATAGTTAATCTTGAAAGATAGTTAGTACTTAATGCTTCCTCTGTTTTTTTTTTTATATAATAATACAACGTTTGGACTTAGAGTCTGTTTACATTTACTGAACTAAGATGAACTGATTGAAGCTTAGCTGAATTGAAATTAAGTTGAAGTGAATAGACCCTTATATACTTTTAAAACATTCATATTATATCATTTATTATAATTTATAAAAAAAATTGAAATTAATAGGAAAAATGTGTGAAAGAGAAAGGTTTTTTTTTTTTCTTTGTTAGTTTGTTAGTAATTTGACACTCTATTCCTCTGGTTGTTGTTACTATCTAGGAATATAGTTAAGGAGTAGTTATTATTGAAAATTGTGATAAATTCAAGAATATAATTTCTGGTTTCAAAGAATATAATTTCTGTCATGTTGTTAATTGCAGTGCTAGCTGCTTGGTTTAGACTGAAGTACCCACATGTAGCAATTGGAGCATTGGCTTCTTCTTCTCCAATCCTCAATTTTGGAAACCTCACTTCTCCTTTCAGCTTCAACAACATTGTTACTCAAGATTTCAGGGTTTCTCCTTTTCTATATATAATAACTTCTAATTATTTTATTAATTACTCCTTATTACTTAGAAGTGCATCTCCAAATTTCAATGTTATACTTGTCTTATATTCTCCATATAATATTCATTTATGTATTGGTATTGATTCGTCAACTGACAAATTATATAACATTACGTGCTATTTTTAAATTACCACATACATGGTTTAGGTAATATGTATAGCATATAATTTGAAATGATATTTAAAAATAGCTAGATATATGGTTAGGTAACAATAAAAAAATAAAGTGTATGTAAGCATACAAGTTTTATAAAGTAATTAACTAAGTTAATTCCTAGCAATGGACCAACCTAACTCATATCCTTACGAATGATTAAAGAAAATAATATGATACCACAAATTTATACAATAGAATATGATTGTTGTCATTTATGTCGATAGTCATAAAATAAGTCACGTTAACAATGGTGAAAGGAAATAATAGAGAGAAAATTATATAAATCAACATTTGCTTCACAAATGCACACATAATGATACAAACTAAGGAATCTTCCGTCTCAAATGATAGAATCAATCACCAAGCAATATTAGTACATTACAATTATTATTGTTTGATATTTTTATATTATTATTATACGATACGAGAAAATGGTAATTACATCAAGTTAGTGAAAGCCGCCTAATAAAGACAAAAACAAAAACATTTGACATGAATCTATTGGTACAATGGTCCCATTGGACCCATACGTCAAAAGCATTCAATTGGCTAATCATTTGGTAGAATTATTCTTCTAAAAAAGTATGCTTAAATTTGTGAGGAATCTTGCATTATATATGGAATTTTGTATTTTTTTTTTTTTTACTTATATGAGAATCTAGAATAATTCATTTTCTTTTTTATATTTATAAGAACAGAAAGGCTAGAATAATAATTAATTAGTATGCTAATTAGATTTTGCTTTGATTAGTAACTATAAGTAACATTATTCTTGCATAACTTTCAGAGTGAAAGTGAAAATTGTTATGAAGTGATCAAAGAATCATGGACACAAATTGAAGAAACCGCGAAGCAAAACGGAGGGTTGGAAAAGCTTAGGTCTTCATTCAACATTTGCAAGTAAGATGAATTTGAAGAAACATTAAAATTTACGACAAAATAATATATTGAGAAAATTGACTATTTAATTAATAATTTTGATTATATACAGGAACATTACTATTTCTGCGGATGAAATTGAGAGTTGGTTGAGCACGGCTTATATTTATACTGCTATGACGGACTATCCTACTCCCTCTAACTTTCTCAACCCCTTACCTGAATTTCCTGTTAAACAAGTAATATTTCGTTAAGACTCTATTTGAACTTAACAACTCTAGTTCGAACCATATGTTATGTTTTTTTAACCAACATGACATGTTTGTTGCATAATTAATTTTCTTTTTCCCTTATTTTAAACTTGGTATTATTTTGGCATGCTTTCTAATTTCTTGACATTGCAGATTTGTAAAGCAATCGACAACCCATTATTAGGGAATGATACATTTGCCAAGTTATATGGAGCTGCCAACATTTACTACAATTACTCAGGAAACTTGAATTGCTTTGATATAGCAGGTGATAATGATAAGCATGGTCTTCAAGAGTGGACATGGCAGGTTTAATATTTTCTCCTCTAATCTCCTCATTTTATAAACTTTTTTTAGTTTTATTTTTTGAGAAACATTTTTATTAACTATTTATAACTTAATACATAGGTAGGTCCCCAACATATACTTTGTATAATAAATAAATATAATCGATTTATTCATGTACAATTTAGAGGTGAGTAAAAAATCTTGTATTTAAATCAAATTGAAGGGACCAAGTTTTTAACCTTTTATCATTCACTTGTTTAAAACAATTGTGCTCAACTGCTCAAGCATATTCCTTAAGTTCATATACAAGCTAAGTAAGGCGAGTGATGAGAATCGATCCCAGGATCACCTAGGACTGGAAGGGGAGCTCTTACCACTTGAGCTATCTCTCACTCTTAGATCAAAGTATAGTATATGGTTGTAGGCTTGTGGCATATGGTTTACAAGTTTTATTTAACTATACTAAAAAAAAATTCTTAATAAATAAAATAAAACTGTCATAAGATAGTTTTGGAATTTTCCCAAAATTAAAGCGGACATGATAGATGTTATGAGGTACAACTTCTCTCATATTGTCATCTTGATTATGGAGGTATATGCATTGTAAGGCTAAGATAATTTAGTAGGAAGTAGGGTATAGAATGTAGATGATAAGGTATCCAATCACATCAAAGATTCCAAATAAAGAAGTAAACAAAGGCTAAGGTATCTTTTCTGGTGTAGGCCGATTTATAAATACCTATACAACTATAAAAATTTGGCCTATTTGTACTTTTGTTAAGTTTAGAAATTTGGGCTTCATTCTAGGATTAGGATTGGTGAAAGGAACTACACCATTGAAATGAATAATAATCAACTAATGTGGTAGGTGGTGGGCTCCTTAAATCAACAAAATTGATTAGGATATGTTGCGCATCTCCGAGTAATGGTGGTCTTTCTTAGCAAGACTTATACAATATTATAGATTTATTCTTATTATGTTATAAAAAACAAAAAAAAAAAAAAATTATTCTTATTAAGAATAGCATCGATCTACATATCAATCGGCACGATAAATTAGGAATGACAAATGGGTATAATTTTTGGTGGACTTTATACCGTACTTGTTTTAGTTAATTAAAGCAATCAGTATTGGTACAACAATTAGTATGGGTGTAGTTGGCTTCATTGGATATTGGGTAGTTGTATCTGACCTGCTAAATTGTCATCTCTACACATAATCATATTATACATTTAGAAGGAAGTATTATAATCAATACTATTAGGTTAATCTTATGACTTGCCTAGAATATTGGGGGCTTAAACCAAACTACCATGATACAAGATATGGACTAATAATTATTAAGGCCAATTCCTTAGAGTGGAGATTTTAGGGAAATCTGTCCTACAAGTATACTATAATAAGTTAGGTGAGACCATGAGAGTTGACCTTATGACCTTAGGTCTAACCTTCTGAAAGTCATAGAGCTAGTCAACTGCTCTAAACTCTTATCTCAAGTAATTGTAAGCTATATTTGACCTTGTTTTCATCACTTAAAAAATAACATTATTTTTATTGATTAGATTTTTTGTTAGGTTTATTAATTTTAAATCTTTTTCTTAAATTGTGATCATATTTTTAATTAATAATATTTTTAAGGGTTATTCCTATATATTCCATTTGTCCCTATTTATTTGCTCTTTTTTACTTTTCACGATCTCGAAGATTCCTCTTAAAACGTATATAACTCCAATTTCATACGGGTAAAGATTATAAAAACTTGATATTAATAAAATATACAACGAGACAAATCTAACAAGACCCCATACGACTATATTATCTTTATTGATTAATGAGAATTTATGGTTAAAATTTTTGAAATTTGACCTATTTATTTGCAATGGGACCAAAAAATAGAGACATTGGGAAAAACTAGGTTTTTTTTTTGAAGGAAGAGGGAATAACTAGAAGTGTAAGGTTACTCTTTTACTCATTTATTATTTAAAAAATAATAATAATAAAATAAAATAAACACTTGAATGTGCCATAAAAAAGCATTTATTTTTTCTATTTCTACCTATGATTAAATGTAAGACATCCTCTCTCTCAAAAAAAAAAAAAAAAAAAAAAGTAAGACATCCACCGTCTTGAATAAAATGTTGTCATTCTCATGAATAAAGTTTGAAGGTCTTTCACAAAAATAAAACCAAAATAATTCAAAGGAAAAAATAATCGTTCTAGGTCCTCAATTCACCGTAAATTGGTAACCTCATAAAGTGGGAAATTTTTCGGTTGACATGATGCAATTTTATAAATCATGCAAAGATTGCATGAAATGGGCCAGGTTATCATACAATTTTTAGAAAAAGTATGGGCCCAAAAAATTATCATGCTTATTTATTGTTCATTCATTGTATAACAAATTCCATTTTAGTGTCTTTCAATAGAAAATAACACAAATTATTCAAATTATTCAGTAGAAAACCCAATCAAAGCTTGTCTAAGTGATGAATTCAACATAAAGTTTGTGCTGAATGCTGATGATCATGAGAAGTTGAGAATGACCATATATAGAAAGCTACAACTCTATTATTAAAGTAGGAAATTTTTTGATAATACATACATAAATACTCCACCTTTTACCTCAGGATAGCAACGGCTTGACTACGTGTGGTCAATACACCACTTATACTTGGAGATTATGTTGACCTTAAGTCCTTAATACATACAAGAAAAAAGCTAACGGTGTTGCAGATTATGTTATCTTGTTATGATATAAAATGAACAGTCATCAACAAATAAACCTCTTAGATGCACCATACATTTTCCTACTTTATTACCCCGTAGTTCAAATAAATTGTACTCCATACGTCTTAATCTTGATAGAAAGATGGATTTCTTTGTCATTGTGTAACTTTCAAAAAAAAAAAATACTCCCTCTATCTCCAAAATTTCAACCCTTTTGGTCTAATTTTAGTCCCAAATAATCGACCCATTTGCATTAAAATGTCCACCAATTTACAACAATATTTGTGCAAAATTAGCTTCCCAATATAAAATTTTGTTTTTCCATGTATTTTTAATACTTTATCTCTCTACTCTTTTATAAAACCCATGTAAATTTATCTTTCCAATATATTTTTATTTCTTTTTTACTCGGGTAATAAAGTTTCTTAATAACCGCAAAATCAACCCAAAAGGGTCGAAGATTTGGAGACGGAGGGAGTAAAAAACTAAAATAAAGAAATTAAAAATTTATGGAAAATAAAGATTTTCAACCAAATTATGTCAAGATAATTCCTAAAAGTTGCATAAGAGGAAATGGGGAATAACTCCTATATTTTTTTCATGATAACTAATTTCAAATGTAATTCATAAGCTTTTACACAATTTTTTGTGTGCGATATTGTACCGTGCGACACGGTTAATTGAGCTACTTGGTCATGGGTTACTCGAGTTGTTGGGGTTACTCGAGTTGCTAGGGTTACTCAAGTTACATTACTCGGCCAGGGGTTACTTGAGTTACTCTTGACCGAGTAACCCCTCGAGTAATCCATAACCAGGCCGAACCCCTCGAGTAACCTTGATCGAGTAACCCCTTAAGTAACCCCTAATTGAACCCTCAAGTAACCTTGACCGAACTCCTTAAGCAACCCCTTAACGATTACTCGAACAATCTCTAACCGGACTCCTTAAATAACCCCTAACCAAGGTAACTACAGTAACCCATGATTTAGTAACCCCTAATCGAGTAACCCCTCAAGTAACCCTTGACTGAGTGAACCTCTCGAGTAACCCATGTCCGAACTCCTCAAGTAACCCATGATCGAGTAACTCGAATAAGCCCCGACTGAATACCTCGAATAACTTCTAACAAAATAACTCGAGTAACCCCTGCTGCACCAAAAAGTTGATGTAGCTTTTATAGTAAAACAAACTAAAAGATGATTGTTTTTTCATGTACAAAAGAAAGAAAAAAAAAGGATTTAGGTGTTCATAATATGTTGGCTAAATAACAAGTATTTTAACGATTGGGTGAACTTACCGGCAATATGATGCATACCCATTACTTATGTCTTGATTATATGTAGAGAGTCATAAATAATATTCTGTAAATAATAAACGAGATTTAATTCTAAAGGTCTGTTCTGTTCAACTTAATTTTAGTTCAGTTCAACTTCGATTAATTCAGTTAACTTTACTTCATAATTTCTTTCTCTCGTATATAATTCATTTCAGTTCAATTCAGTTCAGTCCCAATCAATTTAGTTCAGTTCAACTCAGTTGTTTTCAATAAATCGAAATAGGCCTTAAGTTAGCATATATGGTGGGTCGTTAATATACCTTGGATAAATGGATACCCTGTAATAAGTAATCGCCACAACTCTCATGATACAAGAATATAAGCCCAGCATAAACAAAAGACACAATGAAGCCCACCAACATCTAGCATTCCAGCGCTCAAAGCGTAAGCCCATTGAGTCTCCTAAGAGGTAATTAGTATACACTAGACCCTAGTGTAGGTACCATAACCTACACCCCCTACAAAACGCAGCGTTTTGCGTTTTTCCCCTACCCCCACAAACTACAGTAACTACCCCCACTAACCACAGTAAAAAAAAAAAACTATCCATATCAAATTATTCTCTCTCTAAAAACCATCTTCTTCATTTTTGTAGAATTTCTCTCTCATCAACACCGTCGAATCGGAACGAAATTCTCTTCAAATTATTGCAAAATTGCTTCAAAACACTTCATAATTACTTCAAATGTCTGATATTCGAGATGAAATTAAACAATCGCAGCAGCATTTTGATAAAGAGTAAGTAATTTTGTTCATTTGATTACGATTTTAGTACAATTTTTGTATGAAGCATAATTTTGGTTCTTTTCCTTGTGATTGTAGAGTGATTTTGCAAAAAAACGCTTTAGAGAAGAACATGGAAGATAAAACTGGAAAATCAGAGCAAAATGTTACCAAAGAGTAAGTAATTTTGTTCATATTCTTGCGATGACAATTATAGTGCGATTTTATGTGTGAAACCTAATTTTTGTTCAATTTTTTGCAATTGTAGTATGATTTTGGAGAAAAATACTTCACAGACGAGTAATTTGTTGAAAATTTCTGAAGAAATGTATGAACCCTAACTTTTGTAAAACCTAATTTTTGTTAAAATTTTTTGCGATTGTAGTAATTGTTCTAAGATTTTACTGAAAATAACTAAAACATTAACAATTTATTAAATAAAACAGAGACGATGATGATGATGTACCTCTTCAGTCAAGAGTAGACAAATTGAAAAAAAACCGCCAAAATGATCCAATTGTAGATCCGGAACTTTTAAAAGATATTGACAAGTCAATTGGTACGGATTTAACAATGTCTCCACTACCAAGGTAATTAGTCATTTACAGAATATATTATGTTCATGTCTAATATGCTAGTTGTATTTGATAAAATTGGTTTTATCTTTGTTTAATATGTTATTTGTATATGATCATATTTGATACTCATAATGTTCATTTATAGATATAGTTATGATCATATATTTATATTTGTTCATATGAGTATTTATTGAGATTTAAAAACAAAAGTACATTTCATTGAAACATCATTGTATATGATCATATTTGATACTCATAATGTTCATTTATAGATATAATTATGATCATATATGTATATTTGTTCATTTGAGTAGTCATTGAGATTTAAATAACAAATATACATTTCATTAAATCATCATGCACATATATAAATATGATAATAATCATTTCAGTGATATGCATTCAAACTAATGTCATGTAATTAATTTATAATGTAGTGATGTGCCATTTAGAGTGATACACTTGCTTCAATTTAGAGATGGGAAATCTGAACCATTAACTCTAAAGAAGGTTATACAACAAAATGAATATGGTAATAGTTATGAAAGATACACTTTAAACAAGTAAGTTTATATGTATAAAATAATTGTTTTTACATTCAATTATTGTACATTGTATATATATACCAAACTTATTAGGTAATTCTTAAAATTTTAGTGAAAAAAAAAAGGTTCGAGTGAAATTTGTTATGTCAAAATCAAGACCACCAGAGACAAATCAAACAATAAGGTATAAAAGCTTTATACAAAATAACTAATTATCTTCTTCATTGTATAAATTAGTTCATACTTTAATATCATATTATATAAAATAATTCTGTTTTTTTTAAGTGAACAAAGTGAGAACATTCCTGCTACTAATGCAACAACTAAGAGTGTGTCTGCTACACATAACACAACTGACAAAGAGAGCAGGGATGAAAGGTATACTAATGATCAATTTTATATAAACAAATGTTCATTTTTATAACAGTATATTTTATGTACAATTTATGTGCATTTTTTATTTAAAGTATTTCTTAATATTGATTTCAGCAAGCAAGAAGAAGTTCAACCAAAAGTGCAAAGCAATCCAGTAAAGAATAGTCTTGGCCAAAAGTAAGAAAACTTAAATGTTCAATTTAGATAGACTATATGTTCATTTGAAAATCAGTACAAAAAAGTTTGCTCATGGCCAATAGTAATATAAGTTATATGTTCATTTTTTTATTTACTAATCAAAATTGTAAATTCAAACATATTTTTAATGAAATATCAGAAAACCCAAAGATGATTCAAGAATAACAACATTAAAGGACAAGATGCAAGAAATACATTTAGACATAGAGAGAAACCCAAAGTATGTTTAAATTTAAATAATTGAATTAATTTAATCAATTAATGAATATATTTCAAAGTTAATATCATACATTTACAGAAAGTACAAAGAATCGACAATCAGAATTATGAGAAATCTCAAAAGAATGGAAAAGGCAAGCAAGGAAATCAGGAAAGGTAAATGATCATATTTATTGAATATTTTTGTTTAATAGTCATAAATATCAATTTTAACAATACTATTACTTTTGAAGGTGAAGCAAAAAAGAAAGAAAAAGGGCCAATAGAAGAGAAAACTGTGGAAAAAGGTAAAAATTTTAAAATGTACATTTTTATTACAAAAAATGTTCATATTGGAAAAGCATAATATTAAATATTCAATAAGATTAAAAAAATTAAATTTTAACTAAATAAATTTTAATAGAAGTACAAGAAGGAAAAAAAGGGACTGAAAAAGAGAAAAGCCCTAAAGACAAAACTGTGGAAGATGTCTTTCCAAAGACAACAAATGTAGAAGGTAAAAATTTATAAATGTACATTTTTATTACATAAAATGTTCATATTGGATCTACATAATATTGAATGTTCAATAAGATTAAAAAAATATATAAATATTAACTAATTAAATTTTCATAGAAGGACAAGAGGGAAAAAAAGAGCCTGAAAAGGAGAAAATCCCTAAAGAGAAAACAGTGGAAGATGAGTCTACAAAGACAACAGATCCGAAAGGTAAATAGTGGAAAATGTACATATTCATTACCTGAAATGTTCATTTATATTGTATATAGTAAACTTTTGTCATCCAATTTAATAATGTTTATTTAATCTTTTATATTTGATCATTTCATATGCAGCACAAATTGCACCTGATTTTGTTCAAATTGAGGATGAAACTTATCTTCTAGATCAAGATGATGATAAAGTTTCCACAAAACTTAGTGAGGAGACAGCTCCATCATCACAAAAAAGTGATCAGTCAACCAAAATGAAAACAAGATACAAAATGGTTGCAAGGAAAAACAAAAACAAAAGCCTTGTTGTTGTGCCAAGTGGTAGAATTACAAGGAGCCAAGGTAATCATAATACTTTTCTGTTACACAATAAATATTACACTTTCAAATATACTAACATAAATTTTTTTAAAAACAATAGATGTTCTGTTAGATGAATCTAAAAAGGGAAGCCTGAAGAAGGATGTTGAGCCTGCTAAAGAAACCGCAAAAATAGGACAGAAGAGAAGAATGTCTACAAGGAATTTTCCTATTCAAAAGGAAGCTGATGCACCACCTCCAGCACCTACTCCAATAAAAAAAATGGCAGGTGCTCCTGCTGAATATCCTCCAGACCAAGGCAAAAAGGGTAAATGTTCAATCTTAATGTATAGAATGATCATTTATGATGGTATATCATTAATGTTCAATTTCAATATATAGGTGGGAAAAAGAAAACTCTAGAAGTGAAGAAAACTTCTAAGGTTGCTGGCAAAAGAAAAGCAGGTATATAATGATATATTATAAATGTTCAATTTCTATATATAGAATGATCATTTGAGAAAACAATTTTGTTCATTTTATCATTTGCTTACTGTACATTTTCAATACTTAAACAAAATTATATATTTAATTTTCAGATGTCAGTCCTGCCAAGAGAAATGCTGGAAAGAGAAAAAAAATACAAGAAGTACCATCAGATGAACCCTCTCAAGATCCTGACAGTGATGATGATAGTGAAGAGTCAGTTTATAGAGCAGAAGAAGAGCCTGTCAGTGAGGATGATTATGAGGTGGAGGAAGAGGAGGAAGAGGAAGAAGTAAAGCCAAGGAAGAAACAGGCAAAGAAAGGGAATTCAGTGAAGGCAAAGGTTGAAAAGGAGGAGCAAAAGATGGTACTGTATGATGAAGGAAAGATTGAAGGTAGGAGAAAAAAGAAAATGAAAACTGAAATGGTTCAAGCAATAGAAACTGATGAAGTTGAGGAAATTCAGGAAGATGAATTTGAGGAAGAGAAATCTTCAAAGAGAGGAGGACATGTGAAGTTCATTGCATGGATAAAAAAGATGACACCTACCCAAAAACAACAAATTATTGATATAGGGTTAGGATCACTTCTTGACATTAGTTTACCTCAACTTGATCAAAAGTTCTGTAACTGGTTATTGGGAAGTTTTGAAGAAAATAGCCAGTATTTTGAACTACCAAAGAATGAAAAAATAGAAATTGAGGTAGAGGATGTTAGGGTAGTTTATGGCTTGCCTACAGGAGAAATTCCAATTGTTGAGCCAAAGTCTGATAAAATTAGTGAGGAGTATGCAGAATTTCTGAAGAAATGGAGAAAATCATGGTCAGGAAAAACTCCATCAGTGAGTCAGGTATGATCAGTTTTAAATGTTCATTTTAAATACATTAAATGATCAAAAGTATAAATGTTTTGTTCATTTTGTTTGCAGATTGTGAATGGATACATAAATGATAAATTCACCAACAACAGACCACCAAGTGAACATTTCATTACTAACTTTTTAGCAGTGGCTGTGAACTGCTTGATGAAATGTGTATCAAACAATCAATGCCATTTCAAATTTCTTTATTCTATGATGGACAAAGAAAACATAAAAAATTTGAACTGGTGTCAGTTTGTATATGACTCACTTATCAAATGTCATGTTGATTGGAGAAAGCAGCAAGGCAAGGGGTTCTACAAAGGCCCTCTTCAATTTCTGATGGTATATTCTTAGATACAAGATGTTCATTTAAATTTAAATAAATGCACTTTTTTTTATTGTTTATGTTCTGTTCCATGTTTTCTTTTTTCTTGTAGTTGTTCTATTTTGATAGAGTTCAGAGGTTAGACAAAAGGCCTCCAAGAACAATTCCTATCATATCTGCATGGAATAGAGACATGGTTCTTGAGAGGTTGAAGATTGAATTAGAATTGGGATTTGGGAGAGGGAAAATTCTACCAAGGATTGCTGCAGAAGTTGAAGAAAGTCCTAAGGTTATAAAATGATCACTTTTGTTAACATAAATGTTCATTTGTATAATCTGAAATGTTCAACTGCATAATTTTTAATATTCATTCATATAGGTTTTTATGGATGATTTTGTTTCCCTGGTAAAAACAACTTGTTCAAACCTGTCAAAGCTTTCTTCAAAATTGGTGAAGGCAAAGGATATCTTCCCTGGAAATGACTTGGTGAAAAAAGTTGATGAAGTTTTAGGAAAGGTGGTAGCTAGGGAACCATCAATTCTAAGCCAAGATGAAGAATTCTTTGGCAGTGAGGATTTCCTAAATGCACTTGCACAAGCTGAGAAGAATCTGATGCAAGGGTCTGAAAAGCAAACAACTGAGAAGCAAATGACTGGGAAGAAATTAACCAAAAAGGGAAAGGAAAAAGAACAAGAATATGACATCAGAAAAGCTTTCAGCTTGGGGTTGACTCCACCTTCTCCAGCCATTGGTAAATTCTAACTAAAAGAGACTATATATCCTAATTTTTATATGAAAAATTCTAAATTTGTGGTCTAAATTGTCCTAAACAGAAACAGGGCCCACCTTTTCAACACTTGGTGATATAATTGAACAACCAATAATTTCAACAAATGGTAATATGTTCATATATTTAATAATAATGTACATAAACTTAAGTAGAAATGTTCATTTCTAATTATTATGTGTAAATACTATTAACTTAGTGTATCTCCAAAATGATGATTTATAATACAGCTGGAGAAAAGGATGTGGGTAAAACTTCAGCAGCTTCAGAACAAAGAATTGAAGAATTTTCTAGAACTGGTATAATGTTCAATTAAAAAGTGTAAAATGTTCATTTACAAACAAGAAATATTCATTATTAATTGTATTATTTTGTTAGACGCAGCAACTGGTTCAAAACTTGATGCTGACACTAGGTCAGATAATGAAGGATTGCCTAGAACAGGTATAATGTTCAATTATAAATACTCAAATGTTCATTTACAAAGAAATTATATTATATCTAATTAAATTTTTTCTTAGATGCAGGATCTGGTTCAGTGGTTGATGCTGACCCTAGGTCAGATGGTGGTGAAAAAAGTGATGATCCAAAAAACACAGTTGGAGGTGGAAAACAAAACAAGGAAGATGTTTTTGAAAAAACAAAAAATGATGAAAAAGTGGAGGGGTAAAATCCTGAAGACATGTCTTACTATTAGGGTTATGTAATGGTGTAGGATAAAATATCTAGATGGAACAATTTAACTTATGTTACTATCGTGTTGTAACTTGAAACTGGTGTTTCTCAAACTATTGTATGTGTGAACATTATTTTGTTGAATATGTAATATGAATGTGTGGTTTATGTTAAATCAATAGGTTTATGTTAAATCAATATCTTTCATTTTATGAATTGAAAATGATTCAGGGTGTTACATAAGAAGCTTTTATTTTATTAATATGTACTGACATTGTTTCACTTTTCAGTGAAAACAAGAAGATTGTTGCTTCATCCTCAAAAGTCACAAAAAGGTACATTATTTATATTAAGTAAATGTTCAAAAATAATAATGAACATTTTCATATACCTAAATGTACATTTGTGTTATGTAATATGACCAGGAATGATGATAAGAAAAAGTCAATTGCAGAAAAGAAGAAAAAAACTGAAAAGGAAAAGGTTGAAAGGTATAATTTCAAATTTATTTATATACACTCAAATGTTCATTTATGTTCCTCATAATTTTCTTAATTTAACAATATTTTATATTGAACAACAAGACCAAAACGCGAAAAGAAAACACTTCCTCCTGCTTTCCGATCTCCTTACTTGGTCAAGTACAAGGATCTGTTTAAAGATGAGAAAGCCATGAACCAAATTGCAGTAGACTTTGCTCTTGGTGGAAAAGATGAAAGGTAATTACTTACACTAATTAAACTTAAGGTTTAATATCTTTTATAAAAATATGTTCACATTCATATTATTAAATGTTCATAATGCAGTGCACTCTTATACTATGATGGCTTGAATCTCATCAATAGAAATGAAATGAAAACTCTTGGAGATGATGTTGAAGTGACAAATTGTGTCATAGATGGATGGGCAAGGTTTCTTAATCATAAAAAGCCGAGAAACAAGATTTATTTCTCAACAGTGCTTCATGTTAGTCTTTCTTCTTTTTTTATATTATTGATTCTATTTTCCTATGATAAATAATTGCTAAAAATTCATTTAACTTCTATATGTTTGTTTGTATTTCAACAGCACATTATGTGCACAAATAGAGTTTGTCAAGAAGGATCATCAATGAAGACAAGAATTAATGCCTTCATAGAAAGAATTGACAATGAACTGAAGTTGAATAAAATTGACAGCATTGTTGGATATAAACAGGTATTAATTCTTGTTTAATACAAATGTTCAATTACCTTCAATATATTGTCCAATAACATTATATAATTTGTTCAGGTCTTCTTCCCAGTATCAACTTCTCAACATTTTTTTCTGTTGTGCGTCAATCATATAGAAGACAAAATTCATATAATTGACAATAGAAAACTACCAAAAAAGGTATCAGTCCAAGCAAAATATGAAGAACAACCAAAAATGATGGTGAGATAATATGTTCATTTATAGTTGACTACATGATCAATTATATTTTATTAATTGTTCATGTCTTCATCACAATACAAACTTCTAAACAATTTTTACTCTTTTTTCTATCAGTTAAAAGGATTGGCAGAGTACATGAAACACCTTGGATATCAAGATGCAAAAAGAATTGAAGACTACACAGTTGTTTTGGAAAAGATGAAATGGCGTAGCAACAATGACTATACAAACTGTGGAGTTTACATTATGAAGCATATGGAAACCTTCACTGCTGATCCTAATGAGAGCTGGATTTGTGATTTAAAACCAAACAATGTAAGAGTTATAAATGATCAATTATTTAAGATATAATATTCATTTATGAAACAGTAAAGATTGTTTAATTAAAATTTGACAATTCATTTTGTTCAACAGGTGGAACAAATTAGAAATCTAAGGCTCCAATACACAGCAGAACTGATGTTATTTGAAGAAAACACTGAATCAAGAGCAAATAGAAGGAAAGCTAGAAAATTTGCAACTTTGTAGTTTCAAATGTTCATTTACAACTATGTATATGTTCATTTCTTATATATGACTATTTTTTTTTTTTAGAAGTAGACTTATGGATTTTATTTTAATATTATTGTAATTGATATTTCATTTTAATCTTTGAATGAAAGTTTTTTATATAATAGATCGAAAATTCAAAATTACAAAATAGTAATTAAATCAACATTACAAAAAAGTCTAATGTTTATAAAGTTCTGGAATACTAATTATTTATCTTTATTAGCCAAACGTTTAGCTACACTTGTATCAAAAAAGGCTAACAACCTATCATATTTAGAAGAAATCTTTTTAGAACCTAATTGAACATTTCTTGATTGAAGAATTGGAACACGAGCACCTTGATCATTTCTTTGAACTGTGGGAGGAGTAACTTGAACATTCTGAACAGGAAATCCTTGATCATTTATTTGAACCGTAGGAGAAATAACTTGAACATTTGTTGATTGAACATTCCTGGAGTTGGATATGATCATTTCTGGATTGGTGTTTGAACAATTCTGAGTTTGATTTTGAACATTCCTGGGAACAGTAGGTTGAATAACAACAGGAGATTTTGTTGACGCACTAGTATGAATTGGAACTCTTGGATTAATTTGAGAGTAAGTTTTAACACCAGAAGCACCTTCATTTGCACCAAAATTAGAACAAGGTTGAACAGCAGAAACACCTTCAAGATTTAAATCCTTCGCCTTTAAAAAAATTAAATTGATCATTAATAAACCAGTATATGATCAGTTACAAACACTTATACAAACAAATATGGAAAAAAAAAAACCTTAGCAATAGATGAAATATCAACATCAATAGATATGATAGATGAAAGAGAGCTTTCACCAGTAGCCTACAAAAAAACCAAAAAAAAATATAAAAAATAAAAAATTAAATAAAAAAAAATTATAATATAGATCATAAATGTTCATATACCTGATCAAAATCATTGGAAATACTATGATTTGATTCCTTAGAACTAGAAGGAATTTCTTCTACAACAGCTGATTTTAAGCCGACCTATATTTTTAAATTATAAAAATCAATATTAATAAAATATAAATAAAATGTTTTTTTTGGCACATTTGAATTTACCTGAGCCCGTTTATTGCTCAAAACAATCAATTCAATGGGATCACTAATAGAATTAGCATAAGTAACAGCACAACCGTTCTCATCAAGTTCCTATTTAAAAAAAAAAACATAAATGATCATTTACGAAAACTGAAATGATCAATTTGAAAATATGAAATGATCATATACCTGTACAACTGCTTGCCCTATACCCCTTTTGTAAGGAGTGTACAGAGACTTTTTCCTCTTGAAATTACCCTTTGCCTTGTTACACTGCTTCTCCAAGGTACTCTTAGGCCTTACATTCCTCTCACCTTTAGGCCTAGCTTTTGGAGGATTCTTGATCTCAAGATCAACAATTTCAACCTCTTTAACAGGTTCACTAAAGTCAATTACACCTGATACACTCTCAACCTTTTCTTTTAACAGATTGAAATAACACTCAACCTCTGCCCTTGCATTCAAAGAATTCTGACAACTTGTTATCAACTTAACAAACTTTCTGATTGTTTGTGACCTCCAAACACTAGTAGCCACAACATTTGTCCTCAAAGTAGGTTCTTCAATACCATGACTACACATGGCAGCCTTTGTCCATCGTTTCATTATATACTCTTGTGGAATATTACGCACACAATGCAAATGATATACTCGAAGAGAATGAGAACAAAGTAAACCAGTCTCACTAAAGTACATGCATGTGCAACAAATTGCATGTGTTTCCTTATTAAAAACAACTTCATGCTTAATTATATCCTTCCCAGGCCTCCAAAGAAGATATGAATATTCTGGAAAACGCAAACCATTATCAACATGATCATAAGCTGTCCCCCTAATGAACTCCTCTTCAAAAAGAACATAAGCTTGAATAGTGTACAATGATCTTGCATGAACTAATATACCAATATTAGCAAAAGCTAGGTGCCTATTACCCCTCAGAGTATTGTAATCTCTTGCACCTTCCTTACTTCTCCACTCAGAAATGACATCAAGAAAAACATGATAAAAATCACATAAACCTTGAGTCTTATTAAGACGTTGTGAAACTGACTTATTAGTAGTTTCACTACGTTGAGAAGACAATATACCACCAGACCAATACTTCTTAGAATAAGCAGGACACCACATTTCCTTTATTTTATACAAATCACATAACCAATCATCATTTTCACATTTGTATTTATCACACATCCTGTATAACAGAAATGATCATATATTAATTTAAAAATGAACAAAATATAAATTAAAATATGTACATTTGTGTAAAGAATAATGATCATAAACAATATGGACACTAATAATATTATGATAACATACATAACAAAGTAAATTGTATGATCATATGTAAAACACTAAATGTTCATATATATATCACATAATAATCAAATATATCACATAATAAAAATAAAAAATAAATATAAAAAACAATAATTTACCTTTTCCAGAAATATTCAAATTCAGCAGGAGTTTCACAATACTTCAAAAGATATCCAAACAAATCTGTAAAGCCTTCCAAAGCTCTCAATGCTCCAATGTGTTTCTTAGAATTTTGTTCAAGATGCCATACACATAAACGATGATGAACAGTTGAAGGAAAAATGTTTCTTATACCCGCTGCAATCGCTTGTGCTTGATCAGTCATAATTGTAATGGGACTTTTCCTCCCCATTGAGTGCAAAAATGTATCAAACAACCAATCAAAAGACTCGGTGCGCTCATTAAGAATAAAACCCATACCAAACATGACATTGTTACCATGATGGTTTATCCCAACAAATGGAGCACATATCATTCCATATTTATTAGTTCTATAAGTTGTATCAAAAACCAACAAATCTCCAAAGTAATGATAATCTCTCATCATCCTACCATCACGCCAAAAAAAACTAACTAAAGCACCACTATCATCTTGTTCAAAATCATAATAAAAATCTGTCTCATCCACATGTCTCTTGGCAAAATATTTAATCAATTGGTTACCATCACATCCTTCAATTTGGGCAGCTTTTTCAGATGACAATGCATTATAAGCATCAGAAGCAGTAAAACAAAGATTAGGAGATCCCCCAACCTCCTTCTTTAGAACCCTCAAAGAATCAGTAACTTTGACTCCACTCAATTTCATTGTTGAAATGAAAAGAAGCTGCTCTTTATTCACATCTCTTTGAGACCTTATCAAATGCCTTTTTTCAGGAGGAATCATAGCATGATTATGAACCATTTCATGTCTTGTACATGTATAGACCCCTAAATGATCAATATGAAACTGCACAAAAGCTAAACAACCAGTTCGATGATCCAACTTCTCATAAATCCTTTTATTCTTACACTTATTATCTTTGAATCCCTCATTACAACAAACAAATCTTTTCATCAAAAAAGAATCATCTCTTCTTCTCTTACTCTTCCCAATTCGAATTCCAAAACCTTTCCTAAAAGCATATTCATTATACGCTTCGAAAGCTTCATCTTCAGATTTAAATTCTTTATCCTTTAATTCAGACTGTTCTGCTTCTAAATACATAATATCATCATTTTTTTCCACTGCACAATATACAATTATAAATGATCATAAAGAGTTTCATGAATGAACAATAACAAATAAGTAAAATGTTCAATATCAAAACAGCACATGATCAATTGCAAAAAGAATTTCAGCACATAATATTTTGAACAATATTTTCATTATTTACCACTACACATAATATCGATATAAAAATGTAAAAATAAATGATCAAAAATGACTTTAAGACTGAACATAAACACATTAGTAACAATGAATAAGAAAACATAAACGATTAATTGAAAGTATAATCTACAAAATATACGACAAAAACACACAATTCTAAAACACAGAGAAAACAACAAATGAAACAACAAATGAAGCAACAAAATGTTCATACAAAGTACAACAATCCAAAAACGTTCATCATAATGTAATCAAAGTAGTAAATTCAAAAATCGAAAGTGAATAATAATACATCAATTAAGTTCAAATTAACAGAGCATTATAACAGAACAAATTAGGGATAATTAAAAATTGAAAAATTATGATCACAATTACTCACATTGTTGCACAAACGAATCAACGAAACGAAGTCCAGAAGGAAACACACGCTCGCAATCGCGATCAAAATCAACGCAATCTCCAGATGCAGAATTCGCCATTGATGATCGGTAACAATTAACGAATTCGTTCAAAAAATCAAATGAAGAAGATGAATTAGCGAGAGAAAAATGTAGATCAAAAATGGAGGTTGGTTGATCAATTGAAGAGAGAGAAAAAATAGGGTTTAAAATCATATATATACATAAATTGAATAATAAGAATCAAAGGAAAAAGGAAAAAAGAGGAAGAAAAGAAAAAAAGAAAAAAAGGAAAAAAAAAAAAAAAAGGAAAGAATCGCAAAAGGAAAGAAGCTGCACATGAGAACTCAATACCAGCTACAAAACGACGTAGCATAGGGGGGGTGTAGGGAACACACCCTACACTAGGGTGTAGGGTAAAATTTTCACCTAAGAGGTTAAGATGCCACACAATCCAAAAATAGTGAAGCAAAAAAAAAAAAAATGTTCCCTTTGTTTTATTTTGGTCGGATCAATTTAATTTAGTTTGGGTCATCCATTATTGGAAAAATTCAGTGTTGGATCAAGTTATTTCATGGCGATTTTTGTTGGTTTTGTCAAGTCTATCTATCATTTATAAAGTGGACAATATTTTACAAAATGTTGCATATACTTACTCTTTTGTTTAAATAACTACAACAACTTCTCATTTTATGCTTGTAAATTAAAAAAATAAAATTACAAATATCTTAATTACTCTGTACTAAGTAAAATTTTAAAAAAAAAGTTAAATCAAGATTTCATATGACTACATTTTTTCTTAAATATTAATTATCATAGACTCATAATTAGGCAAAGTAACTTATGTGAATAGTACATAAGCTAAAGTGTTTCAAATAAAAGAGACGAAGGAAGTAGAATCTTCCTGTTGGTCACTCTAATCTATATCAATGTTACATTCAGGCATGTACAGAGATGATACTGCCAACAGACGGAAACAACAAAGAGAGCATATTCCCCGCTTCCAACTACAGCTACAATGACCGAGAATCCTACTGCACCTCTCTTTATGGTGTTCAACCTCGCCCTCACTGGATCACTACTGAATTTGGTGGAACTGTGAGTCTACCACCTTCTACTTATATACGAGTACTACCTCTGTTTTGTATTATGTGCAACAAAGAAATATTTTACAGAAATATTTTACTTTTTTCACAAATAATACTTCAATGTTGCATAAATAAGAAACGAAGGTAGTACTTTATACATAAAGTACAATAATCTCTAACTCCTTAAATTCCGACCGTAATATATGAAGTATCAGCCAATATGTAGTTAATACTCCCTTCGTTCCTAACTCACTAGTAATAATAAGCCTATAACAATTGATATTTGGTATTTAAAGAGTCACGTATCATTGATTGTGGTGCATTTTAAGGTACATATGTGTTTGGGGTAAAAATACCCTAAACACGTGGCCCAATGGCCTAGTGACACGTGGCATCCAGCCGTTGGTCAGCAGGGCTCCAATCCTCTGCTGACACGTGTCCTCTAAACCCTAAAAGGGGAACCATCCCTTCCCCACTATAAATAGTGGAAGGACCCTCATTAATGGGGGTTGGAACATTTGTGGTTCACATTGAATACTCCTCAAAAAGAAAAACACTTACCCCGAGCAATATTAATTGCAGAATTCTCCCATTACGCGAGAAGTAACTTCTACATTACGTGCATTCTACCTCCCATATCTTTACTAACTTGATCGTCGGAGGCGGAGCTCCTACCCCCAGGAGTCTTCGTGATTTTGCAGGCACAGGCGTCGAAGGGCATTCTTGGAATTGTAACTCTCCCGCAGGACACATCAAAAAACCCCGAAACATTTGGCGCCGTCTGTGGGGAGAGTACTTCTAAGATGACTTCTGATACTGTGTCACCGAATCAAGGCAAACAGCCTGTGGTCGAGCCTGAGGTCCAGACGGACCATGAAAGTGGCGACGAAATTGAAACATATGTGGCCCCGGATGGGTCCTTCAGAACGAAGCACCCTCGTGCTAAAGATAGAAGAGAACGGGAAATCAGCCAAGTTGCTCTCAGCAACCCAGCCGGTCAACCGGCTGGAATTGCCCAAACGGTGGAGGGCTCAGCCCCCGTTACAAGAAACGAACTCATGTCTTTCATGAATAGTTTCAAGGGTG
Organism: Chenopodium quinoa; assembly: GCF_001683475.1. NCBI lineage: Eukaryota > Viridiplantae > Streptophyta > Magnoliopsida > Caryophyllales > Amaranthaceae > Chenopodium > Chenopodium quinoa. Next base: position 5,261,816 of record NW_018744304.1, on the reverse strand, counting down.
AGATCAAGAGCCTCATCCGGTCAGCTACTCCAAAGAAGGGTCAGCCGGCCAAGAAGCCTTCTGGAAAGAAGGCGGTCAAAGAACGAGTTCCTACCCCTCATCCCAAGCCAAAGGAGGGGGAGGGCTTAAGGTTTGATCCAAGCAAACTCCGTTTTCCTTAAGGGGAGCTGCGAAAGGCCATCCGGCATGTACAGCCGGATGGCTCCAAGAAAACATTCTCAAACGCCCGCACATTTCTCCAAGAGAAGCGAGGTTAGGCGTCTGCTTCGGCCTCAACGTCGACCTTCCCGGACAGTTTCCATGACGTCTCACACAGGCGTACGGGAACGAACCTTGGGAGCCAGACGGGCGAAGCTTCTGCCCGGTCTGGACCCAAAGTGATCCAGCCTGGCCTATTCGGCACACCGAATGGGTTGGGTGGATCCCCTTTTATGTCACTGGGTCTTTTCGGTGGGCAAGCGCAGCAGCCGTTCCAACCCACGGACTGGCAGCTGCGCCTGCTAAATTTGGGGGAACAGCCAACGGCGTTCTCACCAGTGATAACCCAGGCGGCACAGCCGCCTAAGATCAAGAATGTTTTGGTGGGGGCCTATGACAGCACCACCAACCCAGAAGACCATCTAATGGCCTACTCTAACCTCATGTACCTCCAAGGGTTAGATGATGCCGTCTGGTGTCGATGCTTCCCGGCTACCCTCAAGGGCATAGCCCAGCGGTGGTTTGGTAACCTACCAGCCGGTTGCATCAACAGCTTTCGAACTTTGGCGTACTTGTTTACGTCAAATTTCTCAATGAATATTCCTGCCAAAAAGACTAGCCTCGACCTAGGGGCAATACAGCAGGGCGACCGGGAGGGCCTCCGGTCGTACGTCAGACGGTTCAATCTGATGAGAATTAAGATTCCAGGACTATCAGACGAAGTGGCCTATACATACTTCTTTCGAGGTCTGAAGGATGGGTCGACCTTTAAGTTTGACCTCGTCCGGAAGAGGGTTGCTACCCTCCAAGAGGCGTTAATTGAAGCTGAAGCCTATATACAGGCGACGAAGCTTTGTGCTGTCAAGCAGCCGTCAGATAATAAAAAGTCTGACATAAAAGAGAGCCGGCAACAGCATCAGCCGGCAAGAAAGGAAGAAAAGAGAAAAGGGGTCTGGGCAGCTGACCGATCAGGACATCCGGCCCAGAAGATCAGGCGGAAGCCAGAACCATATGTCCCCAAATACGAGTTCACAAAAGATTGCTCCACCATCCTCCTGGAAATCAAAGACCGGATGTCTCTCGACAAACCGGCTGAAATGAAAAGCCCCGTGAATAAACGGGACAAGAGCAAGTATTGCCAATACCACGAGGATGTTGGCCACGACACCAATGGCTGCTATAGCCTCAGGCGGCTATTGGACCGGCTGGCAGATGAGGGGGCCCTAAAATCCTACCTACCCAAGGCTAAGGGTAATACCCAGGCCAAGAAAGGGCAGGCGGCAAAAACCGGCCCAGTAAACTCCGAGACGGATGAAGAGACCATCTTCACCATAGCAGGTGGTTTTGCCGGAGGGGGTCCCACCATCCGGGGCACCAAAGACAACATCAGGAAGCTGGTCAACTCAGTGGATGAGGGCCAGGCGTCGAAAGACATCTTCCCTGAGGTCCTTATTTCTGAAAAGGACCGGGGCAAGGTCAGGCGGCCTCATGATGACCCCATCGTCATCGAATGCAAGGTTGCCAACCAGAAGGTTGGCCGGATCCTAATAGACACCGGGAGCTCGTCTGACCTAATCAGTTATCAGTGCTTGACCAAGCTCAAGTACACATCCGGTAACATGCACCAGGCTCCTCACCCACTAGTCGGTTTTGGGGGTGGAGTAGTGCATCCGGTCGGAAGCATAGATCTTCCGATCCGGCTGGGTGAAAAGGGGCAAGGACGCCACATGATAGTCAAGTTTTTAGTTGTGGAGGAGTTGTCCGCCTACAACATGATATTTGGTCGTCCTACCCTCAACGCATCTAAGGCTGTCATCATCCCGTCCCTCATGTTGGTCAAATTTCAGAAGGATGATGGTACAGTCGGTGCCCTAAGCGGGGACCAGAAGACGGCAAGAGAGTGCTATCTCTCTGACGTCAAGACAACTGTGGGTGCAGTCGGCCAGGGCGAGCCCATAGATATTGATAACTGCGACCCAGCAGTCCCGGCTCCAAGGGCAGCCGGTATGAAAAGAAAGGCGGACCAACTGGCACCCGTCAAAAAGGAGAAATAGCAATCACTAGCCGGGGAAAGGTCAAATGACCAACGACCTCAGCCGGCTGGTGACTGCCTTGATGTCATCCTAGATGACAGCCGTCCTGAAAGAACAGTCAAGGTCGGGACGGTAGCCTTCGAACGGTTGGGAGAAGGCTTGCTCCAGCTGCTGAAGGAATTCAAAGACATCTTTGCCTTTGAAGTGGAAGAGATGCCAGGCGTCAGCCCGGATCTTGCTGTCCACAAGCTAGCCGTAGATCCCAAAAAGCAGCCGGTTAGGCAGAAAAAGAGGGATCATGGTGGAGAAAGATCTCAAGCGGCGGCGGCTGAGGTCAAAAAGCTGTTGGATGCTGGGTTCATTAGGCAATGCTACTACCCGGATTGGGTGGCAAATGTCGTTCTAGTAAAGAAGCCGAACGGCACTTGGCGGATGTGTGTGGATTACACAGATCTGAACAAAGCATGCCCAAAAGATAGCTACCCGCTTCCAAAGATTGACAGCCTAGTCGACTCAACAGCCGGCCATGCGTTAATGAGCTTTATGGATGCTTATTCCGGCTTCCATCAAATACCTCTCTGGAAGAAAGATCAGGAGAAGACGGCTTTTGTCACTGATCAGGGGTTATTCTGCTATACGGTGATGCCGTTTGGGTTGAAGAATGCACCGGCTACATTCCAGCGCATGATAAACACCGTTTTTATCAACCAGATTGGCAGGAATGTAGAGGCGTATATCGATGACATGATAGTCAAATCCAAGCTACAGACGGATCACCTAGCAGACCTGCGAGAAACCTTCACCACACTCAGGCGGCACCTGGTCATGCTTAACCCAAAGAAATGCGTATTTGGTGTTGAGTCTGGGAAGTTTCTCGGATTCTTGATTGACCAAAGAGGCATCGAAGCTAATCCGGAAAAAATACAGGCGGTAATTGACATGAAGTCTCCCCGCACTGTAAAAGAGGTCCAGAAGTTGACCGGTTGTCTGGCGGCATTGGGGAGGTTCCTCAGCCGGTCAGGTGACAAGTGCCTCTATTTCTTCCAGGCAATCAGGAAGAGGTCAAGGTTTGAATGGGGTGAAGAAGCAGAGGCGGCATTCCAGAGGCTTAAGCAGCACTTGCATTCTTTGCCAAGGCTAGTGAGCCCCCTACCCCGGGAGGTTCTGTACATGTACCTAGCCGTCTCTGATCACGCCCTTAGTGCCGTTCTCCTCGCTGAGAGAGACGGCATTCAGCTGCCGGTGTACTTCATCAGCCATGTCCTTAAAAATGCTGAGCTCCGGTACCCCATGATCGAAAAATTTGGGTTGGCCTTATTCGTAGCAGTCAAGCGGTTGAAGCCTTATTTTTTGGCACATCCGGTTGTGGTATACACAGATCAGCCGCTCAAGCGTACGATGACTGCTATAGAGTCATCCGGTAGAATGATCAAGTGGGCTGTTGAAATACAAGGCCTTGAGATAACTTTTGAACCCAGGCGGGCAGTGAAAGGTCAGGCGTTTGCCGACTTTATTGTCGAGATGACTAGGCCGGTGCACCCAGAAAACCCTGATCAGGTCTGGAAGTTATTTGTAGACGACAGCTCTACGGTGAACAGCTGTGGTGCAGGTGTTATCTGTCATTCCCCGGAAGGGGATAAGTTTGAATATGCACTACGGTTTAAGTTCCAAGCCTCCAACAATGAGGCAGAGTATGAAGCCCTGCTAGCCGGATTGCGCATGTGTAAGGCAGCCGGTGCAAGAAAGGTCGACGCCTGATCAGATTCACAGCTGATCGTTAGCCAATACCTTGGTGACTACGAAGCCACCCATCCGACTATGATCAAATATTTGCAGGCGGTCAAAGAGGAGGCTGGGTCCTTCGATGAATTTCATCTGCGACAGGTGCCCCGGTCTGAAAACAATCAGGCAGATGCCCTCTCAAAGTTGGCATCATCAGCCTCCGGTGATGCTCCTAGGACGGTCTTTTGGGAAGTCATTGAAAAAACGAAGTATTCAGAATTATCCCATTGGAGTCTTGGACAGAACTGCTACCTGGATGGATCCCATCCGGTCCTTTTTGACGGATGGTACCTTGCCGGATGACCCTTCAGAAGCATCAGCGCTCAAGAAGCGTGCTTCAAGTTTTGTTGTTCATCAAGGGGAACTCCTCCGGAAGGGATACCTGCAGCCGTTTTTGAAATGTGTAACCCCGGATAGGGGGAGAGAAGTGTTGGAAGATCTGCACGCGGGGTTTTGTGCCTCGCATATTGGCGGCAGGTCCCTGGCCAGAAGAACCAGACGGCAAGGGTACTTCTGGCCCACTCTTGAAGCGGATGCCATGGATCTAGTAAAGAGATGCGACAAGTGCCAAAAATTCGCTAAGTTGATACATCAACCGGCAACAGAACTCACGGCAATCCATAGTCCGGTTCCGTTTGCTAAATGGGGCATGGACATTTTGGGACCTTATACGCCTGCATCAGGCGGCCGCCGCTACATTCTTGTAGCAGTAGACTACTTCACCAAATGGGTTGAGGCAGAGGCGGTAAAAGAGATTAAAACGAAAGACGTGATTTCTTTCATCTGGAGAAACGTCATCACCCGGTTCGGGGTTCCAATGTCCATGGTTTTCGACAACGGACCGCAGTTCAAAACGTCTGTCCTGAAGACCTGGTTGGGAGACCAAGGAATTTCCCATTGTTTTGCATCCGTTGGCCGTCCTCAGGCAAACGGTCAAGTTGAGGCTTTTAACAAGTTGATCTCAGACGGGATAAAGAAGAAAGTAGAAAGAGCCGGTGGACTATGGGCAGAGGAATTACCTCATGTCCTTTGGGCTATCCGGACAACCGAAAAGGGGGCAACCGGTGAGACCCCATTTCTCATGACATACGGCACTGAAGCAGTTCTTCCCATTGAACATTATGAGCCTACTCTACGCATTATGTTATATGATGAGGAGGCTAACTGGGAAGCCATGCGGTTGGCATTAGACGCTCTTCCAGAGCGAAGGGGGAATGCTGCCTTGCGTCATGAGATCTACCGTCTGCGTATGACTAGAGCCTACAACAAACGGGTTCGTAAAAGACCTTTGAAAGAAGGAGATTTTGTGCTTCGCAAAATGGAGGCAACCGGTAGGGCCAATGAACAAGGCAAATTAACCCCAAATTGGGAGGGACCCTACCGGATCTTTGAAGAAGTACGAGACGGCACTTACCGCCTGGAAACTCCAGACGGAAGAAAGTTTCCTAGAACTTGGAATGTAGATAACC